>NW_023276806.1:59938109-60538109 GCF_003668045.3 Cricetulus griseus
TTTTAAGTGAGACAGAAAGGTAAGAACACAGAATTAAGACCAATTGCTGGAGTAGAAAAAGTTTCGTGTGTTCACTTTCACGTGCTGTTCAGCTCAGTGTTCACAGGTTTCTCGTGGCTTTGGTTTGTATGGGGGGGGGGGTTACACATTCTTGCTACATAGCCCTAGTGGTGCTTGTGGCCAAGGCTGCCTTCAATTTTTGGCAATCCTTCTGCCTCTGCCTCTCAAATGCTGGGTTTTAGGTATGCCCCCCATGCAGCAGGCTTTGCCTTGGTATCTCATACAGGGCTTCAAGGACTGTATTGATATATAGAGAGCCAATGGAAAACCCATTTTGAAAAGCAAAAACACTTAGATGAACCAAAACCCAGGAAGAACTGTATGATATCCTCCACCGCTCTCAGTTTCTCAGTGTGTGACTTCTTCGGGAACAAAACGATTCCAGTTAGCTGTGAAACGGCCAAAGCAAAACAGGTCCCCAGGAATAAGGGTGGGGCTAAATAGTCAACAACCATTCTAGTTCTGTGTTAAGAACTATAAAGATAGGAAACTGTAGCTACCTCTAAAACATAAGATACCTGGAACTAATAAACTGTTTAGTCTCAGTTACTCTTTTCAGCATACAAACCAGGTTGATATTGGGGGAAATTTCTACAATAAAAACCAAGTTATGAAAGAGAATGACAGCTGGGCGGTGGTGGCGCACACCTTTAATCCCAGCACTCTGGGAGGCAGAGGCAGGCGGATCTCTTTGAGTTCGAGACCAGTCTGGTCTACAAGAGCTAGTTCCAGGACAGCCTCCAAAGCTACACAGAGAAACCCTGTCTCGAAAAACTAAAAAAAAAGAAAGAAAAGAAAGAAAGAAAGAAAGAAAGAAAGAAAGAAAGAAAGAAAGAATGTCAGTCAGGAATGGTAGTATATGATTCTGACCCCAGTGTCTGGGAGGCTGAGGCTAGCCTGAGCTACAGAGAACTTGTCTCAACAAAACAAAACCAAAACTCCATCCCCACAAACCATCCTTGGGGTAGGTGGATGGAGGCCTCTACCAGTCCTGACCCATTCTCATTCTGTATTTACAGTGTCCGATGAACATTACGGACCATAAGGGGATCCATTGGGCTCCAGTATTGATTTCCTCCCACCCGAGTCACACCTATTTAATTTCCCTCACGTTAGTCTCCAGTCCCTTCTCCCCAGATCCTCCTGCCGCCTTTGTGTAAATAAAAGCTGCTCACACAGTTTAAAAGATAAATACACAAAGGAAACTCACTCTTTCCTTTCCAAATCCCCTCAAGGCTATTTCTTCAAGAATTCATAAAACTGAGTGAGCATGGAGAACTGTATGTTGAGAAGGCTCAGCTGGTAGACTTTCTTTAAACCCCGAGGACCTGGTCTCCGGGTCCCACACTCTTGCAAGGCAGGCTCTAAAAGAAAAACCTGGGTATGGTAATATATGCCTTTGATCCCAGCACCTTGAACCAATCCTTAGCTACCGGAGGAGGTCTGAAGAATTTTCAGGATGTGGTTAATTAGCTTTCATCACCAGATGCCACCAATGTAGCCTTGATGGAGGCCAAAACAGCTGACGGACTGCTGTTCCCCTTCAACTCCAGTGTCACTTAGGGTCTATAGGGACTGCTCTCTCCACAGGGTTTTCAGCATTGTGACGCAGGGGAAAACTAGTATGCACACCTGTTTTCTAGTAACTTCTCTAATATTTCAGACAAGAAAAAAAAACATTTTTGCCATTAAAAAACTTTATTTTTATTTTATTTTTTTACAAAGGATATCCCCACCTTGGGGTGAAAATATATTTGGATAAGTACAAAATATAGTTTTTGTCATACAAAAAGGATACACAAAATACAAAAACAACAAAAATGAAACCACCATCAGCTCACATGCTTTCTGATTGCATAGTTCTCAGAAAAGGGTGGAACTCAGTGCTGACACAGGACAATGGACAAAGTGCTATGGCTGAAAGTGACTGATCAGGTGCTAGTGGCCACAGTGAAAGCAGTTAAGAGTCCTTTCTCCTAACACTGGGCAGAACATGGGTCTGGGGGCTTTCGTGAAAACCTGCAGTTCTCATTGCAACGCATGGAGACCCTGATCAGCGCTGCGGTATCTCAATGCAGAGGCTTACACACAGGGCGGCAACCCTTCATATTCGAATCAGAATTACACAATTTTGCACACTGGGACAAAGTCTCAAAAAGTAATAACCAAGATGAGCCTTCAATCTCAGCGCTCAGGAGGCAGAGACAGAGGGATCTCCGAGGCCAGCCTGGTCTATGTAGAGTTCCAGGCTAACAAAGGATAGAGAGACCCCATCTCAAAAAAAAAAAAAAAAACCCAAACACAAAAATCCATTTTGCCCTGTCATTGGGCTTAACCCTTAAGACACATAGTAGTAGAGTTTACATCTGCAATCGAGATTAAAACAAAATTGACAGGAGCTAAAGTGCTAAGAACATCACCTTAGAATCAATTCCAAGGAGTCACACGGAAATAACAGATTCTCCCATTTGATTAAGTTTGTAAGAGAACACAGTGCAACTGGCTGTAAAATGGCTTTTATGGCTGTTGGTGGGTGCAGCCACGACTGCTCTGAGCCTAGGTTAAAGTTCACTGGGAGCAGCTACCCTGTAAGTCACAGGGTGGCCACCATCACCCAAGCCTAAACCACACAGCCTTGGAAGATTTTCATTTTCCTTTTAAGGTTATAAAAAGGGAACACTGATTAAAAAAATATTACTAATAAAAAAACACCTCTTCCAAACTTTGGCCATGATTATCTAGTATGTGAAGCTGATTCTGTCCCCCATGGCACAGAAATGCATGGTCTGCTGTTAACCTGTAACTCCTCCAAATAAAAAAAAACCTTGTAAAGACCATGCCAGAAGGTCATTCACACCGACTCAAAAACTGCGGACAATGTCTTCATTTCCAAGATCTGAGAGAAAGTGGACGGGGTCTGAATTTTTTAGAGTGTTCTTCTATCCACCCAGCAAACGCTCCTACACCACAGGGCGGGCACTGGCTGTGTCTGCGCCACTTGAAGCCAGGGACCCGCCTGTTGATCACCCAGATGTGGAGTCAGAGGCTGGGGTGAACCCGTTCTCCACTTTCAGACTAAGTCTCTGAAACACTGGCGTCCAAGCAGAGAGGGGAAAGAAATGAGTGAGTATAGACGCATCTCTTCTCCCACGGGCTCACTGCACGTTGTTGTTGTTGTTGTTGTTGTTGTTATTGTTAACAGTGCAGGGATCCACCTGGGGGAGGAAGAGGGAAAACAGCATTTTAGTTTTTTAGGTTAAGTAGTAGAAAAGCCATGAGTTTAATAACTCTTTCTTCCTTCAGGACAAACTGAGACAAACTGTCAAAAAAAAAAAAAAAAAAAATCGCACATCTCACCTCAGTGTAGGTGGGTGGAGGCATGAACTGGAACTCGGGGGCATACATAAAGATAGGGCTGTCCTGAGCACCGTCCATGTCATCTAGCAGAGGCGTGGTGGGGCTCTCTAGTCGGTGGTCTTCAGGAATGATGTCCATATAGCAAGGAGGGGCTACAAAGAAAATGGATGACAAAGTCAGCCAAAACCTGCCAGATCACCACAATTTCACAAAGCCCCGTCAGGCCCAAAGAAAGCAAGATACCCACCTTCTGGGGTATCTGGGATGTTTAGATCTATCCAGCTCATTTCAGAGCTCGTTCGGCTGGCCATGCTGGAAGTCCTGCTGCTCAGACCTGACCTGCTGCCAATCACCAGGGGAAGGTCAAGGATGACTTTCTTGGAGCCAGGAACACTAACATAGATCTGTAAAGCAAGGTGGCAGTTTGTCAGAAGGGTTGTGTAGAGAAAGCACTCAATTTGTAACACAAGAATTGTTTCTCTTCTAGGACCAAGCCGCCATGACACTCACCAGCAGGGAATACTCCACGCGCAGGATGTGGCAGCCCAGGATGGATGGCCTGATCTTCTGCACACGGAGGCTCTTGCCTCGCCACGAGGCGCAGGTCCCCGAGATGATGTGATTGCCTCTGACTGAGGATAGCTTCTGCGTTAACACTTTGGTCTGGCCATTGGCAAGGTAAGTGTGCCGAGCCACAATAGCTGCTTTGGGGACCACAATCCGGGAACATGTGTTCTCGAAGTCGGCATGGATGGAGATGTCATCACCTGGGATTCAAGATGAAGAGGGATGAACATCCGTTTACTTAACGGCACTTCCTCTCCTCCATGCCCCCCTCCAAGCCCACGGCTCTGGCCACCCTGGCTACATTTTAAGCATGAGGATATTACCTTCACAGAATCCTTTCCTTTCAATTCGAGCAGAGACGGACACACGCCCATCAGGGATGAACATGCAGGAAACTTTCTTCTCCTTTTTAGCGGATACCGGTGCCTGTGTAGGAGGACACAATGTTTTGAGTTATTTCCATGCCCCAAGCATCTAATTTGTTATCCCCAAACAAGGAGAACTAAATCTCACCATTAAATCAGGGGTATTGACATCCACTAGATCCATCACTTCAAAGTTTTTCTTTGCCTCCTGAGTCGGCTGGCTGGGGCGATCAAGGAAAGCCTTCACCCAGTAGTCGACACAACCGTATTTTCCTTTGAAAGATGTTCCCAGGGGCCTGTGACAAAACAATGAAAAAAAAATTAATGCTCTCTAAGAACAGTAAGAGGTCAATGGGGGTGGGGCTTTTAGAAACAGAGTCCAAGGTGCATTTGGTAGATGCCTACCCTTGAGGAAGTTCAAAGCCAAACTTGTACTCGTATTTGTTTCCAGGTCTCATGATCACCATCTCGTTCTCACCTGCGGGGAAACAAAGGCAAGGGTCCATTAGGTTCCCTATTACATTTCAAAGGCATCTGTGAAAACTGGGCAGCAGACAAGGTTATTTTACTTCCACGTCCATCTCTTGCACGGTGGAATAAAAGATTCCAGTGCACTTTCTTGGACAGAAAGTTGCAGAGCCAAGCCCACAACTACGAAAAGGCCCATCCAGCACGGTTGCCCCAGGAATCGGGTACAGACCGCGAATACATTAATCTTTAAGTAGCTAAGGCTTCACCTTAGCAAACAGCACCTCAGAAACTACAAATCACCCCTGCGGGGGTGGGGGAGGGGTTGGTGAAATACTTGCAAATTAAAACTTAAAAGTATCGGAACCAACACAATTCAAACTATTAAACGAACGACTCAACTCCAAACCCTTGCTGGAGGCTCCCGTGCCTCCCCTTGTCAAAGCGCCCGTGCGAGGAAGAACAGCTGGAGCTATCTGTGTCTGTACCTGTTGGCTGGTCTTCTAGGAGGAGCGTGTCTTCATAACGCAGGTAGTCCAAGGTCTGTTTGCACTGCTGAGACCCTTGCATCCACAGGACCTTGGCCACTCCGCAAGCCAGGATCCTGACGGCTTTGATCCGAGTAACTTCACACACTTCCACTATCACCCGGCCGGCCACCTTCTCCCCGCTGCCGTACACCTTCTCGGGGTCGTTGAAGACCACCTCAAAAGACTTGATCTTCTTGAACATCACCATGATTGGGTTCAGCGGGTTCCAGATAAACGGAGGCGGGAGAGAAAACTCGTAAGAGCCCTTCACAGCAGATGAAGAGTTCACTCTCCGGAAGGCAGACAGGGCTTGAAAAAACCCAAACGAAAAGCTAAAGGAGCCCTTTAACAAAACCCCAACAACTTCTCGAAACGGTGCCTGAGAGCTTCGACCCTGCTGGCTGTGCCCAAGGCTTTCAAGAGGAAAGCAGCGGCGGCTGTCTCTTTGCTCCAGCAGCCGGATGAGCCCAGGAAACCCACGAGATGAGGGGTGGCGAGTGTCAATCGGGAGCCGGAAACGCCTTTATATAGCTGCCGGGCTAGGAGCCCCACGCGAGCCCTGGCTCAGAGGCTCGTGCAGCCCTCGTGCACAGTCCTCCCATTGGCTGCCTGGCCCTTGTTTACCAGGCCTCCGACCAATCCGCGCGGCCGCAGGGGCGCGTGGACACGGTGTGCTCTAGCGGGGAAAACGGTTGTTGTTCGGGTGCGCAGCCTCGCCGGGAGGACGGGCGGGCGGGGCTCGGGGCGGCGGAAGGCTCCCCCTCCCCGCCGGGAGTTGGAAGGCCCTGGCCCGGCGACCCTGAACCCCATCCAGGGACTCGGCCTGGGAGCAGGGTTGTTTGGGTGTGATTTTTTTTTTTTTCTTTTTTTAGGAGAAGGAAAATGTGCTTAGGAGAGGATTTCATGCCCCCTCTTAGCCAGCGCAATTCATTTCGAGGCGACTGTTTATTCCTGGCTTCCAAATTCGCCAAGTCTGTGAAAAACAATCCCATTGCCCCAAGGGTTCTTCAGCATTGGGTGGAGGGTGAGGGTGCGGCTGTGTTAGAGAAAGCCCACCCGGTGTCTTCCCGTTGCATGTCTACTGAAGAACAAAACGCGTGTGTCAGATATTTTAAGCCCCCTTTCAGAAGTCCTCATGGGAAAGCCGAGACCTTGTTCTGGGGTGCCCCCTTCCCCTCACGCCCCTATGGACTGTCCCTCACCCGTGTGCACTCTCTTCTGTTCTCTGTTCTCTAGAACGGAAGCAGTAAGGGAGTGTCCACATCCTGTTGCTTTTCCCCAAGTCTCTTCAGTCTACCTGTGAAATTGGGGAACACTTTGTATATGTTCCCTCATTTACCTCATAGCTGCTTTAATGAGGTGTGTACTTCACACTGAGGTCTCCCTCCGTCCCTGTTTCTCCAGGAAACAAGGGGTGGGTACAATAAATAAATAAAGGAAGGAAAGAAGGAAAAGATCCATCACTCCTGACTTTGTTCCAGAGTTCCTGTCACTTTTTTTTTTTGTCTTCATCATCTCTCCAGACTCACTAAATGAAATGCATATCCCTAAGCCTGTTGCCCAGGTTGTATTGGCTTCACTTGGCTATCTGGTAAACCAAACTGACAGAGGTGCCTCCAGGTGCTGACTCAAGAAATAACTCTTGAATGTGCTAAGAAAATGTTTGTGTAGAAGAGGGATCACCCCCCCACCCCCGCCCCGCCTTGTCTTTGAATGCTAGACTCCTTCCATATTTAGGCAGAGTTACTAGGAGATTGTTGTTTTGTTCCTTGTGCTGGAAAATGAAGACAATGGTCCTGAATTTAAGATGGGGAAGCAAAAAGCCTTTGCATATATGAAATTCTGCCTTCTGCACAATTAGTAACCTGTTCACTGCTCTTAACAGCACCCTCCCCTTGCTCACATGCCTTAACTGGGTTGACATCCTAAGGCTAACAAGTTGCAACTCAACCTCAATGTTAAGCAAGCTCAGAGTTAGACATCACAGGATTGAAAAACATACACACAACACCAAAGCCTAGGAACATGTTGATCCTTAGGGTGTGTGTGTTTGTTCCAGAAAGGTAACTAGGCTTGAGTTAACAGTATTGATTAAGAACAAAGGAGGTGGGACTCTCACTAATTTTAGTTCCAAACTGTAGTAGGCATCTTGGAAAAAAAAATAACTTGTTGTTATAAAACATCAAAATGTTTACCAAAAAGTGTATATATCGATATTGTTAACTAGTGTGGTATGTTCAACCCCCAGAATCCCCCAAGTAGGAGAGAACCAACCCTGACCTCCCCGACCACCCGACTGCTCACTCCCAGAGAACACAAAATAAGTGAAATGTAAACAATTATTGTTGTTGTTGTTTAAGATTTGAGGAGATCAGAAGACAGGAGGAGAGGTGGCTGTTACCGGGTCCCAGGGTGTTGACTACGGACTTCTTAGAGAAAACTTAATGCTGGTATTTGAGATTGTCTATGGAGTACTAAATTTTTTTTAAAACAATCCTGTGTTCAGGGCAGTGGTGGCACAGGCCTTTAATCCCAGCACTTGGGAAGCAGAGGCAGGTGGATCTCTGAGTTTAAGGCCAGCCTAGTCTACTGAGTGGAGTTCCAGGACAACCAGGACTGTTGCACAAAGAAACCCTGTCTTAAAAAAAACCAACAAACAAACAAAAACCAAAAGCAAAAACAATGCTGTGGATAGTTTAGCCTGTGTGACTGTCTTTTCTTATCCTTTTTTTTTTTTTTTTTTTTTGCAACACTCAGTTCAGACCACTTGTTTGTTCTGTGTTAGGCCAAAAATCTGTTTAAGTTTGGCAGTGGCAGCTGCTTCCTGGGCCTATAGCCAAGGCATGTTCTGAATTGGCTGCCTCCTGGACAGGCTGTTTATAACCTTTCACCTGGTATTCTGATAACAATCTGTCCCTACACACACACACACACACACACACACACACACACACACACACACGCCCTTCTCAGTTCTTGGATGGAAAGAAGAAAATCTCTTATAAACTCTTGCCCTACAAACAGTCCAAACTCTGGTGGGTACAAGGATAAAGACAGTTGGGCCCAGGAGGAGCAGTAAGGTAGGGCTTGGCTCGGGAGTTCTGCAAGTGAGGTCATCGGCTACCTGCCCCTTTCCCACCCTCTTCTTCCTGGTACTAGTAGGAAACCAGTGGTGTTTGTCCTTTGTTTGTTTTACTCTAGATGACCTGATACCCAACACTGGCAGCCCGAAAGCCCAGGGGACGGAAGGAGGCAAGGCCTCGACTCCATCTCTCTGTTCTTTCACCTCTGGCTTTACAGACTTTCAGGGCTGTAAGGGCTCAGCCAGGAATACAAATCATGAGTTTTCTTAATCTCCTGTCAGACTCTCCACTTTGTCAATTTGTCTTTTCCTTCATCTACCCCCTTCTTTCTTGTTTTTCCCTAAGGAATGTTAGTTTAGAAAGGGGAAAAATGTTAAATAGACTACAGGATTTGAGACTACCCAGATGGATACATGACTGCAAGTCATAGATAAATAAGAATACCTAAATAATTATATGATATCTTAAGAATCCAAAGAAACTTTTGGGGGGGGGTGGCAAGGTTGAATGTATCCCAGACTGGCTTCAAACTTGTTATGTAGTCAAGGATGACTTCAAACTTTTTTTTTTTTTTTTAAATAGGATTTCACTATGGATCTCTGGCTAGCCTCAACCTCTCAGAGATCCACCTGCCTCTGCCTCCCTAACACATAATCAAGCACTCTCCCAACTGACACTCAGCCCCAACCCAAGCGCCAGTTCTCTTGGTGCTTATGTCAAGGCTACTTTATTTGTAAAGTCATCTATTATCTTGTTCTAAACAGAATTTAAAGTTGCATTATTTCATTTAATTCTTACAATAACCCTGTGGCTGCAGGTTAATTAAATCAGGCACAGAAAGGCTCAGTGATTTGCTCGAGGTCACAGGTTTTGTAAGTACATCGAGAACTTAAACCTGGGTCTATTTGTTCCGTGCCAGGCAGGTGACTCACTCCCAGCACTGGGAGAGTAAGGCAGGAGGATTGCCACCATGTCATGACTCGTCTGGGCTGTATAGTGAGCTGCAGGCCAGCCTGGACTATGGTGTGACATGCATCTTGTTCCATCTTTGTAAAGACATTGTAAAGGAAACAGGGCAAGACTCCGAGAGTTTTAGAGTTAAAGAGCACTCTAAATAGTTCCCTTATTTTGATCATATGATTTCCAGCTAATGTCTGGTTGGACCTTCTGCGGGTGCCTGGTGTGGGAGGGCTCTGCATAAAACACCTCATCTGGAAGTCCACTCTGGTTATTGAGGTGTCCTGAGTTAATTTTCTTTTTAGATGCCTGAGACAAGGTCTTGCCTGGCTACCCAGGCTTGTTTGGAAGTTCTGGAGCACAGCTGTTCTTCTTGCTAAGATACACCACAGCTGGCTTGAGACCTGAAAGAGAATATCTTAACTCAGCTTTGTCTGTTTGAGTAAACTCCCTTTGTAGTTTGGTTTCTTCTCTTCCCTCTAGAACAGTGGTTTTCAACCTGAGGGTTGGACAACCCTGCACAGGGGTCACCCAAGGCCATTGAAAAACACATTCCCATTCATACGAGTAGCAAAATTACAGCTATGAAGTAGCAACAAGATAGTTTTATGGTTGGGGGTGGTCACCACACATGAGGAACTGTATTAAAGGGTCACAGTATTAGGAAGGTTGAGAACCACTGCTGTAGAAGGTTTTCTGGAAGACAACAAAGTGGGTTTGGTTGTTTTATTTATTTATTTATTTTGACAATTCTATCGTTAAAGAATTAGACATCCATCTTAACTGTTGGACTTTATTCTAGTCTCCTTGCTGGCAATTTGTTTCTCTTCTGCCCGCTCTCTCGGAGCTTTTCCTAGACTTATATTTATTATTTTTCGTGTATGTGTCCTTTGCCTGCATGTGCATCTGTTTACCACATGCACGTCTGGTGCCTAAGCAGGTGGTGAGCCTTCATGTGGGTGCCGGAAACCAAACCTGGATCCTTTGCAACAGCAGGTGCTCTAACCACTGAGCATCCCTCCAGCCCACTGGGCTTCTTCTCTCTTTGCTTCTCATTTCATCCATCTGTACATCATTCTTTTGTAAATAATATTAAAACTGTGGGTGGCAGAGAGCCCAGAGAGATGGCTCAGTGGTTAAGAGCACTTGCTTTTCTAGGGGACCCGGGTTCCATTCCCAGCAACCTCGTGGTACCTCACAACCATCTATACCTCCAGCTCCAGAGGGTCTGACCCCCATTCTGGCTTCCATCAGAACCTGTATACACATGGTATATGGGCATACAGCAGACAAAACACCCATACACATTAAATAAAAACAAAAAAGAACCCCAAAACCCCCAAACTAGGCTGGGGATATAATTCCAGCCCAGCATGAATGGAGCCTTAGGTTTGAGGAGCATTCAAGAGGTGAGGGGAGAAGGGCCACTCCAGGCAGAGTGGTGCCCACCTTTAACCTCAGCACTCGGGAGGCAGAGGAAGGTGGATCTCTGTGAGTTCAAGGCCAGCCTGGTTTACAGAGTAAGCTCAAGGACAGCCAGAGCTATACAGGGAAACCCTGTCTTGAAAAACCAGGGGGAAACAAAGATCAGAAGTCCAAGGTAAGGCCATCATGGATGACTTGAGAGCTTAGCCTAAAAACAAACAGAAAAGCACGGTACTGTGTTATTAGCCAGTCTCCAGCACTCTAGCCAGCAACTCGAATTCAACACTGTCCCCAGCCCCCCAATTCACTAGCATGTTTCCTTTAAAAAACGGGGGAGATGGAGGGACCTTACATATCCCAGGCTGGCCTCTATCTCCTGATCTTCCTACCTCCATCTCCCAAGCACTACCTTAGACTTCTTAGTATTCTTTGTCTAATCTCTGCTAATTTGGGCTACAACTAGATTAAGCCAACAGGATTTCTTTCCTGTGAGCTCTTGTGATTTTCTAAAACCCCGTGTTTACTGAGCCTCACTCAAATGCTCCATCCTTGTGTCTAAAGCCTTCACAAAGTGGTTGGCCAAACCTGCCTGTCTCATTGTCCACTACTTCCTGATCCACAAACCTGGGAACTCAGTGTTCTTTACTTACACTTTTCTCTCTACCTGGAACATCTGCCTTCCCTCCCCAGCCCTGAGGTTTGGAATCCTATACTGGGCCCCCCTCAGCCAAACGGCTTTCCTCTCTGATGTCTTGAGGACAAGTCTCTCTCTCTCTCTCTCTCTCTCTCTGCTTATAACTAAATACTAGTTTATTATTATCTTTAAAATACTCCTTAGGGTGTGTTTGTGTTTCTCGGGTCCGTTCACAGGTAAGGTGCCCTTTTTCCCCCTTAGATAATGAGTTTCTAGAGAACAGGGCCGTCTTTTCTGTAGCTTTGTGTTCTTCCTAGTGTCTATTAGTGTGCGGCTCACAGGGTAAGTAGAGACTGAGCTCATGGCTTGGAGACCCTCTGTAGAGGAGGATGTGCCACAACTTGGAACCTGGCAGTTTTCATGCCAAAGTTGGCTTTTAGTTTCTTTCTTCCTTCCTTCCTTCCTTCCTTCCTTTCTTTCTTTCTTTCTTTCTTTCTTTGTATTGTTGTCGTTAAATGTTAGATTTTAAACCTCAATTCCAGTTCTTCCCGACTCAAAATCTATGGATAGATCAATTATGTATCAGAACAAGGGGTGAGGCAGTGAGGGAGAATGGTCTGTTGTTCAACTTGCACTGTGTTGATGTAAAGCTCCAGGGAGACGGGACGCTTCGTCCTTAGCCTTTCCTGAAAACTTGCCCTTTTCTGAGAAATTCTTTCTTCACTAGCTCTGGAATTCAGTTGGCTCAGCCCTGCCACCCAGCGGGTAGTTAGATGCATTAGCAAGGTCCTTGCTCTAACAATTGTCAGAACATGGGCGCTTTTGTGGTGACCTGACACTTGGTCTAGAACATTCCCCTGAAGGTCAGGGATGATAGTTCTTGAACATGAGAAGAAGTAGATGAAGGAAACAGTGTTCATGACTGAGGAGGAAGCTATATACTAAAGCAGTTTCCCATCTTTTTTCACAAAGGTGACATTTAGCAGCACTTTTTTTTCTTAGCTTGTGTTTAAGAAAAAAATAGCTGCTGGGCTGGAGAGATGACTGAACAATTAAGAGCACTGACTGCTCGCTCTTCCAGAGGACCTCAGTTCAATTCTCAGCAACCACAACTGTCTGTAATCCAGCTCCAAGTGATTTGACACCCTTGAGCAGACATATATTCAGGCAAAACACCAATACACATAAAAATAAAAATAATTTAAAAAATAGTTGTAAACTGGGGGTGGTGGCACAGGCCTTTAATTCAGGAGGCAGAGACAGGTGAATGTCTGTAAGTTCTAGGCCAACCTGGTCTACGTAATGAGACCTGTCAAAAATGGCAAGACAGTTAACTGCTATGTATTTATTTAATTTTGGTTTTTCAGGACAGGGTTTCTCTGTGTAGTCTTGGCTGCCCTTGAACTCACTCTGGAGACCAGGCTGGCCTCGAACTCAGAGATCTGCCTGTCTCTGCCTCCCGAATGCTGGAGTTAAAGGTATGGGATACCACTGCCTGGCTGACAGTTGTCTTTTATTCAGATGATGTATGGATTAAAAAGTCTTTAAACTAGTGTCTCTCTAATCCTTCAAACAATAAAACATCACCTCCTTTGTCATTTCCTGTGATTTCTCCAGACTCAACCCTAACCGTCTCCCTACCCCAGCAGCAGGCTAAGTACCTTTCATGTGTATATTGATAAGCAACTTCGTAATGGTTTTGTCTATCTCTCCTCACTAAATAGACCCCCTCAAAGGTTTAAACTGTATTATCACCTGGCCTAACTTAAGGGCCTTTAAAAAGCTTAAAGAATAAATGCAATCCTTATACCTGAAGGCTGAGGCAGGAGAATTGCTAGGAGTTCAAGGCTAGCTTGGGACAGAGTGAAACCCTGTCTTAGCACAAGTTCTGAAGAATGGTCACAGGACGGGGAGATGTTGGCAGAGCACTGCCTAGCATCCATGAAGTCCTGGGTTTGATCTCTGGTACCTAAATAAGCCTATTGATGCCGCTTGTAATCCTAGCACTTGGGGAGACAGAAGGCAAGGGATCAGAAGTTCAAGGTTATCCTCTGAGTTCGAGGCCAGCCTGAACTTAATCCCAACACTCAGGAGGCAGAGGCAAGTGGATCTCTCTGAGTTTGAGGCCAGACTGTTCTACAGAGTGAGTTCCAGGACAGTCAGGGCTACAGAATGAAACCTGTCTTAGAACAAACAAATAAATAACAAAAACAAAAATCCATGAAATACTTTAGCTTCTAGGTTCTAGCTTGATCAGCTAATGTAGCTCAGGTTGGCTTCAAACAAGAGGTGATACCCCTGCCTCACTTCCCAACTACTACAATTACAGGCAGGGTTTCTCTGTGGCTTTGGAGGCTATCCTGGAACTAGCTTTTGTAGACCAGGATGGTCTCAAACTCACAGAGATCCGCCTGCCTCTGCCTCCGGAGTGTGCCACCACTGCCCAGCCATTTGTTTGCTTTTAAATCTAGTCCAATCTAGACCCTTCTGATTGTCTGTAGACTTGGCTGTGACAGAAGCAAGGCAATGCATTTCCTCACAAAGAGAAAATAAAACCATGACATAACCTCTTTTTTTTTTTCAGGTGATTTAATTTTAGCAAAGGGACTTTCAGATCTTGTTTGCAGTGGGGTAAAGTGGAAGCGTGGATGGAGAGACTGTTTAAACCTAATTTTAAAACAAATGTAAGATTTGTTTTTATTTCATGCCTAGAGAAACTATTGTTTGTATGCTAATAAAAAATAAACCAATTAAAAAATAATTGGCCAGGTATGTGGGAATTGGATCCTCTGGAACTAGAGTTAAAAACAGTCATGAGCTTCCACATGTGGGCACTGGGAGCCGAACCCAGGCTCTGTGAAAAAGTAACAAGTACTCTTAACCAATGAACCATCTCTCTAGCACTTAACCCAATTTAAAAATACATATATTTAAGTCAGGTGGTGGTGGCGCACGCCTTTAATCTCAGCACTCTGGAAGCAGAGGCAGGCAAATCCCTCTGAGTTCCAGGCCATCTTGGTCTATAGAATGAGTGTGTGTGTGTGTGTGTGTGTAATAAGACTCTCAAGGTGGCTTATAGATGTAATCACAGAAGTCAGGAGGCAGAGGCAGGATGCGCGCCTCTTGTTCACAGCCAACCTAAACTAAGCCACACAGTGAGAATGAGTTCCAGGCTGATCTGGACTACAGTGGAAGACCTTGTTTCAAAAACAAACAAAACAAAACAAAAACACAATTATGTACATATGACTTAAGTAATTGATTCAAGGTAGGAGATGTTCTTTACTAAAGACAGGTACAAGAAACCCTTGGTATTGAATCACTGGTTCTGTGAACTAACAGCAGAGAATGTTTCCAGACAGCCTTGTCTATGTGTAAACAATGATACAATGAGGCCAGTTAGTATCACAAAGAAGCCGGCTTTAATTATCCTTCCTCATTTGTTTTTCAACACTTACCCTCCATTCGCACTAGTGTGTGTGTGTGTGTGTGTGTGTGTGTGTGTGTGTGTGTGTGTTGGGAGGTGCTGTTTGTTTTTGCTTGTTTGTTTAAAAAAAGATTTTGTGCTACACAGGCTCATCTTAACTTGCCACATAGTAGAGGCTGACCTTAAACTCCTGACCCTCTGGCTCCCAAGTATTAGAAGCCTAAGTGTACTACATTATACCCAGCCAGTTGTTTATTTCTTTGGTTATTTGTTATTTTTAGTGGCATACAAACAATAGGTTTCATAACAATGCACACTCTGGAACACACACATGGACTATACATATGAGAGAGCATACACAGTTTTATTTCAGTAGGCATGGAATTTCACTGTTCTAGTGATGATGAACACTTTGTCCTGAAAAAGGGCAGAAACTGAGCAAAGTCTTGGTTTTGGATACCCAGTCTTCTCTCCCTTCCCTGTTGCTGCTCCAGTTTCCTGGCTCTGATTTTGAGAACGGCAATTACCTGGCTTTGAATATTGTCTTTTCTCCTTGAGATGGGGAAAGAAACTTGCCGTGTTGTGTATGTGGGTGGGGTAGGGAGGGAGACGTTGCGGGTTGATTTGTAAAATGGTTGAGGTCACTCACAAGTTTAAAAAGTAAGGGTCAGGTGTGGTGGCTCACACCTTTAATCCCAGCACTCAGGAGGCAGAGATAAGCAGATCTCTATGAGTTCTAGGCCAACCTGGTCTACATAGCAATTTCCAGAACAGTCGGGGCTACTTAGGGAGACCCTGCCTCAAAACAAAAACAAACCAAACAAACAGAAAAGAAGGGGAATCAGGCGTTGTAGCAGAATAATTTAAGACTAGCCTGGTATAAGTCATGAGTTAGAGGCCAACCTTGGCCACAGCAGGGAGTGGTGGTGACTGGGGTAGCCTGGGAGCCAAGGCAGAAATGTCCCGCTCACAAATGAAATGTAGTGTAGTTAAGATTTGCGTTGTGTGCGGTTGGAGGGACGACTCAGGGATTAAGAGCACAGACTGCTTCTCCTGCAGAGTATCGCTCGCATCTTCTGACAAGTGTGATTCCAGTATCCGACCAGTGCCCTCTGCTGGCCCCCATACGCATTGCATTCACATTGATAAATCCACATTCAAGACACACATGATTTAAAGAAAATACTTTAAAATTCTTTCAAAAAATCATCAAGATAAATGTAAAAATGTTAAAATAAAAAATCTTTTAAAAATCACTATATTTTAAATGTGTACAGAAAGCAGCTGCCACGAAGCTTCCGTCCTGAATAGTTAGTTGTCGCTTCTCTGCGCTTTCGTCTGGTGTTCTAGTGTACTTCCTATTGCTGTAATAAAAGCAACTTGGGAAGAAAGCGGTTTGTTTCAGCTTACACATGTAGTCCATCACTGATGGAAGTTAGGGCAGGAACCTGGAGGGAGGAATTCAAGCAGAGGCCATGGAGGAAACACTGGCTTGCTCCACACGGTTTGCTGAGCCCCCTTGCTTTTTAACAACACCCAAGACCTCAGGCCCACAGTGGGCCAAGCCCTTCCACATCAAGTATTAATCAAGAAAGTGCCCGGCTGACTTGCTTACAGCCCCATCTGATGAAGGCATTTTCTCCATAGACATATTCCCTCCGGTTTGACGCTGGCTTGTGTCAAGTCGGCAAAAACTAACCACTATATCTGTTTTGTTTGCTTGCTTGGTTTTTATTTTTTTCTTTGTGATGCTAGGGATGGGACCTAAAGCCTAATGCTAGGAATGCACTGAAATGTATCTCTGTTTCTTAAAATTTCTAATTTTATATGATTTGTTTGTTTGTTTTAGAAAGGGTTTCACTATGTAGCTTGGAACTCACAGAGAGCCTCCTGCCTCTGCCTTCTTCATGCTGGGACTACAGTTTGCCACCACACCTGGCTTTATAAAATAAAACAATAGCATGTTTTATTATGTACATATATTTCCATTTTCTTGTTTTCTTCAGAAGACAGAATTTAAAAATATACCAGATGATCTTTTTTTCTTTAATTTGCACTTATTTTGTGTTGAGTTTATTCCCAGGCTGTAAGTTTTTGTTGCTTCAGTTTCCTGTAGGACAATGGTTCTCAACCCTTGGGTCATGACCCCTTTAAAGGGGGTCACATATCATATATCCTGCATATCAGATATTTACATTATGACTTATAACAGTAGCAAAATTACAGTTATGAAGTAGCAATGAAGTAATTTTATGGTTGGGGTCACCACAACATGAGGGAATGTATTAAAGGGTTGCAGCATTAGGAAGGTTGAGAACCACTGTGTCTACGATGTCTTTTTCTTCCGTGCAGCCTCCTCTTCCAGCTTAGGAACAATTTGTTTCTTTTCAATGAGGGTCACCTCCATGTGTTAGGAGGAGCTCATGTATGAGTTAATAAGATCCTGAGTTCTGATAGTGGGTGCTTCGCTCACCTGGGTACGTCCAATGACTGGAGAATCCATAGCTAAACCCTTATTTGAGCATCACTCTCTGCATTGTTAAGCATGTGCAGCAAAATCTCAGCAGTGTTTTCAGCCACCGACCCTGTGCAGCCCCCCCCCCCCCGGCACATTTATCCACGCCATCCTTACACTGCATGAACGGTACAATGCTTCCTTAAAGACACCTTTCAGTTACTTGGTGGCTTTTGGATACGCATACCTTTGACAGCCTGGTCTCTTTTATAAGTGTTTCTAAAGTGAACGCAAAGATTCAAACCCCTTGATTTACATAATTTTGTAGGGCCTTTTGGTTGTAGTGAACATTTTCACAGGTCAGCTCAGGCCACTTACAGAGTTAGCCAGACCCACATAATAGTTTTTTTTCCAGGCAGGGCTTTTCTGTGTAACAATTCTGGCTGTCCTGGTACTCACTCTGTAGACCAGGCTGTCCTCAAACTCACAGAGATCCACCTGCTTCTGCCTCCCAAGTGCTGGGATTTTAAAGGCGGTATCCACCAACAACTGCACAGATAATTTTTTAAAAAATATTCTTTGAGAATATCATGTGTGTATTCAATGTATTTAGATCACATCCATCCCTACACTCTCTTCCTCCAACTCCCAACCCTTAACACACACCCCCAGCTTTATGACTGTTTTTTTTTCCCTCAATAACCTAGGAGTCCATTAGTGTTGTCTATACACACATGGGCCTGTGGCCATCCACTGAAACATGGGGAGCCTTTGAGTGGCACAAATCTGTGGGTATAAACATAACCAGAAGGCAGTTTGACAGCATGACCAGTTGACAATTACAAGTTCCCTCTAGGGTGTCCCAGCCACAGGTTTTCCACCAGATTTACAGCTCCGATGCATAGAGACATCTTGTATCAGAAAAAAGAAAGAAAGAAAGAAAGAAAGAAAGAAAGAAAGAAACAGAATGAAGGAAAATACTGTTTTCTTTTGTTTATATAAAACCAAAAGATTCATACTGATACATATAATTTGAGGCAGGAAATCAATGGATGTTTGAAAGGGCTAAGAGGTAATTTTTTTTAGTAGACCACCTTTTAAAAATGACAGCTTTATTTCAGAATACTCAATGTACAGCGAATAGCACATATTTATAGGGTATAACTTCATGAGAAAAAAAATGTGTCTCCATGAAATGACTGTCACATCAATCATGAGATCCTCCTGAAGAGCAGCCTTCAACTCCAAGCAGAAATATGTTGGTTACCTCCAAGTAGCTATGCCACTATTGCATCGGTGTTGTAGGTGCAGGGCCCAGCGTAGAGTAATGTCTTTTCTTCCATAGTGGCCTGCCTAGCACCCTCTGGCACCATCAAAGCTAGAAATTTCCTGGTCAGTTGCAGATTATGACGTAGGCCGTAGCGCAAGGGACAGCTAGTCCTGGAGGGGGGGGTGCTGCTTGACAAAGTTCCAGCGAAACTTTGCCAAGGGACTCAGTAGTTGGCATGCTGGCTTTTGCCCTCACTTTTAGGAACAGCTGTTGGCATAAGGTGAGTTTTCTGCTAATACAGCCCCAGGGGGAATAGATTCATGTTGCCAAGGGAAACTTTGAAGATGGGGGGAAGGCGTTATAGTCTGAAATGAACGTCACAGTAGGAAGAGTCTTCCTTGCCCCAAGGATTGTGGTACCAATAGGGTAGATTCTGAGAAATTTCTTGCTCAGCCTTGGATACAAGATGTCACAAATATATCCAGTACCCTATACTGGAGCCTATATAGAGGGAATAGGAATAGTGTGGGTTGATGGAAAAAGAATGAGATACCAGAATTGGCTTTTCTAGAAGCATATGAAAACAACAAGTCTCCACTGTAAAACTGAGGAATGGAAAAATGCTAAAATCGGCCAATTAAATGCTTATTGTGAGTTATCTTGTAAAGCTTGCATTAGAGAGAACATCAAATGATTCTACACATAACTTGGTTAAGGTAAAAATAATTTCAGACTGTCTAGCACATTGTAACCCCACTAGCAGCCAGCCAAGACACAGGCTGTGCAAAGAGAGGGTCCTACACTGTGCAGACCTTGGAAAAGTTGTAACTTCCTGATTTGACAGACACTGTCCAAAGATGATGTTTCAGATTAAGGCTGTCTGTTTTGTAACTGGCTTTTTTCACCCTGGACATTTAATGGGGAAGTGAAAAAGAGATACGGGGCTCTGATGCTTGTCAAATGACTTGTGTAGTCAATATGCTACATAAATACTCACTCTATTTGAGAGAGAGAGAGAGAGAGAGAGAGAGAGAGAGAGAGAGAGAGAGCGAGAGAGCACTGCTGGATCCTCAGAGGTGCATTCACCCCTTTCTTCCACACGTCCTCCTTGAGACATGAACCCTGCTGAAATGGGACTTGGCAAGACTGACTTCTCCATGCTCTCTGCAACCGAAACACGAGATGTCTTCTGTAGTAGGATCTCGAAACCTAGTTATGTTGTGCAACCAAGAGCAATGACAGCAGCCTGTGTTGCTGGGGTGGGGTGGGGTCTCAGACACGCTTTAAAAATTGATTTTCCACTGGGGAGGCAAAGGCAGATGGATCTCTTTGAGTTCAAGGCCAGCTGGCCTACAGAGTGAGTTCCAGGACAGCCAGAGTTGTTACATAGAGAAACTCTGTCTTGAAGAAAAAAAAAAAAAAGAAAAGAAACTGATTTTCCTCACCAGCACTCAAGAGGCAGAGTCATGTGGGTTCCAGTACAGCCAGGGCTACACAGAGAAACCCAGTCTTGAAAAAACAAAAACAGAAAGAAAGAAATATGATTTCCCTCTCTCTGAAGAATTGCTGGAGTCCTCTTTGAGTAACTTTTTAGTCACGAGCGCCATCTGCTGACCTGTGGACTGCCTGAACTATGCACAGGGTTAAATATGTATCCCATTCACCAGGGGAAAATGTGGACAGTATTTTTGTTTGTTTGTTTGGTTTTGGTTTTAGTTTGTTTTTTGAGACTTGGTTTCTCTGTGAAGTCCACGCTGTCCTGGAATGCCTCAGAGATCCACTTGCCTCTGCCTCCTGAGTGCTGGGGTAAAGGCATGTGGGCCACCATGCCAAACTCCCCCTTTTAAATTGCAACCTTATTTAGGTGTGCTTGATTTATGATAAGTTTCACACACCCACAGGATATAACTTTATGAGTTTTTTTTTTTAAAGATTTATTTACTTATTATGTGCACAGTTTTCTGTCTGCATGTATCCCTGCAGGCCAGAAGAGGGCACCAGATCTCATTACAGATGGTTGTGAGCCATCATGTGGTTGCTGAGAATTGAACTCAGGACCTCTGGAAGAGCAGCCAGTGCTCTTAACCTCTGAGCCATCTCTTTAGGCCCCCAAAACAAATCTTTTTGTTATTTGTTTTTTTGAGACAGGATTTCTGTATGGCTTTGGAGGCTATCCTGGCACTCGCTCTTGTAGACCAGGCTGTTCTCAACCTCACAGAGATCCGCCTGCCTCTGCTTCCCGAGTGCTGGGATTAAAGTGTGCGCCACCAACACCCAGCAACTTTATGAGTTTTAATATATATATATGTCCAACATTCAGGTATGAACTCTGAGTTCATGGTCAGCCTGGTTTACAGAGTGAGCTCCAGAACAATCAGAACTATTTGTTGAGACCATGTCTCAAAAAAACAAAACAAACAACAAACAAAAAACAGAAAAACCCAAAAATCTTGTAGATATGTGCATATATAGGTCTGTTAAATTATTACTGTATCAAGATCTTCTTTCCCCTTTTCCTCTCTTTGGTCATCTCCAAGCATCCCTTGACCATCTCTAACTACATGTCAGTTTGCATTTTCTGTTCTTATGTAAATGGAAGAAAATAGCAATAGTACCCTCCCACCAGATATCTCTGTGTAGTCCAGCTGCCAATGAACATATGGTCCTCCCAAGTGCTGGGGTTATAGACTCATGCCAGCTGGCCAGGCCTGTTTAATTAATTAATTTATTGAGTTTAAGTTGCCCAAGTTAAGCTTGGACTTGAGATCCTCTGCTTCAGCCTCCAGAACAGCTGGCCCAGCTCTCTGCCCTGGCTTTGGTGCGATTTGTCCCTTGAGTGTTGAAGGGGGGGTTGTGTAAGATATCTTTCTGCCCATGGGAGAATTAGAGGAAGTTCTCAGTGGCCCTGAGTCAGCTCTCACTTGCTGCAAGAGAGAACCCACCCTGGAACTTGAACTTCTCTAACTTCCTGTCTCTCCATGCCTCCCCCTCCCATTCTATGCCACCACCGCTATGGTGTCATCTACCATTGCAACCTGAATAATAAAAACCCAGAGACAGATATTGGGGTTCAAGCTGAAGATCAGAAAAGCAAAGAAGCAGCCAGGCCACCAGGGAACTCTTATCTCTACCAAGGCTGGGGAGATCCTCATGTATTCAACACGGCTGGAGACTAATTGCCAGAATGCCAGACTCTGCTCCTATCTTATAAACCTCACTAGTTCTGGGATTAAAGGCGTGAGCTCTATTACTCTTTTAGACTGATTCACTCTCCTGTAGCCCTGAGTGCCCTTGAACTCACAGAGATCCATCTGCCTCTGTATCCTGAGTCCTGAGATTGAAGCTTCTATGGTTGTGGCTAGCTTTGCATTCTGATCTTCAGGTAAGCTCTATTAGATCATAAACACTATATCAGCACATACCATGACTTCCTAACAAGAGCCAAGCCAGTATGGGAGCTGAATTAATTAAATCTTTTTTCTTTATGAAGTTATCCAGTTGCTGGAACTTCATTACAGCAATAGAAAAAAAGGCTGTTGCAAGTTTCGTTCACTTTGCACTAGTATGTTGAGATGTTGCCATGTGTTCCCAAGAGTTTATGATTTCATGCTATTGCTGAGTCATTATCCTTTTCTATATGTTAGTCACAGATTGCCTGCCCCTTACTTGTTGATGTTCTTTCCAGGAATTTCCTCCTGATTGAAACATTTCCTTCTGGAGAGGAGAGGGAACTCCAGATGCTGATTGAAGGTATGGGGCTTCCGCTCAGAAATGTCCAGATGCACAAGGCCCCTACTGAGTGTTAGATAAACAATGGAATTGCTAGGGAAAGGAGGCTCATTTTGTAAAACTGCCCGAGAGTTGTTCAGGAGCTCCAGGAGTGCAGTTTTCACAAGTTGCCACCCATGGGGGAATGACTTTCCAAAGATACAGCAGTCCTTGAGTCAGCCATGCTCCTGTCTCAATAAATTACCGTTTCACCCCTGCTAGATTCATATGGAATCTTGTTTGTTCTGTCCTCAGTGCCATAGCTGGAAAGTACAGACATGAGTTCACATCTTCCCAGGAAAAGCCACATACCGCCAGTGTTTGGAAGGTTAAAGAAAGCAGTCTTGAGAGATTTGGGTGGACATATTGTCATTTCTTTTGAATCAGTTCCTAAAAGTAGAATGTCTAGATCTATGCTAAATATACACTTTTATTGTCCTTTCATTTAAAAAATATTTGATTTCATGTGTATGAATTTTGTCTGCATGTATGTGTGTACTGCATGCATGCCAGGTGCCCACGGAGGCCAGAAGAAGGTGCTGGAACTGGAGTTACTTACTGACAGCTGTGTGCTGTCACGTGGGGGCTGGGAAACAACTAGGTCCTCTGGAAAAGCAGCCAGTCCTTAGTGAGCCACCCTTTCTTTCCTTTTGTAGCAAGATTTCATGTAGCCTCATTGCTATGTAGCTGAAGATGACTTTGAATTTCTGATCCTTCTGCCTCCAGATCTTTTCTTTCTTTTTTGGGGCGTGGGGGTGGGTGGGGTTGTTTTGAGACAGTTTCTCTGTGTAGCCCTGGCCATCCTGGAACTCTCTCTGGAGACCAGGCTGGCCTTGAACTCACAGAGATCCACCTGCCTCTGCCTCCCAAGTGCTGGGATTGGAGGATTGCATTACCAAGTCATTTTATGCAGCTTTTAGGGATGGCTCTTAGGACTTGGTGCTCATTAATAAGCACTCCAACTGAGCTACATCCTCTCTCTCTCTCTCTCTCTCTCTCTCTCTCTCTCTCTCTCTCTTTCTCCCTCCCTCCCTCCCTCCCTCTCCCTTCCCCTCTTTCTCATTACTCCCCCCTTTATACTATGTGCATAGTATAAAGCTTCTAGTAATCCTCTTGCCTCTTCTGCCTAGGTGCTGGACTTGTAGTCATAGCCCATGATGCCAAGAGTGTATGCTTACCTTTAAAAATACCTGCCAAGGACTGGAGAGAGCTCAGTTGATAAAATGTTTATTTGCCAGGTAAGCATGAGGTCCTGAATTTTGATTCCCACAAGTCCTCATTTTAAAAGTTGGGCATGGGGTTGGAGAGATGAATCAGCAGTTTTGAGCACTTGCCATTCTTATAGAGGAGCCAGGTTTGATTTCTAGCACCCATAAGGCAGCTCACAAACATCTGTAACTTCAGCTCCAGGGGATCTGATGTCCTCTTCTGGCCTCCAAGGGTACCAGGCATGCACCCAGTGCGCAAACACACAAGTAGGCAAAAACCCCACACTTATAAAATAAAAATGAATAAATCTAAAAACCAAAGGCTGGCAGGGAGCACATTCAGATCTTCCAGAGGACAAGTTCAGTGCCCAGCGTCCATGTCAAGAGACGTCAGTAACTTCAGTTCAGGGTGATAAACTAACCCTGTGTTTGCATGCACACACCTGCAAGGACACACACTCACATAATTAAATATAATAGAAATGTATATTTTAAAAGGCTGAGTAGGGTCTGCAAGGTATCTGTTGCTGTGATAAACACCATGATCCAGAACAACTTAGGAAGGAAAGGGTTTGTTTCAGTTTACAATTTCCAGATCACACCGTGTCACAGAGGGAAGTCAGAGCAGGGACTCAGGGAAGGACCTGGAGGCTGCAGTTTTTTTATGTGTGGTTTGTTCAGCCTGATTTCTTATTCAACTCAGCCCAGGGGTGGTACCCCACATTAATCATTTAACAAGAAAATGTTCTACAGGCTGTGTAGCAGGCTATCTGTTGGAGGCATTTTCTCAATTGAAGTTCCTTTTCCCAGATAATTCTAGTTTGTGTCAAATTGGCAAAACAACAACAACAACAAAAACCCAAAACAAACAAACAAACAAAAACAACAACAAAAAGCAGGACTCTAGGAATCACACACATTTAATACCAGTACTTGGGCATCAGAGATAGAGGTGTGTCTCTGTGAGTTCAAGGCCAGCCTGGTCTGCATAGTGAGATCCTGTCTCAAGATAAAACAAAACAAAAAAGCTGGATATAAAAAAAAAGATTTAGGGCTGGAGAGATGGCTCAGTGGTGAAGAGCACTGACTGTTCTTCCAGAGGTCCTGAGTTCAATTCCCAGCAACCACATGGTGGCTCACAACCACCTTGAATGAGATCTGGTGCCCTCTGCTGGCATGTAGGCAGAAGACTGTATACAAAATAAATAAATCTTTAAAAAAATAAAAATAAAATAAAGATTTAAATTTAAAAGAGTAGGTGGGGGGCTTTGCGATGGCTCAGTAAGGGCACTTGACACCAAGCATGACCTCACTTTGATCCCCAGAACCCACGTGAGGGAGGGCAGGACAGACTCCACAGTGTTCTCTGACCTCCATGTATGGTCTGTGACATATGCTTGATACACGTTTCCCTTCCCATTAAATAAACATTTTTTTTCTAAAAGCTGAATTTGGTGCAATTTGTAACCGATGGGAAGGCAGAAATAGGCAGATCTCCCTGGGGTCAGCCAGCCTAGTACTGGGTGAGGCTGTCCTGTCTCAAAATTAAAGCAAAGACAAAAAAAAAAAAAAAAAAAGCAGGATGGACAGCTCCTGGGGAAAGGACCATCAGAGTTAACCTCCAGCCAACAAATGCACCCTTCCCCACTAAAAATTTCCCAAAACCTGACAAAATTGATTTTTTTTAAACAAAGTAGTTTATCACTTTACATTCCGACCAAATCTGGAACATTCTACATCTTGACAATACTTAGGATCTTTGGACTTTTAATAAAATTTTGAGCTCGTAGTGTTTTTTTGTTTTGTTTTGTTTGTTTGTTTGTTTGTTTTTGGACAGGGTCTCATAATACAGCTCTGGCTGACCTGGAACTTACTATGTAGACCAGGCTGGCTCCAAGGTTCTAGAAATCTGCCTGTCTCTCCCTCCTGTTTGCTGGGGTTGAAGGTGTGGGCCACCACACTTGGTTTTCTTTGTTTTTCACTCTCCTGTGGAAGCCAGAGGCTGTTGTCAGGTAACTTTCTCACTGGGTCACCACCTTTTTTTTAACTTTAATTTTTAATTTTTAAAGATTTTTAAGCTTTATTTTATGTTATGGGTATTTTGCCTGCATACATGTCTATGTACTGCTTTGTGCAGTCCCCTCAGAGGCCAGGGTGATGGGGGATGTCCTTCTGTATATGTGTATATGTGTTTCTCTTGTTGGTTGGTGAATACAACACTGTTTGGCCTATAGAGGAAGGAAGATAGGCGGGCCTAGGAGACAAGGAGACTTCTGGGAAAGGTAGGCAGAGAGGAACCGAGAGCTCGCCAGTAGTTCTCTGGTAAGATAAGGCCATGTAGAAATACATAGATTAGTAGTTATGGATTAATAATTAAGAGAGAGATAGCCAAAAAGAAGTCCTAGTCATCGACCAACAGTTTAATAATTAATATAGCGCTTGTGTGTTTATTTGGGGCAGTGAAGGGTGGCAGAACCTGGTGGGACAAGAAGTCTCCAGCAACACCTTTGGACCTGACTGACAGTCATTAGCAGCCATGTGGGTGCTGGAAATGGAACTGAGTTCCCTGCAAGAGCAACACGTGCTTTTAACTGCTAAGCTGTCTCTCCAGCTCGATTCCCCACCTTCTTAATTAGTGTGAGTATGCAATCATGCACACTGTGGCACACATCTGGTAGGTTCCAGATGTGAAGGTCAGAGGATAGTTTTGTGGCGTTGGTTCTCTCCTTCCACCTTTGCATAATTCAGGATTAGCTGTCAATCTATCGTGAGTGCTGTTCTTATAGCCTATCAATTGCCATCTTGGGGAGTTCAGCAGCACCCCTTTGCAAAAGATCATCCCAGCTGGGTTTTTAATGGTTATACCACCCCGATACCATGATCCCCTGCGTAGGAGAGCTGAGTAGGACAAGAGAAAATCTCTTGTCGGAATATCCGGTTGCCACTGGATAACTCTACACTTCAACTGGGGGAGGGGCTAGAGCAGGAGTTCTCAACCTATGGGTCACAACCCCCTTTGGGGTCTCCTATTAGATATTTACATTACGATTCATAGCAGTAGCAAAATTATAGTTATGAAGTAGCAATGAAATAATTTTATGCCTGGGGGGGTCAACACAACATTAGGAACTGGATTAAAGGGTTGCAGCATTAGGAAGGTTGAGAACCACTGGGTTCAAATGTTTAGAGGCCAGGTAAGACTAGAGGAGGGGAGGCTTCATCCTCCTAGGAGGCTATGGGAAAGCCCTCATCCCTGCTGGGTAAGGCTTTCCAGGTACAGCAGGTAAGGGGAGGCGTGCCCACCCCCCTGTACATTCATCCTCCTAAGTTACCCAGGCTCTGTAAGGAAGCCCAATGGACTCATTGGTCCCCAGAGTGAACTCTGGCAGAATTATGCCTTGGTTTGCTTGCATTGGGACCTTAGGAGAAAGGGGTTGAGCTTGTGCTAAACAGTTTTTCTTGCCACATTCACACATGGGCCCACTGAACATCTCAGTGTCACCTCACCTTATTTTTTAAGACTGGGTGCCTCACTGAACGTGACAGTCACTGTGTCTTTGAGCTGGTTGAGCAGTAAGCCCTGAGACTGAGACTGCCTGTCTCAGTCCCCTAGATTGGAGTTACAGACTTGCATCACTGTGACCAACTTTTAGGTGGGTGCCGGGGACCTGAGCGCAGATCCTCAAGCTTATGCAACAAGCACCAAAGTGAGCCATCACCCCAGCCTTTTCTCACCGAGCTTCTCCTTTTGATTTGCATCTCATTATTAGTAATTCTGGTTGTCTTGTGTTTTTTTTTTTTTTTTTTTTGAGCTACTCATTTTTGAACATCCCATTGGGAAAAGAGCTAAATCCCAAGACTCAGCAAAGGAAGGCTTTTATATGACAGGTGCTATAAAAGAGTGTCATCAGCTAAATGGTTATTGAATTCTTCTTTGACATTCCCACATCTAAGGGATACAGTTGCTCTTTAAGGGAGAACTCCGATACAATGAGCAATTTTGTATGAACATATTGGCGGGGCTGGGGACGCAGCTCAGTTGGTAGCATAATTGTCTGGCATACACGAAGTCCGGAGTTCAGTCCCTAGCACTGGATAAGCTGTGTGGTGGTGCAGGCTTGTAGTCCCCAAACTTGGGAGATGGAAGCAGGAGCATCAGCCTTGTCTACACAGCAAGTTTCGGCCCAGCTCTGCCTATTTAAGACCCTGTAAAAAAGAAAACTAAATAAAATGACATTAAAATGCCCATACTGGGGGTGGGGAGTGGGGTGGCGCACGCCTTTAATCCCAGTACTCAGGAGGCGGAGGCAGGTGGATCTCTGTGAGTTCGAGACCAGCCTGGTCTACAAGAGCTAGTTCCAGGACAGCCTTCAAGGCCAAGAGAAACTGCCTCAACCCCCCCAGAACAAAAATAAACACAAAACAAAACAAAAACAACAACAAAAAATGCCCTACTGTAAGTTAAGTTACAACAGTGGGCAAAGTACACACACACACACACACACACACACACACAATGTAAATAGTAAGAACTGAAAAGTGTAGCCAGTTAGTGGTGGCACACGCCTTTACTCGCAGCAGAGACAGATCTCTGTGAGTTCAAGGCCAGCCTGGTCTACAGAGCAAGTTCTAGGACAGACTCTAAAGCTACACAGAAAAACCCTGTCTGAAAAAAACAAAAACAGAAAAAAAGAAGGTGGTGGTGGTGGTTGTTTTCTGGAGAGATGGCTCAGTGGTTAAGAGCACGGGCTCTCTTCCAGTGGTCCTGAGTTCAATCCCAGCTTACACATGGTGGTTCACAACCATCCTTAATAAGATCTGGTGCCCTCTTCTGGCTTGCTTGCACTTAGAGACATAAGAACAGTAGAGATAGTCAGACCAGCAGTTCAAGGGTAGTCTGGAGAGGCTCCATTAAAAATAAAAGCAAATGATAATTAATAATAAAAATAATCATGATTCCTTCCTGTGAACCAGTTTTGTCTAATAGCCTGGGGACTCCAAAAGGGCAGATAGGATAGCTGATAACTCTGAGATATCTTTCATTGTCCGAATTCCAGGTCACACATCCGTAAAGGGACTCAACACAGGTGACAGAGGACAGTGTGGAGAATTCATAGCTTTAATAACAGATCGGTAAGGGGTGGGGATGCCAGTTTCTATATTGGTACTAGTCTCCAAAAGCTGACTTCCTTTGTCTAAGAGCTAGACAATGCCCGCTTAATTTCTGAACCCCAAAACTTAATTATTTTCTTCTCTTCGGACTTTCTTAAAGATAATCACATCTTCCTATTTTTAGTTCTTGCCTTTAAGAAATCCCAGCCCTTTAATGATTTGCTGCTCACAAGCACTCTCACAATCTCTAGATTTGTAGGAGTGATATCAGGTATGTGTGGAGTGGAGTAATGAGCTTTCTACCCATGGGACTGCGGAAACTCACGGTGAAGAGCTCCTACCACGGTCTGGAATGCAAAACCCAGAATTCTTCTTCTAGGATCAAGGCGTCCCTGACTGTAGCCCCATCTGGTTCTGGGTGAGTGTCATTGTCTCCGCTATCTCCCTGTCCCCACTGCTTCCTCTGGTCCATCTTAATGTTTTCTCACGCCAACCTCTACCCTCAAATCAGTCCCAAACTAGTCACAGGGTTGCTGGCCTACTTACTGAACGCAAAGCCACAGAACAAAGAGGCCTGAAAGAAGCTGGACTAGAAAGGTAGCTGGGGAGAGAGGAGGCCCTGCATCTGAGGGGAAAAGATGCAATTTCTCTAAATCCGGCAAGAAGACTCGGGCATCGTCCAGAGCTGTCTGAGCTGCCACAGTAAAGTTAGGGTCACCAGAGACTGAAACATCAAAGACGCAAGATTGGAAGTAGGCGTCTTCCACGGGAAGCCCTTCCTTACACAGCCTTCTGGCAGTGTCGATGGCTATAGCCCCTCGGCGACTGCGCTCTGAGCGAGAGAGTCGCTGACTGGGAGGGCAGCCGCCAACACACAGCTGTAGGTCCTGCTCAGCGGAGAAGGCCCGCGCCACGTCCTCGGCTACCCTGATGGAGAAGGAGAGCTGTCCAGCTGTCTGTCGAATGATTATAGTTGTCCCAATATAGGCAGCTCGGATCTCCACGTGGCTCCCAGGGTTAGCAGTTTGAATGGACAAACTCGAGCCCCCAGGTCGGTCACCTCCATTGATAGAACCGTCTTCAAAGGCTGCAGGAAGATTGTCCACCTCGGCCTGGTAGACTTTCTGGTCAATGCATTCCTGCATGTTCTTAAATATGATGGTAATCTGTGCGGGCAAAGAGGAAAATAGTTTATTAGGACTCAGTTTATCTTTCCCTCAATCAAGCAGCTTTTATTGTTAGGGATCTGATCCCAGCAGACGCAGGGTGTCTCCACGGCCCTTGATCCGGTCCCCTATTGCCTTCCAGTAATACCTGACCCCTATCCAACCCCTCATTCCTTTTTTTTTTTTTTTTCTCAATCTCAGCCAGGAAAATAAAGTGTCCCTTCTGACTCCTCAGTTCTCATAGCCTGGCTGCCACCCCAGCTTCTTCCTCAGTGTTACCTGCATTTTAAATAAAATCCCCATCAAGAGGAACTGATCTACAGGGGCAAATGTTTGATAAGAGGCAGCCATTCAAGATGGGCGGGACTATTTGGGGAAGACAAGGAACCAGGAGCTTGGTGGCTGAGGAGTGAGAACAAGGAGTGGTGTGCCCGGTGGACCGGGAGAGGATTTCAGAAGGTGGATTAGGAGGGAAATTGAATCCCTGACCTTCCGGGTGGTGGTAGCGTTGGCCCCCGATGCCACGGGGGAGCTGGTGGCCTGAACAAAAAGGAAGTCGTTATCCAGAAGGGGCCAAGCTCCTTGGACGCGGCATGTGTGAAAGTGGTGGTAGAAGCTGCGCACGTGGGGATCCCCGAACGAGGCGCAATGCAAGAAGCCCGGGGCCCGACCGTGCAGCCGGGAAAACCGGGCCTCGTAGTCACAGGGGTCTGGGGTCGGGGGTGCTGGGCCAGCTCCGGGAAGGGCGGGGCCCCGGGCCGGGGGCGGGGCCGTGGGGCCCTGGCGAGAGCAGTTGTGCTGGATCATCAGGTCCTCGATGCCGTGCACCGCTGAGTGGAAGGCGAGGTCCCCGCGGCACGTGCGGGCTGTGCGCCGAGTGCAGAGCGCATAGGAGCGCAGGGCGCGACACAAGCCACCCGAGGCCAGCCCACCACGGCCGCCTCCACGCTGCGTACCCGGTGAGCCCCCTTCCCGAAGGCTCAGAGTGGACGAGACGTACTCGGCATTGCAGCGGAGGATCTTGCACTGGGAGTGAGCTGAGGACGGAAGGGAGAGGAGGACAGTGAGACGGTGCCCAGACGTAGGTTCTAGCCAAGTCCAGAACGCGCCTAATTGCCAAAAGGCATCCTCCATCCCAGCTCTTCCTAGCACCCAGAGTGGGCGCTTTCCCAGTCCCAACCTTCAGCCCCCTCCTCCTCGCCTCCTTCCCTCTTTTTCTCTACTAAAAAGCGTGTAATCCAGTCGGACCTTTCCCCCTTACGGTCCAAGGACTCCATATGTGTCCTTCCTCCAGTTAAACGGGGAAACAAGACAGGCCTCTTTCAGAGTGACTGGGATTCAGCACCCCTTCGCCCTCACTCACTGATGCTGGCATGCCCACCCCTACCCGGCAGCCTACCATCTAGAGGTGCCCAACCCTTCCCTAACCCTTCCTTACCCTGTCCACAGAGGAGCAGCAGTAGAATGAGGGTGCTTAGAGTTGGGGGACCGCCATGGGGGAACCAGGGACTAAGAGGCTGGCCTCGATCCCCCATACCTATCCAGCCAGATCCCCCCAGGCGCGGGTTCTTCCCAGCTGATGAACCTCCTACCTAGTGAATTTCGACAGGCAGTTCTGTGACTGGAAAAAGAAATTTGACTGGGTGTGGGGAAAGAGAAGGGTTGAAGACGGGTCAAGATGGTGTGGAGAGAATCTGGGGAGATCAAGACAACAATTATACAGACTGGAGCTTGGGAAGCAGGAGGCTTCCAGATGGTGAGCTTGGCTAGTGAGCCTCTGAGCCCTGCTCCTGTGGCCACCTTCAGGTCCCTTGTGCAATACCCCTAGGTGGGGGTGGAGGGAAGGTTGAATGACCTCCGTGGGCAGAGTCCACAGTATTGCCTCATCCTGACTACCAAATAGCAGATTTGTCAGAAATGGAGGGATTCCTGGGGAAAGTGAGTTCCTGATCATTTCAGCGGGTTCTCCTGAAGCCTTGGGATCTGAAAATGCTTTAAAAACATACCTTTTATATGTAACTCCCAATCACGAGAGGCCGGCCACCTGCCATGTCTTTTTCTTCATTGTGTTAGAAGGGCACAAAGGGTAAATATCTTAGACAAGTGCCTTCTAGAATGTCATTTTTCCAGTGAAAAGGGAATCAGTCTCTTAGCCACCCTAGACGACTGGCATTATGATCCCTCTCTCATCACATAGGATACAAACCAAGCATTTAAATTAATATTTTTTTTCCTGAAGAACAACTCTTTCTATTATCCCCCGTGCACCCCCTCCAGCCTTTGCAAATCCTGAAGTTCCTGGTCTTTTAAGGGGGGCAGGTATTGGGGAGGATCTCTCTCCCTTTCTCCTGCCAAAATCCACTCTTTGGAGTAAGTCTATATATAATTGGGCAAGAGTCCTGCAAGGGGTCTTGAGTTAGAGGCTGGGAGTGTAACTCAGTGATAGGTGAGTGTTTACCATGCTCAAGGGTTCAGTTCCCAGCATTATCCCCCAACTCCCACTCCAAAGTCTCAGTGTAATAAAGTGCAGAGGGAAATAAGGGCCGGAGAAGAGGCAGCATTAAACTCCAAGTAGACATGGCTTGGAAACCAAAACAATGAGGCAGGAAGAGTGGCGGTGGGGTATTGGTAAGGAGAAATCCTAGTTTTCAGAACAGATGTCTGTAATTTTATGAAATTCTAGCCTCAACCCAACGCTTATCAAAGCAATTTCAGTTTCATCTGGACTTACTGTTTCCCGAGGTCAAACATGACTCTGATACCCGACTCTCCAGCCATAGTTGCCTATGCTGTTGGTCTGCTCCAACCAGGGGTCCCCCGTCTCTTTCTCCATGTCTCTCCCAGTACCCCAGACTGGCTGTAATCTTACTGAGGTCAGAGAGCCAGAGAAGGTTTGGTGTGGAGAGAGGGGGAAGGGAGAGTAAATGGCTGGCCCCAGGACTCGACAGCTGAGAGGAGGAGGGAGGTGGCCACTGAGTTGACAGTTTTAAAAATAGCTAAGTCCAAAATTCCAGGAGCGTTGGTGGCAGTAGGGTGTGGGAGTGAAGGCAGTGAGGACGATAAGCAGAATGGATGAAATATGGAATGTTGGGTACCAAGTGAGGGAGAGAGTAAAGAAACATGACAGCCAAGTCAGATATCCAACTCCAGCTTGTGTGCTCTCTCTCTTCGTGGCCACTCTGCTCCTCCTGCATTCTCAGTAATGAGCTCCTGGCCTTTAAGAATGGCAGGGAGCTGTTGACTGTCTTTCATTTACTCTATACTGAGTATCCCATTGAGTTTCCACCGATGGTATGTGGTGGTGTCTGGCTTTGAAGGTGGACAGCAAGCCTCATTCATGGACCCTCCCTGTCTCTGCCGAGTATTTCAGGAGCTGAAAGGCTCAGCTGTCCGGAGGAGAAATCGGAGAACACAATTGTTTGGGAGGAGGGCTTATTCTGTCTGTCCAGCTGGAATCTCTGCAGCTGTCCACCCCATCTCCACCGTTTCCATGATGCTAGTTTATGCAACAATCCTCCCTCCCCCTCATCAATACATACAAAAGTCTTAAGCTTCTGGGTCTCGGGGAGTATAGGATGACAATAACAGAGGAGAAGCAGGCGGTTTGGGGGCAATAACAGAGGCAAAGGCGAAGAATTGGGGGAGAAGCTTTTGAAGACTACTTGATCCATGGGGAAGGGGAGGTGGGTGGAGGGATGGAGAGAGAAGAGAGTCAAGAATAGACTTCTGTAGAAAGAGTCTGACTTCCTGAAGATATTATTAGAAGGAATTTATTCCTGTCCTGTTTTTGCACCTGTAGGCATTTCTGGGGTCACCACCCCTCAGTACTCGCCAAGGGAAAGCAGCACAGGACTGCGAAATAGTGTGTCACCAAAGCCTCTGGCCCTGTCAGCTAGGACCCGTGTAATGGGAGGACCGCTGACTCCTCTAAGTTGTTTTCTGACACCCACATGGGTACACACACACAGATACACACGCACATATACGGGGAGGGGTCGCTAAATAATGTAAAAATCTGCTGTATGGTCTTGTATAATTGAGAAAAAGCTACGAAAGATCCTGTTACAAACAAACAGCAAATGTCATGGTCCCACTGCAGCTTGGGTTCAGGTCCTGAGACCGGGAAGGGGCATTGACTGCAAGAAATGAAATGTCCAACCACTAGATGAGTTTCACACAAGTGGCTGGCCCAGAAAGGCTCCAGCATCTTTATTTATACATCAAAACAAGGATGTTTTTCCATGCTAACAAGTTTTTCCCATCCTCCAATGTTAACTTTCCGCAAAAACAAATATGTCAAATATGTTTTCTCCTAACTTTTATATCAAAAAATCCTTTTTTGTTGTTGTTGTTTTGGATTTTTCGAGGTCAGGGTTTCTCTGTAGACCAGGCTGGCCTCAAACTCACAGAGATATGCCTGCTTCTGCTGGGATTAAAGACATGCCACCACTGTCCGGCTTCAAAACATCTTTAAACCAAAAACACTTACCATTTTGCTAACTTGGTCAAATATGGAGCCAGGTACATCCTATCTTTACAAAACTAAAAGGTGGTAAACAGGCACACATTTTCAAGAACAACAATATTATTCAAAGCTTAACAAAGCATATTTACAGAAATAGGGGTGATCTGCCTCCCATCCTGTCAGCACTGAATCAGGACAGCTCCCAGGTTCTAGAGAGAGAGCTGCCATTCCCAGACCAAAAAAAAAAAAAAACAGAAGCATCAGCTCCCAAGGAATTTTAGGGGAAAATATTCGAGGAAAAAAAAATGGGGTCACCAAAAAAACTGCCAAGAGAATCATCAATATTACAAGAAAGAAGAGAGCAGGCAGGCCTCGAGGTCCCAGCAGTATTCTGTACTGTCCTGAAGTTCACTGGTTCTTGTCTAGTGAGATTATAACCGTGAGCTTTGCTTCATTTAGAGACCCATTGGACAAGAACTCATATACTGGTCCGAAACTAGGCCACATGGCTCCCAACAAGAAACTGAAAACAAAAACATTTCAATCTGATTTTGATCAATCCCTGTTCTAGAACAACTTACTAATTTACAGGAACTTTGGGAAACATCAAATGGATCTCCAAGGTGCAAATTCAGATCGCAAAGATGCCCTACAGGACAAATAGCCTGGTTCAACAGTAAATTGAAACAAAATTGGAGAAGGAAGGGTTAGAATGGAGATGACATCAAAGGACTGGGGACAGCACCCAGAGGTAAGCATTAGCCTAGCATGCCAGGGCCTGATGTTTGATCCACTGGGGGAAAAAATCAAACAGACACAGCAATCGAACAGGTGAATGTGTTCAAAGAAACTGAAACTTAAATTTGATCTCATCAAATCTCTGTAAAAAGAACTGTCAAAGGATTTACTGAAAAAGAATGACTTGGAGCACAGAAAGATGGATTCAGATGGGAGACAGAATAGTAAATTTCTGGCTAATCTAAGTATTTACTCTATTGTTAAAAATGACTACTTTGGTCCAGTGGTGGTGGCACACACCTTTAATCCCAGCACTTTGGAGACAGAGGCAGTGGGATCTCTGAGTTGGAGGCCAGCCTGGTCTACAGAATGAGTTCCAGTACAGGTTACAGAGAAACCCTGTCTTGAAAAACCAAAAGAAAAAAAAAATTACTTCTTTGCCTCAGTGGTTAAGAGTATTGGCTGTCCTTCTAGAGGGCCAAGATTGGATTCCCAGAACTCATATTGTAATTCACAACTGTCTGTGACCATGGTCCTAGGGGATCCAAGGCCTTCTTCTGACTTCCAAAGCCACTGCATGTAGGTGGTACACACACATACATGCAGGCAGAGCACCCATACACAAGAAAAGAGGAAAAAAACTTACTTGGTTCAGGCATGGTGGTTCAGGCTGAAGTCTCCCACCCCTGCAAACTCCATAGAAATATTCTATAGTCTGAGGAAGGAATATTGAGCGCTTGAGGCTAGCTAGCCTGGCTTACAGAGACCCTGTCTTAACCTTCCTCTCCCAAAACCAATCCTAGCTGTGGGAATAAAATGAAGACTAACAGAGGACATGGTAAGAATTGTAATTAAAACTCTGAGATTCTCACATTGTTTGTGGTGGTTAGGATGAAGATACCCATAGGCTCATATATTTGAGTGCTTAGTCATCAGTTATTTTGGAAGGACTAGGAGGTGTGGCACAGCTATGGCTTTGTTGGAAGAAGCGTGTCACTGAGGTGGGCTTTGGGGTTTCTAAAGGCCCTGCTTCTATGGATCGGGACTTACTACTCTCATTTGCAGCTCTAGCACCATGCCTGCCTGCCTGCCTGCTGCCACACTCCCCACCATGAAGATAAAGGGGGATAAGCCTCTGAAATGGTAAGCAAGCCCTCAATTAAATGCTTTGTTATATGAGTTGCCTTGGTCATAGTGTCTCTTCACAGCAACAGAACAGTGGGCAAGGCATTGTTAAGAAGAGTAAGTCCAGGAGCTGCCCAGCAATGTTTACCACTTTTAACAATACCACTTTTTTTAAGCCGTAAAGAAGCTTCAGCTAGGAAAGATTATGAAATAAACGGAGTGTCTGAGGCAAACCTGTCCAGACTAAAAATACTCCATGGGTGTCAGGGGGGAGCCACATTGGAAGGCATGGAAAAGCTCAGACAAGGTTTGAGAAACTTGGCAAGGAGATGTTATTGATTTTTAGTCAGTAAGAAAGAAGTCCTAGGTGATGAGGGATGTCTTTCTGTATATGTGTTTCTCTTATTGGTTGATGAATAAAACATTGTTTGGCCAATAGAAGCAGGAAGATAGGGGGCTAGGAGATGAGGATGCTGCTGGGGAGAGAGGCAGAGAGGTGCTGTGAAGAGAGCCATGCAGCCGCCAAAGGAGTAACGGATTGGGCATTCTTCAGTAAGCCAAGACCATGTGGAAATACATAGATTTATAGAAAGGGGCTAATAATTCAGACAGAGCTAGCCAGGAAGAAGCCTTAGCCATCAGCCAACATTTTAATAATTAATATAACGTCTGTGTGTTTATTTGGGGCTGAAGATAGGCGGGACCTGGCAGGAAAGAAACTCCAGTTACACCTAGGGGTAGCAGTCACAAGACACTCTGAAGCAGACCAGAGGAGTAACCATAAAATTGAAGTGCTTGCCAATACTGCTTGGCGTCAGAGCCTCTCTCACCGTGCTGAGAGAGCAGAGTGGCAGCACCATCAAGCCTCACAGCTATGAGACAGATCTTAGTCTGCTTTTCAGAGGAGTGCAGACGCCCAAGGCTTTATAATCTTGTTATAAATATGAGAAGTGGCACACCCTATTCAAATCCAGGGTTAGCTGGCCTAGAAGTCAATACTTTGTATCAAGGTGGCTTCAGTAGTAGATTCACCAGGGTCTGTGTTTAGGTGACAATCAACAGGAAGGATACAGACTCAGACCCTTGACGTTGGGAGGGCAGAGAAGGCAATCTCCAGGACGGTAGTTCCCACCCTCCCCAATGCTGGACCGTTTAACACAGTTCCTCACTTTGTGGTGATCCCCAATCATAAATTATTTCGTTGCTACTTCGTAACTGTAATGTTGCTACTGTTATGAATCGCAATGTAAATATCTGTGTTTTCAGATGATCTTAGGTGACCCTTGTGGAGGCTTGTGACTCCCAGGTTGAGAGCTGATGCTCTAGGAGATTGTATTAAAACCTCTGGTTAAGAGAAAAACCAATCACTAATAAAGAGGAACTAGAATGGAACCCCAGTTATGTTACTAACTGGTAATTTATTGGGAAATATATACTCACACGAGGAATTAGTAATCAGATTTGGCACTCTGAGAAGTCCAGCATCAGATGCTTTCCAAAGCTGAACCCCGAGAGAGAGTGAGCCCGGCTCTGCCTCCCCTTTATCCTATCCTTGGCCTGGTCATCCGTACAGGTGTCAGGATCTCTACCTACAATTCCCCTTTTAGTCTAAAAAGGATTTAAACTTGAAACAAAACTAAATTGTGTACAAAATGTCTTAACATATGTAAGAGCACACATCACTGTAAGTAGGGAGAAGCCTTTACACAGTAAGACGACATATGACATACAAATTCTACATCATAAGCTACACCATACAAGGATCTATAACAATATAAATTGTCTATAGTTAATAATCATTAAGGTGAATCACAAGAAGATATAATAATCTACCTACATCCTAACTGTATCTATTCCATCTAAACTCTAAAGTCATCTGAAAGAGATGTCCAAGCGTGAACACCTCCTCCCAAGCCCACCCCTAAACAATAGGAAACTAACCCTAACTAGGTGCACATCATCCTTAGTGTCAACAGTGAGGAAAGGGGGCATAGTTACTTCCTGCTGAAATGGGATGACGATAGCCTCCTGGGGTCCTGTAGGAAGGAAAATGTTAGAGTAGTGAAAGTCTTGAGTGGACTATCTACAACACTTGTATCCACTCTGTGTTTGGTGGGAGATGCTTGATTAAGTTCTTGGTTGAAGTCCTTGTTTTGATTGAAGTTCTTATCTGAAGATCTGACCAGAATGTAATTAAAACATGCACCATCTCAGCTAGCTGCCCTGGAGTTGTCTAGAGCAATGTAATCCAAACCAAGGTTACAGTGGTGATTGTCAGTTCAAATGCATCAAGTTGGGTCCGGTGTAATCGATGAGGTGGGGACCCATTTTCTTTCCGCAGAGTTCAAAGATTGCTGTTAGGAAGTTCTTTATTCACTGTGGGGAACTTAAACATTAATGTCAGCAGAGAAATTTCAACTTTTATATGTATGTATACCCGGAAGGGCAACAATAAGGAAGACAATAATTATGAGGGAATTTAGACTTTCAGAGAAAGAGCCAAGAATAGACAATGACAGTCCTTAGTTTTTTTCTTTTTCTGTCTTACATCAATTGGCTTCTTGATATAATACAGAAACTCTGAATTTTATTTTAACAACATGCTTGGATTTAGAGGAGGAAAGCCAAATCCAACTCTAAAGCCAGCGTTGGTTTAATTGGATAGAGACTAGGAAGTAAAGAGAAATAGATTTTATATAGAGACATTTTTAGAGTTTACCATATGACAAATTCCTTTTGTTTGATGGTTCTTTTTGGATAGCTATCCTTTCTTCTTTAGGTATCTACCTATGCAGTGTCTTTTTGCTTTCTGGAGATGAGTCTTCCTGTGAAGATAAGAACAAAACACTTCCCTTTCCTTTGTGAGGTTTCTATACAATTCATGAGATATACCTTGGTGGATGACCTGCCATTTCTCCTCATCGAGGTTTTTTCCTTTTCAATCCAAATCTTGATCAACTTTGATAGTATCCAAAGCTTTTCTTCTCCTGTGGAAACAAAGGCAAAACCCCTTCCCCCACATAACGCATGTTTGCATGTCCTGGTTTCCTTAGAGAGGTCAATACATCTTTGAAGTATACCGGCTGACTCAGTTCAAAAGTTTTTTCTGTAGTCCAGTGTCTTTCTGCAGCTGTTTGTCCTTTCTCATTATCATTAAGAAAGTTTAGTGTCAATAAAGCATTATGTAACCTGTGTTTGGTGGTCTTTGCTCCCCTGCCTGTTTACAGAGCATTTCTTTTAGAGTGCGGTTAGAGCTCTCCAGTACTGCTTGTCCTGTGGGATTGTGTGGTATACCGGTTACATGCTTTATAATCAAGCATGCAATATAACCAAGGTATATCTCATGTTATAATATTTGAAAAACTGTTCCAATTTGCTGGAGACATATGCTGGAGCATTGTCAGTTTTTATTTGTGCAGGTATAACCATAATGGCCATTATCTCTAACAAGTGTGTTATAACAGAATCAGCCTTTTCAGAGCTAAGATCAGTAGCCCATTGAGACCCTGAAAATGTGTCTATAGTATGATGTACATATTTTAAATTTCCAAATTCTGGAAAGTAAAACACATCCATCTGCCAAATTTCATTTCTATGAATGACCTTGGGATTACTGCCTGCTGGTAATGGAGCTTGATTATAAAAAGAACAAGTAGGACATTTTCTCACTATCTCTTTGGCTTGTTGTTAAGTGATGGAAAAATCCTTTTTTAAACCTTTGCTATTTACATGGTGTTTCTTATGAAATTCCAATGCTTCTAGCACGCTTCCTATTAATAAACGATCAATCTCATCATTGCCTTGTGCCAGAGGGCCTGGCAGACCCATATGGGATCTGATGTGTGTTATATTGGATGGGTCCTATTCCTGATCCTTTCTGGTAATTGTAGAAAGTGAAGTTAGTTCTGTATCCTCAGGAATGAATTCAGCGGTCTTGATGTGTAAAACAACTCTCTCTGCATATTGAGAGTCAGTAACTATATTGAGAGGCTCTGTAAAATCCGTAAGTACCATAAGAATTGCGTACAATTCTGCCTTTTGTACAGAGTTATATGGACTTTGAACTACTTTACTTACCTCTCCTGATTTATATCCTGCCTTACCTGATTTGTTGGCATCAGTGTAGAAAGTAGGGACTCCAGAAATAGGTGTTTTCTTTACAATACGTGGAAGGATCCAAATTGTCTTCTTTATGAATTTAATTCTCTCGGTTTTGGGATAATTGTTGCTAGTTGTTCCCAAAAAGTTACTAGGAGCCCTTTGCCAAAATTCATTATCCTTCCATAAGGAGGAAATTTCCTCATTAGTTAAAGGTACTATAATTTCTGCTGGGTCCCTTCCAGTCTGTTGGCACCCAGCTAGAGACCCCATGGGGCCTGGGTGCCAACACCAGTCAGCTTATGAAGTCTTAATTTGCCTTTTAGAATCAAATCAGAAATCTTTTCTGTATACGTCTTTAGCTTTTTATTCTGTTTATGTGGCAGGAATTCCCATTCTAATATGAGATCTTCCCTCTGCATCAGAATCCCTGAAGGGTATTCTCAGATGGTAAAATAACCAGAATGCAGTCTACTTTTGGATCCACACGGTCTACAAGTGCGTCCAGTATTCTTTTTTTCTACCCATCCTAATTATTTTTCCGATTCGGCTGCTATCAGTTCCCATTGACATAAAACATAGCCATTGGGTGTTTCTTTGATGGCCATTTTTCTGACATAGCTGCAGGGAAGACCAGTGGTGTGGGCATAACAACCTTAGGAAGGTCTTCCTGACATGTAATTGGTGTAGGTGTATCAGATTCGGAAGTATCAGATTGAAGGTTGTCTAAGGCCTGTAACCTGGTTACCATTGTCTCCCTGAGTGCTTGTACCTCCCGAATCATATAAGTTTCCAAGGATTCCTTAGAATCGTTAATTTTTTCTTGTCTCTTCATTTACATATGCTTCAAAGCCTTTAATATTCTCATCCTCAGTATCTGAATGGCATGTAAATTGCCTTCTAGATATCCAATTCTAGACTCCAGCTTTCGGTATTTAGTTATAGAGACATCAGACATGGAAGTTGTTGTCTGTGCCAGGGCGTTAATATTGTCTTGATTTTTCCCTATTTTGGTCATTAAGGCAACAGACAGAACAAATTCTGTTTCCTATTTGGCCATGATTTTGTTCCATTTGTGTTGCTAATGTAGCATGGCCAGATTTAATATCCTCAACTGTAGCGTCTGCGCCAAAACACCTCCACAGATTCGGGGGAGGGGCCTGAGGATTTAAATAAAGACAAGGTCTTTCTTGCAGGGAGAATGCCATTTATTCCAACAAGAGGGGGACTTATATACGGGTCAGCAAGCATGGTGGAAAACTACCCAGGTCACAAGTTCAGGTTCCCAGGCCCATCAGGCAATCCTGAATGGGTGAATAACAGGATAACAGGAACTTGCCCTCAGGCCTTCAAGGAAGGAAGAAAACAGGACGTACTTGCTAGGCAAGCTCCTGGTCACAAGCTGGTCAGCAGATCCCCATGGGGGAAGGGCCCAACACTCAACCCCTGTTTTGTAAGCATGTCTTTCACTTTTGACACTTTTGGTTGTCTTTCATATCTTGCATCAAACTTCCTAAGCTATCAATAATTTGTACAGGTTCCTTGCTCTTTGTTCCAAGTACTCTCCCTAGGAAAATTACATGGGCTATAAAGCTGACCGCCAATATAAAATATAGACATGTTACAGGCAAGTCATAAGCCTCCTTTAACATCGTATTCACGCATGAAGCAAGAATATTCCCAATGGTCTGCGTTGTAAGATTATTAGCCATAGTACAAGGTTTACCTGTGTCAGTTTCCCGGTGCTGGGAGCTGAGATTTGGTTTTCCAGTCGCAGTAACTATGTTTGGCCAGCAGGTGGCACAGGTGTACTGCAGGATGTTGAGGCGGAGTATGGTTGAAGGTCGGTAGTCGCAATGCTATCTGAAAATTCTCAAAGCGGCTACTGAAAAAGGTTAAATGGGCGGGATTTCGTAAAAAGAAAAGGTTTTTGGAAGCCAGCAGGGCAGTAGCCAGCTCCGGGCACCGTAGCCTCCGGCGGTGTCTGGCACGAAGCGGCTGCCTGCTGGGCAGGCTACTCCGGGCTGGTCTTGCTCAGCTCAGGTCGAGCCGGGCAGCCACGCAGCGGCGGGCGAGCATTTGCTTGGCTTCGGGTGCGCAGCGCGGTCGGAGAGGTGCGCCGGGCTTTCTCCGCGGCGAATCTATGGGGAGTTCACCTCAGTTTGAGCGAGGCAGCCGGGGCGGGTTGGAACCGAGGGGCTGAGGGGGAAGGGAACAGAGCGACCACGGGGCAGGCGCCCGGAAGGCTGGGTTATATTTAGGTCCCCAGGTCCCGAATCCTGACACCAAATAAAGAGGAACTAGAATGGAGCCCGAGATAGGTTATTAACTGGTAATTTATTGGGAAATATATACTCACACAGGTACAGGTGTCGGGATCTCTCCCTACACACTAACTAGCAAAAAAGGGGAGACTAGGTCTCAAGTCTCCAGCATACCAGAGCCAGGGAGCTAAACAGTTCTGAAGAACGCCCACGATTTATATTCCTGAACCTCTCACTTGTTGCATAAACAGAAAAATCTGACTGATGCATCATTTATTTTGTGTAGAATGATAAAAACAAATCCCAGCATTCGGGAGGCTGAGACAGGAGGATCACTACAAATTGGTAAGCAGTCTGGGCTACAAAGTGACACCCTATCTCAAAATAAATAAATACTATTTTTTAAAAAATTTAAATTTGACAAATTTAAAAGTTAATAAAATTGTAAAGAAAAGGTGACATGGAAAAAATAAACCTCTTTAAAATTCATTTTGGGTGAACCTAGCAGTGGGGTCTCATTTACCTTTTGATATATACATATATATATATATATGTATATATCAAAAGGTAAATATATATTAAAAGGTGTATATATTTATGTACCAAAAACATATATATATTTATATATATGGACAAAACCTGGGATTCAATTCCAAGCACCCACATGGTAGCTCACAACCATTCAAAACTCATTTCTCACCTCTGAGGACACCAGGCATACAAAACACTCATATACTTAAAATAATTTATCTTTTTAAAAAATGAGAAATCCAAGTGTGGTGGCACACATCTTTAATCCTAGCTCTGTCAGTTCCCCATCAGCCTGGTCTACACAGTAAGATCTTGTCTCAAAACAAACAAAAAAGGAAACATAGAACTTCCCTTCTTCCCCCTTCTGTTTTAACTATTTAGAAGTTCACAGGAGAATAGAATATAATACTCATTACACTTTTTTAAAAGCAGTCTTATGTGGTTCAGGCTGACCTCGAATTTCCTGAATAGATGAGGATGACCTTTGGCCCATACACCCAGCTTTATACTATTTTTATTAGCTTAGATTTGTTTCTTAGAGTATTGTTATATATTTGATCTCTTCTATAGGTTAAAGAACACAACAACCAAACAGATGTTGCCTCAACTTTACTTGTAAAATAGCACAAACACTAGTTGTCTGCAAACAATGTGCTTGGAAGTGGATTCTTGGCTGCAAGGTTGAGAGATGCAGACTCTTGCCAACCAAACACCAAGGCCCAAACCGATACAAAGTCTGCAGTTCCAGCTCAGGCCCAGCCTTAGCCTGGGCTCCAGCTCCAACTCCAGCTCAGGCACCCAGAGGTGCCCCGGCCCCTATTAAGGCCTCTGTCTGACTGTAAAGACAGGTGGACTGGTGTGAGGCCCCTCCCCTCACACTCACTCCAGTACCAGAAAAACCTACCCCTGTGGAGCTAAGAAGACCTTGCAAATATTTTATAAGAGTGGTGTTTAATTTCTTTAAATTCATATTCCTGGCTACTCTCAGAGCCTCTAAAGATCAAGAGTATACAATACAAAGGTGAACCTTAGTTGGCCCTTCCCCTATAGAAGCTGGCTTTTATACACATGGGGACTTTCTTACATCCCAGTCTAACCACACAACTCTGCTTTGAGCTGTGTTATACCATGGAATATCATTTTATTAGGAAAAGAGGCTTCATTGCTGAAGTGAATTGAAAGCCTAGTATGTCTAAATTATCTTTTTAGTATCAACAGCTCTTCCTTTATCCCTCCTTTCCTTCCTTTCAACTGTTTCAGACAGGGTCTCACGTAGCCCAGGCTGGCCTGAAACTCACTGAAGATAACCTTGGATTCCTGATCCTTCTGCTCCACATTCTGGACTAATTCTGATGGGATTAGTCATAGGATTATGCTGGGAGCCAATGGTCTTTACAATTCTGGTGTTTCTTCTGTCTCCTCATCTCAGCAGAACTCATATTATCTTAGAAATTAGGTGGGCATAGGTGACATCTAGTCTAAATTACACAGGAGGATAGCTTCGCAATATGTGGACACTTAAGGATCTTGGACATAGTTGATCAGAGTCCATGATAAAGGTCAGTGAGTTAGTACTTATTTGGGTCTAGTTGCTGAATTTTCTTTTCTTTTTTCTTTTTAAGCTATACAGTAGAGATTATATCCTAGACTATTCCTCTGAAGGACTTTGAATGTTTCTGGATGATTTCTAAACTCTTGGCATACATGTAGCACTTTATTTTTTATTGTTTGTCTTCTTTTCTTCATTTGCAGTGATAGGTAGGGAAGGTCCCTGGAGGCTTTACAGCCCGAAGGGAAATGATTGGGGAGTAGAATGAAACTCGGGTTTTGGTTCAGCCCAGGTTAGGTAATCAGTGCTGGGCCAAGACTTCAAGAGTCTGACACCAGATCATTTACTTTAGCCATATTTAAGTAGAGCACAATTTTGGAAAAAAGTTTTCTCTCTACAAAGTATATATGGCTTCATTCAAAAGACACCCATCCAGAAATCTGGGTTGAGAATCCTGCAGAGCTTAAAAAGATTTATGCCTTCTAATGAGGAATCCATTATCGTTCAAATCATTTTCCTGTCCTTAATTTCAGCATACTTTGCTTTTTCCTTCCTTCTTCTTATTTTAACTTCTAGCAGTTTCTACGACATGCCTTGGCATTGTTTGCTGGGTTTTTTTTGTTTTGTTTTGTTTTGTTTTAACCTCTTATTGGTTTGGCTCTCCACAAATTTGGGGGATTAGTTTTTCAAATACCTCCCTCCACTTCAGACTTCATTTTTATTCTTTTGAGATTTTATTTATTAATTTTTATTTTATATGTATGTATGTTTTGCCTGAAGGTATGTCTGGTGCCTGTAGAGGCCAAAGAGGGAATCAGATTGAGAGACCAGAAATTAGGCAGACAGGGAGAGACATGGATAAATAATAAGTAACAAAGTAATAAACAGTATTATTTATTTATAATTATATGTTTAATATATTTATGTATATCAATATAAGTAATAAATAATAAATATGGAAAATTTGCAAGTAATTAGTAATAAAGATGGTGAGTTTTCTTCCTCAACCTCCTGACTTAGGACAAGCTGACTGAGACCATTTTGTCTCCCACATAATGTTGCAATCTAGAGGAAACAGCTGCGAGTGCAGAGAAGTACATTTGTTTCCTTTTACCAATTCCCTGGGGGTTTTGTCTGATATGCAGAGAAAACATCTGAAGTGAAAGAGCCAGAGAGCTGATAGGCTTCCCCACGACAGGACAGGACTCCTGAGTTTTTGTAAAAATAAATGTGAAACATTTGGACACCTCTTAAGTCTGGGATAGGAGGGGTTCAAGAGACATTGAGATGACTGGGGATAAAGGAGTTTATTAGAAGTGTTTTGTTAATATCACTAACCAATCAATAGGTCTCCTGAGAGTTCAGGCCCCAGCACCAGAGACAGACTTCGTGGCAGGGTCTCTGAAGGGTGCCGGAGCCCAGTGGGCTCATCTAATAGCTCTCTGAGGAGAGGCGGCAGCTGGGGATCCAGCAGCAGGCAGGGAAATGGGTGAGGAGCGGGATTTGTGATGTGACAAGCGTCAATATCGTTTTCACCATTTACTCACTTCCTAGGTGAGATGTCTGTCCCCCTCTCCTCCCCCCACCCCACCCCCGCACTGGGCTTGCCTGTCAGATAGGGACTCACAACGCCACCATAGGGTGCCTGTCAGTATTTGTGACAGCTCTAGAGAAGGCTGAGGCAGAAACTGTGGCTTGAGCAGAGTCTCCACGTTCAGGGTGGTGCAGAGTGGACGAATAGAAGATTAATACTCAACAATCTTAGCATACTCATTAGAAACAAAGCAAAACAGCTAGAAAGACACCTTTTCGTCAAACACCCCTGTATCCTATCTCCCCCCAATCCTGTTAGGCCCTGTTGATTTGCACACATCCAGTTTTAAAACTGTTTCCTTATCATCCATTATCAAAAGTGACGTCCGTTCACTCTAGGTTAGGCTTTGACCGTAAGACAAAGAAATAATTCCATTCAAGTGTAGGGAGGTACTTTTAAAATGTTGTAGTTGAAGTGATGTGTACAGTTAAAATCACCTCACGGTCAGTACACACACACACACACACACACACACACACACACACACACACACACACACCCCAGAAACAGACAAAAAGCAAGGCCGGAGGCGTGGCTTTTGATTGCTTAATTTTCTGCCAACTTTTTGTCTTAAACAGCTTCAAACCTACAGAAAAATGGGTATAACGTTCTATTTGTTGCCTTCGTTGCCAACATTTTGTCATGTTTGCTGTCTCTCTGTGTCTCCCTCTCTCTGTCCATCTGTCTCTTTCCCCCATGTTCAGTGCAATGTCTTGATGAGGGGAATAGGGAACTTTAAAAGTTTCTTCATCTGGGAACGCACGGCAATTTTTTTCTCCCCACTCTCTCAGATTAGGGTTTTTGTTTTTGTTTTAAACTGGGAGAGGCCGCAGCGAGTTAAACTGAGGCACTTCTGCGCATCCACCAGCAGGCGGACTTGTCTGCAGCCTCGGCACCACCTGCCGGTGATGGGCGCTGCAGCTGGCGCAGCTACCCTGGTGACCTGGAAGCCACCGCAGGTCTAGGATGTCTTAGTGCTCCTCCCGCGATGCGCTTTATACCCTCAGGGAAATTCATGTTTTTTTTTGTTTTTTTTTTGTTTTTTTTTTTTTTGGCAAAGCCCATTAGTCCGGGCGATTGGAGTTTCTAGGAAGGAGCTGTCTGTCTGCAGGGTTTTGTCTCTTTGTGGTCTTGGGACTGTGATCCTGGATCCGTAATCCTCTCCAGGGTTTAAGAGCCAGGCTTGAGAACTCTTTCGTTGTTTTCTATTTTGAAGAAACGCATTGAAGACGTTATCTTGATAAGAAGGTCTCGTGCAGAATCTCAAAACTTAAGCAGGATGAAGCAGAAACTCAGAATTACTTGGAGTCATATGATTTTAACAGGCAGCCACTGCTGACGTCCCTGGTGGTCTAGTGGTTAGGATTCGGCGCTCTCACCGCCGCGGCCCGGGTTCGATTCCCGGTCAGGGAAGTGCAGTTTTTCGCAATTTTCCAAAAAAGTGCAAAATAGTCACTTGAAATATGAAAATAGAAAGTGAGTCATGCCATAAAGTTTTAACACCGGATCTTTTAAAAAGATAACACGTTTCTAACAATTTCCAGTAGACAAAAGTATTCGTGGGTAAATTTTCAAAAGAATGTCTTACATAATTTAGGATTAAAATTTGCGAAAGCGAACAATTGATTAACCCGACTTCCATGCTACATTCCCTCCGTGTCTACTGAGGTGAGCAGTGTTAATCTCAACTTCGGAGAAGCTTCCTTTGTGCTCTTCAGGAGTAGAAGCGATCTCCTTGGTGCCTCGTCTCTTGCGTTTGACAATTCTTTTTGTAGACCAGGTTGGCCTCAAATTTGCATACCTGCCTCCCAGGGCCTGAGATCACTCGCTTGCCTCACCACGCCTGGTTTATTTAACAAGGCCTTTTTAGAAGTAGTTGGTTTTTGTTTGTTTTTTATGACATGTACCATTCCATTGTTTGAATACTCGACAATTAACTAGCTTGCTGCTGATGGACGCTTAGAGTTTTGTTTATGTTCTGTTTTCTTACTCCGAGCCATTACAAAACAGTGCTATCATAAATAATTTAGTGCGTATGTCATTTTGCACAGATGTGGTTTTAAAGCCTAGGGGTAAAATGTTGGTTCAAAAGTTATGTCCGTTTGTGGATAGACGTTACCAGTTGCCCTTCAGAAAGTAATCTTCCGCCAGCAATGCACAACAAAGTAAACATAGTTTAACTTTAACCAATTTTGGACGTTTAGAGTGCCCCTCTGCCACAAATAAATGTGTGGTTTTGCACTTTGACGAGCATCCAAGTAGATATATCTTCGTGTGCGTCCTCCTTGGCTACTTCCTCAGGAACTGGCATCTCATACCACCGAGCATTAAAGCACAAGAACGGAAACATTATAAAACTACAAGAAAGCTTTTATGAAGATCATCTTGATTTTTGGCTGGAGAGGACTTTTTCAAGATAGAAGCAAAGCAGGAACCATAAAGAATAAAACTTACTAGCCTCAATATATAAAAGAATAACACTTCTGCCTATCTAAAAAATTCTCATAATTAGTATTAAAAGACAAATGCTGGTCTGATATAAATCAGTAGGAAAAACAAACACTGAATTAGTAAAACCAGGCAAAACATAGAACTCAGTAAATGCAAACCACTAGTGTAAATAATTGCCAAACCACGGAACACAATCCGTTTCGATAGTGATAAAATAAATACAAATTAAAGCCAGACGCCAAAATGACATCCTGTACTTTTGTAAAGAAGAGAGGAAGGCGGCGTGTTCCAGTCGATGTTTGACTCCCTGAAAATGAGCAGATCGGCTACACATGTCTAAAGAGTCACCCGATTCCAGAAGCTCCCTTCAAACGGTAAAAGGAACTAATTGATTTTCTCTAAACTTGGAAATCAAGAACCACCATAGTAATTTCAACAGGACGAATCCTAGAATTCAGAGTTTATGTCTCTCTCTTTCTTTTATTTTCGTTCTCTCCTGTTTGAAGAAATTTGCTGGGAAAAAAAAACAAAAACAAAAACAAAAAAACAACAAAAAAAGCCTGGTTACTACTCTTTATATACAAACGAATGCAAAAGCCAACCAGCAGGCGTTGGTGGTATAGTGGTGAGCATAGCTGCCTTCCAAGCAGTTGACCCGGGTTCGATTCCCGGCCAACGCATCAGCTTTTTCTTTCCTGTTGATCCTTGGCTTCCAGCCTTCGGAATTCCTTCACCAATCTCTCCCAGGGACAAGCTGCTCCTAACCCACCAGCCATGCTGGTCTGGTGCAGCAGATGGCGTCACAGACATGTACGACTTTCATTGTTTTGCTACTGTTTAGAGAAGTGTCTGAAATGGAGGCTACTCTTTTCTGAGACTTCAGAGGAGGCTCCGCCTTCGGTAGAGGAGGGAACGCGTGGCGCCTTTTAGCTTGATGAGTGGGGCCAGCAAACACGGCCGCGGAGAAGAGCTCCTTCGCTCTTTCTTCAGCTCTCCAGCTCTGCTCCTTTTCCAATTGCACCATTCTTGCAACAGAGCACAGGCTGGAGTGTAAGTAGGAATATCGTTTGGGGCTGCCTGCAAGGGGACTTGCTTCTTTGGAGGGGAATAACAGAGGTGAGCCGGTGCGGCGGGCGTTGTTTTCTCATCCCAGTTGGGAGGGGGCTGGGAGGTGAGGAACTGATGCTCGCGCCAGTGTCCCGGAAGCCTCAAGGTTGGTTACAAGCCAGACATTTAACATTACAATCACATAGGCTACATTAAATAAATCAGACATCATGCGTAGGCTTCTCTCATTCAAAAGCCATTAAATTGAGGCCGCAATCCGCTGCTCGTCCGGTGGCTCGCCGTGATCGTATAGTGGTTAGTACTCTGCGTTGTGGCCGCAGCAACCTCGGTTCGAATCCGAGTCACGGCATTTAGTACCGTACCTGTGCAGCTGTTTTGTTTACTACGCAAAACACCAACATTCTAATTTTGCCTTTGCGGAGAAACTGGGTCACTAAAATAATTCCGCGCGTCTTACCCAACACGAGGAATCTAAACTCTCTGGAAGAACCAGGCTTGCAGGGGATTCTCTTCCCGCCTTCCACCGGTCGGAAAACCTAACACTGGGGAGCGGAGCGTCTGCTTCTGCAGCAAATACTACACCGAATGCTATACCAGTGTGTCTCGGTGAATTTTATACACCATGTGGCTTCGGCCATGATTCTCGGGCAGCACAAACTTGGTGTTTGAAAAGAAACTTCCTCCGAAGAAGAGTGCACAGGACCGATTTTCCCAGTAAGAGTCCCTCATCCCCGAGCCATGTCCAGCCGCGAAAGGGCACCAGAGCAGAAGCTCAAGCTTCCCGGAACCCGAGACTCCGCGCGCCCGCTCCTCACTGCCCTGTGGTCGCAAGGACTGCTCTCCAGGTCCCCGCGCTCGGTCGGCTGGTCCTGAGCGCCACGCGCCCCAGACGCCCAGCTCGAGCTTCAGGTGACTCCACTCAGAGGGAACTGGAGGAAACAGAGAGACCCACCTGGCTCTATGGAGTCCCCTTCACTCTCTGAACTTCAGATTCCTACGAAGGGTTTCAGACAAAAGCTATTGAGATAGACACTTAATTATAGATTATAGAACTTTGCCAATGCCAAAGAAGAGCAAGCAGAACGATTGCGCCATTACTCTCAAAGATTATTAGGCGTAGGACGGACGTGTGATTCAGGGCCCGGCTAGCTCAGTCGGTAGAGCATGAGACTCTTAATCTCAGGGTCGTGGGTTCGAGCCCCACGTTGGGCGCTTCCTTTTTCTCCTGCTTTGGTAACTTTTTAAAATCTCTACTCTTTGCGTGGTTTACTCTCTCCTTGGCCGGAAACAGAATCACGAGCGTTTAAATTTTCATTGAAGCCACTGTTTTAAAATTCAGTAAACTGACGTTAGAAGGTGAAAGGCGGGAGGGGTGCTAAAATCAGTCTGGGATACATGAAACCTGGTCTGAAAAAAAGTAACAAAACAACAATTAAAAAAAAACAACAACCATTAATAATGGTGATGATGGCGCTGATAAAATAAACCCGTAAATGTCTCCAAAACTTCGCCCCATTTACACCAAACACGTTAAAGGAGAAGAATCCAGCCAACGGTTTCAGAGCCATGGGCGAGCTGGGGTCCTGTTCCATGCCGACTCTGCCCGGAGAAGCTGGGCGACTCTGAGCAGCTCACAGAGCTTCCCTGCATCCCTTCATCTCACCCACGACCCTGCTTTAAAAAGACCCTTAGCTGGACACTTGTTCCATGATTCTTGGGAAACCTATTCATGCATAAAATTAAATGAAAAATTTCCAAAATGAGGACCACTTAAAACAGGCAATTATTTATACCAGAAGATGGCTAGCGTTTGCAAGAAAGTGTCCATCTTTACTGGTGCACACACAAGCATGTTGGGAATGATAGACATCCAAGAGATTTAAATTCTTACAATAAAAGGGCCCACTGTGGGCTCCACGAGATGGCTGAAACTAAGAAATTTCATTTCAAAACAGTGGGAACAAGTAGAAGACTGTTTGAACTTCTGCGAAGAGAGAGGAGAGAAGACAAATAATCAAGGGTCTTCTATGGTGTTGCTGCTTCTAGCCTGTAACTGTAAGAACAAACCTGCCCTCAGACCGTGCTGGCTTCTTGGTTCACTACAACAGGGATAAACCATAGGAGCCGTTCTATCATGCCATAGCCTTTCTTTTCGTTCTTTTTGTCGTCCTGGACAAACACTCGACTATTGAGTTGCTTTTTATTTATTTATTTGTTTGTTTGTTTATTTATTTATTTATTGGTCTTTCTTTTGGGTATTGGAGACAAAATCCAGGGCCTTCAAAATCGTTTTCCCACTAAGCTAAGTCTTCAACCCCACCAAATGCTTTTTACATTCTGTTGGAGACAAAAGAGCTCCACTGATTTGCCCAGGCTGCTGTAGCCCATTCCAGCCTCGGAGAAATAGTTGTTTCCGCATCAGACTTCTCCCCAGTTGGAAATCTTAATAATTTTTGTGGAGAGGGTGAGAGGGGTGGAGCAGGGCTACAAAAGAAAATTGGTAAAGAAGTGGAAGTCCCTACTGGAGCGGACACAGGGTGGCGCTGTCACAGCTGTGCGTAGGACAGCGCTCTGTTTCGGCTCAGAATGGATTACGCGTGTGTCCGAAGGGAGAATGCGTGTGTCTGGACAGGGTCCTGCTATGTAGCCTCAGTTTGGTCCTGATGCTCTGGTCCCAGCCTCCCAACTGCAGATTTTTCACGTTTCTTCCCCTTGGAGACAGAGTCTGGCTCTGTAGACCAGGCCTGGAACTCACAGAGATGTGCCTGTCTCTGCCTCCTCCTGAGTGCTGCCATGTTCAAGGCGAGTGCTATCACGCCCAGCAAATGTCTTACTTTTAACAGAACAGCCTGACTGAGGGTTTTAGTCAGACCATCTCTAACCAAGCGGCATTCTAAGGCATTTTGCTGCTGTTTTTCTTTCTCGACAACTAGGGAGAAACATAACAATGCCTTTAAACATATCTGAGGGGTGCCAGGCCTGGCAATGCAGGCCCGTAATCCCAGCTCTCTCTGGAAGCAGAGGTACGAGGGTCACAAGTCAGGGCCTACCTGCTCTACACATTTAGTTTAAGCGCAGGCTTAGCAATTAATAGAACTATCTCAAAATGAAAAGCGAACAACCCCACCCAAAAATAAAGAAAGAAAAGGCAAGAGAACAAATTTACACACACATACACACACACACACACACTTAAAAAGAGAGAGGAGGGGAATAAAGCTGAAGTAAATAATGAAAAAAAAATGATGCTGCAACTGAAAATAATTATAGTGGCCAATATTTAATGACCACTGATTTATATACTCTAACGTTTTCCAAGCTTTTCTCATCAAATGTTGGGTGGATTTGTAAGGGAAGTATTCCTACTATCCCTCTTCTACGTACGGTTGGGGGAATTGGGTCATTTGTTCAGTCGTACTCTGAAGGAAATGCGGGAGGACGGAGAGAGGACCAGAATGTACATTCATGAAACTGAAGTACAGAAAGAAATGTCAAACGGCTCTGAAGACCTGAGGCCCCAAGACGAGTTTAGTTTTTCACAGTTCAGAGGAGTGGAACTGTGTCTTGTTATCGCACACATGTTATCTAAAGGCTCTCAAGGAGAGTGGATGATAAATGGGAGTTGATTTTAAATGTCTAGAAAGGAAGATTCCAATTAGGCAAAAGACGCCGTCCCTGGGTGGGCTCGAACCACCAACCTTTCGGTTAACAGCCGAACGCGCTAACCGATTGCGCCACAGAGACATGCGGAGCTCACGCTGTAAATTCATTTGCTAATCTTAGAATGCGCTTTTGAGCTGCGGCTGGCTGGCCACCTCTCATTTTTGTGGCCTGCCCAACTCCCAGCACCCCAGAAGCTAAAGCAACACACCGAGGCCGGCACGCGCGTTTGTCAAGTTTTCATATGAATCCAGTTTAAGTCAGCTCCGTGCCCCCCTCACCGGTTCCGCTCTTCAGTCTCGAAAGTCGTTCGCCCTCTACTGGCCACCGCCGCCGCTTGCTTGCCCTCTCAGGCACTGTCCTCACAGCCCTGGGACTTGCTCGCCTTTGCCAGAGCACGCCTAGCACCCGAGGAAACAGCCACGCGCGGGGTCGCACACAGACACTCCACCACGTGGCTTCGGGAGGAGAAACGCCCTACGAGGGTTCCAGAATGAGAAAAGTAGACCTGCTTCTCTCTGCCTCTGTGTGTGTCTCTCTCTGTCTCTCTGTGTGTGTGTGTGTCTGTCTGTTTCTGCGTCTGTCATGTCTCTCTGTCACTGTCTTTGTCACTGCTCTCTCTGTGTGCGTCTCTCTCTGTCTCTCTGTGTGTGTCTGTGTGTCTGTCTATTTCTGCGTCTGTCACTGTCTCTCCCTGTGTCTCTGTCTCTCTGTGTGTCTCTGTCCGTTTCTGTGTCTGTCACTGTCTCTCTGTCACTGTCTCTCTCTGTCACTGTCTCTGTCTCTGTGTGTCTCTGTGTGTCTCTGTTTCTGTGTCTGTCACTGTCTGTCTGTCACTGTCTCTCTCTGTCACTGTCTCTGTCTCTGTGTGTCTCTGTGTGTCTCTGTTTCTGTGTCTGTCACTGTCTGTCTGTCACTGTCTCTGTCTCTGTGTGTGTTTCTGTTTCTGTGTCTGTCACTCTGTCACTGTCTTTGTCACTGCTCTCTCTGTGTGCATCTCTCTCTGTCTCTGTGTGTGTGTCTGTGTGTCTGTCTATTTCTGCGTCTGTCACTGTCTCTCCCTGTGTCTCTCTCTGTCTCTCTGTGTGTCTGTCTATTTCTCTGTCTGTCACTGTCTCTGTCACTGTCTCTGTGTGTGTCTCTGTCCGTTTCTGTGTCTGTCACTGTCTCTCCCTGTGTCTCTCTCTGTGTGTCTCTGTTTCTGTGTCTGTCACTGTCTGTCTGTCACTGTCTCTGTCTGTGTGTGTTTCTGTTTCTGTGTCTGTTACTCTGTCACTTTCTTTGTCACTGTCTCTCTCTGTGTGTCTCTGTTTTTGTGTCCGTCACTGTCTCTCTGTGTGTGTCTCTCTCTGTCTCTGTGTGTGTCTCTGTTTCTGTGTCTGTCACTCTCTCTGTCACTGTCTCTCTCTGTGTGTCTCTGTGTCTCTGTGTGTCTCTCTGTTTCTGGTTGTCACTGTCTCTTTCTGTCATTGTCTCCCCCCTCTTCCTCCCTCTCTCTCCTTACATTCCCTGAGGTCCTCAGTTGGGACTCCGTGTGCACTATAGACACAAACAGATTTCTCCGCCTGTCGAGGTAAAGTGACCTCATCCTCAGGTCTCCTCCAGTGGCTGGGTGAACTGTGAGTGTTGAAGACAAAAGGTCTAGCCTGTTTACTCACGCCAGTATTCCATCCACTGTGGCGGGCCGACGCTAGAGGATGACATAAGGCCAGCCTGGACTACAGGAAGAACTGAAGGTCACTCTGCGGGATTCAATAACACCCTACCACAAAATCAAAGGATAGAAAACAGGGCTGGACACAGCTGGGTGGATGAGTGGTCACAGTGCACGTGAGCGTGCAGTGAAACCACGGAACCGGACTACTCCGTGGATAGAAAGGTCTATCTATTGGGGAATTTTAAACTACTATGGCTATCTTTCTGGGGAGAGAACAGCAGACGGTAGGGAAAGTCTTGCCCATTTTGAGAAGGGGCAGGTAGCCTCTGGGAAGAGAAGTTTTGCAAGCCAAAACAGTCTAGGAACGAGTGTAGAACCAGAATGTGTTACGGCTTTGTGTGAATAGGGGCAGAGGGCCCGGGAGCTATTGTGCGGATTTTAGTAAGTGTTCTGGGTAGATGTTCATAGGAAACTAGATGTGCATTTTGCTGCTGGGGGTACTGTCTGTAAGAGAAGATGAGGCAAGAATGGCTCTTTCTGACAGAAGTCAGCAGCACAGATTCTATCCCAAGCGCTGAAAGAAGCAATAACAGAAAAATGGCAGCATTTGGCTATCTCAGGAAAATACCATGCTTAGCAGAGGGCTTTGGTGAACACGGAGGCCTGGGAGAATGGGGGATGTGAGGAAACCTGGCAGAGACAGCCACGTCTGCTGATAGGACATTTCAAACGTGGACTTTGAAACCAAGGAGACATGGCTCCAGAAAACATGCTCAGAATCACTGTGCCTCTATGTAGTGATATTGTCAGACCCCCGGAAAACTCAGTTATCCGGAGTCCTAGGCCACGACCGCGGTCACCCCAATCACCAGGCAGATTCGAGAGCTTGCTTTAAACTGCATGAGGCTTTATTGTTTTTTTTAACGAGCTAACTCTATGTTAGCTCGGGTCTTTCACCCACCCGCCATGGAGGATGGCTAGCAAAGACAACTCCTAGGGACTCCCGAGAGATCTTGTAGGACAGCGTAAGGGGAGTGTCTAGGGGTACGAACAGGCTCAGGATTGGTGTGCCTCCAGGCTTGGAGGGCTTGCCCTGTGTTGATTGGTCAACTGGTTGTTATGGCCCATAGGCCCTCCCAGGGTGGTTGCTATGCTCTTCATTCATTGCTGTGCGATTGTCCATAAAGCACACCCAGAGCCGTAAAGCATACTACCACCAGCTAACTTCTGATTGGTTCCTTGCCATGAGGCAGGCATCTGACTTCCTAGTGACTAAGACAAGGTCAGACAAGCACGTGTTCAGCTGTTATGGCTGTGGAAATGGGGAGCTGGTCCCTTCAGTTTTATCTTTATTAATTCCCAATTTTCCTACGTGTCACATCTGTCTCTCCTCTATCCCGAAGCAGTCCAGGATAAATATTCCTTTCCTTTCTGAAAGGTTCAGGCATTATGCTGGCCTGCCCGTTACCTGGTAGAACAGGCAGTACCCTGGTCAGCCCAAGGTTCCATTGGAACTAAGTCTGCACACAGGTGCAGAGGACCCCTTTAAAAAGACAGATCCCTGCCCATTTACTGTCTCTGCTTCCTCTCTGTTTCCTCTCTACTCTCTTTCTCACCTACGTGTTCTCTCTGCGGCGACCAGCCATGGCGGTCAGCCATTATCCCTGTTCCTTTCCTCTTCTTAGTCTCCCTACTCTGCCGGGCCTTATAATAAACTTATAGTCAACATGTCTCATGTCTCAGCATTTCTCTTTTCTTTTTTTTTTAAACGAAAGAATAGCATTTGGCGCCTGGACGTGGAAAGACTCTGTCCTTGCACCTTCTCCCGCAGCCTGCTGACGGGCACGTGGTAAGGCAAGGGTACCCTTACAACCTACACTCCATCTCACCAGTAACTGAGGATCTCTGGAACTCACTCACCTGCCTGTTCGCTGCAATCCAGTAAGATACCCCATAACTTTTCCCATGGGGCAGACCCAGCACTACATTTTAAAGTTCACTCTGGGTCCATTTTTCGGTTTCGGACTGCTGAGCATCTTTCGGGCTTTCTGCCGGTGCTCTCAGACAGAGCAATCTGTGCCACTTTTTGGCCTTGCCCACGGGAAATACATTTTACGGGATCTTTCGGTTACTGCCAGCAAGTAGGTAAATGAGTGGAGTTCTGCCTCCCAGTGGGAACTTTCTTTCACCTGGGAATGTCCCTCATCTTTTTGCCTATCTCTATGTTTCTTCTTGGTTGGCAATGTCTGCTTCAGACGCTCTGAGAGTTTTTTGTTTGTTTGCTGGTTTTGATTTTTCCACATGAATGAGGTGTGAAACTTTTCGGGCAATTGAGAATATGCTTACGGGGGTCTTCATCTTGGCCATGTGCGCTAACCTGGGGGCCGCCATCTTGGTCATGTGCCATCCTAACCAGGTGACCTAGCTTGGGCCTGCCCACTCAGTTCAGTGACTTGCACAGGCAAGCATGGCCACCAGACATTTTACTTTTTATTTCTTCTTTCACTTGTTGGGTGCATTTCCTGAGGATCAGGCATAGGATCCCACTCTAGGAGCGGTGCTTTTTTGCTTTTTTTCAGTTCGGACTGCTGGGTCCTTTTTCGGTTTCGGGACAGCTGTGTCCCCTTCAGGGCCAGGCCCCTGGCAACTCCCACGGGCAGATGTACATCCGGAGAGGAGCTTTTTGCCGGTTTTCCACCTGCCTCACCCATGGGCCATGCATAGAGGAACCTTTCTGGTTTCATCCAACAAGCAGGTAAATAGACAACAGTGGCTTATTTTCGCTGCCATCTTGGTCATGTGACCTACCTGTAGGCACGCCCAGCTCCAGCGGCCTGTGCCAGCAAACCTGTCTGCTGGATTTTTTATTTCTGCCAGATCTTTTTGCTTTTTATTTTATTTTTTGTCTATGATTTCTTCTTTCACTGGCTCTGTTGTTCATGGCTTGTTTACTAAATACTGTGCCTTTCCAGGGCCCTCTGTTTAAGTCTACCCTGTCCCTTAAAATCTCCTGTCCATTTGCTACAATGAACGGATCAGAGATTACATTCTAGTTCCCCTTTTACTGTTATCCAGTCCTGCTTGTCTCTGTACCTGTAATTTAACTTTACACTTATCTAGCTCTATATGAAACTTAAACTGTGCTAAGTGTCATATTTCTAAATTACTATATATCTTAAAATGATGGTAAATACAACTTAAATTATAATGTATCTTTAAATGATGATGAAAGTTTAAAATCATAAAGGTCTATTTCAAACTAACAAAATATTTATATCACTCAGTCTATCCTGTAAGCCGTTTACAAAGGTACAGTTTTTATTACAAAAAGGGATTTTTCTCTAACTAAAGACAAACTTAACTACTGAGATACTAAACAGACAGCCCTCAAATGCTCAGAGATCTAGAGAATATGGCATTTAAAATGTTTTGTTTAAAAGCTTTTTATAACAAAGAGATAGGCCAGCTGCTGTCCCCACTCCATTTCCTCCAAGAAGACTGATGGGCACTTAAGAAACTTCATCTCCAGTCAGTGACAATGCTGGTCATTGAGCAACCTTCACCTCAACTACTACAAAGTATTCCAGTCGGTGGACAAGATGACAGTGGAATCGACTTTCCCCGAGTTGCTTGGGACAATGGTAGGCCAGTCTTCCTATAGTCTGTAATACACAGGTCACATGCTACAAGCAAGAAGGCAGGTGTCTTGCAGCCTGCTACTATGGATGGAGGACCTTGGGGATGGCTGTCCATGCAGCCTGCTGGCAAGTCTCTTGTTATTCTTTAATCAATGATTCAGGTAAAATCTTATCCTTCTCAAGAACTCTGATGCTTTTGACGACTGGTAGTCTTGCCAGGTTAAAGCAAAACAGATTCCAGGAACAGGTATTTTAGGGTTTATCTATGTGAAGATCGGAAAGTGTAAGATGTATGAAGGTCTGAGAATGTAGTTACGAAGGTCTGAGGATGGAAAGGTCTAACACGGTGGATAAATGCAAGTTATGAAGGTAAGAATGGAAGGTCTAAGATGGTAATGTAAAGTGTATGAATTAAAATTATAAAGGTCTGAGGATAAAAAGGCTTAAGTGGCTTCTTCCTCGGCGCTACCTTCGAGGTAGCTGACATCTCTTTTTCGGCATCATGGCTGCCCTCCGCCCTCTGGTGAAACCCAAGATCGTCAAAAAGAGGACCAAGAAGTTCATCCGGCACCAGTCAGACCGATATGTCAAAATTAAGGGAAACTGGCGGAAACCCAGAGGTATTGACAACAGGGTTCAGAGAAGATTCAAGGGCCAGATCCTGATGCCCAACATTGGTTACGGGAGCAACAAGAAAACCAAGCACATGCTGCCTAGTGGCTTCTGGAAGTTTCTGGTTCACAATGTCAAGGAGCTGGAAGTGCTGCTGATGTGCAACAAATCTTACTGTGCTGAGATTGCTCACAATGTTTCCTCCAAGAACCGAAAAGCCATTGTAGAAAGAGCAGCACAGCTGGCCATCAGAATCACCAATCCCAATGCCAGGCTTCGCAGCGAAGAAAATGAGTAGATGGCTGGTGTGCATGTTTTATTTGTGTTTAAATAAAACCATAAAAGCTGGAAAAAAAGGCTTAAGTGATGATAAAGTGAGTTGAGACATTAAAAAGAATGGAATATGTTCCGGATTTCTCGATTTCTCATGCTACTGTTCATAATAAAGTTCAACAATACCACTATAGGATCATAACTACAAGGTCAAGATTAAGATGTTTTTCATTGTCCTAAAAAATATCTGTCAATTTTAAAATGGTAATGTTTTCAGCCAAGTTGCTTGTAACATAAATACGCTGCTAATGTGTCTAATACTTATGTTTCCACAAACTAAGGATTCTTGTAAGTTCCAGGGAGCCGAATCAGATCCAAACAGGTCAGATTCACTCCAGGTAATATTCAACCTTTCCCCGGTCCCAAATTCCCTTCCCTCATCTTGGGACACCTCGGGAACCCCTCCCTCGCCTTACAATCTTCCCTCAAATACCAGGACCTAGCAATTTTTTTTTTTTTTTTCTAAACTTAACCTTGTCCTCTGCTCTGTCAACATCTTGCCAGGTCAGGGAGTTCCATACAGCTTGGACTGCAATGAAACAACCAGCTACCCCAGGATGTGGCAGCACCCCAACCTTCTCGGGTCCCCCAAAGATGGTCAATGCCCCCCACGTCAACAGGAAGCAGTCTCGAGAATTTGACGCCCTTATTCCTTAACCTGCCATGTCTAACACCCCACCTTTTTTTTTTTTAAAATAATAAGTAGAGGTGGGAATGAAAGGTTCAGGCATTGTGCTGGCCTGCCCCTGTTACCTGGTGGAACAGGCAGTAAGTACCCTGGTCAGCACGAAGTTCCATGGGAACTAAGTCTGCACGCAAGTGCAGAGGACCCCTTTAAAAAGACAGATCCCTGCCCATTTACTCTCTCTGCTTCCTCTTTACTCTCTCACCTATGTGCTCATTATCCCTGTTCCTTTCCTCTTAGTCTCCCTACTCTGCTGGGCCTTACAATAAACATGTCTCATTTCTCTTTTCTTCTTTTTAAACAAAAGAATAACACTTTCTCCCTTTGACCCCTATCTCCTTTACCACCTCATCCTCTTAAAAATTATACCTACGAGGCCATTTGCTGCTTGAGTCAGAAAGCAGCCACTTTAACTTGTCCTCCCCACTTAATAAAGGCTTTCTGGTGTTTGGATGTAGCTTGTGCCTAATCTGGGTCCAGGAGAAATTCCTCACTGTTACAGATTGTAATGTATCCGAAGTTTTCTTCTTTTGCAAAGGTATCAGCACTTAACTGCATACAGTTGGAACAAATCAGGAAAAGCATAAATAGGGCAACGGGTTTCTTTTTAGCACCCTGCATTAAGTTTTATTCAGGGATCAGGGATGGGCATTGGTGGCATCATTTCTGTCTGATGTCTCTACAGAGAAAAGGGCCAAGGAAACTATCACATGGAACTGGAAGGCAGGAGCAGTGATCTGATCCTGGAAGCCGCGTCTTTAGAAGGGAGAATCCGCGGGATGGAGAGAGTCGGGAAAGCAACTAGGGGCACTAGGAGAGCTAGCCTAAGGCGAAGGAGCAAGCAGGAGAGGGAGGTGACCTTTCGGGCAACTGAATTTGGGGCCTCAGCCACCAGAATCTTATGTTCTCTGAGAAGGAAGGGTTCTCGGTTCTTTTGTCTCACTCGGGGACAAAATGGAGATGGGGGGGGGGGCAGCCTGACTTCGGGAAGGGGAGACCCCGGGAAGGGTGTCTATAGAAGATAACTAACATATCCATTGAAACAATCGAAGGCAGGGTCCCGGAAAAATGGCAATCTTTAGATTTGAAGAGGACTTGAGACCTTTAAAGAATAAAATCACATAGCTCAATAAAACTTTAGTAATAACTAAGGAAAAAGTAAGGAAAAGCTTGGGGTGGGGGAAGAAACGGGGTGAGAAGAGACACTTAACCTCCTCTGCGGGTCAACTACAATCATTACAGAAAAAGTAAGGCTAAGCGCAAGATGAGTACAAGACTTTCTTTGCAACAAGAATACCAGGGGAGAGCGCGAACGCAGTCCCCCACTAACACAAATTATGCAGTCGAGTTTCCCGCATTTGGGGAAATCGCAGGGGTCAGCACACCCCAAGTGCAATGGGTGGGCCTCGCCCTGGGAAAACCACCTACTTGATCATGGTATCTCCCCTGCCAGGTAAGTATGCTTCCCACAGCCGCAGGCCCGACCCAGCCACACCGGCCCTGCGCTCTCAACACACGGTCACTTCGCCGCGCGCGCTCCGGGGCCTCCGCCGACGCGCACCCCGCTCCTACGCTACGCTCACGCCCGCCCACCCGCGATCCCCCCCACGCCGCGCGCGAAATCCCTCCATGTCTTGCAGCGAGTGCGGACGCGGCAGCCCCTGCGCGACCCTCATCTGCATAGATACCGCCCACATCCGTGACATCAAGGATGACGTCTCCGTCCCCAGCCAACCAGTGCGTCCGCCCCCCACCTGGGAGGAGGAGGTGCCACCCTGCCGGGCGCTTTTCTGCACCTCATCTGCGTAGACCACGACCCTCCCCTCCCCCTCGCTCCGTTGGCTTGGTGAACTTGCTTTTTTACTCCTTGCTTTTCTCCGTGTAACGGTCCTGTTTGTCCTGGAACTCACTCTGGCGACCAGGCTGGCCTCCAACTCACAGGGATCCGCCTGCCTCTGCTTCCCGAGTGCTGGCAGTAAAGGCAAGTGACACTAGGCAGGGACTTCACATTATCTATAAACTCTTCTTATTCCTTGTTTCTATTCTACGGTTCCCAATTGGCATTTTGTTTTCATCTGAGGCTACTTATTTTTCTTTTCCTTTTTTTTTTTGGGGGGGGGTGGGAGGGAGTCTCCGTGTTGCTCTTACTGGTCTGGAAGTGATGTAGGAGAAATTTGAAGTGGCAAAATTAGAGCTATAAAGGATTTACTAATAAACATGCTTTGTAAATATCAAGCTACATATAAAGTAGAATTTAGCAAAGAGAAGGCTGCTGCCAGTGACTGGAGATAAGGAGTGTATGTAAACAGAATTAGATAGTATGAGAAAGAAAATTTGTACCATGACTGGAAGTTTAGAGTTGCTAAGAAAGTACCTCTTAGTACTACTCAGCGGAAAAAAAAAAAAAAATGGAATCTTGAAATTTGCAGGAAAATGGATGGAACTAGAAGAAACCAACCACAAAAAGACAAACATGATATGTACTCACTCATATGTGGATTTTAGACATAGAGCAAAGGATTACCAGCCTACAATCCACACTGCCAGAGAAGCCAGTAAACAAGGAGGACCCTAAGAGAGACATACATGATCCTCTGGAGAAGGGGAAAGGGACAAGATCTCCTGAGCAAATTGGGAGCACGGGAAGAGGAGAGAGCTAGGAGAACGAGAAAGGAAGCAGAGGAGGGATGCAGAGGACATGAGGGAGCAGAAAGTTTGAGTCAGGGGAAGAATAGAAGATAACAAGAATGGAGATACCATAATAGAGGGAGACATTTTAGGTTTACAGAGAAATCAGGCACTAGGGAAATGTCTGGAGATCTACAAAGATGACACCAGCTAATAAGCAACAGAGGGAGAGGCTACCTTAAATGCTCTCTCCTGATAATGAGATTGATCACTGACTCACATGCCATCCAATAGCCCTCATCCAGCAGCTGGTGGAAGTAGAAGCAGACACCCACAACTAATCACTGAACTGCACTGAAATCCAGATGCAGAGAAGGACTAATGAAGAGCAAAGGGGTCCAGACCAGGCAGGTGAAACCCACAGAAACAGCTGACTTGAACATTGGGGAACTCTTGGTCCCCAGACTGATAGCTGGGATACCAGCATGGGACTGATCCAGACTGGAACATAGGTTTCGGTGAGGAAACCTCGGAAATCTATGGGACCTGCTGTAGTAGTTCAGTAGTTATCCCTAGCATAAGTGTGGACTTTGGGAGCCCATTCCATATAGAGGAATACTTCCTGAGCCAAGATACACGGAGGTGGGCCTAGGCCCTATCTTAAAGGATATGATAGACTCTGATGACACCCTATGGAAGGCCTCACCATCCCGGGGGAGCAAAAAGGATATGTGAGTGATAGGGTTTTAGTTGGGAGGGGGGTAGGGGAGGAAGGGAGGAAGAGGGACCTGGGATTGTCATGTAAAACAATCTTGTTTCTAATTCAAATAAAAAAATCGGGGAAAAAAAGAATCTCCTAATATAATAATAAACATTACCAAGATTGACCTCCTCTCATCTCCATGACCATAATATAAGGAGACAACTCTGACTTGGAACCAGTCTGTAGTCCATCCCCATATCATAGAACATGTATCTAGCAGGCTGCTCAAAAGGACACTTGAGGGTCATATCCACTGTTAAGTCCTTGTCTGCATTTAACTCCCCTGCACCTTGTCAGAAAAGTGTAATTCTATGAATGGACAAGGTTAACCACAGTAACAACTGTTCGAACAATACTGTTGTACTTAAGAAACAATTCAGACATTCTTTGCTATGTAAATGTCCCAGTTTAAATTGTTCAAACTGTAACCATCAGGGAGTTCTTGACCCCTGAAAAAGGAGCCTTCTACTCTTTTGATGGGGTATAAAAAGACTTTGAACAATAAACATGAGTGGTCCAGTATTCACTGAATGCCCCCCCCCCAATCCTATCTCCTGTGACTTGCTTATTCCTTTCCTCAGCTCACACTCCCCTCTCAGGTCCCCTGACCCCACAGACGCCTCAGCAACACAGATTACTACACCCTTCTCTTAAATTTGTTTTGAGAATGAGAGGTGCGGGAGCGGAGGGCAGATGCAACTGGGAAATGAATGTGATCAAGATAAATAATGTAAAAGACATAGAATAAATTTTTAAAAAGGAGGAAAAAAAAGAACATAACCCTACCCCGGCTGTGATGGCACACGCCTTTACTGCCAGCACTCGGGAGGCAGAGGCAGAGGCAGGCGGATCCCTGTGAGTTGGAGGCCAGCCTGGTCTCCAGAGTGAGTTCCAGGACAAACAGGACCGTTACACAGAGTAAACCAAGGAGTAAAAAAGCAAGTTCACCAAGCCAACGGAGCGAGGGGGAGGGGAGGGTCGTGGTCTACGCAGATGAGGTGCAGAAAAGCGCCCGGCAGGGTGGCACCTCCTCCTCCCAGGTGGGGGGCGGACGCACTGGTTGGCTGGGGACGGAGACGTCATCCTTGATGTCACGGATGTGGGCGGTATCTATGCAGATGAGGGTCGCGCAGGGGCTGCGGCGTCCGCACTCGCTGCAAGACATGGAGGGATTTCGCGCGCGGCCTGGGGGGATCGCGGGTGGGCGGGCGTGAGCGTAGCGCAGGAGCGGGGTGCGCGTCGGCGGAGGCCCCGGAGCGCGCGCGGCGAAGTGACCGTGTGTTGAGAGCGCAGGGCCGGTGTGGCTGATTCGGGCCTGCGCCTGTGGGAAGCATACTTACCTGGCAGGGGAGATACCATGATCAAGCAGGTGGTTTTCCCAGGGCGAGGCCCATCCATTGCACTTGGGGTGTGCTGACCCCTGCGATTTCCCCAAATGCGGGAAACTCGACTGCATAATTTGTGGTAGTGAGGGACTGCGTTCGCGCTCTCCCCTGGTAATCTGGTTGCAAAGACAGTTTTGTTGTACTCAAGTTACACTTACTTAGTCTGTAACATTTTCAGTTGAACAACAGCAACTGCCGTTTCTGACAAGAGAAAGCATTTCTTTCTCCCTCCCCACCCAAGTTTTCCATTAGTTATTTCAGATTACGAAAGTAATTTGAGTTACGACTAAAGAAGGTCGAGCCCGCCGTTTTTCCGGGACCCTGCCTTCGATTATCTCAATGGATATGTTGCAGTTATTTTCTACACTACCTGGACACTCGTCCAGGGGTCTCCCCGAGAACCCTTCTTTCTCAGAGCGCATAAAATTCTGGTGACTGAGGCCCCAAATTCGGTTGCCCGAAAGGCCACCTCCCTTTCCTGCTTGCTCCTTCGCCTTAGGCTAGCTCTCCTAGCGCCCCTGCTTGCTCTCCCAACTCTCTCCACCCCGTGGATTGTCCCTGCTAATGACGCAGGTTCGGGGATCAGATCACTGGCCTGGGTTTCCTTTTCCACAAACCAACTGCTCCTGCTTTCCAGTTCCATGTGATAATTTCCTTGGCCCTTTTCTCTGTAGAGACATCAGACAGCAATGACGCCACCAATGCCCATCCCTGATCCCTGAATAAAACTTAATGCAGGGTGCTAAAAAGAAACCCCTTGCCCTATTTATGCTTTTCCTGATTTGTTCCAACTGTATGCAGTTAAGTGCTGATACTTTTCCAAAAGTAGAATTTAAGATTACGATCTATAACGGTAATTTCAAGCGGTGAGAATATAGAGACCATTTATGGTGTCTACATAATGAATATAGGGAGACCAGTAAATCATGAGGACATTTGAAAAACAAGTTTTCACCTGTCATAGGATGTTTCTCTGGTTTTAAACAAACACATGGTTGTATTTTAGTGCGGTATGGGTGACACAGTGATCCTGGGCTAAGCTGCCTTTGTTTCCATATGTTACTGCTCTCTCTAGTTTTCTCACACACCCCGTCTTAGTAACTGTGACTAAGGCTAAGCTGATGGTTGAAGAGGCCAAACTATCTCATCCAAGTGTTAGCCAGATCTGACTCCACCAAGGCCATAGGTGAAGCAGTGAATTTCACTGGGGTTACTTAGAGAAGCAGACTTGTGCGGATGACAACTCACAAAAGCGGGGAACCTGGAGTGCACTGCACAGCCTGCAGGCAGCTCCACAGGTAGGCAAGTGTGATTCCCAGGCAGCTCAGGTGGTCTGAGTGTGTCTCTCTGCAGTCCTTAGTGAAAGGTCCATTCTGCCTTATAATAAACTTATAGTCAATATGTCCATCTCAATATTTCTCTTTTCTTCTTTTTAAACAAAAGAATAACATTTGGCGCCCGGACGTGAAAAGGCTCTGCCCTTATACCTTCTGCGACCTGCTGGCGGGCACATGTTAGGCTAAGGGTAACCTTACAATCCACTTCCATCTCCGCTTTTCCTGGCACTTCCTCCTGCCTGCAGCAGCCTGAGATGCCGGAACTCAACTCGCCGCTTTCCAACTAAGGATCTCTTAAACTCACTGATCTGCCTATTCGCTACAATCCGGTAAGAAACCCAAACTGTTCCCATGGGGCAGACCCAGCGCTGTTCAATCTGGGTCCATTTTTCGGTTTCGGGCTGGGTGCTCTCAGACAGGGCAATCTGTGCATTTTTCGGCCTTGCCCACGGGAAATACATTTTTACGAGATCTTTCGGTTACTGGCAGCGAATAGGTAAATGAGCGGAGTTCTGCCTCCCAGTGGGAACTTTCTTTCACCTGGGAATGTCCCTCATTGTTCTGTTTGTTCTTTCTCTGACTGTTTCTTCTTGGTTGGCAATGTCTGCTTGAGACGCTCTAAGAGTTTTTGTTTGTTTGCTGGTTTTCATTTTGTTTGTTTACTGGTTTGAAACTTTTCTGGCAATTGAGAATGTGCTTACGGGGGTCGCCATCGGCCACGTGTGCTAACCTGGGGGCCGCCATCTTGGTCATAACCAGGTGACCTGGCTTAGGCCTACCCACTCAGTTCAATGACTTCCACCGGCAAGCACTGCCACCTGACATCCTACTTTTTATATCTTTCACTTGTTGGGTGCATTTCCTAAAGGTCAGGCAAGGGATCCCGCTCCAGGAGCGGTGCTTTTTTCAGTTCGGACTGCTGGGTCCTTTTTCGGTTTCGGGACAGCTGTGTCCCCTTCGGGGCCAGGCCCCTGGCAACTCCCACGGGCAGACGTGCATCCGTAGAGGAGCTTTTTGCCGGTTCTCCACCTGCCTCACCCATGGGAAATGCACAGAGGAACCTTTCTGGTTTCATCCAACAAGCAGGTAAACAGACAAAAGCGGCTTACAGTTGCCGCCGTTTTGGTCATGTGACCTACCTGTAGGCACGCACAGCTCCAGTGGCCTATCGAACAAACCTGTCTGCCGGAGTTTTGATTTCTGCCAGATCTTTTTGCTTTTTATTTTTATTTTTTGTCTTTTTCTTTCACTGGCTCTGTTGTTCATGGCTTGTTTACTAAATACTGTGCCTTTCCAGGGCCCTCTGTTTAAATCTACTCTGTCCCTTTAAATCTCCTGTCTGTTTGCTACAATGTACAGATCAGAGATTACATTCTGATTCCCCCTTTACTGTTATCCAGTCCTGCTTGTCTCTGTACCTGTAATTTAACTTTATACTTATCTAGCTCTATATGTAACTTAAATTAAACTATACTAAGTCTCATATTTCTAAATTGCTATATATCTTTAAATGATGGTAAACATTTAAAGTCATAAAGTTCTAATCTACCTTTACTTAAAATATAAGCTAAGTCTATACAACTTAAATTTAACTCATGTATCTTTAAGTGATGATGAAAATTTAAAATTATAAAGATCTATTTCAAATTAACAAAATATTTATACCACTCAGTTTATCCTGTAAGCCGTTTACAAAGATACAGCTTTTATTACAAAAAGGTATTTTTTCTCTAACTAAAGACAAACTTAACTGCTAAGATACTAAACAGACAGCCCTCAAATGCTCAGAGATCTAGAGAATATGGCATTTAAAATGTTTTGTTAAAAAGCTTTTTGTAACAGAGAGATAGGCCAGCTGCTGGCCCCACCCCATTTCCTCCGAGAAGACTGGGCACTGAAGAAACTTCATCTCAGTGACAACGCTGGTCACTGAGCAACCCTGCCCTTCACCTCAACTGGTACAAAGTATTCCAGACCATGGACAAGAGGACAACGGAATCGACTTTCCCGGCGTTGCTTGGGCCAACGGTAGGCGAGTCTTCCCAAAGTCTCTAATCCACAGGTCGCAAGTTATCAGCAAGAAGGCAGGTATCCTGCAGCCCACTACTATGGATGGAGCACCTTGGGGATGGCTGTCCATGCAGCCTGCTGGCAAGTCTCTGTTATTCTTTAATCATTGATTCAGGTAAAATCTTATCCTTCTCAAGAACTCTGATGCTTTTGACGACTAATAGTCTTGCCAGCTTAAAGCAAAACATTCCAGTAACAGGTATTTTAGGGTTTATCTATGTAAAGATAGGAAAGTCTAAGATGTATAAAAGTCTGAGAATGTAGTTACAAAGGCCTGAGGATAAAAAGGCTTAAATGATGATAATGAGTTGAGACATTAAAAAGAATAAAAAATGTTCCTGATTTCTCTATTTCTCATGCTACTGTTCATAGTAAAGTTCAACAATACCACTATATGATCATAACTACAAGGTCAAGATTATGATACTTTTCATTGTCAAAAAAAAATCTGTCTGTTTTAAAATGGTAATGCTTTTAGCCAAGTTGCTTCTAACATGAATATGCTACTAATGTGTCTAATACTTATGTTTCCACAAACTCTAAGGATTCTTGTAAGTTCCAGGGAGCCGAATCAGATCCAAACAGGTCAGATTCACTCCAGGTAATATTCAACCTTTCCCCAGTCCCAAATTCCCTTCTCTCATCTTGGGACTCCTCGGGAACCCCTCCCTCATCTTACAATCTTCCCCTCAAGTGACAGGACCTAAGAAAATTTTTTTTTCTAATCTCAACCTTGTCTTCTGCTCTGTCAACATCTTGCCAGGTCTAAGAGGCGCCAGGGAGTTGCATACAGCCTGGACTACAATGAAACAACCAGCTTCCCCAGGACGTGGCAGCACCCCAACCTTCTCGGGTCCCCCAAAGATGGTCAACGCCCCCACGTCAGCAGGAAGCAGTCTTAAGAATTCGACGCCCTTATTCCTTAACCTGCCATGTCTAAACACCCCACCTTTTTTAATAATAAGTAGAGGTGGGAATGAAAGGTTCAGGCATTATGCTGGCCTGCCCCTGTTACCTGGTGGAATCCACTCAGGCAATACCCTGGTCAGCCCAAGGTTCCATGGGAAAGAAGTCTGCACACAGGTGCAGAGGACCCCTTTAAAAGATAGGCCCCTGCACCTTTCTCTCTCTCTCTCTGCCCCTTTACGCTCGCGCTCTCTCTCTCTCTCCCCCTGTTCCTGCTCTCTGTCCCCTCTCTCTGTTTCCCCGCTCTGTCTCTCTATGGCGACCGGCCATGGCGGTCAGCCATTACCCTGTTCCTCTTCTTAGTCTCCCCATTCTACCGGGCCATATAATAAACTTATAGTCAATATGTCTGTCTCAATATTTCTCTTTTCTTCTTTTTAAACAAAAGAATAACACTTAGAGCTTGTGTGTATGCTTGTGGAGGGAGGGCTCCAGTGAATCTTGTTAGTTTCAGTGACTTCCTGAAGAATATGGAGTTGTTTACTCTTGAACTTCCTGCAGTATGCAATGTTTCACTTCATCTCCCTTTTAACATCCTGTCTTAACTTCCCTCTAGAACACCCGTTGTTTGGCTTCCTCTTAAATCCTGTGTGCTAATGAAAGTCCCTCCAATATGGAATGTTTTAACTTCCCAGGAACAGTTATACAACAGTACCTCTCTCATGAGAATCTTGGCACCTATGGGGACGTGTGGGGGAGGAGTGGGTGCCCTTCCAGGTTCTGCTTAACATGATTAATGTACCAAACTGCCATGTTTAAAGCCAGTATATCCCAAACCCATCATACCTAAGATGCAAGCCTCAGGATCCAAAACAGTGACTGCAAAGGCTAATGCTTACATTGAAGGAACCGGCTTCCCTTTTGGCAGCCATAACAGCCGAACACATGCTTGCCATAAACCTGCCTTGGTCACGTAGAGGTCAGATGCCTGTCTCGTGACAAGGAACCAATCGGAAGTTAGCTGGTGGCGCTATGCTTTACGACCCTGGGTGTGCTTTACGGACAAGCGCACGACAATGACGTAGAGAGCATAGCAACCACCCTGGGAGGGCCTATGGGCCATAACAACCAGTTGACCAATCAACACAGGGCAAGCCCTCCAAGCCTGGAGGCACACCAATCGTGAGCCTGTGCGTACCCCTAGACACTCCCCTTACGCTGCCCTATAAGATCTTTTGGGAGACCCAAGGAGCCGTCTTTTCTAGCTGTCCGCCATGGTGGGTGGTTGAAAGACCCGAGCTAACATGGGGTTAGCTCGTTAAATTACAATAAAGCCTCGTGCAGTTTGCAGCAAGCTCTCGAATCCGCCTGGTGATTGGGGTGACCGCGAACCTGGCCTAAGACCCCGGACACTTGAGTTTTCGGGGGTCTAACAACATCTATACAAAGGAATGAGTTTGTATTCACTATACAGTTTTCTCCCAAGTTTATATGTCCAAAGTTTATTATGAAAACAGCAATCCCCTGAACTCTGGAATGCCCGTCCCCTAAGAAATGCCATTATCCATTAGTGCAGTGGTCGCGTTGTTTGATATTTATCTCATTGTTTTTCCTTGGTTCTCTTGGTCTCCATACAAGGCACAAGTTTGTGGGTTCCCTCCCTACGCTATGCCAGGAGAGCCAGCAAGGAACCTCAGGCAACCGCTGAACAGCTCCTATGTTCTGTCTTTAGTCTTGGCCAAAGCTGGCTCCTGCGGACGGATGAGGTTCCTGAGCTCTGTCCTTCTCCCAGCAACCACCCGAAAACAATCAGCAAAATAAGATCATGAATGAAACAAGTCGACTGCAGAAGGGCAACCGTAGCCTTTGCTCCAGCCTGCACCGCAAAACTTGCTCCCAGGTACCAAAGGGCAGCTGTGACCATGTTTCCTGCTATATATAGTTCACCTGCGCAGGGGCCAGAGGCCAGGGGTTTCTGAGAGCTCCATTTCTGGTGACTGTCAGAGGACCCAGGGAGCCCAGGCATGGACGCCCTAGTGCGGTGTGGGCAATTTTGCTCTCTCCGGCCTTTCTGCACTGGCTCAGGACCTGGGACCTTGCTGACCCGGACTCACACTTTGGACGGAAGGCTTAAATTTTACTTAAATGGAAGAAAACAACTTTCTCCCAAGGAAAACATAAAGATCTCACCTAGATTTGAAGTCGGACCATCTGGATTCAAAGTCCAGAGTGCTCACAATTATACCACGGAATCTTCACAGTGTAGCCACCATTTAATCACTCCTGGCCTGTGTAATGGACAGACAAGCCACCACCCAATCTTTCCTACTGACTGTCCTACTACTGTATTTCATCTACACCTGCGAAAATGAGACCAAGTCCCCTCAACTCAGAGCTGGGAAGGACTCCTTCCGGCCTCCACCATCCGTCTCAGATTGCTACTCCTTGTCCCCGTGACAGTTCTTCCAATAAATGGTGTTAGTATTCTTGTCTTTTGCCCTTTTTCCACCTCCCAGGAACACCAAGAGCAGGATTTGGTGGTTCCTGCCTTCTTTGGTCACCTAGCAGTCACAATGGCGCTCTACCACTTCCTATACTATATAAAGTGGATCAGCAATGTAGGGGAAGTTTGGATTCAGGGGAACCCTTTTTGTTGTTTGTTTGTTTGTTTGTTTGTTTTTTACAAGACAGAATTTATCCGTGTAGCTTTGGAGCCTGTCCTGGAACTTGGTCTGTAGACCAGGCTGGCCTTGAACTCAGAGAGCTCCACCTGCCTCTGCCTCCCGAGTGCTGGGATGAAAGGTGTGCACCACTGCCTGGCTCATATTTTTATTCAGATATACACATTTGTGTACCTTTGGTGGGTTTTATGTTTCTTATAATGAATGTCTTCTTCTCCTTCTCCTTCTCCTCCTCCTTCTCCTTCTTCTTTTTTTTTGAGACAGGGTTTCTCTGTGGCTTTGGAGGCTGTCCTGGAACTAGCTCTTGTAGACCAGGCTGGTCTCGAACTCACAGAGATCCGCCTGCCTTTGCCTCCGAAGTGCTGGGATTAAACACCCGCATGAATGTCTATTTTTAAAATTAAAAAAATAACCTTTGCCTTCACCTTTAATTCTAGCACTTGAGAAGTACAAGCAGGTGCATCTCTTTAAGTTCCTAGCCAGCCAGGGCTACACAGGGAGAGGTCTCAAAAATCAAAAGCTCAGAGAGGGAGAGAGGGTGGAGGGGTGCCCCAAAATGCATTAACATTTTAAAGCACCTCTTGGAGTGCTTGATGGTACTGGAATCAGGCATCCTTCCAATGGCTTTAACACTCTGCTGTCTGGACAACAATAGAAACTTCATGAGCAGTAAAACAAGTATGTATATGATCGGCCAGAGCCGGAACTAGCCAGATTGGGAAGTAGACAGGGCAGGAGGTAGCCAGATAGTGAAGTTGCCAGGGCTGGAAGGTAGCTAGGTGGAGACTTAATTGGTGTTTACTGCCTGTGAAGTGTCTAATTTTGTTCCAGTTTACACTGGGCTTTCATTTACTTATGTAGCAGCTCTGTAGCTCCAGGCTTTCTCAGCCTTATTGTATCTTCAGGGGGAACATCTGTTTATTTTTAAAAAGTAACACTTACTTGTGGGAAATTGACTAAAATTTGTGCTTCAGCACCATCCTCTGTCCCCATTATGGCTGGTTTGTTTGATATAACAAGGAACTCCTAAGTCACCCACATCAGAATTATAAAATATTTATTTTGCCCAGGCATAGTAGTGCATACCTCTAATCCCATCACTCCAGGATAGGGCAGTGAGTTCTGTGAGTTCAAGGCCAGCTTAGTCTGCAGTAAATAAAAAATACTTTCGATATTATAAGTTTGGTCATTTACTTTCTTTTGTCTTTATGGGGGTCTCACATCTTAAACTGGCTTCAACTCTGTAGGAGAAGATGACCTTTGCTGGGATTTAAACTAAAGGTTTTATATGAAGGGATTTAATGGGGATTTGTGGCACAGACATGGGACTTCAAAGTTGATATATCTCACGAAGGTGATTTAGAATGTAAGCCAATGTGGAAAGAAACACAATTCTCCAGGCCTTCCTTAATTTCTAAAAAATAAATAAATAGAAAAATAGACCTATCTCATGTCTCAGATGTCTTTCTGAAGATAAATATCATCGTTGTGCTTTATGGAAGCTTGAACGTGTTGACTTGGAATCAGGCTTCCTTGTTCCCTGTTATCAAAGGGGCTGTAAAAATAAAAATGAGCTCATAGGAACAGTTTGCACTCTTGTGCTCTTTTGCCTAGAGTTCCCCGGTTCTCCCCCACCCCACCCAGTTCATCTGGCATCAATAAGGAGAGTTGAATTGGCCTTGACTGGCCTCTTAAGCCAAGAACTGACCCTCTTGCCTATGCCTCAAGTGTTGGAATTACATGAACTCACAGTGTTTGCCCTGTTTTTCTTTGTTTGATTGGAGTTTTCATTTTTTGTTTGTATTTTGACACAATGTCTTAGTAGATACTGTTAATGCAAAAATAAAAATAAAAAAAACCCAAAAAACAAACACAGCACTCATCTTAAAGGGAGTAAGAGTTTATTTTAGAGTCAATTAGAGTGACCTTGGCCCAGGAACAGAGGAATTTGGTTACTCCAAATTGCACGTTCCAAAATGGAAGCACTTTGATGAAGTTTTACAGAACAAAGAAAACCACAAGTCAAGACAGTTTTCTTGTCTTTTTAATTTTATTTATTAAATGCGCAGTTTTCTCCCTGCATGCCAGCAGAGGGCATCTGACCTCACTCAAGGTGGTTGTGAAAACCATGTGGCTGCTGGGAATTGAACTCAGAACCCCTGGAACAGGGGTCAGTGTTCTTAACCGCTAAGCCACCTCTCCAGCATGAGTGAAGACAAATTTAAAATACATTAGAGGGTACATCAGGACAGAAAGATGGGGGAAGCTTTTCTTTAGACCCAAGATGCTGACGGCACCCTTAACTAGACCAGGTTGGCCTGTGGGCTTGTTTGCAGAGGATTATGTTGATTAGATTAATGGAAGTCTGAAGAGCGGCCGCTGTGGGTGAAACCATTCTTTAGGAGTGTGCTGAACTGTGAGAGTAGAGACAACCTTCTGGCATGCAGGCTTGATTGGTTCCTCTCGGTTTCTTTAATAAGGATGCAAAGTGATCAGCTGCCACAAACTCCAACCACTTTGACTTCCTCAAAATGACGGACTGTAGCCTGGTTCTGAGAAATAAAATAACCCTCTCTCCCATGAGTGGACCTTGTCGGTATTTTATCACCACAACAGGAAAGGGGGAAAGAGCAATTCCTTTCCTTAACCTCACCGGTAAAGCACTAGATAGTTGTTCAATTTGGCCTGGAAACTTCATTTTACTATTAAAAAAAAAAAATAGCTGGGCAATCATCGTGTTTAATTCCTGTGAATTTTGGGGGGCAGGGAGAGGATTTCACTATGTATCTGCTCGCCTTAGCTCCCAAGTGCTGAGATGTCAGGTATTAGTCACAATATCAGGCTTACTTTGATTACATTTATTAGATGTTATTTAAAATACTCAGTTGAGGCAGGAACTCTCATCTCATTTGTGGTTTGTCTTAAGAAGGAAGGCCTAGTGCTTAAAGACATCCATCACAGAAAAGAATGGCTAGGACTGAAGGAACCGGCTTCCCTTTTGGCAGCCATAACAGCCGAACATGTGCTTGCCATATACCTGCCTTGGTCACTTAGAGGTCAGATGCCTGTCTTGTGACAAGGAACCAATCAGAAGTTAGCTGGTGGCGCTATGCTTTACGACCCTGGGTGTGCTTTACGGACAAGCGCACAGCAATGACGTAGAGAGCATAGCAACCACCCTGGGAGGGCCTATGAGCCATAACAACCAGTTGACCAATCAACACAGGGCAAGCCCTCCAAGCCTGGAGGCACACCAATCATGAGCCTGTGCGTAAGCCTGTGCGTACCCCTAGACACTCCCCTTACGCTGCCCTATAAGATCTTTGGGGAGACCTTAGGAGCCGTCTTTTTCTAGCCGTCTGCCATGGCGGGTGGGTGAAAGACCCGAGCTAACATGGGGTTAGTTCGTTAAATTACAATAAAGCCTCGTGCAGTTTGCAGCAAGCTCTCGAATCCGCCTGGTGATTGGGGTGACCGCGAACCTGGCCTGAGACCCCGGATACTTGAGTTTTCGGGGGTCTAACATTTTGGGGGCTCGTCCGGGATTTGCGACCACCCTTCACCTGAGTGGATTCGATCTTGGAGGTAAGATGATTAGAGCTCGCAATTTATATATGTTCAATGTTCTATGTTTCTTGTTTTGTCTCTTGCTGTGTTGTTGGTTTGGTGCCATGATTTGTATTTGATCTGCGCAGAATTTGTATTTGTAATTCGGACTTCTGGGGAAGACCCTGAAGTCCTGCCCTGGATGAAAGTCCGAGGGTTGCTTGATTTGATCTGCGCAGAATTTGTAATTTGTATTTGATCTGCGCAGAATTTGTAATTGAACCATAGGGTAAGCAGACTTGCGAGAACCTTGGTTCCACCCTGGATGAAAGTCCAAGGTTTGGTTGTAATTTTGGTTTGGGGCACCATTTCTTTGCCGCGGTTTGTCCTGTCTAATGTTTGTGCTGTCTAATGTGCTGTCATTTGTGTTATGTGTTTCTTAAGCATCTCTTTCTGTCCCACATTGCCCATGCACGTGGCATGCATGGGTCAGGGGGTCAGGGGTCTTTTCTTCTCTGAGCACATGGCGCCACCTCAACTGTGATCGGCAGATGCGCCCTGTGGACAGACTGCCACTCTGAGGACACCCAGGACCCAAGAGGTAGGGACGCGGGCCAAGGACACTTGGACCCGCCTCAGTTAGCCGCCAGGTTCTGCCGCCTGGCTTCCCGCGCCATTGCCTTATGAGCAGCGCGGGCGGATTGGGTTGGCGTCTATTCTTTCCTGTCTATTCAGGATCCACCACAACACCCCCTTTCTATTCCCACCTGAGGGTCTATGAGGCATGCCCAGTAGGGCTGTTTCTGCCCCAGCGGCTGTCTCGGGTGTTTCCCTGCTCTGAGGGAACATGGCTACAAGGCCACCATCTGCTACCCGTCTTTCTGTGCTCCACACACATGGTATGCAGGGGGGGCCGCAGGAGTCTTTCCCACCCCTGGATTGGCCAAGGGTCTGGGGTTACCAGCAGCACCCCCACCCCAGGTCTCTGCCTTGAGCACATGGAGCTAGCTCAGGCAGGTGAACCATCTGTCCTGATCCGGATATTCTAAAAACAATAACAACAAAAAAGGGCCTTACAGTTATTAAAAATTGTAAAAGGGACTTTGACAAAATTTTTATGTTAACTAAAAAAAAAAATGTAAAAGACTTAAGTAATAAAGAAAAAAAATTGTCTAAAAATGTCTAAGAAAGTAAAAAAATAAAATAAAAGGTTAAAGAGAGTTAAAGCAAATGGTAAAAGTTATAGAGGGTTAAAATAAGTTATAGAAGGTCAGAGAAAAGTTGTCGAAGGTCAGAGAAAAGGTTGTTACAAATTAAAAAAAATGTAAACTGTGCTATGGTTTCTCATGTCTACAAATAAATTTTAAAAATGGTAATATAAGTTAAAATTTTAACCATATTAAGCTGATTTTGTTTTTAAAAAGTCCTGTTTATTTCTCAAGTAAATTATGTATACTTGTTTTAAAATTGTTCTATTTCCTGGTATAAGCTTAAGCATGTTAAGCAAAGCAAGTTACGGCCATTTTGTAACTGGTCACATGACTTGACTGGTCGCCATTTTGCTAAAGTTAAAAAAAGAATACTTAAACCGCCATCTTGACTAAAGGTGACCACATGGAAATTAGAGGTACCATCTTAGAAACAAGTTTTTCAATTAAGATTTAAAATGTTAATGCTTCTATATATTACAGAAAGACCTTAAGGGAATTTAAATTTCTTTTTAAAACCAGTTTTCAAATGTTTGTTTTTATTAATGTTTGTACTTAAAAGAGCTTCAATTTAGAATTATTTCTAAGCAAAGCCTGACAATGTAAAGTTCTTGTTTTATAAAAGATGCTAATCTGGTACAGTTTGTGTTTTCAGAAGTTAAGTTTAGAATGTTGGTGACACACACCTTTAAGCTCAGGGTGTAGGTGGCACACGCCTTTAATCCCAGCATTCGGGAGTAAGAGGCAGATGGATCTTTATGAGTTCAAGGCCTGCCTGGTCCGGCAGATCGAATTCCAGGACAGGCTCCAAAGTCACAGAAAAACCCTGTCTCAGAAAGAAGTTAAGCTACTGTTTAAGGAATATAAGGTAGCTCTATGCAGTTTTAAGTTCAGCTGTGCTGTTTCAAATATCTTACTAAGTTAAAACCAGTTACAGTCAGACTAAAAATTACTTACAGAAAGAAGACTTTACCTAGCCACCTGTGTGCTTCTTGTATGCTTAAGAAAAGTAACTAAAACAGACCTCTAATGCTTCAGAGATCTTCAGAATATGGCATTTAAATTGTTATCTTTAAAGTTTATAATGTCAGACAGACTGCCAGATCCGGACAGTGACCCAAAGTCTCCAAAGAAGATTACGAGGCACCTCAGTTCCTGCACCTGGACCAGTGAGCGAGATGCTCAGATGTGAAACCTGCCACCTGCCAGAACCTAGCCGAGACTGTGGACAAAGCTGCTGGACACTGGAAAATTGATTGTACCCCTTTGCCTAGACAAAACAAGGTCAGTCTTTTCCATGTCCCTCTTCCACAGAGAGGAAAAAACTCTCACAGTATAGGCCTGGCGAAGATTGCTGTTCTTTGAGACAGCTGCCTCCAATGGTAATGGAGAAACTTGGGTATGGCTAACTGTATGGACTGGCTTCTAACTGGCTTCTGTCACTTTTTAATAGATTCGGATAAAATATACCCTTCTCAGATCTCTGAAATATTAATGGTTGTCAGCTTGACAGCATCAGTCAGTCAGATCCACTATAGACTAGTCAGTATGTTAGCTGATAAAATAGTAACTATCTACTGTTCAGGCACAAGCTCAAAGTTTTTAAGTTTATTTTGGTTGTCATCTAAGTACAAACTTAAAGGGCTTTTCATCAGGCCAAAGGCACCTCTGTCCAATCCATACCTGGCTCTCTGGACAGAAGAGAAATGTACATGCTTATAGCCCAAATCTATAGTTTTTGCTAGTACTCAAAGTTATAAATATGTTCCTGCTGTTTAAACAGATATCCAAATATCTGCTTTTTCTGTACTGTGGGCTTCAGTAAATAAGTTTTAACCTCTGTTCCTAGTTTAAACATGTCTTAAACAGGTTTCTGCTTCTGGCTGACATCTGAGTATCAGTTGCTGACTACAGGCTGTTCTAAGTAGACTGCGAGCCCTGGACTTGCTGTGGATGTAAACCAGTCCAGCTGATGTGGACACCCCCTGTCTCTGCAACAGTGTCTTCTAACCAGAAGCCCCTGATGAATTCCCCATTGCCTAAATTCCTTTTTGCTTTTGACTAGCATTTCAACCTTCTGGGGTCCCTAACTTCGTCCCAAAGTCAGCAGGAAGCAGTTTGGAAAAGAATTTCGCCGTCCATTTTCCCTGGTTAAAATGCTAAGTCAAAAGGAACTCCCTTGCATGGGGATGACAGTATCTATCACTCCCTGATGGGGATGCTAGAGAGACAGCAATTCCATGATTGGAATTTACAAAAAAGAAAATGGGGGAATGAAGGAACCGGCTTCCCTTTTGGCAGCCATAACAGCCGAACATGTGCTTGCCATATACCTACCTTGGTCACTTAGAGGTCAGATGCCTGTCTCGTGACAAGGAACCAATCAGAAGTTAGCTGGTGGCGCTATGCTTTACGACCCTGGGTGTGCTTTACGGACAAGCGCACAGCAATGACGTAGAGAGCATAGCAACCACCCTGGGAGGGCCTATGAGCCATAACAACCAGTTGACCAATCAACACAGGGCAAGCCCTCCAAGCCTGGAGGCACACCAATCATGAGCCTGTGCGTAAGCCTGTGCGTACCCCTAGACACTCCCCTTACGCTGCCCTATAAGATCTTTGGGGAGACCTTAGGAGCCGTCTTTTTCTAGCCGTCTGCCATGGCGGGTGGGTGAAAGACCCGAGCTAACATGGGGTTAGTTCGTTAAATTACAATAAAGCCTCGTGCAGTTTGCAGCAAGCTCTCGAATCCGCCTGGTGATTGGGGTGACCGCGAACCTGGCCTGAGACCCCGGATACTTGAGTTTTCGGGGGTCTAACAGGACTACAACCCTGGATTAAAGCTACCTCACTGAGGATCGCTTGGTTCATGCATTTCGCTCAGAAAAGACAAATCCAGCTTCATCCTTTTCTTTCCGCCACGTGCTCTTGCGGCGCAGTGATGGGAAGACTGGAGACTGGAAGGGCCGTTTTACCTCCCGTAGAAATTGCTTTCGTGGCTTGGATTCGAGTTCACATTACTTTGACCACAAAGCAGAATACTAAATCACCGAGAGCCACAGGAACACTATTTGTCAAGTTTAAGTGTAATAATTGATGGTTCCCGGACAGGACAGGACAGAACAGGCCAGGCCAGGTCAGGTCAACCAGGCGGAGGTGCACACCTTTAATCCCAGCAGAGGCAGGAGAGCTCTGTAAAGTCGAGGCCAGCCTGGTCTCCAGAGTGAGTTTCAGAAAAGCCAAGAGTATACCGAGAAACTCTGTCTTGAACACCCTCCCCACCCCCTACCCCCAAAATTCAGAGAGGTAAACGTGGTCGTTCCTTCCCCTGCAGGTTCTTTTACCCTCTATTCCCTTGCATTCTGTGCCAACCAAAAAATTAATTAACTAGTTAATTAATTAAAAAAAAAAAACCATCCCCACCAGCTGCGCCCTGCAAGGTCTGGGCTCCCAGCTCCTGCGCTGACTCCCCTATATCCCCGCAACCCCGCCCGCTCCCCTCCCCTTTCCTCCAGTTCCCTCACGTCCGACCTCCCTGAGCACTGGCGCCTCGCTCGCCGCCTTTCCACCCGCGGGCTCCAGCACACACCTGGGGTGACCAGCCCGTCGCTAGTCTGTGCTCAGGGTCTGCAGAGGACGGGACCCTAAAGCGCACTTGGGCGCCTTCGCGGAGTCCTGATGGGCGCCCGGACCGACCTCGAGCCCGCCAGCATGGAGTCCCCGTCGTGCCCGACCCCCGGGTGGCAGCGGGACGCAGGGTTCATTCGGTTTGCCCAAGCTCAGGAAGCGAGCGCTGGGCACGCGGGGCGCTGGGCATGCCAGGTGGCTCCGGAGCCTCCCGCGACGACTGCAGGACCTTGGGCCCCGCGCCTTCATCCCAGAGGTGGCAGCCGCGGGGACCGCTCGCTTATCAACGGACAGCAGGGCGTCTCCAGTACTGCCTGTGTGGCTCAATCCCTTAGCGCGTCTACCTAGAGACTCCCTTAGATTTTTAGCAGCTTCCCTGCTAAAAACGGGCAGGGAATTCCGGAACTGGTAAATTCACATTTCCTTCCATTTTTGCGCAGCTGCTGGCACTGTAGGACTCAATCCCTGTGATACCCTTTAATCCCAGCATTCGTGAGAGCGGGGCAGGTGGACCTCTTGCGAGTTCCAAGATAGCCAGGTACGACCCTGTCTCAACAACAAAAATTGCTGAGATGCAGGAAATATTGACTAATCATAATTTGTCATAGTTCAGGCAAGAAAAATCGATTGCTCTATCGTCACAGAAAGGGACCATCAGTATAAATACTGTTGATTGGTTGACATTTAGTTCAAGCTGGTCTTGATCTCAAAATCTTCCTATAGCCCATAGCTTTCTGGGGGCTATAACCACTGTCTGCTATTATTTGTTTTGGAGAAAGAGAATTTTTCCTTAAATTATGAATTATTTGGGTTTTTTTCCAGATTTACAATTAATTACTGCTGTTGGAAGCCTTGCTGTTGGAATCATTCTAGCACCACGTTTTTGGTGACGTCTGCAAATGTTTACTTCAATAGTGGAGAGAAGGGCGTTGCCATTGTCACATGACAGTGTTTATGTCATGCTCTGAGAATACTCTACAATTAATTGTATCTTCCACAGGGGTCAGTGTTCCTGAAAGATTTTAGTTTGCTGAGAGAAAAAGTTTTAAAAGATTTTAGTTCACAGAGGGAAAAAGTTTCCACAGGCCTTGGCCCAACAAGGAAGTTGGTCCCAACCCCGGGCACATCCTATGGTTTAGACGGGGGCAATCGCCAAGACAACCCTCTTTGGGTCACACCTGGCTGGCCAACAGACAATCAAGGACTTTCCAGGGTACATTCTGTGGTTTTTCCTTTGTAGAAAAGCAGGTCACACCTGGGTGACCACTCTAACATGAGATCATACTTTGTAATCAATCACTTTGTGCCCCTTGCCTGTGTGCTGATCTGCGTTTTTTTTTTTTTTTTTTTTCCTATATAAGGAGCCTGTAACCCTTGCTGGGGTGTGCAGCTTCCCCGATATTGCTGACACACAAATGCGCATTCGTTCAATAAACCCTCTTGCTTTTGCAGCTCTTGGTCTGGTTTCTGAGTCTTGGGGGCTCCTCGGGATCCTGAGGCCCTTAGGGGTTTGGGGGTCTTTCATTCCCAGCTGTAGCTGTGTTCTTTTTTTTTTTTTTTTTTTTTTTTTTTTTTTTCTTGCATGCACAAAGAAACTTTCTCCAATGCTGACCTATGGCAACGCTGCCATCCCGCTTAGCTCAGGGAGAGGAGCAGCAGAGGACCACAGTACACAGGCACACAGACACTTTGTTGTGTATTTGGACAAAAACTCCCAAAATACTTCAAAGTGCTCCAGTAACTGCAATGGCTTTTTATGGTGCTCATTCACTCAGATCCTGAGAAAGTTGGCCCAGAGAGAGACAGACAAGGCAGACAACACACACACACACACACACACACACACACACACACGCTCTTAGATCAGGGGTTCTCAACCTATGTTGAGACCTGCTTGGAGTTGAACAACCCTTTCACGGGATTGCGTATCAGATACTTACATTGCAATTCATTACAGCAAACGTACAGTTATGAAGTAGCAACGAAAATAATTTTATGGTTAGGCGTCTCCACAACATGAAGAACTGTATTAAAAGGTTGCAGCATTAGAAGGTTGAGAACCCCTCATAGTTTCCTGACAAAATGCTTGTCCAGGGGGAAGAATATACCCATGGTTCCATAGACACATTTTCAGGATTTCAGTGGGCCATCTCTCTGAGCTCTGAAAAGGTTGATTGTGTTACTACACACCTATTAGAGGTAATAACTATTATGGGCATACCTCCACAAATAAAAACTGACAATGCTCCAGCATATGTCTCTAGCAAATTAAAACAGTTTTTTTAAATATTATAACATAAACCACATAACTGGTATACCTCACAATCCTACAGGGCAAGTAGTTGTTGAGAGATTTAATCACACTTTTTTTTTCCAGTCCATCTTTTAAATTTTTTTGAAAAATTCCTGACATTACAGGACTAAACTGAAATGTATTAATATTCCACTCTTATTCCATGACAAACAAAAATTCATGAGCCAAAAAAAAAATCCAAAAAAAGAAAAAAAGGGGAAGAAGCTTATAAAACTAAATATGGATATTTCAGCATAACTGCTGAACAGAAAAAGGAATTAAAACGCTTTAAATTAAAAAATCATGAGTGGATGATAAAGTGTGTAGAAACTGAAAATTTACAAACTATTTAAAACCTGGAATCGCTGACTGTTGAGAAACTCCACAAATGGATCATGGGTGGTGGTGAAGAGCAGGAAAGGATCATGGATGAACCTGCACTGCTCTAGCTGCTCCCCATGCCTCCTGTCTCCGAGGAAAGCCTGACATTGATAAGGTACTGAGCCAGGCTAATGCTGGCAGCAGACCCAGTGATGGTGACCTGCCGATCAGTAGATCCTTCCACTGGGTTTGCAGTTTTGATCTGCGCCCCAGACATGTGACAGATCTCATTGATTTTGGCGCCCTGACGCCCGATTATGCAGCCAATCAAATCATTTGGAAATGGTGAGTCCATGAGAAGTAGTTTGAGCAGATGCAGCCAAACCTGCACGGAATCCGGCGTTGCCATGGGTCATGGGAAAATGAGACTGTTGCATTGCCAACTGGTGCAGCTTGGTCAAATCTGGCTGTGGAATGGCTTACTGTCCTTGAATGGTATAATAGGCCTCTAGAGGTGGTCCCTCCAGGTCAGGGTTGAGGCACATGGACTGGGTGGTGAGGGGAAAGCTCGCCCTGTCGCTGCCTGTGCTGTACCTGTCCTAACCACCTGCAAAGATGACTGGAGAACTCGAGGGCTTGGGCCGGTACGGGATGGTCACACCCTTGGGGAGGGTGGGGGGAGACTCCAACATGACCAAGCAGATTTGTTTGACACACTCGATGATGGATTGCGGAATGCCAGCAATAGTGATTGCCCGCTCAGTTGAGTTGGGAAGCATATCCCCTGCCACCTGGACCTGAGCCCCTGTACTCTCTCTTGGTTCCTTGATCTTGCAACCACCTTTCCCAATGAGAGAGCCACCCTGACAAGCAGGAGCCACCAACCGTAAGGCGACGGGAGGTCTACTGGCAGCTGTGCATTGGTGATAGAGCTGCTTGTGTCCTCTTCCAGTTTGCCAATGATCATAGCAAAGGCTTTGAAGATGGCATCAGTCGGGCCAGCCAAAGTGATAATTCTCCCAGGACAGTTCCCGTCTGAGATGCTGGTCCGTGCACCACTCTCCTCGCGCATCTTCTTAAGGGATTCTCCTTTCTTTCCGATGATACTGCCAACTTCCTTTCCATGCATAAGTAGCCTGATGGTGAGCGTGACATTTAATCCACCTTCAATCACACCGGTGTCCACGTCTAGTAGTTACAGGGAGCTGGACTTGGAGTGGTCAAGTCTTTGGTCACTGGTGGGAGTGGAAGCCAAAACTGGAGGCTCCAGTCGACTGGGGGGAAAAGGGAGCGGATGGGAAGGGGAAGGGCTGGAGGCCGGGGCAGAACAATAGGGGCTGGCGGAAGGCGATGGGGGCCCCCAGCTAGCGGTTGGAGGAGGGGGATGGAGGAGGAGGAAGGCGGAAAGAGACCCCGGGGCAGGCGGAGGGCGGGTGGGCGGGAGAGGGTGCAGGCTGCGGTTGCTGAGGCTGTTTCCTCTGCTGGTCTGGGCTCTAATCACACTTAAAAGAAGTGCTGTATAAACAGTCAGGGGGAACCAAGACCCTCCAAAATAGATTACATAATGCCTTACTAACATTAAACTTTCTTAATGCTAATGAGAAAGGGAAAACAGCCACAGAAAGACACTGGACAATAGAAAAAACTTCTGAACTAAATCAGCCGGTGTACTTCAAGAATGTGTTGACCTCAGTATGGAAACCAGGATATGTGTTACTTTGGGGTAGGGGTTTTGCCTTTGTTTCTACAGGAGAAAAAAGCTTTGGATACCATCAAAGTTGATCAAGATCCAATTTGAACAGGAGAAACCTCTTGATGAGGATAAATGATAGGCATCCACCAAGGTACATTCCACGAGTTGTATGGAGACCTCACAAAGGTAGGGGGAGTGTTCTGTTCTTGTCTTTACAGGAAAACAGAAAAAAAAAAAATCTTCAAAAAGCCAAAAGACACTGAATGTGTAGATGCCTAAAGAAGAGAGGATAGCTATCTAGAAAGAACCATCAAACAAAGAAGAACCTGACTTATGGTACCAATATGTACTCATGGTAAAATCCTTATACTAAACTTATATCTTCTTACTTCCCAGTACAGTCATAGTCCCAATTCACATAAAAATCAAAGCTGGCTTTGGAGTTGGATTTGGCCCTCCTCCAAATTCAAACATGTTTAAATAAAATTCAGAGTTCTGTGTCATATCAAAAGGCTGATTGATGTAAGACAGAAGAAAACAAAATCTAGGACTACTATTGTCGTAACTCTGCTTTCTCTCAAAAATTCTATTCCCTCATACTTATTTCCATCCTTATTGTTACCTTTCCCTGTATGCTTACCTATTAAAGTTAAACTCTCTGTGCTGATATTAGTGTTTAAGTCTTCCACAGTGAACAAAAAAACAAACAAACAAAAAATACTTCCTGACAGCAATCTTTAGACTCTCCGCAAAGAAGATGGGGCTCTACTTCATCAATTCCACTTGATTCAACTTGACGTCTTTGAACTAGTAAACACCACCCTAAGACCGGTTTAGGTCTATACTGCTCTAGATAATTCCAGACTAACTAGCTGAAACGGTGCACCTCCTTATTGCCCTGATAAAAGGTGCTTCAGATAAAAACTTCAGTCAAGCCCGGGTGGGGGGAGTGGGGCAGGGGTGGGTGTGGGGATGGGAGGGGGGGGATGGCCCACACCTTTAATCCCAGCACTCGGGAGGCAGAGGCCGGCAGATCTCTGTGAGTTCCAGATAAGCCTGGTCTACAAGAGCTAGTTCCAGGACACCCTCCAAAGCCACAGAAAACCCTGTCTCGAAAACAAAACAAAACAAAAAACCCCCCAACAACAAAAAAAGTACTTCAGTGAAAAAAAAAAAAAAAGAACTTCAGTCAAGCATCTCCTGCCACACAGAGACTAGTGACAAATGTTACAGCTAGTCCTTTTGAGACTTCTCATGCTTTATTTATTTATTTATTTATTTATTTTTTACCAACAGGATCCCAAGAAGTCGTCGTTGCCCCATTTCAGCAGGAAGTAATCCTAAGAAAACAATGCCGCCTTTCCCCACTGTTGGCATTAAGGGTATTTGTTTTTTGTTTTTTGTTTTTCTTTTCTCTCATGGCTGAAAAAGGGATAATTATCACCTACTTAGGGTTGGTTTTAGTTGTTTAGGGTTGGGTATGAAAGGTGATGCTCAGACTTGGGTATCTCTTTTAGATAAATTTAAGGGTATGGATCAGAAAGGTATGGTTAGGATGGAATATAGGTAGATTAATATATCTTCTTGTGAACTAATTTTAGCAACTTTTAGCTATAGATAACTTGAATTGTTAGATTCTTGTATGCTGATGTATAGGGTCTTCTTTCTGTTTATGACGTTTTGCATACAAACATAAAACTATCTTGATGTATATACATTTTGTATATGATACAACTTAGGACATTTTATCATATTGCACTTTACAGTTCTACCTCTAGTCAAGACATTTCAGTTCTGTCTCTGTTATTGAGAATTGTTTATATGTATATAGCTACATTTTTTGAAGTCCTGTCCTTGCTAAATTATTTTGGGAAGCTTCAGTCATTGTACAACTATGTTTCTGGGAATTACAGATTATAATTACCTATGTTTCTTATACTTATGAGATTAGTCAGACATAGATATTTGATCTTCAAACACTTCAAAGACTCGCAGAATATGGCATTTAAATGTTAGTACTCCATTGAAATGAGACACAATTACTCCCGACAGCACTGAGCTATTCCCAAGAGTTTGTTGGGCACTGATGACACTCCTTCTGGAGTCCATTCTCTCCTTGGCTGGCTAATGGCCTCTTGGGCAAAGAACTGTCCCCACCTCAACCGCTGACTTTGGACATGCTATCCTACTGTGCTTGCAGGAGATATAAACCCTGCCAAGTCAGCGTAAGACAGTGTTTCAACCTCCCTGCTTCTGTGTTGGTCATTCAGTTACTTTAGGCCTTAGCCAAAGCTGGTTGCCCCTGTGCTGCTGTGAGACTTTGGGTGACTGTCCAGGTAGCCTGTTGTTTCTGTCTTTGCTTGTACCTTTGAAAGTCACTTGCTTGCACTTCCTGCCTACCCTAGTATTGTTATCCTCCTACTCAGGTCTTTGATGAGGTTGAAGACTAGACTGTCACAATTACTGTCCTCTCTTCCTAGATAGAAATATTAGGTACAAGACTTAAACTTTGCAGTTTAGGACAATTTTGTAGCAATCTGTTATGCATTTACACTAGGACTGGATATATAGTTCATGCCAATTGCTCTATGTTGCTTCACTGGCAGTAGGTCTTAAATTGTGTATGTTTTTACCCTTCCTTCTCCTAGAGTATACTTAATATTTGCTATCATTGTTTATAGTTTTGTGTCAAGCCTAAATATTCTTCTTTAGACCAAGAGGGGAATTATAGTGATATATTCAACCTCCCCCCACCAGCACTGACCACGCCTTTTTGGGTGTGGTCACAGGTATGTTAAAGGAATAGGATTGGGGCTTGGAGCCCCCTTCAGGGTGGCAGGGTCTGCATCCTTGGAGCCGATTGAAGCAACAGTCACTTGTTTCCTGTGTAAGTTCCTTTACCCCAAATAAACTCCATTTCATTCTATACTGAGTCTAGTGAATCCTCACTCCCACGCCAGTAGTTAGGGGGTCTCCACAACATGAGGAACTGTATTAAAATGTTGCAGCATTAGAAGGTTGAGAACCACTCATAGCTTCCTGACAAACTGCTTATCCAGGCAGGGGTAAGAATATCCCATGGTTCCTTTCCTCCTTGTATTTCCTTCTTTCCTTACAAACCATGGGTTCCTTTCAGCAGCTGGAGCTGGCTCCCACATGATAAATAATAAATAGTTTGCAAATAACAGTAGCTACACTTAGATTTATTGGTTTTATTCGTATGGGTGCTTTGCCCACATATGTGTCTGTGTACCACATGCATGCCTGGTGCATTTATTAAAAATATTTTCAAGATCAGAGTTAGCAAAGTAGGACATCAACAACTGTGTAAAATTTTTAGTTAATTTATAAATTTACTTAAAGGCATTTTAAAGGCAGGGAGGTACTAAGGAAGCATAACAGCAATTGCTCCAGTGTTTGAAATGTGTAAGGGATGGATGCCCCTGGTTCCCTGCAGAAGGGACTGAGTCTAAAGATTTAGAAAAGGGTAGGTGAATGAGCGCTCTTTGTCTCAGACTGTTTTGACTGTTACTATGTTGATGTTCTGTTCCATGTGCTCATGTCTCTGAAAAGCTTAAGCTAAATCTGGAGGCCTGGTTGTTCCAGGTGGACCCACTGATGGCAGCCACCCACGTGGGTTGAGAGAGGGCTCCAGCTCACTTGTATCTGTAGGGGATTGGGTTTCCTTCCCAGATTTGGTGTACTGGTACCTAGTTGTGTCTTTGTTGTCTGTTTCTGTCTATTACTTTCTTTGTTATCCTAGAGGAGAGAAGGCAAGCAGCCTCTGCCTCAGCCCTGCTGAGCATTTTTATTGGATCAGTTCCAGGACTTTGGGGCCCAAGCCAGACTTGAGGCTTATTGTCCAGAAAGAAAAACTTATCAAAGAAAGAGACCACCTCTTTCCATTGTTCTCTGGCCCACAGCCAGCAGCTCCTGCAGAGGGCAGGGGTGCACACTCTCAGCTGGGTAGAGAGATTTTGGGGAGACATACAACCTACAAATGTGAACAGAAAATCCAGGATTGTGACTGGAGAAGTTTACAAAAATAATTTTTTTCAGGAACATTGGCAGCCAAGGACACACTCTGTGCCCACCAGAGCTGCCTCCCCTCCCTTCATTCCTAAGCAAAATTCTTCTTCACTGTGGTAACAGTCAAGGTCTTCTACTGGCCAGTAGCTTCCCACCTTAAGCCTTCTCTGTCCTGATACTGCTTAAAATAAAAACGTTGAATTATACCAGCCTGTACACTTTGGGAAGCTTTGAATTTAAAATAAAAATCAGAGATACATTATGTTTGGGGAAAAATTATGCTTTTGTTTCCACAGGAAAAGAAGAATATATATGGGTTTTAGTCATTTACATCCAATGGATTACAAATACTTGTCATCATTTAAGGAAATTGGGTACAAATTATTATTAATTAAGATAAAGAAAAACTGCTGCTAGTCTCAAATGTTGAATTCACATTGGTACATGTTTTCATATGTTGATACAAATTTTAGTTATTTCTATACTCCAAACCTATTTCTGTTTTTGTTTGAAATTTGTACCTATGCAATGATCTGGACTGCTAGAAGAAATCACAGAATAAGACTTCGATGGAAATTTGCATGTTGTGTGGGAATTGAGGAAAAACAAGAAAAAGGGTAAGAGATTGGAATTATAAAGGGAATGAAAGAAAGAAATTTGTCTATGTCTGGCTAAAGCAGAGGAGTACAAACAGGGAGAGCCAGACCTGAGGATATATGGGAATTGTAGAGGGCCAGAGGGGATGTGAACTATACTGAATTTAAAAGAAAAACTATAATACATGTTGGAAATTTAATAATGTTGGATTAATTCTGGTTAGTTTTCTTCATTAAAAAAGCTGGTGATCTTCACTGCAGAATATTTATGCTAAAAATGGAATCATGTTTTTAAGGGTGAAAGGAAGACTGAGGTTGCAATTAATCATCATATTGCAACCCTCTAGGTTACAGGGTTCTATATGATTGGTCTCCTATGAAATGACAAGGCTAACACTCTTAGCTATTCAGACTTTCATAGAGAAGTTCAAACATGTTTCTTAAAAACTGTCAGCATCACATCTATGGTCTGTAAGTGAAAACTGTAGACCAACTGCTCCTATAATGCCTATAAATAGGAAAAATGCTTATAAATATATAATCTAAGGATATAAAAATTTAAGTTATGATAAGAAGAGAACATAAAATACATTTTTAAATGCAAGTCTTAGGCATCTGAGGACATAAGGCCTTGAGTTATAGGGGTCTAAAATGATGTTTTAACAAAATAACACAATTTAAAGATATAAAATGGTTAATACAGATCTCTTTCCCCTTATATAATATTATACTAGGATTTCAAAAGTTCAGAGTTTAACATGAGTAGAGTTCTGACAAGCTAATAGAGCAATGACTGCTTACTATCACATAAGAAAAAATGTACATGCTTTGCTTTTTAACCCAAATCTATAGCTTTTGCTAGGACTCAAGGCTGGGAGTCTACTCCTGATGTTTTACAATACCTGTTACCTACTTTTTCTACAATATGGATTTCAGTACAGATTGATAACGCTAATATATCTAAAAAATTTATCTTTTTATAAAATAGAGATTCGTACAAACTTCAGAAAATCTAGATAGCCATAAAACTTGAATCCACTTCTCACAAGTCAAGAGGATTCCAAATAAATACACCCTGTTGCCCCAGGTCTATTCCTGAGGATGGTGTTTTTCTCTCTCCTGGTCTTGGGACTCCTCCCTTTCCTCAATTATTGAAACTATGGATCTAAAAGTTTTAAGTAAGTTCATAAATTTTAACTTCTGTTCCTAGTTTGTATCCTGTAGCAACAGATTTCCACTTGATTGACAAACATAGCCAAGTGTAGCCCTGCCCTTGCTGAAAGCTGATTTGGCCAAGCCAACTGATGTGGATGCTGACTTTTCAGCTGGTCAATGACCCAGATGTTTCTAAGTTTCCCTAACATCTAGCCTTCCAGGGCCCTGAGAACAATGTCCTAAGGTCAGCAGGAAGTAATTACAGAAGTGAATATGTTGTCCTTGTCCCCCCCTGCATTGTTAGATAAAAGGGGAATTACTTGTCTTAAAAACATAAGAGAGAGCCGGGCGTTGGTGGCTCACGCCTTTAATCCCAGCACTCGGGAGGCAGAGGCAGGTGGATCTCTGTGAGTTCCAGGCCAGCCTGGTCTCCAGAGTGAGTGCCAGGATAGGCTCCAAAGCTACACAGAGAAACCCTGTCTCCAAAACCAAAAAAACAAAACAAAACAAAACAAAAACAAAATAAACATGAGATAGAATACTACCTGGTCCCCAGTCTCAATTTCAAGTCCCTTCCATATAAGGAGCTCTGTCAGTCATCACAGGGCTCTTGACCCTTCTGCTTCTGATAACTGCAATTGGCTCTTGTGTCACTGATGCTTTAAATAACTAATGCTTCCTGTCTGGGTACCATCAAGCTAATGATGCTGACATCCCAATATCAACCTCTGGGATGAACCCATCTCACCGCGGCATTACTTAAGAGCAGGGATTTGTTAAAGGGGCACATGGGAGTCTTAAGACCCAATTATAAAAAATAAAAAGGGGAAGTTATACGCATAATACCATGCCTTATTTGTTTAAAAAATTTTAAACTGTGGTTGCTACTGGAAAATCTGCAGCTGATTGGTTTGGGCATGAAAACACCACCACAAAATTTGCACAAATCAAATGGAAAGATGCATCCACTGCGTTTTGGAAGGGTCCTGACCCACGAGGGTGAGGGCATGTTTGTGTTTTTTCAAAGGATGAAAATGAAGCTCATTGGTTGCCTGAAGGATTGGCACAGTATGGGAGGAGAGATACAGCGATCCTGATGCCATTGATGTTAATTCAGAAAAGCCAGAGTAAGACCTATTGGACCTATGTTCTTGATCCACCGATTTTACGTCCTGTGGTTTGGGAAGAAAAAGACATTGTGGTCACAGTCAATGATACACGACTTTTGGATCTACCTGCCACTCAAGAGTTCTAGATTGCTTGAAGTTTTTCTTATGTTGGCTATGGTAAAGGAATTCCTGTATGCTTTGTAAAGACTATTACTTTGAAGGGATGTCTTGGAGTGTTTCCAAAACTAATAATGGGACATGATAAACAATATACTTATTACACCAAGTTATTGCTTCCTCAAGATAATTGGATACTTCACTCCCTCAATGATTTCCTCCATGCATGAAAGAATTTTGAGAGTCTAACAGAACTTTGCTATCGAGACAGTGTACTGACATTATCCCATTAAAATACAGCATCACAGGGACATCACACTGTACTCTTGACTGCTCTGGAAGTCAAAATGATCATAGTGACTCTTATCCTGTGTCTGTAGCAGAATCTTGGGATCAAGAGCTGTCAGCTGGAATTTGGTATTCCAGCATGAATTTGTCACAGACTTACATGTGGAAACTTGCTGCCACTATGGGAGCTATGAAAGGACAATCCATTTCTTCAAAATCTGTTTATCCTCTAACAGGGACTGCTTTGGCTTGTGTGAAAATGCCTTCGTTCTTTTAGTGGGAAAGGTGAATATTTCTATGAATGGCTCCATGTTTGATGTATCATGCCTCAATTGCATTATGACTAATTGAATTTTTCAAGTGGATGGTCACACCCATGTGTTAGTGTTAAAACAACCTTCTTTTGTAGTGTTGCCAGTGTATGTAGATGATCCATGGTTTGATGACAAAGTGTTGCAAGTGATTGAAGAACTCAAAAAAGCTTTAAGTAGACAGAAATGTGCTGTTAGATTAGCTATAGCAGGAATTTCAGCCCTTGTTATGCTTACTGCTACTGAGGTTGCTTCAGTGGCTTTGTCTCAATCCGTTCAGAATTCGGGGTCTGTTAATCATTTATCTAAGAGATTTTCTATAACATCAGAGACACAATAAGATATAGAGGTAAAATGGAGCATAGATTGAATGCCTTGTATGATGTGGTACAATTTTTGGGAGATGAGCTCCAGAGCCTGGAAACCAGAGTGCAATTGAAATGTCATGCTAATTATGAATGGATTTGTATTATATCTTCTGTGTATAGTGAAAGTGCTATTGTATGGGAAAGAGTTACAGCACATTTTAAAGGAATTTGATATGTTCTCATGAATCTTTGGATTTGGCCAAATTACATCAAGAAACTATGGAGATTAGAATAGCTGATTAGATTTTAATGTAGCAAAAGCAACTGAAGATATTTTGGAACAGTTTAAAAAGACTGTTCCATCATGGTCAGCATTTCCTTCTTAGCAGTTTTGCAGTTATTGGAGCATGTGTTCTATCGCGCATAATTTGTTTGCCTAAAGTTTTCAAGCTGATTTTGAACTCACTGTGGAAAATGGACTGGGAACATCATGGAGTAAAATACCACACATTCCTTTGACCTGATACCAGAGGCTGGTAGCCAAAGGTGGATAAGTTCTCTTTGCCTCCTTTTTTTTTCTCTCTCTCTCCAAAACAGGGTTTCTCTGTGTAGCTTTAGAGCCTATCCTGACACTCACTCTGTAGACCAGGCTGGCCTCGGACTCATAGAGGTCCGCCTGCCTCTGCTTCCCAAGTGCTGGGACTAAAGGTGTGCACCACCACCACCCAGCCTTCTTTGCCTTCTCTCAGCCTAAGACAGGGCATGAATGATGGAATTCATGCTCCTATGAAAGGTAAGACTGTTTTGAGAAAGGAACAACCTAAGATAGGCACAGTCATCTGAGAGACTCTGTGGAGTCTTAAAAAATGCAATAGGGGGAATTGTGGGAGCCCACAAGTGACTCAGTTTCCATCTGGAATCTACACTGACTTTTAAGTTTAGCTTGCTTGCTCCAGTCTCCTTGAGAGGTGTGAGATGTTGTGAGTAGTCCATTTCAGCCTCCTTGAAAGCTGTGAGAAAGTTCTGATTAAGCTCATGAAAGAAAGAACACGGTATCTAGTAAAGACGTGAGTTACTGGTGCAGCAGGAGGTACAGTGTGATAGAAAATGAAACTTGAGGCTGCTAGCCGGAGGCCCGTGAAAGATAGCCAGACTGAGGGTTCCTTGACTCAAGGACAGGAGAGGAGGTCAACTGACTATGCTGTGCTTTGCTCTGTCTTCTGCCTTTAGTGTATAATATAAGCAGGTTCTGAAATAAACTCGTGGCTGTTCAGTGTGCTGAGAAGCGTGGACCAACAATCCTCTGGTTGTCTTTGTCTTCTTTGTCTTAAGCCACCTGTATCAGGTAACCCAGCTGACTCGGAGCAGGCTCCAACAAGACAGGAAGTGAGATGGCTGGGCAGGGAGAGGAATATAGGCAGGAGAAGACGGGAGCTCAGTCTCTTTTTTTGCCTGGGAAGTTGACGAGGTAAGCTATGGCTGTCAAAACTAGTGCTATACCTCCCCACACCTCAACCTAAATGCTCTGTCCACCTGTTATAATCCCCTAAGCAGAGTCCTCTCCAGAGCCAGGGATATGCCAGAAGGCCTGCCACTGATATAGTCCATTTAGTCCCCAGGAAATGCTGCCTTATATATGCATCACACACATCCACAAACACAAGTTCACAGAAAATGGAAAGCCTACCCGTGTTAAAAGTTTTGTAAGGCTGACAGCCCAGGTCATAGAGAATTGTTGAAAGGCTTCAGACCAGAGCGAACTTGCCTTGGGCTGTTTTTATTCCCTTTGAAGGCTGTTCATTGATGACTTGTGTCACACCTACCATCTTTATGATTATCAAAACCTTTAAAATGATCGTTCATGCCCTTAATTCCAGCACTTGGGAGGCAGAGGCAGGGGGACCTCTGTGAGTTTGAGACCAGTCTGGTCTATGGAGCTGATTCCAGGACATCCAGGGCTATACTGAGAACCCCTTTCTCAAAATAAAACAAAAACAAAAAGCAGACAGGTAGGACTCACCAAACAAAGAAAAAAAATAAGTGTGTCATCAGCATCTGAAACCCTTGAGTTTCCATGTGGTCCCCACCAACCTACTTAGTTGATGCTTTGATAATGACTGACATTCTGTAGCAAATGAAGGGACCAGCTCCCCATTTCAGCAGCCATAACAGCCGAACATGTGTTTGTCTGACCTTGTCTTAGTCACTAGGAGGTCAGATGCCTGGCTCGTGACAAGGAACCAATCAGAAGTTAGCTGGTGGCTCTATGCTTTACGGCTCTGGGTGTGCTTTATGGACAAGCATACAGCAATGATGAGCAGAGCATAGCAACCACCCTGGGAGGGCCTATGGGCCATAACAACCAGTTGACCAATCAACACAGGGCAAACCCTCCAAGATTGGAAGCACACCAATCGTGAGCCTGTGTGTACCCCTAGACACTCCCCTTATGTTGCCCTATAAGATCTCTATGTAGACGATTCGAGCTGTCTTTCCTAGCCATCGGCCATGGTAGATGGGTGGAAGGCCCGAGCTAACATGGGGTTAGCTCGTTAAACAACTATAATAAAGCCTCATGCTGTTTGCATCAAGCTTTTGCCTCTGCCTGGTGATTAGGGTGACCGAGGTCTTGGGCTGAGATCCTCGAAGCCTGAGCTTCTGGGGGCCTTACAATAACCAGAAAGGAATGGATTTATAAGCAAGGGTGACAGCAAGTAGTTAGAGAGAGCTAGCTTCTTTGTCCATGTCCCCTAATTAGGCTGCCAGCAGAGGGTGTGGCCCAGATTAGAAGTGGATCTTCCCATCTCAAAGATACAGATTAGAAGAGGGTCTTCCTATTTCTGTCGAGGACCATCTGTATTAGCCCCACATTGTGGGCCATATGTCACGGACTGATGTCTTCGGGGCTGTGATCGGAATCAGCTGAACAGCCCCGGGTCCATTCCTGAGTGGGGGAGTGTGGATGAGGGAAGGCTAGCTGTCAGCTTTAAAGAAAAGACTGAGACATCAGATCATATCAGGAGGGCAGTGTCAGTTAATATTGAATGCCACCTCAGTTTAATGATACACAATCTTAAGTAATCCGCCAAAGGTGGGGACAATGGCAGAAAACACCTATTATCATGTATAAAGGGCAGATAGCAATTACTTCCCTTAATCCTAAAGACACTCTGCTAGCTGGGCCAGCAGGCGCTCAAACTCACAGGATGAGTGCAAACTTGTCTGGGCCTAGGTCTATTGTTATTTAGATAGGAGCTATTCACCTCTGAGGCCAGGACATCCTGCAGCCATTAGCTGATATCTTAAAGACAATAAGTTCTCTGATGGCAAGATGGAATAGATTTCCAATATATATGGCCACAACATACTTCAAATAATTAAGAAAAAAAAGCCTCTTAGCTGGGAGGTGGTGGCAAAGACCATTTGTAATGTACACACACACACACACACACACACACACACACACACACACACACACACAAAGCAGTAGCAGCAAAATAAGAGCATATCAACACATAAATATATACCACGAGAACTCAGAACCAGCCCAGAGCAGCGGCCCACACCTTTAATTCTTGTATTCAGGAAGCAAATTTTGGGCGTTCAAGGCTAGCCTTCGGGTCTGCATAGGGAGTTCCAAGATGCCCAGAGAGACATAGACCATGCCGCAAAACAAAGTAACAAAATCGTAACCAGCAGACTCTACCCTGCACAAAAAACACAGAGGGAGTCCTTTAGCACAAAAGAACCAAGAACTTGGGAAATGGTGAGGATATCGCTTTTGTTCCGGTACTGACAGGCTTTTCCAAACATTTGACCCTGGAGGCAACAGTAACTATTGTTAGACCCCCGAAAACTCAGGAATCCAGGGTCCCAGGCCACGTTCGAGGTCACCCCAATCACCAGGCAGATTCGAGAGCTTGATGCAAACTGCACGAGGCTTTATTGTAATTTAACGAGCTAACCCCATGTTAGCTCTGGTCTTCCATCCACCAGCCATGGCGGATGGCTAGCAAAAGACGGCTCCTAGGGCCTCCCAAGAGATCTTATAGGACAGCGTAAGGGGAGTGTCTAGGGGTACACACAGGCTCACGATTGGTGTGCCTCCAGGCTTGGAGGGCTTGCCCTGTGTTGATTGGTCAACTGGTTGTTATGGCCCATAGGCCCTCCCAGGGTGGTTGCTATGCTCTCTACATCATTGCTGTGCGCTTGTCCGTAAAGCACACCCAGGGTCGTAAAGCATAGCGCCACCAGCTAACTTCTGATTGGTTCCTTGTCACGAGGCAGGCATCTGACTTTCTAGTGTCTAGGACAAGGTCATAGAAGCACGTGTTCAGCCGTTATGGCTGCCAAAAGGGAAGCTGGTCCCTTCAGGATGTAGCAAACATACTTGGCAATAGTAGAGTTACACCCAGAAACGGAAGAGTATCACTTGAACACAGGCTGTTGGGACCCAAAGGCATATGTCGCAAACTCTAAAGTAATAAAATAATAAAAGAGATGTAGACAATAAGCCCCCAAAGAGGAGAAAACGAAATTGTTCTTGAATGAAACATGGAGACACTATTTTAGGGTGAAAGACCCCCCCCCATGGGGTGGAACCCCAGGGTGAACACTCGGGAATGCGGCGATCCCAATCACCAGGCAGAGGTGAGGACTTGATGCAAACCACAAGAGGCTTTATTCAGTAACTGGCGCTCTGCCTAACTCATTACTCACGCTGAACCCCGAACTAGGGCCTAGGGGCTTAAAGGCAAAAATTGCAAAATGGGTGGGGTCTGGGGTATGTGAGGGTAAAAGTTCTGATTGGCTTGTTCCAGGTGGCCGACCACAATCTCTGGGTACCTGGGGTCATGGAATGTTCAGGGCGGTGACTTCTCCATTCCTGGGAACCGTTATCTGGTGGAACAGTTACCAGACCTAGAGATGCAATAACCCAACGGTACCTTCTGGTAATGGTCATAAGTTCAAGTTCCCATACATCTGTAAAGAAGACATCTCAGGCCAGGGTAGGGGTATGCACAGACTCACGATTTGTGTGCCTCCAGGCTTGGAGGGCTTGCCCTGTGTTGATTGGTCAACTGGTTGTTATGGCCCATAGGCCCTCCCAGGGTGGTTGCTATGCTCTCTACGTCATTGCTGTGCGCTTGTCCGTAAAGCACACCCAGGGTCGTAAAGCATAGCACCACCAGCTAACTTCTGATTGGCTCCTTGTCACGAGACAGGCATCTGACTTTAGTGACTAGGTCAAGGTCATAGAAGCACATGTTCGACCATTATGGCTGCCAAAAGGGAAGCCGGTTCCTTCAAAGGGCTTATATGCCACCTACAAGAGTAGGATCGACGTGAAGCACAGACTTGAGAAATCTCCGAGGGGGTGGGGGGCGCTTGCCACTGCCACCGCCTTCTGTTCTGCAGGCCACGTGGAAGCATGGAAACCAGCAGTGCAGCAGGCTCCTTCAGCTCCCCTCCACCCCTAAGTGTCCGGCCTGAAGTTCCCAGGAAGCCGAGGGCCAGGGGCTAAGGGCAGAGTGTGGGCAACTGGACTGCAACTCCGAGATGGTCTTTACAGTTGTGACTCCAAATGGGATCTTTACCACTCGGGAGTATGGTTCCTCGAAACCACTAAGTAGTACTCCGTGTTGTGACCTTGTCGCTGGGCGAGTGGCTTGCTGTAAACGTACAGTGGTTAGTACTCTGCATGGTGGCCGCAGCAACCTCGGCCCAGCAATCTTGTTTTGGCTGTCCAGAGGAAACACAAATACCACGCAGTTCTTTCCTGGTTCTTCCGTTATATACCACATCTCAGCTGCTTTGGGACATGGTGTCAGGGTTCCACTTGCCACGATTTTTATGTTAACATTAAGTTATTAAAGCTTGTTTTATTTAGAGCAAAATAACTACTTGGATTCTGATATGTTCTACAGCCAGGTTCGCATTGTGAGTTACCTTCATTCCTACAAGGTCTTCACAGGCAAGGCCCGCTGCCATATCTGGCTTACTGACTAGTGTCTTCTACTTGAGTCTTCTTTTTGTGTTTTTGAGGCAACAAATCTTATATAACCCAGGCTGGCCTGTAATTATGCAGCCACTGATGATAACGAATTCCTCCTCCTCCTGCCTCTATCTCCTGAGTGCTGGGATTGCAGGCATGGGCCATCATACTGAAAGACCTCAGAAGAGGTACTTTCGTAGAAGAAGACCCGCACCCAGGAATCAGCGAAACCACGAACTCTGGATGCAAGAGCAAGAGGGTTTATTGATCGCGCCGGGCACCCGGGGACTTAGCTTTTTGTTAGGCTAAGCCCTGAGCCCCGGAAGGGGAGTCCTTTTATAGGGGAAAAAGGCACCGTAATAGTCAGGCGAAATGGCCTTTATCTTTTGCCGGTCCAGATGGCTGACCTTGGGACGGAGCGATCCGGCGGGGGCCGGGGCCGGCCTTGCGCGGCGGCGGGGAAGTGCCGGCAGCTGTGGCAGCTGTGGGGATCAAGGGTCGGGGGGTGCAGGGGAGGATGTATTTCCCACGCGCTCCGCCAGCTGCACGCGGGGAAACTTAAAAGAGAAAGCTAAGGGCGGGGGTCTTTCATTCCCCTATTTCTCTTGTAACTGAATGGAATCTTTCATTCAGAGGTCTCTGGTTAAGTCTTTCTCTAAGCTTGGCCATTCTGTCTCTAACTATTAAAAATAATAAATCTAACCCTCGTCTGTTCTGCAGGACTACCTCAGAGAGTGATGTTAAGGATTTCTCAAGTGTGCTTATTGACTCTTCTAGGGCCTGGATATCGGTATGCATGGCTTGCTGTAGAAGTTTGAAAGACTAGTTTCCTGTAAGGCAACTGTACCGGTTCCTATGCCAGCTGCTATACCTCCCATAGTTATTCCCCCGAATAATAGGGCCACGGTTAAGGACATTGGCTCCCTCTGATGTCGGGTTGACTTCTCTAGTACCCTATAAACATATTCAGGTTGGTGATACGTGACTCTGGGCCAAAGTTCTGTCAATATACGAAAGTCAATAGTGGCATTGAGAACGGTAGCAGAGACGCAGGGGGTCAAACCAGTACTGCAAGCCCAATAAGTTCCATAGGGGGCAACAAGGTATTGGCTGTCCTGAGATAATGGCTCTGTTTGGTTACATAACTCTTGATATGAGGGAGGAACCCTGCCTATGCATAGCCCCTTTCCTGAGACCTCAGACAATGTGAGCTTGTGCTGCATGGCAGTTTCACAACTGGTAGGCGCTGAGGTCTGGTGACGCCGGACCCAGACAGTGTCCCCGATCTGGTAGGAATGGGGAATGGTAGGATGGTCCCTCTGGTCTTTATAAGTTTTTTTAAAAGGTGTGAGCCCATATGGCCTAGGGGTATGCTAGGGGGAGTAGGAGGACCCAGTCTCTAGTGTCCCCATCAGGGAGTGATAGGTACTGGCATCCCCACGCAAGGGAGTTCCCTTTGACTTAGCATTTCAACCAGGGAGAATGGACGGCGAAATTCTTTTCCAAACTGCTTCCTGCTGACTTTGGGACGAAGTTAGGGACCCCAGAAGGTTGAAATGCTAGTCAAAAACAAAAAGGAATTTAGGCAATGGGGAATCCATCAGGGGCTTCTGGTTAGCAGACATTGTTGCAGAGATAGGGGGTGTCCATATCAGCAGACTGGTTCACATCCATAGCAAGTCTAGGGTTCGCAGTCTACTTAGAACAGTCTGAAGTCAGCAACTGGTACTCAGATGTCTGTCAGAAGCAGAAACCTGTTTAAGACATATTTAAACTAGGAACAGAGGTTAAAACTTATTTATAGAAGCCCACAGTGCAGAAAAAGCAGATATCTGGATATCTGTTCAAACAGCAAGAACATATTTATAACTTTGAGTCCTAGCAAAAACTACAGATTTGGGCTATAAGCATGTACATTTTTCTTCTGTCCAGAGAGCCAGGTATGGATTGGACAGAGGTGCCTTTGGCCTGATGAAAAGCCCTTTAAGTTTGTACTTAGATGACAACCAAAATAAACTTAAAAACCTTGAGCTTGTGCCTGAACAGTAGATAGTCATTATTTTATCAGCTAACATACTGACTAATCTATAGTGGATCTGACTGTCTGTTGCTGTCAAGCTGACAACCAGTAATATTTCAGAGATCTGAGAAGGGTATATTTTATCCGAACCTACTAAAAATTGACAGAAGCCAGTTAGAAGCAAGTCCATATACAGTTAGCCAAACCCAAGTTTCTCCATTATCGTTGGAGGCAGCTGTCTCAAAGAACAACAATCTTCGCCAGGCCTATATTGTGAGAGGTTTTATTTTCTCTCTGTGGAAGAGGGACATGGAAAAGACTGACCTTGTTTTGTCTAGGCAAAGGGGTACAATCAATTTTCCAGTGCCCAGCAGCTTTGTCCACAGTCTCGGCCAGGTTCTGGCAGGCGGCAGGTTTCATATCTGAGCATCTGCTCATTGGTCCAGGTGCAGGAACTGAGGTGCCTGTAATCTTCGGGTCATTGTCAGGATCTGGCAGTCTGTCTGACATTATAAACTTTAAAGATAACAATTTAAATGCCATATTCTGAAGATCTCTGAAGCATTAGAGGTCTGTTTGTCTGTTTTAATTACTTGCCTTAAGCACACATTAAGTATACAGGTGGCTAGGTAAGGTCTTATTTCTGTAAATAATTTTTAGTCTGACTGTAACTGGTTTTAACTTAGTAAGATGTTTGAAACAGCACAGCTGAACTTAAAACTGCATAGAGCTACCTTATATTCCTTAAACAGTAGCTTAACTTCTTTCTTAGGCAGGGTTTTTCTGTGACTTTGGAGCCTGTCCTGGAATTCGATCTGCCGGACCAGGCAGGCCTTGAACTCATAAAGATCTATCTGCCTCTTATTCCCGAGTGGTGGGATTAAAGGCGTGTATCCCCAATGTTCTAAACTTAAGGTGTGTGCTACCAACATCCTGAGCTTAAAGGTGTGTGTTATCAACATCCTAAACTTATTTCTAAAATATAAACTGTAATATCTTATAATAGATCAGCATCTTTCATAAAACAAAAACTTTACATTGTCAGGCTTTGCTCAAAAATAATTTTAAATTGAAGCTCTTTAAGTATAAATATTAATAAAAACAAACATTAAAAAAACTGGTTTTAAAAAGAAATTTAAATTCCCTTAAGGTCTTTCTGTAATATATAGAAGCATTAACATTGTAAATCTCAATTGAAAAACTTGTTTCTAAGATGGTACCTCTAATTTCCATGCGGTCATCTTTAGTCAAGATGGCGGTTTAAGTATTCTTTTTTTTTTTTTTTAATTTTAGCAAAATGGCGACCAGTCAAGTCATATGAACATTTTAAAACAAGTATATATAAAACAGAATTAGCTTAATATGGTTAAAATTTTAGACATGAGAAACCATAGCACAGTTTACATTTTTCTCTGACTTATAATAACCTTTTTTCTGATTTTTAACAACTTTCCTCTGACCTTTTACAACTTGCTTTGACCCTCCATAACTTTCTGTAACAATCTTCTCTGCTATGACTTGCTTGCTTTAATTTTCTATAACCTTTTAGTTCATTTCTCTGACTCTCTTAGACATTCCTAGACAAATTTCCTTTTTATTATTTAAGTTTCCTACATTTTTTTTTTCATTTTTCAGTCAACATAAAAATTTTGTCAAAGTCCCCTTTTCATGAAGTATAGCAAAAAGCACATTGATCCCTGTCCAGGTCGCTGGTGGCCTGCCCTGGATCTTCCGGATCATAGGGAGTATACATCCTATATATTTCTTTTAGTCTCTCTAGAAAAGCGGCAGGTGATTCCTCCGCCCTCTGTATCATCTGCTTCACCTGGGCCAAATTGGTGGGTCGGCGTCCTGCCCCCCCCCCAGACCCGCTGCGAACACCCGGTGATAGAGACGTCCTACCTGCTTCAGTGGTAAAATCCCATTCAGGTCTTTTAAGAGGGCAAGCTGCATCAATTTCATTGGGCAGCTGTTTCTCCTCCGAGGTTAAGGGGACCTAGGCGGCGGCGGCCGCTTCTGCCTCTGGCGGGGGCGGCGGCGGGCGGTTAGAGGGGGAAAGGAAGGGGGGGCCCTTGGGGTGTCTTTTACCTGAAATATAGTTTGGGGGTTAAAGGTATCATCCCGAGGCCAGCCCACGTCAAAGGCTGGCCATTCTGAGGAACAAAGAGTAATCCATTTGCGTTTATGCACATCAACTACAAAACAAAGACCGAACAACACAGAACAGGCTTTCGAAGCGCAGTTTCGACAGAGTCGAAAGTAAAACTCCAGAAAACAAATGAGCCCACTGAGGCTCCAAGCGCTAAGGCATCTACCCTTGCCAGAAAACAAATGAGCTCACTGAGGCTCCAACGCTGCCAGGACGTCTCCTGGAGCTGCGGCCGGGAGTTCCTCCTCCGAGCCGCCAAATACGAATACGAATGTACTCAGCTGGGTACTGCAAACGCAGGCGCAGTTCATAAGACGGATTCAGACAGACAAGACACAAGACGAGACAAGACAGCGGATCCGCACAACGCTTACCTCCCAGACGTGGGTCGGTGGTCCCTGGGCGGGTCTCAATCCCGGACGAGCCCCCAAATGAAAGACCTCAGAAGAGGTACTTTCGTAGAAGAAGACCCGCACCCAGGAATCAGCGAAACCACGAACTCTGGATGCAAGAGCAAGAGGGTTTATTGATCGCGCCGGGCACCCGGGGACTTAGCTTTTTGTTAGGCTAAGCCCTGAGCCCCGGAAGGGGAGTCCTTTTATAGGGGAAAAAGGCACCGTAATAGTCAGGCGAAATGGCCTTTATCTTTTGCCGGTCCAGATGGCTGACCTTGGGACGGAGCGATCCGGCGGGGGCCGGGGCCGGCCTTGCGCGGCGGCGGGGAAGTGCCGGCAGCTGTGGCAGCTGTGGGGATCAAGGGTCGGGGGGTGCAGGGGAGGATGTATTTCCCACGCGCTCTGCCAGCTGCACGCTCCGCCAGCTGCACGCGGGGAAACTTAAAAGAGAAAGCTAAGGGCGGGGGTCTTTCAATACCATGTCCAAGTTTTCTTCTTTTCATCTTTGAGATAGGATCTCACCATGTAGCCCTGACTGCCCTGGATCTTGCTATATAGACTAGGCTGGTTTGGAAGTTGTTTGGTCTCACAGGGAGTCCAAATATTCAGAAATGAGTTTAAATGGGGCTACAGAATTTCTGGTGGTTAGACAAAAGCCTGAATTCTCAGGAACTTGTGAAACTGTTTCTCATCTGCCAAAAGGAGTCATTTCCCTTACTTTGTACGGAAGGGACATATGGCTGTCTGTGGCACCTATTAGCATATCAAGTCCTATGCTGGCCTCCATGTTCCCTCCATGTTACAAGAACCTGTTAAACATTTCAGACTTCACTAGCATTCCAGCCCTAATCACCCCCTCTCCTTTACCCTAAACTCCCCTCAGCTGCATTTCCTTCTCCCTCCCTCCCTCTCTCCCTCCCTTCCTTGCTCCCTCCCTCCCTCCCTTCCTTTTTTTTTTTTTTTTTTTTTTTTTTTTGGCTTTTTCGAGAAAGGGTTTCTCTGTAGCTTTGGAGCCTGTCCTGGAACTCCTCTGTAGAGCAGGCTGGCCTCAGGATTCAGAGGTTCATCTGTGCCTGCCTCTTGACAGCTGGGATTAAAGGTGTTCACCACCACCTCCTGGGCTACACATCCTTCTTATAACCTGGATATTCTCTCTCTCTCTCCTCTCTCTGTTTTTCGAGAGAGGGTTTCTCTGCATAGCCTTGGCTGTCCTGCAACTCGATCTATAGACCAGGCCTTGAAATCAGAGAGATCCACCGGCCTCTGCTAACCCAGTGTTGGTATTAAAGGTGTCTAGTCTTCTTCTTTCTTTCTCTGCTGTGGACTCTTCCAGATGCCTCTGGATATACCTTCTCTCTTTTACCTACAATAAAAACCTTCCCCTTAACCATATCATGGATGGTTATATCATATCACTCATGTTGGCAGTTTCTTTACTGCCCCCCCTTGCATACAGAATTCACATAAATGTGTCTGCCTCTGCCTCCTGCCTGTGCCACCCTCGATGTCACGGATATGGGCGGTATCTATGCAGATGAGGGGCGCGCAGGGGCTACTGAGCGGCTGTGTGTGGGATTTCGAAGGCGTCATGGGAGGGAGCGCAGATCGGCGGGTGTCAGCGTAGTGCAGAAATAGGGTGCTCCTGGATGCGCGCCCGTGGAGGTCCTGCAGCGCAGGGCCGGTGGGGCTGAGTAGGGCCTGCGCTTGTGTCAAGCATACTTACCTGGCAGGGGAGACACCATGATCAAGCAGGTGGTTTTCCCAGGGCGAGGCCCACCCATTGCACTTGGGGTGTGCTGACCCCTGCGATTTCCTCAAATTAGGGAAACTCGACTGCATAGTTTGTGGTGGTGGTGGTGGGGGGACTGCGTTCGCGCTCTCCCCTCGTGTTTGCTGTAATGAAGAACATGCTTTCTTTCTAGTGCCTTGAGACTTTTCTGTAACAGGAAGTTGTGTAGTAAGATCCTTGAGCTTAGTACGTGTTTATTTTTTGGCACCTCACTTTCACTGATCTTCAAGTAGTTTTTCTTTAGTTTGTGATTTTTCATTTAGGCCCTAAAAGTGACAACTTAAGAAACGATAACATCCCGAAATTTCAAGTCTGGAATTTTTTCTGCTTTAAAACCAAAGAGCACTTTTAGGGACCTACGTCTCAAATTTTCGTTTCACAGTCCAGACCTTTCTTTCTTGGTTCCCGAACTTAACATGCACCAGACCTGGGCTCGGGGACAGCACACCTTCGCTAGGAAGCAATTCTTTTTTTGTTTTTGTCCCTCCTCTGGTGTTTTTAGGTTATTTAAAATTAAAAAAAAAATTAGTGAATTTATTGTCTCCCTGAGAAAGTTGGCATCAAACCATCGGTTCCATTCAAGATGCTCTAGTCTCTTAATAGCCAGCATCCTGGGACTCCACCCGGCTCCCGCTTCCTCTGGACCCTGCGGTGGTATCCCCGCTCCCTCCCACCCCCGCCCCTGCGGGTCCCTCTCCACTCTCGGGCCAAGTCCCTCCATCTCCCAGTCGTACGGCCACCCTGAGCACTGGCGCGGCACTCGCCGCCTTGCCCACGCGGGCCGCGCCGAGGCTCCAGCTCACACCTGGGGTGACCAGCCCTTCACGCGTCTGTGTTCGGGGTCTGCAAAGGACGGGACCCCAAAGCGCACTTGGGCTCCTTCGCCGAGTCCTGCTGGGCGCCCCAACCGACCGCGAGCCCGCCAACGCGGAGTCCCCGTCGGCCCCAACCACCGGGTGGCAGCGGGGTCCCAGGGTCCCGGAGGCGCGGGCAGCTCGTGCGGGATTCATAACGTTCGTGCGAACTTGGGCACTTAAGAAACGATAAAATCCCGAAATTTCAAGTCTGGAATCTTTTCTGCTCTAAAACCAAGAGCAATTGCCACCAATTGGTCCCGTTCTTTGGCTTCGAAGACTGCGGCTCCCGGGTGTGTCCGCCGTGGTGACACCTGGCTCACCAAGGAGACACCACAGTTCCTTCTGTACCGTCTCTGTGGCGCAATCGGTTAGCGCGTTCGGCTGTTAACCGAAAGGTTGGTGGTTCGAGCCCACCCAGGGACGAGGTGGGCTTTTAATAGTCTTTCCTAATTAAGACGGTCCACCGGCGGACCAGCTTATTTGACACCTGGAGAATGTATATTCCCCCATCCCGCTCAGAAATCCTCAAGACCCCTCATACGTACAAAAGCCTTATCTCGCCTGTCAATGGTTCCGCCTGACCTCTGCAAGGAAAGCAGCAGAGCCTTTTCTTTTTTGGGGGGTGGGTACGTGGTGGAATGCCGAAAACAACAAAGCCAGTTTTTATTTTGGGAGGATAGGGGAGCACCTGTGGACAACCCCTACCTGCTATCTCTGGTTTATTTGGGGATGGGTGGGTAGAGTGGCAATCCTTTGTTAATAAAGGAAAATTATGGACCACAAGTCGCCAAAGTACAGGTACAGACCAGATTTTAATAAAGCAGATAAACGTTGCACCACTGGTGAAAAATATGCACGCGAGAAGGGCGACCGCAACACAATTCGTAATCAGAGCACCCTCGAACCAATTTAACTCGGAAACCATGTGGTGTGGAGACACCAAAACACATCCCGGAAACGGGCGGCCCGGCCGTGTGTTAGGGAACCCGGGGCTGGCGGGGTGGTTGTGGTCTCTGCAGGCTGGCGGCGTTTCTGTGCGGCTGGTTTGCTCCGCGGCTCTTTGGAAGGAGCCCGCAGCAGTTTGTCTCCTCCCGGGGTGCTCCAGCCACGGCGGAGCGGAGGGCGATGGAGGTCTCCAACGCGCTTGGGGACATACTGCGCCTGCGAGGATGGCATCGACCCACGGACTTCACAGCTCGCACCTGCCCTCACCACCCAACTGGGGCACAGAGGCTCGCGGAAGGTGAATGAGGCTCCAAGAAAATACCTTGTCTGGTGTGTGGCTCGCCGTGATCGTATAGTGGTTAGTACTCTGTGTTGTGGCCGCAGCAACCTCGGTTCGAATCCGAGTCACGGCATTTGTCGTCCCTCCTGTCTGGCACGCTGCTTTCTTGCCCCCTGCACCTCTCAACTGCCAATCACCTCTAAGACCTCGCGCATACTAAGCAACTTTCTCTCCCCCTTTGAGCAATGCTCCATCCCTAGTTTTGGTCTTGGTCCATGTGATAACAAGGTCTGAATGTTCCTATCTGGTTTTTGTCATAGCAATTTCCAGCAAGTGGAAAATCTTGTTTTGTATGTCCTGCCCCCGCCACCACCACCACACACACAGGTGAAAATTTCTCTTCTGTCTCTGCGCTCTGTCTCTCTCTCTCTGTCTCTCTCTCTCTCTGTCTCTGTCTCTCTCTCTCTGTCTCTGTCTGTCTCTGTCTCTGTCTCTGTCTCTGTCTCTCTCTCTCTCTCTCTCACACACACACACACACACACACACACACACACACACACACACACACACATATCCTGACCAAGGAGACCTGAGAATCATAAACTACATACCTCCAGAGATCCGTTCTCCAGATCCCCACTGAGAGGTGAGACGAAGTCACTAGTACACTTAACAAAAACTGCTGCTCATCACAACGCAGGATGCCAGGACGGGAGATCAATTATGTCTCCGTGTGCTCTTTAAGCATGTGACGTGAAACACTTTTGTTAGTTGCGTAACAGAATAGGTGTTGCGAGCCATAAGTTAAGGGGCCATTCAGAGCAGTGGAAAACTACAGGTCATTGACGGACTTGCCACCTGGCAATTGCCACCACTAGCTGTTCTATTCCTGGAAGAGATAAGCAGCTCCGAGGACAAGAAACATAGGTTTTCAGGCAACAGGCATTTTTTAGATAGCCTTATGCAAAACACCAGGTGTACTAACTCCCTGCTCCCTCCTCAGTTCCTCCTCCATGCGGCCTGGTGGTCCATCCCGGGAGCCCCACCGACAGCGGCCTTGCTCCCTTCTCCCTCCTCCCTCCCTCCCTCCCTCTACATTCCCTCCTTGCCACATCCCTATATAAGTCTTATTATTCCCTCAATAAAGTGAGACCTCGACAACAGATTTTTTGCTTGATCTCCTTTCTTTCTCTCACCCATGATATCTTTCAGGCAGTACCTCTTCAGACCCTGGAATAACTGGACCCGCGGGACGGGTCAAATAGGCATTTTACAGGCTATTTGAAATGAATTTGAAACCCATTTGATACACGCGTTTAAAAGTGGGCAATAATCTCACAGTATAAAAGTAAGAGGGTGAAGAAGATCCTGCCTGATGGACACTCAGGAGACAATTTGATTTGCTCTTTAAAACTTTAAAAAAATCATGTTCATGCATTTGTATAAGCTCCCATGCGCTTGTGAGCACATTCCTCCCAGTATGCTGTGGGCTAAGGCAGCGACTTGAAGGAGCCTGTTCTCTCCTTCCACTCCAGCACGTGGGCTCAGGGATTAAACTTGGGCTCAGACTGGTCTGCAGGTACCTTCACAATCTGAGCCGTCTTGCCAACAGGTCATTTGAAATTATTGTGAAAACCTAATTTTACTATCTTTGGAATGGTATTTTAATAAACTATGTAACTATAACATATATAATGGTTTCTATAAATTATAGTAGCACTAAGCAGACAAATTAAAATCTGAGCCGGGCGTTGGTGGCACACGCCTTTAATTCCAGCATTCGGGACACAGATGCATGCAGATCTCTGAGTTCGAGGCCAGCCTGGTCTACAACAGCAAGTGCCAGGATAGGCTCCAAAGCCACAGTGAAACCCGGTCTCGAAAAACAAAACAAAACAAACAAACAAACAAACAAACAAATTAAAGTCTGAATGGCTAGAACTGTAAACTTTACACCACTGAAGACTCAAATGATGTTAGCTTGGAAATCCTTAAAATAACAGTAGTCTTTTTAACTCAGTTGTCTCATCCATAATAATGTCTTGCATTATTCTATTGTGTATATTCTAAATTCAGTAATTAACAACTGTCCTCATCCAAATAAGCTGGAGTCCACCATCAAAAGGAATGGAATGATCAGAATTTACCATTAATACTAGTTATCTCTCCTTTACTATGCTAAATTTGTGTAAGAAGCTGGTAACTTATTAATCGAACATATCAGGAGGATTATTGAAAAGAGGTCCGCTTCTCTCAAAAAATTTTCTTGTAACATTGTGAACACTGGCAGTTGCTTACGACATCATTGTTTTAATACGGGTTTCTTTTTTTTCTTTCCTTCTCTCTCGCCTTCAGCTAATGAATGCTTATTTATTTTCAGTAAATTGAGATTCAAAAATTTTAAATTAGTTTTTAGAATAGACTGTATTTGTTTGGTTAAAACATTAAATATTGTAGCCTGACAATGGTGGCACATGCCTTTAATCCCAGCACTTGAGAGGCAGAGGCAGGCAGATCTCTGTGAGTTCCAGGCCAGCCTAGTCTACAAGAGCTAGTTCCAGGACAGCTAGAGCTACACAGAAAAACCTTGTCTTGAAAAACCAAAATAAACTAGTACATAAATAAATACATTAAATGTTATACAGCACGGAGAGTGAGGCCTCCCCACCATCTCCTTTCATTCTAACAAGCCAACTCTGTTCTTTCACAGACATTTTAAAAACGTTTTCATAATTTTATCTCATTTGTAAATTTCTTGTTTGTTTGTTTTGTTTTTCTTTTTTTTTCTTTCTTGGTTTTTCGAGACAGGGTTTCTCTGTGAAGCTTTGGAGCCTATCCTGGCACTTGCTCTGTAGTCAGGCTGGCCTGGAACTAACAGAGATCCACCTGCCTCTGCCTCTCCAGTGCTGGGACTGCCCACTGCCCAGCTTTTTTTTTTTTTTTTTTTTTTTTTTTTTTAATAAGGGCAGGACCTTATATATTAAGTCTATATCTATATTTCATTTAGAGTATAACTTTCCAGTTTTTTCTTTAATTGAAAAATAGATTCTTTTTTCATAAAATATATCATGATTATAGACCCCACGCCCAACCCCCACCCTACCCCCGCTTCTACCAGTTCTTCCTCCCCTCCTCTCCTTTCCGGGTCCCACCTACTTTCTTTCAGTAGAAAAGAACAAGCTTCCAAGAGAGAACAACCAACCATGACAAAAAAAAATGTAATAAGACAGAACAAAAATTTTCATCGAAGTTGGACGTGGCAACCCAACAAGACGAAAAGGAGTCCCAAGAGCAGGCACAGGAGTCAGAGACCCACTCCTCCTCACAGCCAGGAGTCCCATAGAAACCCACTCCTTCTCACAGCCAGGAGTCCCATAGAAACCCACTCCTTCTCACAGCCAGGAGTCCCATAAAAACCCACTCCTTCTCACAGCCAGGAGTCCCATAGAAACCCACTCCTTCTCACAGCCAGGAGTCCCATAGAAACCCACTCCTCCTCACAGCCAGGAGTCCCATAGAAACCCACTCCTTCTCACAGCCAGGAGTCCCATAGAAACCCACTCCTTCTCACAGCCAGGAGTCCCATAGAAACCCACTCCTTCTCACAGCCAGGAGTCCCATAGAAACCCACTCCTCCTCACAGCCAGGAGTCCCATAGAAACCCACTCCTCCTCACAGCCAGGAGTCCCATAGAAACCCACTCCTTCTCACAGCCAGGAGTCCCATAGAAACCCACTCCTCCTCACAGCCAGGAGTCCCATAGAAACCCACTCCTTCTCACAGTCAGGAGTTCCATGAAGATACAAAGCTAATAACTGTAATATATATGCAGAGGACCTGGTGCAGACTCATGCAGGCCTGTGCTTGCTGCTCTCATCCTTGTGAGCTCACTTGCATCTGCTGAGTTGATTCAGAGAGCCTTGTTCTCCATCAACTATGGCTCTTATAATCTTTCTGCCTCCTCTGCCATAGGCTAAACTGATCTCTAAGGAGAGAGATTTAATGGAGAACTCCCATTTAGACTCTCTGGATAATTTCTGGCTGTGGATCTCTGCATTGTTCCCATCTGCTGCCGGAAGAAGCCTCACTGATGATGCTGGATAAGACAGGCACTGATCTATGCGTATAGCAGAATATTATTGGGACTCACTTTATCGATACTTCTGTTTTTAAATGAGTAGTGTTTGGTTTTACCATAGGTCTCTGGCCTGTCTACTACTGGGCAATCTACTACTGTCTATCTATCCACTATGGTTCTTGGTTAGGACCGTCTGTAAACCTTAAAACGCAGTATTGTGTCTGTGAGTGGGTTAAAGAGGTTTTAAGGCAGCCGGGCATGGTGGCAGAAAGCTCTTATTCCCGTGGCTTTTTGTAGACAGACCCTGTGTTGGGGTGGTGGTGGGGAGGGCGATGAAGAGGGATGAAGAGAGGCAGAGAGGGAGAGATGGGGTAGAGAGAGGGAGAGGGACAGGGAGAGGAGAGGCATCTTTCAAAGGGCCAGAGAGATGGTTTATAGGCCAGGAAGGGCAAGGGCAGTTGCCATACATCAGGCCCCACACGGACTAGGCAAGGCGGAAAGAGATCTGGCTGTCACAAAGTGTCCGCCGGCCTCCACATTGGAGTCCCAGTGTACAGCCTGCCCCTCCCCCAAAGACACAACACAGAAAAGAGAGTACTTACTTATTTTGTGTGCATGTGTTTGTGCCTGAGTGTGTGTGTGTGTGCACGACTTACATGCAGGAACCCGAGGGGGACCAGAGAGGGGATTGTGATCTCCCTGAACAAAGAACATAGACTTGGGTCACCCCAAATTCCACGTCCCGACTTAAAGTGTCAGTTGCGTGGTCATTCTGTAGAAGAGAAAAGAAAATCTTACACCAAGAGCCCTGTAAAATCCAGTGGTGGCGACGTGAGGCAGTGAGGTTCTAGCGAAGCGGGGAGACCTCTCTCTGCTCAGGGCTGGCTCCCGTGCTGCCTGACGACCTGGTTCACAGCAACGCCGGTGACAAGGCTGTCAGGCCATCGGGACGGGTGACCAACGGCTCTTTAGGGCTTTGAGATAACTCAGGGTGATTTGTCTCCGGCCCTGCAACGCTCCATCCAGCTCTCCTGGAGCAAGAAAGCAACAAACCGATTGGACAAAGGGAGGGGTGTGATGTCACCCTTGGGTGCGACTCGGGGGCGTGGTCTATGCAGATGAGGGTCGCGCAGGGGCTGCGGAGCTGGCACTCGCTGCGAGAACCCGAGTGATTTCTAGCGGGCGGCCTGGGGGGGGATCGCGGGTGGGCGGGCGTGAGCGTAGCGCAGGAGCGGGGTGCGCGTCGGCGGAGGCCCCGGAGCGCGCGCGGCGAAGTGACCGTGTGTTGAGAGCGCAGGGCCGGTGCGGCTGGGTCGGGCCTGCGCCTGTGGAAAGCATACTTACCTGGCAGGGGAGATACCATGATCAAGTAGGTGGTTTTCCCAGGGCGAGGCCCACCCATTGCACTTGGCGTGTGCTGACCCCTGCGATTTCCCCAAATGCGGGAAACTCGACTGCAAAATTTGTGTTAGTGGGGGACTGCGTACGCGCTCTCCCCTGGCATTTCCTGTAGCAAAAATAAGATGCTTTGTTGTTCAGTTTGTTGCCCTTTTCCCTCGGTTCCTCCCTAAGCAATATCTTTAAATTGTGAAACGTCTTTGCTGAAAGCCTGAGATGGCTTTTAAGAATCTGTGTCTTGAGTTTTGCTGTCCCTGCTTTTTAGCACGCACCAGATAAAGCACTTCCGCGAAACAGTTCTTCTCCTCCTTTCTTTGTGTACCCCCCCCCTGCTGTTTTTGCACTAATCGCACTTGGGCTCCTCCGTTATGGAGTGAGGCCTGCTGGGCGCCCGGACCAACCGCCAGCCCGTCTTCCTGGAGGCGGCTGCGGCGGGGTCCCGAAGGCGCGGGCGGCTCGTGCCTGGTTCGTAAAGTTCGTGCGAACTAGGGCAGAGGGCGCGGGGCCGTTGGCTTCGAGGACTCCGGCTCTGGCTGCACGGTAGCCGCCGCTGGTTACCCCAGGTGAGACCGCCATGGTGACGCCTGGCTCACCAAAGAGACGCCGCAGAGTTTTAGAGACACCGCAGAGTCTTCCTCACCGTCTCTGTGGCGCAATCGGTTAGCCCGTTCGGCTGTTAGCCGAAAGGTTGGTGGTTCGAGCCCACCCAGGGATGACCCAGGCTTTTAACAGCCTTTCCTAATTAAGACGGTTTACTTGTGGAACCGTCTGCAGACAAAGCACATTCCTCCATTCTATTCAGAAATCCCAGAAGCCCACCCAAGACCCCATCTTATGTACAAAAAATCCTTACCTTGCCTATCACGGTTATGGATACTTATGGCCTGGCCTCTCGAAACCTAAACAAAGCCAAATTTTATTAGGGGTGGGGGGCACCTGTGGACAACCCCCACCTGCTATCTCTGGTTTATTTGGGAATGGGTGGGTAGAGTGGGAATCCTTTGTTAATAAAGGAAAATTATGGACCACAAGTCGCCAAAGCACAGGAACGGAGCAGATTTAATAAAGCAGGTAAACGCTGCACCACTGGTGAAAACTATGCACGCGAGAAGGGCGACCGCAACGCAATTCGTAATCAGAGCACCCTCGAACCAATTTAACTCGGAAACCATGTGGTGTGGAGACACCAAAACACATCCCGGAAACGGGCGGCCCGGCCTTGTGTTAGGGAACCCGGGGCTGGCGGAGTGGTTGTGGTCTCTGCAGGCTGGCGGCGTTTCTGTGCGGCTGGTTTGCTCCGCGGCTCTTTGGAAGGAGCCCGCAGCAGTTTGCCCCCTCCCGGGGTGCTCCAGCCACGGCGGAGCGGAGGGCGATGGAGGTCTCCAACGCGCTTGGGGACATACTGCGCCTGCGAGGATGGCATCGACCCACGGACTTCACAGCTCGCACCTGCCCTCACCACCAACCGAGGCACAGAGGCTCGCCCTGCACGCCGTCCCGCAACAGGGGACTGAGGCTCGCGTAAAAAGTTGTTGTCGGACGTTTGGCTCGCCGTGATCGTATAGTGGTTAGTACTCTGCGTTGTGGCCGCAGCAACCTCGGTTCGAATCCGAGTCACGGCATTTGTCGTTCTTCCCGTCTGGCACGCTGCTTTCTTGCCCCCTGCACCTCTCGCCTCATTAACGTCTTGCCACAGACTCCAGTCGCCTCCTTCGTTATTGGTACAGTTTGGAGCAAGAAGGCTTCATTGTCAATCACGCTGTCTGAACTACCAATCACCTCTAAGACCTCAGGCATACTAAGCACCTTTCTTCCCCCCTTCGAGCAACGCTCCATCCCTAGTTTTGGTCTTGGTCTGTTGATAACAAGGTCTGAATGTTCCTATCTGGTAATTTTTCATAGCAATAACACACAGCAAGTGGAAAAGCTTGTTTTGTATGTCCTGCACACAGGCGAAAATTTCTCTCTCTCTCTCTCTCTCTCTCTCTCTCTCTCTCTCTCTCTCTCTCTCTCTCTCTCTCTCTCTCTCTCTCTCTCTCTCTCACACACACACACACACACACACACACACACACACACATCCTGACCAAGGAGACCTGAGAATCATAAACTACATACCTCCAGAGATCTGTTCTCCAGATCCCAACTGAGAGGTGAGTCGAAGTCACTAGTACACTTAACAAAAACTGCTGCTCATCACAATGCAGGATGCCAGGACGGGAGATCAATTATGTCTCCGTGTGCTCTTTAAGCATGTGACATGAAACACTTTTGTTAGTTGCGTAACAGAATAGGCATTTTATAGGCTATTTGAAATTAATTTGAAACCCATTTGGCACACACGTTTAAAAGTGGGCAATAATCTCACAGTATAAAAGACAGAGGCTGAAGAAGATCCAGCCTGATGGACACTTAGGAGACAATTTGATTTGCTCTTTAAAACTTTGAAAAAATCATGTTCATGCATTCGAATAAGCTCCCATGCACTTGTGAGCACATTCCTGCCAGCATGCTGTGGGCTAAGGCAGCGACTTGAAGGAGCCTGTTCTCTCCTTCCACTCCAGCATGTGGGCTCAGGGATTAAACTTGGGCTCAGACTGGGCTGCAGGTACCGTCACAATCTGAGCCGTCTTGCCAACAGGTCATTTTGTGAAAACATAATTTTACTATCTTTGGAAAGGTACTTTAATAAACTATGTAACTATAACATATATAATGGTTTCTATAAATTGTAGTAGCATTAAGCATACAAATTAAAGTCTGAGCCCGGTGTTGGTGGCACACGCCTTTAATTCCAGCACTCGGGAGGCAGAAGCAGGCGGATCTCTGTGAGTTCGAAGCCAGCCTGGTCTCCAGAGCGAGTGCCAGGATAGGCTCCAAAGCCACAGTGATACCCTGTCTCGAAAAAAACCTGCGGCTGCTCTTGGCCACTAAGTCCGAGTATTGGGTGAAAGCCTGGAGATTTGGATGAACCACAAGACTCCTGGTTCTTTTCTGAGAGAATGCCTCTCACCTTTATTGTGGAGCAGCCTTATATACAAACTTACAAAAACCCCAGGTCAAAGGGTTCACAAAAGGATATTGATCCCAGTGGGGTGAGGTCAGGAAAACAGGAGGTACCTGTGGTTATGCTGGAAAACATCTCTTAGAGACCTCATGGGGGCTGGGTTCCAACATCTGCTCCTTCTTTATATATAACAATACAGTTATGAATTAAGAACTATAAGATTTTAACCATTCTATCTTAGTGTGTTACTATAACTATCTATCTTCAACTCCATCAAAGACCATAGAAGGATAATATATAAACTCTAGAACTGACAGAGACACCTTGCTTCCTAGACAGTCACCCAAAGTTTCTTGGTAACCTTGGGGCATCCATCTTTAGTCTACAGGCCACAATGTGTCTGGCAGACTTTTCAGCAAAGCAGGAAATTCTAAACTGTCCACCTGCATTGGCAGTTTGTCATCTTTTTTTCTGTGTCCTGTAGAATGTCTGGCAGACTCTTTCATGAAGCAGGGGATTCTAAACTGTCCGGCATTGGCAGTTTGTACTCCTCCATGAAGCAGGAACCCTTTAGGCATTTTCCTGTGGGTACTGCATGTCCAGTTTATAAAGCAACAGTTAAATAGTTCATGCAAGAGTAGCTTCTTGCCCAAATGGCTGGCCTTGCCATGTCAAAGTCAAAGTCTTATAAGGAGTTTCTTGGATGCCCATCTTCCTCTCAGATATAAATTGTGTGCCAGGAGCAGTTGTGTCTCACTGTCAAGAAAAACCCTAAACCATTTAAATGCCATGTATTCCATTGGTCTTTGAATGGTATGAAGGATATCTATATATCTAGAAAACCTAACTAGTATCAGCAAATGAAGATCCATTCCAATGCAAAGTATCAACAAATGAGGATCCATTCAATACAAAGTATTTCTATAGCATAATCCTCCTTTTTCCTTTTAAAAGTGATTGACTGTGGCCACTACCATTTCTAACTGACCAAAGTTAAATGAAAACAAATATTTGGATCACCTGGGCCACTGCTTCAGGGGGTCCTACCCCATGAAACCATACCACTCTGGAAGCCTGGTACCATACCAACTCTTCACCCTCCATGGGAATAAAAGCAGAAATTTCCCTCCCAAGTATCCTGTACTTTAACAACTGTTGCTCCTTCCCCCAGCAATTAAACAATTCAAAGACAACACAATAGCATTCTTTTGTTAACAATCACACATTTACAATCACACTTCATACACACATATCTGGCCACACCATACATACAGACAAAACTCACAAAGGAGAGGAGGTGTCAGGGATGGCCATCCTTACCATAGCTTGGCATCTTTGGAGGGTCTTGAAGACTACTGCATCTTTGTCCATTCCTGTATGGTATTTGTAGGGCCTAGGTCTTTTCTTTATCTATTTGGACATATTCTCCTTTCTCATCCAATGCGACAGATGATGTGGATGGCTTGCGATGAGGGCTCCGGGAGACCAGCTGTAAGTCCAGGGCTATGTAATTCACATTGCCAGTACTCTTTTTTGGAGCTTGGCTGTTTAGTGCCACTGGATACAGGGGATGAAGACATTGGGTTCTACATAGGGACATAGTTCTCCTCACTGTCTCTGGAGTCTGTATTGGAGATGGAACGACAGTACTGAGAGAAACTGGAGTTAAAGGTGTGGTTGACCGTGGACAAAGACTTGGTGGCAGGTGTAACAGTGTTGTACAGTGTCTATTGCCCTGGGCAAGTTTTTGTGCAGCTGTATCACTCTTCTGTCCGGTGCTCTCAGAGAAGCTGGCATTGCTTGCATTTTATGCATTGGTGCAACTGTTGATACTCCTGAGGTGCACAGGTGGACAAGGTAGGCTGGATGTGTCTTGGAACAGGTAGCTGGCTAGAGTGTGAAAGGGCTGAGGACTTTCTTGCTCAGAGCAGGTGATGACTGGAGCTGCTGAATTCAGCTGGAGAAGAGTGGAGACTATGACTGACTGCAGAAAGGTTTCTCTGGGCATCAGTGCTCTCTTTAGTCTGACTGCAGCTGCAGATCTGGCAGATGCTCTGGACCCACCTATTCATGCCAGCCTCTGTCTCAGCCAAAAGGTAGAAGGTGTGCTCATTGGTGATGATATCAAATATAAACCTCTTTTGGAGCTCTGGTTTGTTGAAGGTCAGGGTTCTTCCAAGCATAGCGCCCCAACTTTTTCTCAGGAGGCAATTTCTCCAGGCAGCCTGTGCATACTACATCATTGCTGGCTGACTGGAGCCTGCAGCAGGCTTGAGTGGACAAAAGCACGGGCTGCTGGGTCAGCTGGCTGCTGGTGCACAGCTCACAGGGGAGGAATTTCTCAGAGGATGATTTCCCGTATTTCTTTAATAATTTTCTTAGCATTATTACTTAATCCAAAGTTGAAATGAGATCTTACCAGTACCTTGTCTCTTTAAACTTCTCTGTATGATTGACTATGATCTCTATTCCAATCCAACTCTCTTTGGAGTTGAGGCACCCCTTTTCCAGTGCCTTTGTAGTACAACTGTCTTTGGAGTCGAGGCACCCCTTTTCTAGTGCCTTTACAATCCAACTTTCTTAGGAGTTGAGGTATCTATTTTCTAATACCTTTTGTAATCCACCCTCACAACTCCTTACTTGCTTTCCAGCTTTCTGAGGGTGCTCTCTCAGGGTCCTCTTTCTTCCCCTATCTCGGTGGAACCTCCATTTGTGGCTGCTCTTGGCCACTAAGTCTGAGTATTGGGTGAAGGCCTAGAGATTTGGATGAACCACAAGACTCCTGGTTCCTTTCTGAGAGAATGCCTCTCCTTTATTGTGGAGCACCCTTATATACAAACTTACAAAAACCCCAGGTCAAAGGGTTCACAACAGGATATTGATCCCAGTTGGGTAAAGTCAATAAAACAGGAGGTAACTGTGGTTATGTTGGAAAACAACTCTTAGAGACCCCATGGGAGCTGGGTGCCAACAAAAACCTAAAAAGACAAACAAACAAATAAACAAAAAAAACCACAAAGTCTGAATGGCTAAAACTGTAAACTTTACACCACAGAAGACTTAAATTATGTTAGCTTGGAAATCCTTAAAATAACAGTACTCTTTTCAACTTAGTTGCCTCATCCATAATAATGTCTGGCATTATTCTATTGTGTATATTCTAAATTCAGTAATTAACAATTAACTGTCCACATCCAAATAAGCTGGAGTCCACCATCAGAAGGAATGGAATGATCAGAATTTACCATTAATACTAGTTATCTCTCCTTTACTATGCTAAATTTGTGTAAGAAGCTGGTAACTTATTAATCGAACATATCAGGAGGATTATTGAAAAGAGGTCCGTCCCTCTCAAAAAATTTTCTTGTAACATTGTGAACAATGGCAGTTGCTTATGACATCGTGGTTTTAATACGGGTTTCTTTCTTTTTTTTTTCTTTCTTTCTCTTTCACCTTCAACTAATGAATGCTTCCTTATTTTCAGTAAATTGAGATTCAAAAATTTTAGTTTTTAGAATAGACTGTATTTGTTTGGTTAAAACGTTAAATATTGGAGCCTGACGGTAGTGCATGCCTTTAATCCCAGCACTTGGGAGGCAGAGGCAGGCAGATCTCTGTGAGTTCCAGGCCAGCCTGGTCTACAAGAGCTAGTTCCAGAACAGCTAGGGCTACACAGACAAACCCTGTCTTGAAAAATCAAAATAAACTAGTAAATAAATAATTACATTAAATGTTATAAAACACGGAGAGTGAGGTCTCCTCACTGTCTCCTTTCTTTCTAACAAGCCAACTCTGTTCTTTCACTGACTTTTTAAAAATGTTTTCATAATTTTATCTCATTTGTAAATTTTTTGTTTGTTTGTTTTGTTTTTCTTTTTCTTTTTCTTTTTCTTTTTTTTTTTGGTTTTTTGAGACAGGGTTTCTCTGTGTAGCTTTGAAGCCTATCCTGGCACTTGCTCTGGAGACCAGGCTGGTCTCGAACTCACAGAAATCTGACTGCCTTTGCCTCTCCAGTGCTGGGACTGCCCAGGTTTTTTTTTTTTTTATGAGGGCGACCTTATATATTAAGTCTATATCTATATTTAATTTAGAGTATAGCTTTCCAGTTTTTTTCTTTAATTGAAAAATAGATTCTTTTTTCATAAAATATATCATGAATTATAGCCCTCCCCTCCACTTCTACCTGTTCCTCCTCCCCTCCTCTCCCCCTCCTGTCTGGATCCCACCTACTTTCTTTCAGTAGAAAAGAACAAGCTTCCAAGAGAGAACAACCAACCACCTCAAAGTAAAATGTAATAAGATGATTAAAAATTATCATCGAAGTTGGACATGGCAACCCAACAAGAGGAAAAACAATCCCAAGAGCAGGCACAGGAGTCAGAGACCCACCCATTTTCAGCCAGGAGTCCCATAAAAACCCACTCCTTCTCACAGTCAGGAGTCCCATAAAGATACAAAGCTAATAACTAATATATATGCAGAGGACCTGGTGCAGACTCATGCAGGCCTGTGCTTGCTGCTCTCATCCTTGTGAGCTCACTTGCATCTGCTGAGTTGATTCAGAGAGCCTTGTTCTCCTCCATCTACTATGGCTCTTATAATCTTTCTGCCTCCTCTGCCATAGGCTAAACTGATCTCTAAGGAGAGAGATTTAATGGAGAACTCCCATTTAGACTCTCTGGATAATTTCTGGCTGTGGATCTCTGCATTGTTCCCATCTGCTGCCGGAAGAAGCCTCATTGATGATGCCTGGATAAGACAGGCACTGATCTATGCATATAGCAGAATATTATTGGGACTCACTTTATTGATACTTCTGTTTTTAAATGAGTAGTGTTTGGTTTTACCATAGGTCTCTGGCCTATCTACTGAAGGGACCAGCTTCCCTTTTGGCAGCCATAATGGCAGAACACTTGCTTCTATGACCTTGTCCTAGACACTAGAAAGTCAGATGCCTGTCTCGTGACAAGGAACCAATCAGAAGTTAGGTGGTGGCGCTATGATTTATGACCCTGGGTGTGCTTTACGGACAAGCACACAGCAATGAGGCACAAAGCGTAGCAACCACCCTGGGAGGGCCTATGGGCCATAACAACCAGTTGACCAATCGACACAGGGCAAGCCCTCCAAGCCTGGAGGCACATCAATCGTGAGCCTGTGTGTACCCCTAGACACTCCCCTTATGCTTTCCTATAAGATCCCTTGGGAGGCCCTAGGAGCCGTCTTTTGCTAGCCATCTGCCATGGCGGGTGGGTGAAAGACCTGAGCTAACATGGGGTTAGCTCCTTAAATTACAATAAAGCCTCATGGAATTTGCATCAAGTTTTCGCCTCCATTCTGTGATTGGGGTGGCCACGGTCCTGGGCTAAGATTCTGGAAGCCTGGGCTTTCCGAGGGTCTAACACTACTACTATTAGGCTATCTACTACTGTCTATGTATCCACTCTGGTTCTTGGTTCCCCAAGTGTTGGGTGTGTGGGTTCCTTCTCATGCAGTGGATCTTAAGTAAAATCAGATATTGGTTGACTACTCCCACAATTTCTATGCTACCATTGTCCTTGCATATTTTGCAGGCAGGACAGATTGTAGTTCAAAGGTTTTGTGACTCTGTTGGTATAGATATTTCCCTTCTATAGCCTTTCAGAATACCTTTCCCTTGCCAAAAAAACCTAGAACATACAGACAAAGGCTTTATGTATGCAACAGCTCAAATTCTCCATGTGCGGTGAGTTGTGTGGAAGTTACATCGGCAATAGGGCCTGCTGTCAGAGTGAGAGCAGCCCTTTTTCTTAGCAGAGGCTAACACACACACAAGCACACACACACACACACACACACACACACACACACACACACACACACACACACAGACACACACACACACAGACACACACAACCTTTAAAAGGTTTTGTGTTTTCAGAAATAAAAGACCAGACACCAATGAAGACAAGCAGCCCAGGTGATCCATCATCAGAATATCTCTGTTACAGTTTCCTCAAAATTCCACATCCGGAACAACTTTAAAGCAAGTAGCCAAGAGTGTCCAGCCTCATGCACTAATCCAGCCAGGACTTCAGATAAGCCCTGTACTTTCCCATTGCACAGAGACTGGACAACAAATGATACAGCTAGCTCTCCCAGGACTTGAGCATTATCTCAGTTTTCTCAGGGTTCCCTAGAGATGCTGTTGTTCTCAGACAACAGGAAGCAATCTAGAGAACATGATACCCACATTCCTAAGAGTTGGAGTTGGTGGTTTTTCAGCATTCAGAGGATTATCGGTGTTTATCATTGTTTGGGAGTTGGTTGCAAGTTGTTGGTCATGGGAGAAAGCAGAGCAAAGGAGATTACATATCTCATTCTGAAAGGAAAAAGGGGGGTATAGTATAGAAATGATAGGAGAAAGGGTAGATTATTGAATCTATGTGGCTGCCTGCACAACTAAGTCCGAGTATCGGGCAAAAGCTTGGAGATTTGGATGAACTACAAGACGCCTGGTTGGTTTTCAAAAAGAGAATGTCTCTCACCTTATTGTGGAGCAGCCTTATGTACAAACTTACAAAAACCCCAGGTGAAAGGGTTCACAACAGGATATTGATGCTAGTGGGGTGAGGTCAGGAAAACAGGAGGTACCTGTGGTTATGTTGGAAAACAACTCTTAGAGACCCCGTGGGGGCTGGGTCCCAACTTTTTTTTTAAGATTTTATTTATTTATTTATTTATTTATTTATTTATTTATTTATTATGTATACAACATTCTGCTTCCATGTATATCTGCACGCCAGAAGAGGGCACCAGATCTCATAACGGAGGTTGTGAGCCACCATGTGGTTACTGGGAATTGAACTCAGGACCTCTGGAATAACAGTGCTCTTAACCTCTGAGCCGTCTTTCCAGCCCAACAATCTACTTTTAAACTAACGAGCAGTTACTAGTTTTAAATATTTTATGTTGGTTTGGATTTTTGTATATTGATTTACATTTAAGGTTATTTTTATTTTATTTTATATATATTTCTACTCTTATTTAAGATGTTTTTGTGTATTGATGCAAATTTAATATTTTTGTTATACCATATATATGTTTCTACTCTTGTTTAAGGTATTGTACCTATGCAGCTCATTTAAAAATGTAATGTATCATTAAGAAATACAGGTTAGTAGTTAGTTATGCATAATAATCAAACTTATAGTCATGTTAGGTATGTTTTCAAGGCTAAAAAGAGATATATTTTAGATAGGTGGTCTTCAAACACTTCAGAGACCTACACAATATGGCATTTAAGATATTTGATAACATAAGGCTTTTCATGACAGTGAGATACATCTCCTCCTTTTGAAGTAAATTGTCAGCAACAATTTACTTCAAAAAGAATGATGGGCATCAAAGAACCTCCTTGTGAAGTTTGCATTTATTGTGGCAAGGTGAGCCACTGGACAAGAAACTGCTCTTGACCTAACTTCTGACAGTATGCTGTTTGAACTGCAGAAGCAGGACACAAAAGGTTTTGGCTGAACTTTGCCAAGACAAGGTAGGAGAGTCATTCAAAATTCCTTCTTCACCCAATAGTCTGTCAGATATTCAAGTCTGTCAGATATTGTAGGCAGATGGATACCTTCAACACTGCAGGGAAACCTTGGGTGACTACCCAGGTAGCCAGATGTTTCTGTCATTTCATAGTTTTGGAAGTTACTTACTCTCTACTTCCTATTTACTCCGGTAATATTTTATCCTTTTTGGGTTTTTGAGAAGGTTAAAGACTAGATAGTTACAGTTACAGTTTTCCTTATTGCCAAATCCAGAGAAGAAACTTACATAAAAGAGGAAAAGTTTATAAAGTTAGGAAACATAAAAGCTAAGTTGTTTATTTAAGATGATATTTATAGACATAAAAAGATATTTTGAGGATGGTGTTACAAGTAATGATAGAAAATGCTTACAGGGCTCATTCTCCCTGTAACCTCCAAAGGCATAACAACAATGTCTTATTTCCTCCATCTAGGAGCCCACCTTTCAAAGTTTCTATAAACTAGCCAAACAACTCCAGTGTCAAGGGAAGAGAGATTCAAAATATCCGACATATAATGAAGTAATTTTTCCGAATTTGCCAAACACAAATGGGCTGGATATTAAAAATGTAATTCTTTTAAAAAATATTTATTTATATATAGTGTTCTGCCTGCATGTATGCCTACAGACCAGAAAAGGGCACCAGATCCCATTAGAGATGGTTGTGAGCCAACATATGGTTGCTGGGAATTGAACTCTGGACCTTTGCAGAATAGGCAGTGCTCTTAGCCACTGAGCCTTCTCTATAGGCCCTATAAATGTCATTCTTACCTGATCATTTTCTTAATTTATGTAATTTACTATGTTTGAGTTAAAAACCTTCCTTTTTATTTAAACAAAAAGGAGGAAATGTTGTGGATATTTGTACACTGTGTGAAATGTGTTGCTGTGATTGGTGTAATAAAGAGCTGAATGGCCAATAGCTAGGCAGGAGAGGATGGGTGGGATTTCCGGGGAGGGAGAGGGAAAGGAGGAGGAATCTAGGCACTTGTGTAGTTGTCCCGACCTGCAGGACAGCAACATAGAGCAACAAGTCCAGGGAGGGGAATGGGAACAAGAGACATTAGAGAATGACCACAAGACTGGATTCTAATCAAGTGGAAATTTTATTTTTTCCAGGCTAGCTTATATAGTCAGTAGTATGGGGCAACGGGAAGGGGGAGAAGAGGCCAAGAGCCAGGTGTTAGTTCAAGCAGGATGTTAGAAAACTATAGATGGAGGAGATTGGCAGGGTAAAAACTTCATGGGAAAAAAAAAAGTTCATGGGTTGTGGGGAGAGGGAGTGTTACCTAGGTAAGTGGTGGGTCACAGGAGGGTTGCTTAGGTAAGTGGGCCTATGGTTGGAACAAAGGATTGACGTCTGGGTCATGTTGTTCCTTCTGGATGCTCATGCTTCTAGAAGCCATTTATAATCAAAAGACAGTTCTATAACCCTGTGGCTTGCCAAGTTTGGCCTAAAGTTTCATGCCAAGCTGTATGGCTCCCAACACACTTGTCTTTTCCTGTAGACCCTGAAGAAGTCAGACATATGGTACAGAGATAACCAAGCCATGTGGCAGAATGTAGATTAAAAGAGACAGGTTAATTTTAAGTTATAAGAGTGGGTGGGACAAGTCTAAGCTAATGGCCAAGCTTTCATAATTAATAAAAAGTTTCATGGTTATTACTTGTGGGCTGGCAGTTCTGATAAGTAACCATTCTGAAGGCAAAAGTTTTATCCCCTGTTTACTTAAAGATATTCAATTAATCTTATCCCACACATGGGTGTGGTCAGATCCAAGTGAGGAATTTAACTCTTTTAATACAAGTAAAGAAAACAGAGCTGTTGTTCAAGAAACTTCCCTCTTCTGCCTGTTTTGGACCCAGAACCAGCTCCATTTTAACACAGTGTATAGGTTTTGTACCTGTGGCAATTGATTTTAGCTTAAGCATTTCCCTGGTTGTAACAATTTCTCAGTATGCCCTATGAGGCCTTCTTTGTTATGTCATAACTCAGTCACCACTCATCACAGGAGAATGAGATTTGTAAAACCTGCCCAGGAACTCAGAGAATTTCTTCTGTACAAGTGCCATAGGATCCCATATACAGTAAACTCACTTTTTTTATTTAAGATTTTTATTTATTATGTGTATACAAGGTTCTGCCTGCATGTGTGCCTGTAGGCCAGAAGGACACCAGATCTTATTGCACAAGGTTGCGAGCTGCCATGTGGTTGCTTTTAATTGAATTCAGGACCTCTGGAAGATCAGGTAGTGCTCTTAACCACTGATGCTTCTCACTGCTCTTTTTTTTTTTTAAAGATTTTTTTTATTTGTTATGTGTACAGTGTTCTGCCTCCATTACAGAATATGTATATACTTCTATGCCTCCATTCCAGAAGGGAGCACAAAGATTTCATTACAGATGGTTGTGAGCCACCATGTGGTTGCTGGGAATTGAAATCAGGACCCCTGGAGAGCACTCAGTGTTCTTGACCTCTGAACCATCTCTCCAGCCCTCACTGCTCTTAACTTAAGGAAATACTCTTAGGGAACAGCTATGGTCTCAGGCCAACACCCGCCTTGGTCAACTTGCAAACTTAGGCACTGTCCTTGGAGACTGGGAAACCATCCTTGTTGTCTCCTCAGCTCTAGACACACCTTTTTCTTTGCAGAGTAAGTCTGTCTATAACGAAAGCAGCCCTGCCAATTTAAATATAACTTATACACAGGGTAAATATTTTTAAAACAGCAACAACAAATGTAAGTTACAAACTTTCTTACTCCAAGAGGGAAGAACCAGGGCACAATCAAAGCAAAACCAAAAATCCAAATGTGATTTACTTAGTGTGTGAGATCTGTGACTCACCATCTTCCGGGCTCCAGTACGTTTGGCTGGGCAGCTCCACTTACGCAGTTCTGCCTTCCACAGCACGGGCAACTTCTCATAGGCTTCTGTTCACACGTTGGACCACTGAGACACTTCCAGAAACCTTTTAAAATTTGTCCAGTGGTCTCATGGGGCTGTCTACTGTACTCTGAGGGCTGCAGGTGTGGTAAGCATACTTGCCTGCCAGGGGACACACCGTAATGGGGAAGGTGGCTTTTCCAGGACCAGGCTCATCCATTGTACTCAGGTTGTGCTAACCCCTGCGATTTCCACAAATTTGAGAAACTTGACTGCATAATTTCTGTTAGTAGAGGACTATGCTCACACTCTCCCCTGACATACATGAGGTTGCTAATGACAGACTTCAAAAATTGCATTTCCTTTCCTCTGCAACCCTAGAAGTTTTTGTTTTTTTGTTTTTTTGGTGTGTGTGTGTGTGTGTGTGTGTGTGTATTTTGTTTGTCTGCCTATTTTCGGGCATGTGTGCATGCGTGCATGCCTCTGTGTGTGTGTGTGTGTGTGTGTGTGTGTGTGTGTGTGTGTGTGTGTGTGTGTAGTTTAGTTAGTGGCTGTTTGTGACAGATAAACTGTGTGCTTATTCATTGTTTTAATTTCCTTTACTTCTGCCTATTGGTTTATTTACCCAACCTGGACCAGTGAAAAACTGCTAAGGGAGAAAAAAGTGGTGAGTGTATAGTGATAAGTTCTTCTCACAGAAATTACTTTCCATACTGATTACCAGACAGCAACAAGAACTGAACTCAGAAACATTGTGCAATGTTTGTTGTTTTTGTTTCTCCAGTGCTAGGTACTGAACACTTAACTTATTGAAGGTCCATCAGAAAACCTGTCATACTGTTTTTTTCCTCTCTGTCATGTGAGTAGTGGTCTATTTGTCAATTCTTCAGTTCTTAGAAATGACAAATTAATCCCTTGTAAGTGAGGAAGAAGATCTGTAAGATTTGAAGTCTGGAGTGTTTGTTTCTTAAAACCAGAGAGAGCACTTCCAGGCATGTTTGGTTAGAATGTCTTCCTTGGCTTCTGTGCTCAGTAAACCTGAGTCTAGTGTGCTGCCAGCACAGCACTTCTCAAAGGTGTTTTGAAATGCAATAGTTGAGTCACTGCAAACAAAAGAATGGGGAAACAGTTGCTAGGAAACAATTCCTCCCTCATTTTTTGTTTTCTCTCTAGACATATGCTGTTAACTTTTTGTTTTCTTTAAAATTCAACCAGCATCCTCCTAGATCTGCAGTCTGGCTCTGGGAACAATCTTCTTTGTAGCCTTTTTTATTTTATTTTGTAAGGAAAATATGCTTAGGTGGCCACTGTAGGTTTCCTGTCCTGAGGCACTAATCCTTGCCTTTCTAGTACCCTGTCACTTTGTGGGGTTGGTGCTTGCCCAGTTCTTGCAGAGAGTCTGGTGAGTTTTGGGAAAGTTCAGCATGCTTGCAGATGTGCTATCCAGTCAGAAAGCAGTCACATTCCTGTAAAAAGATGCTATCTCTTGTGTGCCTGTGTAAGTAGGGTAACTAGGGTGGTTCTGAACATATGTTTTTCGAGACAGTCTTCCTCTGTGTAGCTTTGGAGCCTTTCCTGGCACTTGCTTTGTAGACCAGGCTGGCCTCAAACTCACAGAGATTCGTCTGCCTCTGCCTCCCAAGTCCTGGGATTAATGGTGTTTGCCACCACTGCCTGGCATAGGTGCCAGGATGTCTAAATTCACATTTAATGTTTTATATACAATTTCATAAGCTGAATGACCTCGAACTAAAGATTTGCTTGGAATCTCTGTCCCCTCTACTTTATTTGTTCAGGCATCTTGGGGTTCACAAGTCTCTGTAGGCAGACTTTTCCATTCTTCCAGCCTCTTCCCAAATAATCACACAGAAACTTATTAATGAGAAATGCTCAGCTTATCTTAGGCCAGCTTCAATTAAGCCCATTTCTAATAATATATCTGCCGCTCCAAGGCTCAACTATGAACTTGCCTTGTTTCTTTCCAGTATGGCTTGAGACTCCCCAGACTCGGCCCTTCTCTCTTTGCCTTCTCTCTTTATTTTGTATTTTATGTATGAGTGCTCTATCTGCATTGTATGCTTGCATGCCAGAAAACATACATGGCTGTGAGTTGCCATGTACCTTCTGGGAATTGAACTCAGGTCCTCTGGAAGAGCAGCCAGTGCTCTTAACCACTGAGCCATTTCTCCAGCCACAGACTCTGCCCTTCTTTCCAGCATTTTCTCTGTCTTGAAATATCTTGCCTAGCTATCAGTCAATCAGCTTTTTATTAACAATGAGAGCAACACATTTTCACAATCCACAGAAGGATTATCCCATAGCATTTCCCCCTTTTGTCTATATAATAAGGAAGGTTTTAACTTAACATTGTAAAATTGTATACAACAGAACAGTTATCAAGTAAGAATTACAGCACCAATGTCCTCTCCATTTATTTGTCAAATTTAGAGAAAATATTCTATTATATATATTATCTTTGTGAGTTCAAAGTTTTACATCTAATTTACCTTTTGTCATAACTAAAGAAAGCTTTATTTCTAATTATTTTGTCTTTAACTCCCTCAAAGGCCCCAAAAGAGTGTAATGTTACCTAAAGACAGGGACATCTGACAGCCTGTGCATTCACACAGTTTTTCTGTAATATTGGGGCACTCAACTCTGGCCTACAGGCCTAGTATATCTGATAGATATTTCTGAGAATCGGGGAGTATTGAAGGACTGTCCTACCTTGTCTTGGCAAAGGTTGGCAGTCACATTTTTGTGTCATGCTTCTCTAGTTTGGACAATATACTGTCAGCAATCGAGGAAAAGGCAATTTCTTTGCCCAAATGCCTAGCATTCGCCAGAAAGAATGCAAACTCCACAGGGACTTTCTTTGATGCCCCTCGTCTTCTTTTGAAGTCAATGCATGCTGTCAAGAGCAGACATGACTCACTGTCAAATAGGCCTTATGTTATTAAAGTATTTTGAATTCCATATATTGTAGGTCTTTGAAGTATTTGAAGACAATCTATCTATCCAAATGTATCTGTTTAACCTTGAAGATATACCTAATATGACTACAGTTTCATTATTACAGATGACTATTACCTGTATTTATTAATTATACATTACATTTTAAAATGGGCTTTGTTATCATGACCTGAAAACAAAAGTAGAAACAAGCCAGGTATGGGTAGTGCACCAGATACTCAGAAGGCAGAGAGTCAGGCTGATCTCAGTTAGTTTGTGGACAACCTGAGTTTCCTACCGAGTGAGTTTCAGGACTGCCAACGCTGTTATACAGGGAACCCCTGTCTCCAAAAAACGAAAAAAAAAGTAGAAAAATATTTGCTATGTAACAAATTAACTTTAAATTTGTATCAATAAATCAATATCTATACCAAAGTAAATATTCTGAGATTAATAGTTTTTTTTGGATTAAAGTAGATTCAATAATCTATCCTTTCATTTCATCATTTCTATATCATATCCCCCTTTGTTCATTTAAGAAGAGATCTTTAAATTTAACTATTTTGTTTAGTTTTTTTTTTCTGACTATGACCAAGAACAACTTGTAACCAAGCTCTTAAAGAATGACATCCATAAAACATTGAATCATGAAAACTGACCCATACACCGTATCTTGAGAATGTGGTTCTTGTTTTCTTGACAATGATGGGAGAAGTCCTTCTGTGTATATGTTTCTCTTCTTGGTTGATAAATAAAACATTGTTGGCTGATGAGGCAGGAAGATAGATGGGATTAGGAGAAGAGAATTCTGGGAAAGGTAGGCAGACAGAGCCCTCCACGGGGTCCACATTTAGGCCCCAAAAGGAGCAACACATCCTGACTCTTCTACAGTAAAATAAGACCACATGGAAATACTTACATTAAGAGAAATGGGTTGGTGGGCCTTGGTGGCACATGCCTTTGATGCCAGCACTCGGGAGGCAGAGGCAGGCGGATCTCTGTGAGTTCGAGGCCAGCCTGGTCTCCAGAGCAAGTGCCAGGAAAGGCTCCAAAACTACACAGAGAAACCCTGTCTCGAAAAACCAGATAGATAGATAGATAGATAGATAGATAGATAGATAGATAGAGACTGAGATGGATTAATAATTAAGAGAGAGCTAGGCAATTCGAAGCCGTAGCCACAGGTCAACAGATTTATAATTAATGTAAGTCTTGGTGTGCTTATTTGGGGCTGAGAAGGGTGGTGGGAACAGGCTGGAAAAAGAAACATCCAGCAACAGTCTCTGTGTTAAATACCTCTCATGAATCTTGGGAGTAAAGGCCTGAGCTACATTCACTCTCAGTTAACCCAGGGTAGTCTTGGACTCAGAGATCCATCTGCCTTTCTCCTGAGTCCTGGGATTAAAGGCACACACACTCCTCTGTGCCTGGCTTCTATGGCCTGTGGCCGACCCTTTGCTTTCTGAATCCTGAGGCAAGCTTTAATAAATCTTAAATAGCATTATCACCAAAAAAGGGGCTCTCCTCCATCAGAGACTTATTCATCTGGTGGGTTGACATCTGAATTATCAACTGTCATCTGTTGCATTTATTTATATCAACGCCTGTAACAGCTCCTGACACTTGCCAGCAACCCCTTACTGGTCTACAAACACATTTACATAGTTTAAACACATCTATTGATTTTAAAATGGAAGCAAGGGCAACTGATGAAAGAAACATGTACTTTAATTAACCAGAAATTTCATGTATTTGTTAAAGGATATCGAATATATGTTTTCCTGGCTAGCGTGGAGGTCACTATGTAAACCAGGCTGGCCTCAAACTCACACAAATTCACTGGCCTCTTCTTCCCAAGTCCAGAAGTTAGTAACTTATCCACCTGATGGAAAAAATAGTTCACCGAATTTTAGATTGAAGAATAAAGGGAAAGTCACATCAGGGACAAAGTCACATAGCAATTTGGCTGTTTTGTTTTTTTTTTACAGGAGGACTTGTTTGCCCTTTGAGACAGGTCTCACTTTGTTCCCCTGGCTAGCCTGGGTACACTTTACAGAACAGGTTGGCCTCAGACTCACACAAATCCACTTGTCTCTGCTTCTGTGTGCTGGGATTAAAGGTGGGCACCACCATGCTGGCTGTTGTTATTTTTGTTTTATGTGTGCAGGTGTTTTGCTTGCCTGAAGGTCTATAGTGTGTCCCGTGCATGCCTAGTGCCTGCAGAGGCCAGAACAGGGTTCTGGATTTCTGGAAGTGGAGTCAGGGTCTTTTGTGAGTGTGGACAGTGGGGAATGAAGCTGGGCCAAATGCAGAGGCAGCAATGCTCCTAACCCCTGGTCCACCTCTCCAGCTCCCATATAGGAGTTTTTAACTTTCCTTTTAGCACAGTTGCTATTTATGTACCAAATAGTGTTAACAGCAGGGGTAGCAGTAAAGGTCAGACCTGTCAAAAAGCAAGACTTGTAGGTTTGTGGGTGAAGAGCACATTCTGGGCAAAGTGAAGCTGACAGCCACAGTTAATTTTAACAATTGCTTTCTGCCTTAAGAGCGGACATCCAGGCAGTTACTGTGTACAGAGGTAAGCTTTTGACAATTGCTTCCTGCCTTCCAGCCAGGTAGTTAGGGTGGACAAAGGTTAGCTTGTAACTTTTGCCTCTATGGGACTCCCTGGGTTACATTCACTTAACTTTTAACTATACTCCTACTCTCTGCCTTGCATTCTTTCAGGGACAGCAAAAGGCAACCGTGTCAGCCACAGGCTTTCCCAAACATCTTAAGTTAATATCCTATAATGAAAAGTTGTAAATTTTACAATGTAATGTGACTTTAAGCCTGACCTCAAGGTTGTAAAAGCTCTTTGACCCACACCTAGTACTTAATTTTACTACAAGAGGAGTCTGAAAACTGGCTCCCATTGTCACAATGTGAGATGCACTGTGGCTCCAACGAGCTGGAAGCATTTAGGTCCCCTGGATGACTGGAATAAAATTTGCTTCTGGTTCCTGGGCTTCGGTGGTCTGTTCCCTATTATTAGTGGACATAACTAAACAGTACTGCTTGTTTTATATTAGAAAGCAAATTGGAACTCCAATAGGAGTCACTTTATAAATGGTAGAGACTGGAGAGTTGGCCGAGGCATTAAGGAGACCTGGCTACTCTTGTAGAGGACCCCGATTCAGTTCCTGGAACCCACATGGTGGCTCACGCCTACTATATATCCAGATACGGGGTTCTGATGCCCTCTCCTGACATGCTCCGGCACTGCATGTCATGAGGTAGATACACAATAGCCAAAGCACTCATATGCATAGAGTAAATCTTTAAGATACACACTTTATATAATTAATCTTTTAAAGCCCCAGGTGGGTGTGCTAAAAGGCTTCTCAGATATTTCTCTAATCATGAAACATGGGCTTATAGTTATAAACATCATGGAAATCATGCCTGTTTTGCATAAATTACATCAGAAGAACTAACTAAAAGCTTTGTGATTTCTAGTAAGAGTCTGGGGAGAGGGGCGCTTGGAGATATGGCTCATCAGTTAAGAGCACTGGTCCCCAGGTTTGGTTCCCAAGACCCCTGTGATATCCCAGAGCTATCAACATTTCCAGTTCCAGGGGATCAGACACCTCCAAAGGCACCAAGTACTCAATCAAAAAAAAAAAAAAAAAAAAAAAAAAAAAAAAAAAAAAAAACCAAAAAAACCCAAAAACTATCTGAAGAGACACCAGCCTGCCCCAGCATGGCAATGATGGCTCTGCAGGCCTTGACCTTCTCAGGTCCCCACTCCCCCCCTTCCCTCTGCCTTGCTAAAAACAAAACAAAACAAAAAAAACAACAAAACCTTTACATTCCTAGAGCTAGCCACCAAGGTCTACTCCCTGAGTGGACCACTTCCTCTTCCTCCTGAGGCTGACTACAAGTCCAGCAATCAAAAGCCCCCTTTGGCTCACCTAATTAACATGCCCAAATTAAAATTAAACACCTCATCCTGACACTGGATTTCCCTCTTTTATCTTGATAAACTAGCATCTGCCTATGGGCCACCTCTGTTTGTCTCCCCTCTGTCCAGAGGCAGTCCTTTGTCTGTCTGGCACAAATATCCCTGGCCCCTCTCCTTTTTCACCTTTTCTTTTTCCTTAGTCTTCCATCTGCATCTTTTCTCTGATTCCCTGGCCTTGTCCCTCTGGGGCAAATGCATCTCCTTTGTGCTGAGAAGGTGGTCTGGGGGTGGGGGGCAGTGCCAATGCTGATCACTTCCCTATCCAGCTATCCAGCTATCCAGCTACAGCAAGCCCTGAACACCCTGACACACTTGAAACACAAGAAAAAGACCCCAACACCAATTTTATGAAGATGATAGAAGTCCTTAAGGAGAAATGAATGAATCCTTCAAAGGAAACCGGGGTGGGGGTGGGGTATCAAACTGGTGAAGGAAATGAATAAAACTGTTCAAGACCTGAACGTGGACATCAAAGCAATAAAGAAAATACGTACTGAGAGAATCATGGAGAAAACACTGTTTTCTTTACCAAACAGCTATATTCCCAACAAAACTCCAGGTAGCTGTATCCAAAACACTGGAAATGTGTATTTAGTATCTTAGGCATCTAACAATTATAAATATGGGCAAACATGTTAAGAATCCTGCAGACACTTACTTTCTTCTGACCAACAGAACTGCACTAAGCAAATTGTTAGAGCTTTCCCTTTTGAGCCTTGAGACAGTGAGAGCAGAGGTTTTTTTTTTTTTTTTTTTTTTGTCTTTATAATTGAGTCATCTATTTACCTTTGTGATATGTATGCATGCATGTTCATCATTTGTATTTTACCTCGGTCACTTTAACCTTCTTTGCGCCTGAAGCTCCAGATAAATTCTTGTTCCAAGGAGAGCACTTATATTTCTGATGTAATGGCAAAACATTAGGATCATCTGTAAACCTTACAACGCAGTATTGTGTCTGTGAGTGGGTCAAAGAGGTTTTAAGGCAGCCGGGCGTGGTGGCAGAAAGCTCTTATTCCCATGGCTTTTTGTAGACAGACCCTGTCTGTAGTGGGGAGGACGTTGAAGAGGGATGAAGAGAGGCAGAGGGAGAGATGGGGTAGAGACGGGGAGAGGGACAGGGAGAGGAGAGGGATCTTTCAAAGGGCCAGAGAGATGGTTTATAGGCCAGGAAGGGCAAGGGCAGTTGCCATCCATCAGGCCCGACAATCCACGAGCTTGATCCACGTACTAGGCAAGGCGGAAAGAGATCTGGCTGTCACAAAGTGTCCGCTGGCCTCCACACTGGAGTCGTGGCGCACAGCCTGCCCCTCCCCCACGGACACAACACGGAAAAGAGAGTACTTACTTATTTTGTGTACATGTGTTTGTGCCTGAGTGTATGTGTGTGTGCACGACATACATGCAGGAACCCGAGGAGGTCCAGAGAGGGGACAGTGATCCCCCTGAACCAGGAACACAGACTTGGGTCACCCCAAATACTACGCCCCGACTTAAAGTGTCAGTTGTGTGATCATTCTGTAGAAGAGAAAAGAAAATCTTACACCAAGAGCCCTGTAAAATCCAGTGGTGGCGACGTGAGGCAGTGAGGTTCTAGCGAAGCGGGGAGACCTCTCTCTGAGTGCTCAGGGCTGGCTCCCGTGCTGCCTGACGACCTCGTTCACAGCAACGCCGGTGACAAGGCTGTCAGGCCATCGGGGTGGGTGACCAACGGCTCTTTAGGGCTTTGAGATAACTCAGGGCGATTTGTGTCCGGCCCTGCAACGCTCCATCCAGCTCTCCTAGAGCAAGAAAGTCCAACAAACCGACCGGACCAAGGGAGGGGTGTGATGTCACCCTTGGGTGCGACTCGGGGGCGTGGTCTATGCAGATGAGGGTCGCGCAGGGGCTGCCGCGTCCTCACTGAGGCGAGAACTCGAGGGATTTCGCGCGCGGCCTGGGGGGATCGCGGGTGGGCGGGCGTGAGCGTAGCGCAGGAGCGGGGTGCGCGTCGGCGGAGGCCCCGGAGCGCGCGCGGCGAAGTGACCGTGTGTTGAGAGCGCAGGGCCGGTGTGGCTGGGTCGGGCCTGCGGCTGTGGGAAGCATACTTACCTGGCAGGGGAGATACCATGATCAAGTAGGTGGTTTTCCCAGGGCGAGGCCCACCCATTGCACTAGGGGTGTGCTGACCCCTGCGATTTCCCCAAATGCGGGAAACTCGACTGCATAATTTGTGTTAGTGGGGGACTGCGTTCGCGCTCTCCCCTGGCATTTCCTGTAACAAAAATCAGATGCTTTGTTGTCCAGTTTGTTGCACTTTTCCCTCGATTCCTTTCCAAGCAATACCTTTAAATTGTGAAACGTCCTCGCTGAAAGCCTAAGATGGCTTTTAAGAATCTGTGTCTTGAGTTTTGCTGTCCCTCTGCATTTTAGCACGCACCAGATAAAGCACTTCCGCGAAGCAGTTCTTCTGCTCCTTTCTTTGTGCCCCCCACCCCGCTGTTTTTGCACTAATCGCACTTGGGCTCCTCCGTTATGGAGTGAGGCCTGCTGGGCCCCCGGACCAACCGCCAGCCCGTCTTCCTCCTGGAGTCCTCGAAGCCCAGGCGGCTGCGGCGGGGTCCCGAAGGCGCGGGAGGTTGGTGCGTGGTTCGTAAAGTTCGTGCGAACTTGGGCAGCGGGCGCGGGGCCGTTGGCTTCGAGGACTCCGGCTCTGGCTGCACGGTCGCCGCTGCTGGTTACCCCAGGTGTGACCGCCGTGGTGACGCCTGGCTCACCAAGGAGACGCCGCATAGTCTTTCTCACCGTCTCTTTGGCGCAGTCGGTTACCGCGTTCAGCTGTTTACCGAAAGGTTGGTGGTTCGAGCCCACCCAGGGATTACCCAAGCTTTTAACAGCCTTTCCTAATTAAGACGGTTTACTTGTGGAACCGTCTGCAGACAAAGCACATTCCTATATCCTTTTCAGAAATCCCAGAAACCCACCCAAGACCCCAGGTTATGTACAAAAAATCCTTACCTTGCCTGTCACAGTTATGTTTATTTATGGCCTGGCCTCTGGTAACGAAAACAAAGCCAAATTTTATTAGGGGTGGGGGGCACCTGTGGACAACCCCCACCTGCTATCTCTGGTTTATTTGGGAATGGGTGGGTAGAGTGGGAATCCTTTGTTAATAAAGGAAAATTATGGACCACAAGTCGCCAAAGCACAGGAACGGAGCAGATTTTAATAAAGCACAGGTAAACGTTGCACCACTGGTGAAAAATATGGACGCGAGAAGGGCGACCGCAACGCAAATCGTAATCAGAGCACCCTCGAACCAATTTAACTCGGAAACCATGTGGTGTGGAGACACCAAAACACATCCCGGAAACGAGCGGCCGGACTGGCGGGGTGGTTGTGGTCTCTGCAGGCTGGCGGCGTCTCTGGACGGCTGGTTTGCTCTGCGGCTCTTTGGAAGGAGCTCGCAGCAGTTTGTTCCCTCCCGGGGTGCTCCAGCCACGGCGGAGCGGAGGGCGATGGAGGTCTCCAACGCGCTTGGGGACATACTGCGCCTGCGAGGATGGCATCGACCCACGGACTTCACAGCTCGCACCTGCCCTCACCACCAACTGGGGTACAGAGGCTCGCCCTGGGTGCCGGCCCGCGGAAGGGGACTGAGTCTCGCGCATAAAGCCGTTGTTGGGCTCGTGGCTCGCCGTGATCGTATAGTGGTTAGTACTCTGCGTTGTGGCCGCAGCAACCTCGGTTCGAATCCGAGTCACGGCATTTGTTGTTCTTCCCGTCTGCACCTCTCGCCTCATTAACGTCTTGCCACAGACTCCAGTCGCCTCCTTCGTTATTGGTACAGTTTGGAGCAAGAAGGCTTCACTGTCAATCACGCTGTCTGAACTACCAATCACCTCTAAGACCTCAGGCATACTAAGCACCTTTCTTTCCCCCTTCGAGCAACGCTCCATCCCTAGTTTTGGTCTTGGTCTGTGTGATAACAAGGTCTGAATGTTCCTATCTGGCATTTTTTCATAGCAATAACACACAGCAAGTGGAAAGGCTTGTTTTGTATGTCCTGACCCACACACACAGGCGAAAATTTCTTCTCTCACTCACTCTCTCCTCTCTCTCTTACACACACACACACACACACACACACACACACACACACACACATCCTGACCAAGGAGACCTGAGAATCATAAACTACATACCTCCAGAGATCCGTTCTCCAGATCCCAAATGAGAGGTGAGATGAAGTCACTAGTACACTTAACAAAAACTGCTGCTCATCACAACGCAGGATGCCAGGACGGGAGATCAATTATGTCTCCGTGTGTTCTTTAAGCATGTGACAAGAAACACTTTTGTTAGTTGCTAACAGACTAGGCATTTTATAGGCTATTTGAAATTAATTTGAAACCCATTTGGCACACACGTTTAAAAGTGGGCAATAATCTCACAGTATAAAAGACAGAGGCTGAAGCAGATCCTGCCTGATGGACACTCAGGAGACAATTTGATTTGCTCTTTATAACTTTGAAAAAATCATGTTCATGTATTCGTATAAGCTCCCATGCGCTTGTGAGCACATTCCTCCCAGCATGCTGTGAGCTAAGGCAGCGACTTGAAGGAGCCTGTTCTCTCCTTCCACTCCAGCACGTGGGCTCAGGGATTAAATTTGGGCTCAGGCTGGTCTGCAGGTACCTTCACAATCTGAGCCGTCTGGCCAACAGGTCATTTGTGAAAACATGATGTAGAGCCATGGCCAAGGCTAAGAGTTCGGCCATTTGGGCAGAAGCTGCAGTGATTCTGGCTGTCTTAATGATCGGGGAAGATACAACTACTGCTGTACCCTTTGAAGAACTGTAGGGCCTGCACTACAACACTTCCACAGTATAGGGCGAGGGGCTTGAAGATTTAAATAAAGACAAGACAGCAAGTCTTTCTTGCAGGGAGAGCATGCTTTTTATTCCAACAAGAGTGGGGGCTTATATACCAGTCAGCAGGGATGGTGGAAAAACTACCCAGATAACAAGTTCAGGTTCCCAGGCCCATCAGGCAATCGTGAATGGGTGAATAACAGGATGACAGGAACTTGCACTCAGACCTTCAAGGAAGGCAGAAAACAGGATGCACCTGCTAGATAAGCTCCTAGTCATAAGCTGGTCAGCAGACCCCTATGGGGAAAGGGCCCAACAAGTCCCCCTTTTATATATACATATAAAATGACCGTCTGTCTTAGGTCGCCCAGGACATCAACATCTGCTTTACCTGTCATTGAAAAGCCTGCCCAGGCCCCACAGACCCTCATCTTAGGTTAGCAGACGTCCTCCCCTAAGTCTTACCAGTCATTGACTACTCACTTGTCCTCAGGCCCAGCCAGACCTGCGCTGAGCGGTTATCTGCTGCCAAGGAAAGCATGATTTGCTTGGTTTAAAAATGGCGCTGGGTTTGCCACCATCCTATGTGGCAAAGGCAGACTAGGGCTAAATGGGCGCTGCCCAGGGATATAATTCTGAGGGCCAGCAGCCTACTCCATTCCTTAGTTAACTGGCCTGTTAGCTGCAGTCCCTTTAAGAGGGAGTCTCCCGAAAGGGGAGGCACCCTGGTCTTAATCATTAGAGTAGCCAATTGAGTTGTGTGAAGATTTAAAGTGCCCAATTGTACTAAAGAATTGATACTATTTTGGGAATTTAAGGCAGAGGCAACCTTCCCTGAGAGCTTATCCAGCATGCCTGCTGAGTCAACTGAGTGAAAGATAGTGATGTCAGAAGCTGTAGCTGCAGTGACAGTGGCTGCTGTGATGTGAGGACGAGCCGGTTCTCTCCCAAGTGTTCCACTGGTATAGGCATAGTACCAGGAACTCAACCACCAAGGCTGGACTCTCACCACTCCAACAGCTTCTCAAACGGCATTCCTGGAGGGAACAAATAAGCACTTCTCCCAAGGGAGTGTTATCATATGATAGAAGAACACACATTGAAAATTGTCTGACAGCTGCCTTTCCCAGACTATGGTTGGAGCTGACCATCACTGTCCACACTTGACTCCAAAGACCCACCAGCACCAGAACAGGCTGGCTCCTCACAAAAGCCCAATGGGTCTTTTGATGACTGAAGTGTATCAGCAGGAACAGGGCGCACACAATGCTCTGGGACCCAAATTGGGGACTCACTATCATGTGGGAAGATGCAAACAGACCCTCGGGCCAAAACTGGATCTGGCCCTTTCCAAAGGCCCGGGGGGGAGATCTCTCCATTTAACCAGAGGTTTTTGCTGTGCAGAGGACAGCCAATGTCGGTCTGCTGCAGAGTTACCAGAAGCATAAAAAATTTAAGATATAAAGGATAAGTGATAGAGTGAGGGGAACCAAGGTGACCCTCAAGGTCTCCCTTCTTTACTTTAGCCAAATAAGTTTTCAAAGTGCCATGGGCGTGCTCCACAACAGCCTGTTCTTGGGGGTTGTAAGGAATACCAGTCTTTAGAGTAATCTCAAAGTCTTGACAAAAATGATTGAAACCTCTGCTGACATAAGCAGGGCCATTATCAGTCTTAATTTGTTTTGGGACCCCCCATGTAAGCAAAAGCCTGTAGACAGTGGCTTTTAACATCTTTCACCTTTTCACCAGAATGGGCAGAGGCAAATATCAGACAGAAAAAAGTATCTACAGAAACATGGATAAATTGTAATTTACCAAAAGATGGCACATGCGTTACATCCATCTGCCACATGTGATTGGGCAAAAGTCCTCCAGGATTAACTCCTAAGTGAGGCACAGGAAGAAATTCTACACAAAGAGGGCAATCCTTAACTATTTGAACAGCTTGTTCCTTAGTTATCCCAGTATGAAAGTGTAAGGACCCTGCGCTGAGATGAAAGCACTTATGTAAGGATTGTGCTCTAGTGAGCTCTTGTAGAGTAATGGCCAAGGCTAAGAGTTCGGCCATTTGGGCAGAAGCTGCAGTGATTCTGGCTGTCTTAATGATGGGAAAAGATACAACTACAGCTGTACCCTTTGAAGAACCATGGGTGAAAACCACACGCCCCTTGGAAATAGGCTGAGAGACTACAATCTTTGGAAAAATCAAAAGGATGTATCTTAAAAAAGGAAACCAAATTATTGGATGGATAATGGTTGTCAAAATCACTCTGGGTAGCAGAGAGAAAAATGGCCCAATCACAGCTATTTTGTAGCCACTCTAATTGTTGATGGGACAAAGGTGTAACAATTTGATCCAGCTCCCTACCAAAAGTTTGTAAGGCAACCTTTTGTGCTTTAAATAGGAGTGTAACTACAACTTGGGGATAGGATACCACTAATTTAGATGGGGAGGCTTGAGAATGAACCCAAAGAATAGGATTCTCTTGCCAAAAAACTCCCGTAGGGGCATGAGCAGAGCAAAATACTAAGAATTTTAAACGCTGGGCATAATCTGTATAATCCAAATGAGCCTCTTCTAAGGCCTTTTCAGTTAAATGGATACACTTCCGTCTGTTGTAGTAAGGACTAGAGGAGAGTTGGGATCTGAATCACCTTGTAAAACATCAAAAAGAAGTTTGAGCTGTCCAGTAGTAATTTTTAAACAGGTCTGATCCGATTGATATCTCCCAGAAGCTTTTGGAAGGTTTGAAGGGTGTCCAGTCGAAGATTAATCTTTTGAGGGCATACCCCATTATGAATCGAGCGATGTCCTAGATAATGATATGGAAACTCCTTTTGTACCTTCTCTGGTGCTATATGTAAGCCAGCCAATCCTAAGGGTCTGAAGATCCCCAAAGACAGATAACAATAGCTTTTCTTTTGGCGCAGCCAACAATGTATCGTCCATATAATGAATTATATACAGTTGAGGATATTTTTGTCTGACTGGCTCTATAGCCTGAGAAACAGAAACTTGACACATGATAGGGCTATTAGCCATGCCTTGAGGAAAAACTACCCACTGATATCTCTTATAAGGCTCTCTTAAATTTAAAGATGGAACACTGAAAGCAAAGCGCTGACAATCAGCAGGGTGTAGAGGAATGGTGAAAAAGCAATCCTTTAAATCTATCACAAGAAAGTGCCAGTTTTTGGAATGGCCACAGGGGTTGGCAACACTGGCTGAGTGGTACCCATGAGCATCATAGTCTTATTCACCTGTCTCAGGTCTTCTAACAGCCTTCATTTATCTGATTTTTTCTTAATATGGGAGTATTCCAGGGGGAGGTAGAAGGGACAGTATGACTGGCATTGAGTTGCTCCTGGACTAGGGCACGAGCAGCCTCCAACTTTACTTTAGATAGGGGCCATTGTTCTACCCAAACAGGTTCATCATTTTTCCAGGTGATGGGAATTGGAGGTATGTGAGGCTGTAGAACAATGGCCCCCATTAAAAATGCCCCAATCCTCTCTTGTCTCCAAGCGATCTCTGCACTGGGGGTTTATCAGATACAGGCAAAGGATCACCCTGTAAATTCTTTCCAATCCCTCTTCCTGGGCAATAGCCTTACTCTCTAAGCATGTGCTGCACAGGAGGTGTGGTCAGTATGGCCCCCATGGCTTCTAGGATATCTCTGCCCCACAGATTGATCGGGATGTGAGGCAAAATGAAGGGCTGAAATATTCCAGAATGTCCCTCATTGTCTTTCCAAGTTAGTAGTCGGGAACTTTTACTAGGTGACTTCGCTAGGCCTATACCCTGTAAGCTACTATCTGATTCTTGCAGGGGCCATGCCTTGGGCCAGTGGTGGTGGGAAATGACAGACGTGTCTGCACCCGTGTCCAAAAGCCCCTGAAAGGCCCGTCCTTCAATAGTCAGGGTCATCAAGGGTCTGGACTCCAGAGTGGACACCCAACATGCCATAGGTACCGTAGATCCAAACCCCCCTTCTCCTCTTACAGGCTTAAGGAAGGGGTTATTAGTGGTAAATTTAGGGGACAGAACTAACAGCAATTCTAGCTCCTTGGGGTATAACAGAGACTCCCTTGCCAGCTTCCACCATAATTTTGATCTCTCCTTCAGTTCTTCATCAACCACTCCTGGAATGACCCTAACTCCCTGAAGTAGAGCACTACTCCTTCCTAAAATCAACCCAATTGAGCCCAGTGGTAAAGGGCCTTTAACTCCCGTGCCCAAAGCTTGGGGTCCCATCTGAGGGGTCAATACTGCTCTGGAGGAGGAGCAGAGGTCCAGTCCTGTGCTTCCTCTGACAAGGTCCTGGATACAAAGGGGTTCCTCCGGGATAGGACCTGAATAGGGTGGGAAACAGGTGTATCTAGGGCTCCGTACACCTGGGAATAAGGGGCCCGGAGCAGCCACTCCCGTTTCCCGGAAGTAGCAGAGGGTTACCCTGTACATTAGTTTTTGATCTAAACATATTGCCCCAATGATGTCCCTTTTTACATCGGGGACAAAGACCTGGTCCTGGGCGAGGAGGTGCAAAAGAGTCTTTAACAGGACAATTTTTTCTTAAAGTGACCCCCTTGCCCACATCCAAAACATGTCTTAAATCTGGCCCCCCTACTGATCCTCTTATTACCCTGCATGGCAGAAGCAATATCTCTACAAATTTGAATATAATTATTCAGGCTTCTGGTCTTATGAGGGTGTAAGGCCTCCTTGCAGTAATTGTTGGCACTTTCAAAAGCTAATTGTTTTATTATAGGCATGGCATTATCGGCATCCCCAAACATGCGCCCTGCAAGTTGCATGAGCCGAGCCACAAACTCAGAATAGGCTCCAGATGGTCCATGAAGGACCTTAGAAGTTGGTCTACTGCAGCCTTATTAGGTAAAGCTTTCCATGCTCGGCCAGCAGCCGCTGAGATCTGTGCATATACAGCAGGGTCGTAAAGAATCTTCTGGCCTAGACCTGCATAGGCTCCCGTGCCAGTAAGCATTTCTAAGTTCCTTCCAGGGAAACCAACAGCTGTGTTGCGCTGCGCTGTTTGATTACAAAGTTCTTGGTATTCACCCCTCCAGATCAAATAATCTCCCCGACAGCGTAGCTCTACATAATTGCTGCCAATCACTGGGGTGCCATTCAAGGCTGCAAAGGATTCAAAAATAGCCAAAGTAAAAGGGGCATGAGGCCCGTATGCCACAACTGCCTCCTTTAGTTGCTTTATATCCTTAAAGTTAAGAGGGGCATGCTCTCTCTGACTCTGGGGATTAATTGTCTCTATAACTGGGACTATCACACCACCCCTCTGGTCTTCAGGAGGGGCTGAAGGAAGACAGAAAGAGCTAGAATGCTCGGGATTACGAGCAGGGGGACGTGGCACAAGGGAGCATCTCCTAAGCTTAGGTCTTAATTTGAGGATGTCCTTCTCGATTTGAAGTGCTTCACCTTCCTCAGTCTCATCCCCTGAAGAGGAGAGAGAGGACTCAGAGGAAAATAACATCAGAAGTGACATAACAGACTCTTTGTCCTGAGCCTCTGCAAAGGCAGCTTTGGCTTCCTCAACCTGCTCTTTCACCTCCACATTATCACTAAGAAGTGCTTCCTTGACTTGACGCCACAGAGAAAAAGTAACAATTGATATGGCATTTGCCCCTTCTTTTTGTTCTTAGTAGGTCTCCCTTCACCTGCTCCCAATCAGGGATATTAAGGTCACCAGAGACCAAAAACCAAGGGCTGACCTCATGTACAGTTTTCAAGAAGCCTTTTGCTGTCTTATGTTTGATACTGGTGCCCTGCTTTTTTAACAATTGGACCAGTTGGTCCCCCATAAGAGAGTAAGAACTAGCAGCACCCATGTTCAATACACCCGCTCCTTACCTTAATGAAAATGCTGGCCAGCCTTCACGGGTGATCCTTCAGCGTCTTCCCTTCTTTCCCTTTCTCAGTGGGACCTCCACTTGTAGTGCCTGCACTACAACACTTCCACAGTATAGGGCGAGGGGCTTGAGGATTCAAATAAAGACAAGACAGCAGGGCTTTCATGCAGGGAGAATGCCTTTTATTCCAACAAGAGTGGGGGCTTGTATACCAGTCAGCAGGCATGGTGGAAAACTACCCGGGTCACAAGTTCAGGTTCCCAGGCCCATCAGGCAATGCTGAATGGGCGAATAAAGGATAACAGGAACTTACCCTCAGGCCTTCAAGGAAGGAAGAAAACAGGATGTACTTGCTAGGTAAGCTCCTAGTCACAAACTGGTCAGCAGACCCCTATGGGGGAAGGGCCGAACCCATCCCACCTGCTTTCTTTCAGTAATAAAAAGCAAACTTCCAAGAGAGAACCAACCATGTCAAAATAAAATATAATAAGATGGAGCAAAAATTATCATCGAAGTTGGACGTGGCAACCCAACAAGAGGAAAAGGAGTCCCAAGAGCAGGCACAGGAGTCGGAGACCCACTCCTCCTCACAGCCAGGAGTCCCATAGAAACCCACTCCTCCTCACAGCCAGGAGTCCCATAGAAACCCACTCCTCCTCACAGCCAGGAGTCCCATAGAAACCCACTCCTCCTCACAGCCAGGAGTCCCATAGAAACCCACTCCTTCTCACAGCCAGGAGTCCCATAGAAACCCACTCCTTCTCACAGTCAGGAGTCCCATAGAAACCCACTCCTTCTCACAGTCAGGAGTCCCATAGAAACCCACTCCTTCTCACAGCCAGGAGTCCCATAGAAACCCACTCCTTCTCACAGCCAGGAGTCCCATAGAAACCCACTCCTTCTCACAGCCAGGAGTCCCATAGAAACCCACTCCTTCTCACAGCCAGGAGTCCCATAGAAACCCACTCCTTCTCACAGCCAGGAGTCCCATAGAAACCCACTCCTTCTCACAGCCAGGAGTCCCATAGAAACCCACTCCTTCTCACAGCCAGGAGTCCCATAAAAACCCACTCCTTCTCACAGCCAGGAGTCCCATAGAAACCCACTCCTTCTCACAGCCAGGAGTCCCATAGAAACCCACTCCTTCTCACAGCCAGGAGTCCCATAGAAACCCACTCCTTCTCACAGCCAGGAGTCCCATAGAAACCCACTCCTTCTCACAGCCAGGAGTCCCATAGAAACCCACTCCTTCTCACAGTCAGGAGTCCCATAGAAACCCACTCCTCCTCACAGTCAGGAGTCCCATAAAAACCCACTCCTTCTCACAGCCAGGAGTCCCATAGAAACCCACTCCTTCTCACAGCCAGGAGTCCCATAAAAACCCACTCCTTCTCACAGCCAGGAGTCCCATAGAAACCCACTCCTTCTCACAGCCAGGAGTCCCATAGAAACCCACTCCTTCTCACAGCCAGGAGTCCCATAAAAACCCACTCCTTCTCACAGCCAGGAGTCCCATAAAAACCCACTCCTTCTCACAGCCAGGAGTCCCATAAAAACCCACTCCTTCTCACAGCCAGGAGTCCCATAAAAACCCACTCCTTCTCACAGCCAGGAGTCCCATAAAAACCCACTCCTTCTCACAGCCAGGAGTCCCATAAAAACCCACTCCTTCTCACAGCCAGGAGTCCCATAAAAACCCACTCCTTCTCACAGCCAGGAGTCCCATAAAAACCCACTCCTTCTCACAGTCAGGAGTCCCATAGAAACCCACTCCTTCTCACAGCCAGGAGTCCCATAAAAACCCACTCCTTCTCACAGTCAGGAGTCCCATAAAGATACAAAGCTAATAACTGTAATATATATGCAGAGGACCTGGTGCAGACTCATGCAGGCCTGTGCTTGCTGCTCTCATCCTTGTGAGCTCACTTGCATCTGCTGAGTTGATTCAGAGAGCCTTGTTCTCCTCCATCTACTATGGCTCTTATAATCTTTCTGCCTCCTCTGCCATAGGCTAAACTGATCTCTAAGGAGAGAGATTTAATGGAGAACTCCCATTTAGACTCTCTGGATAATTTCTGGCCGTGGGTCTCTGCATTGTTCCCATCTGCTGCCGGAAGAAGCCTCACTGATGATGCCTGGATAAGACAGGCACTGATCTATGCATTTAGCAGAATATTATTGGGACTCACTTTATTGATACTTCTGTTTTTAAATGAGTAGTGTTTGGTTTTACCATAGATCTCTGGCCTATCTACTACTGGGCTATCTACTACTGTCTATGTATCCACTCTGGTTCTTGGTTCCCCAAGTGTTGGGTGTGTGGGTTCCTTCTCATTGAGTGGGTCTTAAGTAAAATCAGACGTTGGTTGGCTGCTCCCACAATTTCTATGTTACCATTGTCCTTGCATATTTTGCAGGCAGGACAGATTTTAGTTCAAAGGTATTGTGACTCTGTTGGTATCAATGTTTCCCTTCTATATACCTTTCACTTGCCAAAAAAAAAAAAAAACTAGAACATACAGACAAAGGCTTTATGTATGCAACAGCTCAAATTCTCCATGTGCGGTGAGTTGTGTGGAAGTTACATCGGCAATAGGGCCTGCTGTCAGTGTTTGAGAGCAGCCCTTTTTCTTAGCAGAAGCTAACACACACACACGCACACACACACACACACACACACACACACACACACACACCCTTTAAAAGTTTGTGTGTTTTCAGAAACAAAAGACCAGACACCAATGAAGACAAGCAGCCCAGGTGATCCATCATCAGAATATCTCTGTTACAGTTTCCTCAGAATTCCACATCCGGAACAACTTTAAAGCAAGTAGCCAAGATGGTCCAGCCTCATGCACTACTCCAGCCAGGACTTCAGATTAGCCCTGTACTTTCCCATTGCACAGAGACTGGACAACAAATGATACAGCTAGCTCTCCCAGGACTTGAGCATTATCTCAGTTTTCTCAGGGTTCCCTAGAGATGCTGTTGTTCCCAGACAACAGGAAGGAGTCTAGAGAACATGATACCCACATTCCTAAGAGTTGGAGTTGGTGGTTTTTCAGCATTCAGAGGATTATCGGTGTTTATCATTGTTTGGGGGGGTTGGTTGCAAGTTGTTGGTCATGGGCCGGGAGAAAGCAGAGCAAAGGAGATTACATATCTCTTTCTGAAAGGAAAAAGGGGGGTATAGTATAGAAATGGTAGGAGAAAGGGTAGATTATTGAATCTATGTGGCTGCCTGCACCACAACTAAGTCCGAGTATCGGGCAAAAGCTTGAAGATTTGGATGAACTACAAGACGCCTGGTTGGTTTTCAAAGAGAATGTCTCTCACCTTATTGTGGAGCAGCCTTATGTACAAACTTACAAAAACCCCAGGTGAAAGGGTTCACAACAGGATATTGATGCTAGTGGGGTGAGGTCAGGAAAACAAGAGGTACCTGTGGTTATGCTGGAAAACGACTCTTAGAAACCCGGTGTGGGCTGGGTCCCAACAATCTACTTTTAAACTAACAAGCAATAACTAGTCTTAAATATTTGATGTTGGTATGGATTTTTGTATATTGATATACATTTAAGGTTATTTTTATTATATTTTATATATATTTCTACTCTTATTTAAGATGTTGTTGTGTATTGATGCAAATTTAATATTTTTGATATACCACATATATGTTTCTACTCTTGTTTAAGGTATTGTACCCATGTAGCTCTTTTAAAAATGTAATGTATCATTAAGAAATGCAGGTTAGTAGTTAGTTATGCGTAATAATCAAACTTATAGTCATGTTAGGTATGTTTTCAAGGCTAAAAAGAGATATATTTTAGATAGGTGCTCTTCAAGCACTTCAGAGACCTACACAATATGGCATTTAAGATATTTAATAACATAAGGCTTTTCATGACCGTGAGATACATCTTCTCCTGGCAGCAACAATTTACTTCAAAAAGAATGATGGGCATCAAAGAACCTCCATATGGAGTTTGCATTTATTGTGGCAAAGTGAGCCACTGGAATAGAAACTGCTCTTGCCCTGACTTCTGACAGTATGCTGTTTGAACTGCAGAAGCAGGACACAAAAGAAGGTTATGGCTGAACTTTGACAAGACAAGGTAGGAGAGTCATTCAAAATTCCTTGTTCATACGATAGGCTGTCAGATATTCAAGGCCTGTAGGCAGACATGGAAACTCCAACGTTGCAGGGGAACCATGGGTGACCACCCAGGTAGCCAGATGTTTCTGTCATTTCATAGTTTTGGAAGTTGCTTGCTCTTGACTTCCTATTTACTCAGGTAATATTTTATCCTTTTTGGGTTTTTGAGAAGGTTAAAGACTTGATAGTTATAGTTACAGTTTTCCTTATTGCCAAATCCAGAGAAGAAACTTACATAAAAGAGGAAAAGTTTATAAAGTTAGGAAACATAAAAGCTTAAGTTGTTTATTTAAGATGATACTTATAGACGTAAAAAGATATTTTGAGGATGGTGTTACAAATAATGATAGAAAATGCTTACAGGGCTCATTCTCCCTGTAACCTCCAAAGGCATACCAACAATGACATCTTTCTTCCATCTAGGAGCCCACCTTTCAAAGTTTCTATAAACTAGCCAAACAACTCCAGTGTCAAGGGAAGATATTTGGACTCATATTTGGACTCACCAAGATCCGACATATAATGGAGTAATTTTTCCGAATTTGCCAAATACAAATGGGCTGGATATTATAAATGTAATTCTTTTTTAAAAAATATTTATTTACATATAGTGTTCTGCCTGTATGTATACCTACAGACCAGAAAAGGGCACCAGATCTCATTAGAGATGGTTGTGAGCCAACATATGGTTGCTGGGAATTGGACTCTGGACCTTTGAAGAATAGGCAGTGCTCTTAGCCACTGAGCTATCTTTATAGGCCCTATAAATGTCATTCTTACCTGATCATTTTCTTAATTTATGTAATTTAGAGTTAAAAACCTTCCTTTTTATTTAAACAAAAAGGAGGAAATGTTGTGGATATTTGTACACTGTGTGAAATGTGTTTGGTGTAATAAAGAGCTGAATGGCCAATAGCTAGGCAGGAGAGGATGGGTGGGATTTCCGGGGAGGGAGAGGAAGAGGAGGAGGAATCTAGGCACTTGTGTAGTTGTCCCGACCTGCAGGACAGCAACATAGAGCAACAAGTCCAGGGAGGGGAATGGGGACAAGAGATGTGAGAGAATGACCACAAGACTGGATTCTGATCAAGTGACAAATTTTATTTTTTCCAGGCTAGTTTATATAGTCAGTAGTATGGGGCAAAGGGGAGGGGGAGAAGAGGCCAAGAGCCAGGTGTTAGTTCAAGCAGGATGTTAGAAAACTATAGATGGAGGAGATTGGCAGGGTAAAAAGTTCATGGGTGGTGGGGACAGGGAGTGTTACCTAGGTGAGTGGTGGGTCACAGGAGGGTTGCTTAGGCCTATGGTTGGAACAAAGGATTGACGTCTGGGTCATGTTGTTCCTTCTGGGTGCTCATGCTTCTAGAAGCCATTTATAATCAAAAGACAGTTCTATAACCCTGTGGCTTGACAAGTTTGGACTAAAGAATCATGCCAAGCTGTATGGCTCCCAACACACTTGTCTTTTCCTGTAGACCCTGAAGAAGTCAGACATATGGTACAGAGATAACCAAGCCATGTGGCAGAATGTAGATTAAAAGAGACAGGTTAATTTTAAGTTATAAGAGTGGGTGGGACAAGTCTAAGCTAATGGCCAAGCTTTCATAATTAATAAAAAGTTTCATGGTTATTACTTGTGGGCTGGCAGTTCTGATAAGAAAGTAAAACTATATGTTTTACCATTCTGAAGGCAAAAGTTTTATCCCATGCTTTACTTAAAGATATTCAATTAATCCTATTGCAAACATTGATGTGGCCAGGTCCAGGTGGGGAATTTAACTTTTTTAATACAAGTAAAGAAAACAGAGCTGTTGTTCAAGAAACTTCCCTCTTCTGCCTGTTTTGGACCCAGAACCAGCTCCATTTTAACACAGTGTATAGGTTTTGTACCTGTGGCTATTGATTTTAGCTTAAGCATTTCCCTGGTTGTAACGATTTCTCAGTATGCCCTATGGGGCCTTCTTTGTTATGTCATAACTCAGTCACCAGTCATCACAGGAAAATCTGCCCAGCAACTCAGAGAATTTCTTCTGTACAAGTGCCATAGGATCCCATATACAGTAAACTCACTTTTTTTATTTTTAAGATTTTTATTTATTATGTGTATACATGGTTCTGCCTGCATGTGTGCCTGTAGGCCAGAAGAGGACACCAGATCTCATTGCACAAGGTTGTGAGCTGCCATGTGGTTGCTCTTAATTGAACTCAGGACTTATAGAAGATCAGGTAGTGCTCTTAACCACTGATGCTTCTCACTGCTCTTTTTAATTTTAGGAAATACTCTTCGGGAACAGCTATGGCCTCAGGCCAACTGTCCCCTTGGTCAACTTGCAAACCTTGCCACTGTCCTTGGAGACTGGGAAGCCATCCTTGTCTCCTTAGCTCTAGACACACCTTTTTCTTTGCACAGTTAACTCTGCCTATAACAAAAGCAGTCCTGCTAAATTAAATGTAGCTTATACACAGGGTAAATATTTTTAAAACAGCAACAACAGATGCAAGTTACAAACTTTCTTACTCCAAGAGGGAAGAACCAGGGCACAATCAAATCAAAGCAAAACCAAAAATCCAAATGTGATTTACTTAGTCTGTGAGATCTGTGACTCACCATCTTCCGGGCTCCAGTACGTTTGGCTGGGCAGCTCCACTTACGCAGTTCTGCCTTCCACAGCACGGGAAACTTCTCAAAGGCTTCTGTTTACACGTTGGACCACTGAGACACTTCCAGAAACCTTTTAAAATTTGCCCAGTGGTCCCATGGGGCTGTCTAATGTCCTCTGTGGGGGCTGCGGTGTGGTAAGCATACTGACCTGCCAGGGGACACACTGTATTGGGAAGGTGGCCTTTCCTGGACAAAGCTCATCCATTGTACTCAAGTTGTGTTAACTCCTTCGATTTCCACACATTTGAAAATCTTCACTGCATAATTTCTGTTAGTAGAGGACTATGCTCACACTCTCCACTGACATACATGAGGTTGCTAATGACAGCTTCAAAAATTTCATTTCCTTTCCTCTGGAAACCTAGAGGTTGTGTGTGTGTGTGTGTGTGTGTGTGTGTGTGTGTGTGTGTAGTTTAGTTAGTGGCTGTTTGTAACATAAAATATGTGTATATTCGTTGCTTTAATTTCCTTTACTTCTATTGGTTTATTTACACAACCTGGACCAGTCAGTGAAAAACAGTTAAGGGAGAAAAAAGTGGTGAGAGTATAGTGATAAGTTCTTCTCACAGAAATTACTTTCCATACTGAATACCAGACAGCAACAAGAACTGAACTCAGAACCATTGTGCAATGTTTGTTGTTTTTGTTTCTCCAGTGCTAAGTACTGAACTTATTGAAGTACTTAACTTATTGAAGATCCTTCAAAAACCTGACATACTGTTTTTCCCCCTCTGTCATGTGAGTAGTGGTCTATTTGTCAATTCTTCAGTTCTTAGAAATGACAAATTAATCCCTTGTAAGTGAGGAAGAAGACCTGTAAAATTTGAAGTCTGGAGTGTTTGTTTCTTAAAACCAGAGAGAGCACTTCCAGGCATGTTTGGTTTGAATGTCTTCCTTGGCTTCTGTGCTTTTCAACAGGCACCACACTTGATTCTAGTGTGCTGCCAGCACAGCACTTCTCAAAGGTGTTTTGAAATGCAATAGTTGAGTCACTGCAAACAAAAGAATGGGGAAACAGTTGCTAGGAAACAATTCCTCCCTCATTTTTTGTTTTCTCTCTAGACATATGCTGTTAACTTTTTGTTTTCTTTAAAATTCAACCAGCATCCTCCTAGATCTGCATTCTGGCTCTGGGAACAATCTTCTTTGTAGCCTTTTTTATTTTATTTTGTAAGGAAAATATGCTTAGGTGGCCACTGTAGGTTTCCTGTCCTGAGGCACTAATCCTTGCCTTTCTAGTACCCTGTCACTTTGTGGGGTTGGTGCTTGCCCAGTTCTTGCAGAGAGTCTGGTGAGTTTTGGGAAAGTTCAGCATGCTTGCAGATGTGCTATCCAGTCAGAAAGCAGTCACATTCCTGTAAAAAGATGCTATCACTTGTGTGCCTGTGTAAGTAGGGTAACTAGAGTGGTTCTGAACATATGTTTTTCGAGACAGTCTTCCTCTGTGTAGCTTTGGAGCCTTTCCTGGCACTTGCTTTGTAGACCAGGCTGGCCTCAAACTCACAGAGATTCGTCTGCCTCTGCCTCCCAAGTCCTGGGATTAATGGTGTTTGCCACCACTGCCTGGCATAGGTGCCAGGATGTCTAAATTCACATTTAATGTTTTATATACAATTTCATAAGCTGAATGACCTCGAACTAAAGGTTGCTTGGAATCTCTGTCCCCTTTATTTGCTCAGGCATCTTGGGGTTCACAAGTCTCTGTAGGCAGACTTTTCCATTCTTCCAACCACTTCCCAAATAATCACACAGAAACTTATTATTAATGAGAAATGCTCAGCTTATCTTAGGCCAGCTTCAATTAAGCCCATTTTTAATAATATATCTGCTGCCCAAAGACTCATCTATGAACTTCCCTTATTTTTTTTCGAGTGTGGCTTGAGACTCCCCAGACTCTGCCCTTCTCTCTTTGCCTTCTCTCTCTTTATTTTGTATTTTATGTATGAGTGCTCTATCTGCATTGCATGCTTGCAGGCCAGAAGAGGACATCAGACCCCATTATAGATGGCTGTGAGCTGCCATGTGGCTGCTGGGAATTGAACTCAGGTCCTCTGGAAGAGCAGCCAGTGATCTTAACCACTGAGCCATATCTCCAGCCCTCAGGCTATGCCCTTCCTCCCAGCATTGTCTCTGTCTTGAAATATCTTGCCTAGCTATCAGTCAACCGGCTTTTTACTAACAATGAGAGCAACACATTTTCACAATGCAAAGGAGGATTATCCCATAGAATTTCCCCCTTTTGTCTATATAATAAGGAAGGTTTTAACTTTAACATAGTAAAATTGCATACAACAGAAGAATTACAGCAACAATATCCAGTCCATTAGAGGAAATATTCTATTATATATCTTATCTTTGTGAGTTCAAAGTTTTACATCTAATTTACCTTTTGTCATAACTAAAGGAAGCTTTAACTCTAATTATTTAGTGTTTAACTCCCTCAAAGGCCCCTACCTAATGACAGGGACATCTGACTGCCTGTGCAGTCTCTCAGTTTTCTGTAATATTGTGGCACTCAGTTGTGGCCTACAGACCCAGTATATCTGATAGACATTTCTGAAAATCAGTGAGTTTTGAAGGAATGTCCTACCCGCTCTTGGCAAAGGTTGGCAGTCGCTTTTTTGTGTCATGCTTCTCTAGTTTGGACAATATACTGTCAGCAATCAAGGAAAAGGCAATTTCTTTGCCCAAATGCCTAGCATTTGCCAGAAAGAATGCAAACTCCACAGGGACTTTCTTTGATGCCCCTCATCATCTTTTGAAGTCAATGCATGCTGTCAAGAGCAGACATGCCTCACTGTCAAAAAGGCCTTATGTTATTAAAGTATTTTGAATTCCATATATTGTGGGTCTTTGAAGTATTTGAAGACCATCTATCTATCCCAATGTATCTGTTTAACCTTGAAGACATACCTAATATGACTACAGTTTCATTATTACAGATGACTATTACCTGTATTTATTAATTATAAATTACATTTTAAAATGAGCTATGTAATCACGATACTGAAAACAAAAGTAGAAACAAGCCAGGTATGGGTAGTGCACCAGGCACTCAGAAGGCAGAGTCAGGCTGATCTTTGTGAGTTCGAGGACAACCTGATCTACACAGTGAGTTTCAGGACAGACAAGGCTGTTATACAGGGAACCCCTGTCTCCCAAAACAAAAACAAAAAAAAGTAGAAAAATATATGCCATGTAACAAATTAATTTAAATTTGTATCAATAAATCAATATCTATTCCAAAGTCAATATTCAAAGATTAGTAGTTTTTTTGGATTAAAGTAGATTCAATAATCTATCCTCTCAGCTCATCATTTCTAAACCATATCCCCCTTTTTCATTTAGAAAGAGATCTTTAAATTTAACTCGTTTAAATTACAACTTGTAACCAACCTCCTAAAGAATGACAAACAAAACTTTGAATCATGAAAACGGAACCATACCCCATATCTTGAGAATGTGGGTGTTTTCTTGCCTAATTATGGGAGAAGTCCTTCTGTGTATATGTTTCTCTTCTTGGTTGATGAATAAAACATTGTTGGCTGATGTGGCAGGAAAATAGATGGGATTAGGAGAAGAGAATTCTGGGAAAGGAGGGCAGACAGAGCCCTCCACGGGGTCCATAAACAGTTCTGTCTCTTCTACAATAAGATAAGACCACATGGAAATATTTAGATTAAGAGAAATGAGTTAATAATTAAGAGAGATCTAACCAGTACGAGACCCTAGCCACCAGCCAACAGATATATAATTAATATGAGTCTTCATGTGCTTATTTGGGGCTGAGAAGGGTGGTGGGAACAGGCTGGAAAAAGATACCTCCAGCAACAGAGACACTGTCTCTGTGTTAAGTACTTCTCATGAGTCCTGGGAGTAAAGACGTGAGCTCTGATTCACTCTCAGTTAACCCAGGATGGTCTTAGATTCAGAGATCCATCTGCCTTTCTCCTGAGTCCTGGGATTAAAGATGTGTGCCTGGCTCCTATGGCCTGTGGCTGACCCTTTGCTTTCTGAATCCTGAGGCAAGCTTTAATAAATCTTAAATAGCATTATCACTAAAAACGGGGCTCTCCTCCATCAGAGACTTATTCATCTGATGGGTTGACATCTGAATTATTAACTGTCATCTGTTGCATTTATTTGTATCATGGCCTGCAACAGCTCCTGACACTTGCCAGCAGCCACTTACTGGTCCACAAACACATTTACATAGTCAAAACACATCTATTCATTTTAAAAAGGAAGCAAGGGCAACTGATGAACCATGTACTTTTATTAACCAGAAATTTCATGTATTTGTTAAAGCATATAGAATTTATATTTTCCAGGTTAGCATGGAGCTCACTATGTAGACCAGGCTGGCCTCAGACTCACACAAATCTACCTACCTCTTTTTCCCAGGTAATGAAGTTAGTAACTTATCCACCTGATGGAAAAAATAGTTCACCGAATTTTAGAATGAGGAATAAAGGGAAAGTCACCTCAGTGACAAAAATCACATAGCAATATAGCTGTTTTGTTTTGTTTACAGGAGGACTTGTTTTGCCCTTGAGACAGGTCTCACTTTGTACCCCTGGGTAGCCTGGAAATCACTTTGCAGAACAGGCTGGCCTCAAACTCACACAAATCCACTTCTCTCTGCTTCTGAGTGCTGGGATTAAAGGTGGGCACCACCATGCTGATTGTGGTGATTTTTATTTTACATTTTGCTTGCCTGAAGGTCTATAGTGTGTCCCGTGCATGCCTAGGGCCTGCAGAGGCCAGAGCAGGGTTCTGGATTTCTGGAAGTGGAGTCTTTTGTGAGACAGAGTGTGGACGGTGGGGAATGAAGCTGGGCCAAATGCAGAGGCAGCAATGCTCCTAACCCCTGGTCCACCTCTCCAGCTCCCATACAGGAGTTTTTACTTTTCCTTTTAGCACAGTTGCTGTTTATGTACCAAATAGTGTTAACAGCAGGGGTAGCAGTAAAGGTCAGACCTGTCAAAAAGCAAGACTTGTAGGTTTGTGGGTGAAGAGCACATTCTGGGCAAAGTGAAGCTGACAGCCATAGTAAACTTTTAACAACTGCTTTCTGCCTGAAGAGCCTACATCCTGTGTACAGAGGTAAGCTTTTGACAAGTGCTTCCTGCCTTCCAGCCACGTAGTTAGGGTGGACAAAGGTTAGCTTGTAACTTTTGCCTCTATGGGACTCCCTGGGTAATTCCCTTAACTTTTAACTATCCTCCTACTCTCTGCCTTGCATTCTTTCAGGGACAGCAAAAGGCAACTGTGTCAGCCACAGGCTTTCCCAATCATCTTAAGTTAGCATCCTACAATGAAAAGTTGTAAATCTTACAATGTAATGTGACTTGAAGCCTGACCTCAAGGTTGTAAAAGCTCTTTGACCCACACCTGGTGCTTAATGTTTCTACAAGAAGAGGCTCAAAACCAGCTCCCATTGTCACAGTGTCAGAGGCATGAACTCTGACATGTGGTTCCAGCGAGCTGGAAGTGTTTTGGGCCCCTGGATGACTGGAATAAAATTTGCTTCTGGTTCCTAGTCTTCGGTGGTCTGTTCCCTATTATTGGTGGACATAACTAAACAGTACTGCTTATTTATTTATTTATTTATTTATTTATTTATTTATTTATTTTGTTTTTTCGAGACAGGGTTTTCCTGTGGCTTTGGAGGCTGTCCTGGAACTAGCTCTTGTAGACCAGGCTGGTCTCGAACTCACAGAGAACTCACTCTGCCTCCCAAGTGCTGGGCAGTACTGCTTATTTTATATTAGGAAGAGAATTGGGACTCCAATAGGAGTCACTTTATAAATGGTAGAGACTGGAGAGTTGGCTGAGGCGTTAAGGAGCCCTGGCTACTCTTGTAGAGGACCCAGATTCAGTTCCTGGAACCCACGTGGTCGCTCATGCCCACCATATATCCAGATACGGGGTTCTGTTGCCCTCTCCTGACATCCTCGGGCACTGCATGCCATGTAGTATACAGATACACAATCGCAAAAGCACTCATATGCATAAAGTAAATCTTTAAGATACACATTTTATCTAATTGACCTTTTAAAGCCCCAGGTGGGTGTGCTATAAGGCTTCTCAGATATTTCTCTAATCAGGAAACAAGGGCTTATAGTTATAAACATCATAGATGTCCTGCCTGTTTTGCATAAATTGCATCTCAAGAGTTAACTAAAAGCTTTGTGTATTTCTAGGAAGTCTGGGGAGAGGGGCGCTTGGAGATGTGGCTCATCAGTTAAGAGCACTGGTCCCTCTCGTAGAGAACCCAGGTTTGGTTCCCAAGACCCCTGTGATGTCCCAGAGCTATCAACATTTCCAGTTCCAGGGGATCAGACACCTCTAAAGGCACCAGGTACTCAATAAAAAAAAAAAAAAAAAAAAAAAAAAAAAAAAAAAAAAAAAAAAAAAAAAAAAAACACTGTCAGAAGGGACACCAGCCTGCCCCAGCATGGCAATGATGACACTGGAAGGCCTTGCCCTTCTCCGGTCCCCCCCTCCTCCCTCTGCCTTGCTAAAAACAAAAACAAAAGCAAAAACAAAACCAAAAACTTTTACATTCCTAGAGCTAGCCACCAAGGTCTACTCCCTGAGTGGACCACTTCCTCTTCCTCCTGAGGCTGACTACAAGTCCAGCAATCAAAAGCTCATCCTGACACTGGGTTTCCCTCTTTTACCTTGATTGAAAGACTTAAAAATTAGCAAAGAAATATAGCCCAGAAACTGACCATGACTACTACTATGACTTAGTGCCTGGAATTTACCAGCCACCAGCAATTACTCCCTTACAAGGCCATAAGATAACTGGGTACCAAGAATTCCCAGATGGCCACCCTCCCCGAGGGGCTCATGAAGGAAACAGATTTCCCCACCAGCCAATGTGTCAATAATTAACAATTAATTTGCTCGCACATCCTGAGGTCTGCAGGTTTTACAACTGGTGGGGTCAGGAGGCTATCTGATTCCCAGGCATCCCCTCAAGACAAAGGGCCTCCTAGGAACCCATGACTCCTGGGTTCAATGGACAGAGAGTCCAGGCACCTCCGTAAGCTTATGGTTTTTGCCTTTAAAAACGCCTGTGCCTGGGGGACGGGGCTGCTCTCTAGCTTGCATGCTGGGAGAGTGCATTTGTATAAAGTCCACCTTTCATTAAAGCCTCTTACTGTTTGCATCAAGTTTCTGCCTCCTCATGGTGATTGGGGTGGCCCCAGTAGTGGGAAAAGATTCTGGAGCCTGAGCTTGGGGTGGGGTGAGGTGGGGGAGAGTAGTGGGTGGGTGAGGGGGCCGGTGGTGGTGGGTCTTACAGATAAACTGCCATCTGCCTCTGGGCCAGGTCCCTCTGTCTCCCCTCTATCCAGAGGCAGTCCTTTGTCTGTCTGGCACAAATATCATTTCCCCCTCTACCTTGTACCCTTTTCTTTTTCCTTAGTCTTCCATCTCATCTTTGTCTCTGATTCCCTGCTCCTGTCCCTCTGGGGCAAATGCATCTCCTTTGTGCTGAGAAGGTGGTCTGGGGGTGGGGGGCAGTGCCTATGCTGATCACTTCCCTATCCAGCTATCCAGCTATCCAGCTATCCAGCTATCCATCTACAGCAAGCCCTGAACACCCTGACACACTTGAAACACAAGAAAAAGACCCGAACACCAACTTTATGAAGATGATATAAGTCCTTAAGGAGAAATGAATGAATCATTCAAAGGAAACCGGGGTGGGGGTGGGGTATCAAACTGGTGAAGGAAATGAATAAAACTGTTCAAGACCTGAACTTGGACATCAAAGCAATAAAGAAAACACGTACTGAGAGAATCATGGAGAAAACACTGTTTTCTTTATAAAACAGCTATATTCCCAACAAAACTCCAGGTAGCTGTATCCAAAACACTGGAAATGTGTATTTAGTATCTTAGGCATCTAACAATTATAAATACGGGCAAACATGTTAAGAATCCTGCAGACACTTTCTTCTGACCAACAAAACTGCACTAACCAATTTGTTGGATCTTTCCCTTTTGAGCCTTGAGACAATGAGAGCAGAGTTTTTGTTTTTATCTTTTTTTTTTTTGTCTTTATAATTGAGTCATCTATTTACCTTTGTGATACGCATGCATGCACATTCATCATTTGTATTTTACCTCAGTCACTTTAACCTTCTTTGCGCCTGAAGCTCCAGATAAATTCTTGTTCCAAGGAGAGCACTTAAATTTCTGATGTAATGGCAAAACATTAGGATCATCTGTAAACCTTACAACGCAGTGTTGTGTCTGTGAGTGGGTTAAAGAGGTTTTAAGGTAGCCGGGTGTGGTGGCAGAAAGCTTATTCAAAGTGCTTTTTGTAGACAGGGTAGACCCTGTGTTGGGGTGGTGGTGGGGAGGGCGATGAAGAGGGATGAAGAGAGGCAGAGGGAGAGATGGGGTAGAGACGGGGAGAGGGACAGGGAGAGGAGAGGGATCTTTCAAAGGGCCAGAGAGATGGTTTATAGGCCAGGAAGGGCAAGGGCAGTTGCCATCCATCAGGCTCCACAATCCACGAGCTTGATCCACGTACTAGGCAAGGCGGAAAGAGATCTGGCTGTCACAAAGTGTCCGCTGGCCTCCACACTGGAGTCGTGGCGCACAGCCTGCCCCTCCCCCACGGACACAACACGGAAAAGAGAGTACTTACTTATTTTGTGTACATGTGTTTGTGCCTGAGTGTGTGTGTGTGTGCACGACTTACATGCAGGAACCCAAGGAGGTCCAGAGAGGGGACAGTGATCCCCCTGAACCAGGAACACAGACTTGGGTCACCCCAAATACCACGTCCCGACTTAAAGTGTCAGTTGCGTGATCATTCTGTAGAAGAGAAAAGAAAATCATACACAAGAGCCCTGTAAAATCCAGTGGTGGCGACGTGAGGCAGTGAGGTTCTAGCGAAGCGGGGAGACCTCTCTCTGAGTGCTCAGGGCTGGCTCCGGTGCTGCCTGACGACCTGGTTCACAGCAACGCCGGTGACAAGGCTGTCAGGCCATCGGGGTGGGTGACCAACGGCTCTTTAGGGCTTTGAGATAACTCAGGGCGATTTGTGTCCGGCCCTGCAACGCTCCATCCAGCTCTCCTAGAGCAAGAAAGTCCAACAAACCGACCGGACCAAGGGAGGGGTGTGATGTCACCCTTGGGTGCGACTCGGGGGCGTGGTCTATGCAGATGAGGGTCGCGCAGGGGCTGCCGCGTCCTCACTGAGGCGAGAACTCGAGGGATTTCGCGCGCGGCCTGGGGGGATCGCGGGTGGGCGGGCGTGAGCGTAGCGCAGGAGCGGGGTGCGCGTCGGCGGAGGCCCCGGAGCGCGCGCGGCGAAGTGACCGTGTGTTGAGAGCGCAGGGCCGGTGTGGCTGGGTCGGGCCTGCGCGTGTGGAAAGCATACTTACCTGGCAGGGGAGATACCATGATCAAGTAGGTGGTTTTCCCAGGGCGAGGCCCACCCATTGCACTTGGGGTGTGCTGACCCCTGCGATTTCCCCAAATGCGGGAAACTCGACTGCATAATTTGTGGTAGTGGGGGACTGCGTTCGCGCTCTCCCCTGGCATTTCCTGTAACAAAAGTCAGATGCTTTTGAATTCAGGTTCTCGTTCTTTCCCTCCATTTCCTGCGCGAGCCAGCCCTAGAAACGGCTATCTTAAAAGCCTAAAAGCGTTTTTAGTAATCTGTTTCGTTGTGCCTACCTTAGCACGCACCAGGGAAACATTTCCTGCTAAGCGGAGTGAGCCTGCGGAGCGCTCGGACCGACCCCGATCCTGCCCGCGCGGAGTCCCCGAACCCCATGTGGCGGCGGCGGGGTCCCGGATGCGCGGGCGGCTCTTGCGTGGTTCGTAACGTCCGTACGAACTTTGGCTGCGGGCGCGGAAGCGCGGGTTCCGTTGGCTTCGAGGACTCCGGCTCTGGCTGCACGGTCGCCGCCTCTGGTTGCCCCAGGTGTATCCGCCGTGGTGACTCTTGGCTCACCAAGGAGACGCCGCATGATACACTGCACCGTCTCTGTGGCGCAATCGGTTAGCGCGTTCGGCTGTTAACCGAAAGGTTGGTGGTTCGAGCCCACCCAGGGACGACCCAGGCTTTTAACAGCCTTTCCTAATTAATTAAGTTTACTTGTGGAACCGTCTGCAGACAAAGCACATTCCTCCATCCTACTCAGAAATCCCCGAATCCCACCCAGCACCCCGGCTTATGTACAAAACAGCCTTACCTTGCCTGTCACGGTTATGGTTATTTATGATTGGCCTCTGGTAACGAAAACAACAAAGCCAATTTTTATTAGGGGTGGGGGGCACCTGTGGACAACCTCCACCTGCTATCTCTGGTTTATTTGGGAATGGGTGGGTAGAGTGGGAATCCTTTGTTAATAAAGGAAAATTAGGAACCACAAGTTGCCAAAGCACAGGAACGGACCAGATTTTAATAAAGCAGATAAACGTTGCACCACTGGGCGACCGCAACGCAATTCGTAATCAGAGCACCCTCGAACCAATTTAACTCGGAAACCATGTGGTGTGGAGACACCAAAACACATCCCGGAAACGGGCGGCCAGGCCGTGTGTTAGGGAACCCGGGGCTGGCGGGGTGGTTGTGGTCTCTGCAGGCTGGCGGCGTCTCTGTGCGGCTGGTTTGCTCCGCAGCTCTTTGGAAGGAGCCCGCAGCAGTTTGTCTCCTCCCGGGGTGCTCCAGCCACGGCGGAGCGGAGGGCGATGGAGGTCTCCAACGCGCTTGGGGACATACTGCGCCTGCGAGGATGGCATCGACCCACGGACTTCACAGCTCGCACCTGCCCTCACCACCCAACCGAGGCACAGAGGCTCGCCCTGGGTGCCGGCCCGCGGAAGGGGACTGAGGCTCGCGCAGAAAGCCGTTGTCGGGCTCGTGGCTCGCCGTGATCGTATAGTGGTTAGTACTCTGCGTTGTGGCCGCAGCAACCTCGGTTCGAATCCGAGTCACGGCATTGGTCATCCCTCCTGTCTGGCACGCTGCTTTCTTGCCCCCTGCACCTCTCGCCTCATTAACGTCTTGCCACAGACTCCAGTCACCTCCTTCGATGTTGGTACAGTTTGGAGCAAGGAGGCTTCATTGTCAATCACGCTGTCTCAGCTGCCAATCACCTCTAAGACCTCGGACATACTAAGCACCTTTCTTTCCCCCTTTGAGCAACGCTCCATCCCTAGTTTTGGTCTTGGTCCTTGTGATAACAAGGTCCGAATGTTCCTATCTGGTTTTTTGTCATAGCAAGTGGAATGTAATAAGATGAAGCAAAAACAGTCATTTCGAAGTTCACGTGGCGACCCTACAGGAGGGAAAGCGTCCCAAGAGTAGAGGCAGATGGATTCCTCTGTTCGTTTGAGACCAGCCTGTTCCATAGAGCAAGTTCCAGTATAGAAAAACTCCAAAGCCACACAGAGAAACCATGTTTCGAAAAAAAAAAAAAAAAAAAAAAAAAAAGCCTGATAGCTATATAAGAGGATCTGATGCCGACTCGTGTAGGCCTGTGTTACACTCTACATTCTATTTGACCATGGTTGGTTGTTTCTTGGAACCCTGTTCTTTTCGAATAAGAGACTGAAAGGGAGTCGATGGGGAGGTGGTTAAAAACTGGGAGGAGTGGAGGAAAAGGAAAGTATAATCAGGATACATTGTGTGAGAAAATAACTATTTTCAATTAAAGGAAAAAAGCTGCTATTCTAAATGAAATATACACATATATGTTAATCATAGTTTCTTATGTTGATTATAACATACAGTGTTCTATGGAAATTGTAGTCTTGTTTCTTAGAATGGATTTTCATTTTCAGTAATTATTCAGCATGTAGACAAATATTTATGAGGGGGGTCAGGACATACTGTGGTGATATATTCATTAAGACCTAATAAAGCTATTGAAGATCAAGATTGCAAAGCCAGCCACACTAGACAGCCATAGAAGCTGGCAGTGGGGGCACACACCTTTAATCCCAGGACTGTTTTTCCAGACATGGTTTCTCTGTGTAGCTTTGGAGACCAGGCTGGCCTCAAACTCACAGAGATCCACCTGCCTCTGCCTCCCGAGTGCTGGGATTAAAGGCGTGTGCCCTGCTCAACATTTAATGTTTTAACCAAACAAATACAGTCTATTCTAAAACCTAATTTAAAATTTTTGGATCTCAATTTACTGAAAATAAGCATTCATTAGCTGAAGGCAAGAGAGAAAGAAAAGAAAGAAAGCCATATTAAAACAATGATGTCGTAAGCAACTGTCATTGTTCACAACCTGACAAGAAAAATTTTTGAGAGGAGCCAACCTCTTTTCAATTGAAGGGACCAGCTCCCCATTTCAGCAGCCATAACAGCCTAACACGTGCTTGTCTGACCTTGCCATGATCACTAGGAGGTCAGATGCCTGCCTCGTGGCAAGGAACCAATCAGAAGTTAGCTGGTGGGCCTGTGCTTTACGGCTCTGGGTGTGCTTTACAGACAAGTGCACAGCAATGACACTCAGAGCATATTAACCACCCTGGGAGGGCCTATACAACATAACAACCAGTTGACCAATCAACACAGGGCAAGTCCTCCAAGCCTGGAGGCACACCAATCCTGAGCCTGCGCATACCCCTAGACACTCCCCTTATTCTGCCCTATAAGATCTCTATCTCTGTGGCTTCTCTGCATCTTTCTCAGTCATCCACCAAGGCCTGAGCTACATGAGGTTAGCTGGTTAAATAACTGCAAAAAAGTCTCATGCTGTTTGCATCAAGTTTTCACCTCTGCCTGGTGATTGGGGTCGTCTTCCAGGGCAGAAATCTTGGGGGCCTGAGCCTCGGGGGTCTTTCACAATAATCCTCCTGATATGTTCGATTAATAAGTTACCAGCTTATTACACAAATTTAGCATAGTAAAGGAGAGATAACTGGTATTGATGGTAAATTCTGATCATTCCATTCCTTCTGATGGTGGACTCCAGCTTATTTGGATGAAGACAGTTGTTAATTACTGAATTTAGAATATATACAATAGAATAATGCCAGACATTATGGATGAGACAACTGAGTTAAAAAGACTAGGGTTATTTTAAGGATTTTCAAGCTAACATAATTATAATAGTTATTATTCCAAAGATAGTAAAATTATGTTTTCACAAAATGACCTGTTGGCAAGACGGCTCAGATTGTGAAGGTACCTGCAGCCCAGTCTGAGCTCAAGTTTAATCCCTGAGCCCACGTGCTGGAGTGGAAGGAGAGAACAGGCTCCTTCAAGTCACTGCCTTAGCCCACAGCATGCTGGCAGGAATGTGCTAACAAGCGCATGGGAGCTTATACGAATGCAAGAACATGATTTTTTCAAAGTGTTAAAGAGCAAATCAAATTGTCTCCTAAGTGTCCATTAGGCTGGATCTTCTTCAGCCTCTTTTATACTGTGAGATTATTGCCCACTTTTAAACGTGTGTGCCAAATGGGTTTCAAATTAATTTCAAATAGCCTGGAAAATGCCTATTCTGTTACGCAACTAACAAAATTGTTTCACGTCACTTGCTTAAAGACCACACGGAGACATAATTGATCTCCCGTCCTGGAATCCTGCATTGTGGTCAGAAGCAGTTTCGTCTCACCTCTCAGTGGGGACCTGGAGAACGGATCACTGGAGGTATGTAGTTTATGATTCTCAAGTTTCCTTAGTCAGGATGTGTGCGTGTGCGTGTGTGGGGAGAGAGGGGGGGGGGCAGGACATATAAAACAAGCTTTTCCACTTATTGTGTTATTGTTATGACAAATTACCAGATAGGAGCATTCAGACCAAGACCAAAACTAGGGATGGAGCGTTGCTCAAAGGGGGAAAGAAAGGTGCTTAGTATGTCCGAGGTCTTAGAGGTGATTGGCAGCTGAGACAGCGTGATTGACAATGAAGCCTCCTTGCTCCAAACTGTACCAACATCGAAGGAGGTGACTGGAGTCTGTGGCAAGACGTTAATGAGGCGAGAGGTGCAGGGGGCAAGAAAGCAGCGTGCCAGACAGGAGGGATGACCAATGCCGTGACTCGGATTCGAACCGAGGTTGCTGCGGCCACAACGCAGAGTACTAACCACTATACGATCACGGCGAGCCACGAGCCCGACAACGGCTTTCTGCGCGAGCCTCAGTCCCCTTCCGCGGGCCGGCACCCAGGGCGAGCCTCTGTGCCTCGGTTGGGTGGTGAGGGCAGGTGCGAGCTGTGAAGTCCGTGGGTCGATGCCATCCTCGCAGGCGCAGTATGTCCCCAAGCGCGTTGGAGACCTCCATCGCCCTCCGCTCCGCCGTGGCTGGAGCACCCCGGGAGGAGACAAACTGCTGCGGGCTCCTTCCAAAGAGCTGCGGAGCAAACCAGCCGCACAGAGACGCCGCCAGCCTGCAGAGACCACAACCACCCCGCCAGCCCCGGGTTCCCTAACACACGGCCTGGCCGCCCGTTTCCGGGATGTGTTTTGGTGTCTCCACACCACATGGTTTCCGAGTTAAATTGGTTCGAGGGTGCTCTGATTACGAATTGCGTTGCGGTCGCCCAGTGGTGCAACGTTTATCTGCTTTATTAAAATCTGGTCCGTTCCTGTGCTTTGGCAACTTGTGGTTCCTAATTTTCCTTTATTAACAAAGGATTCCCACTCTACCCACCCATTCCCAAATAAACCAGAGATAGCAGGTGGAGGTTGTCCACAGGTGCCCCCCACCCCTAATAAAAATTGGCTTTGTTGTTTTCGTTACCAGAGGCCAATCATAAATAACCATAACCGTGACAGGCAAGGTAAGGCTGTTTTGTACATAAGCCGGGGTGCTGGGTGGGATTCGGGGATTTCTGAGTAGGATGGAGGAATGTGCTTTGTCTGCAGACGGTTCCACAAGTAAACTTAATTAATTAGGAAAGGCTGTTAAAAGCCTGGGTCGTCCCTGGGTGGGCTCGAACCACCAACCTTTCGGTTAACAGCCGAACGCGCTAACCGATTGCGCCACAGAGACGGTGCAGTGTATCATGCGGCGTCTCCTTGGTGAGCCAAGAGTCACCACGGCGGATACACCTGGGGCAACCAGAGGCGGCGACCGTGCAGCCAGAGCCGGAGTCCTCGAAGCCAACGGAACCCGCGCTTCCGCGCCCGCAGCCAAAGTTCGTACGGACGTTACGAACCACGCAAGAGCCGCCCGCGCATCCGGGACCCCGCCGCCGCCACATGGGGTTCGGGGACTCCGCGCGGGCAGGATCGGGGTCGGTCCGAGCGCTCCGCAGGCTCACTCCGCTTAGCAGGAAATGTTTCCCTGGTGCGTGCTAAGGTAGGCACAACGAAACAGATTACTAAAAACGCTTTTAGGCTTTTAAGATAGCCGTTTCTAGGGCTGGCTCGCGCAGGAAATGGAGGGAAAGAACGAGAACCTGAATTCAAAAGCATCTGACTTTTGTTACAGGAAATGCCAGGGGAGAGCGCGAACGCAGTCCCCCACTACCACAAATTATGCAGTCGAGTTTCCCGCATTTGGGGAAATCGCAGGGGTCAGCACACCCCAAGTGCAATGGGTGGGCCTCGCCCTGGGAAAACCACCTACTTGATCATGGTATCTCCCCTGCCAGGTAAGTATGCTTTCCACACGCGCAGGCCCGACCCAGCCACACCGGCCCTGCGCTCTCAACACACGGTCACTTCGCCGCGCGCGCTCCGGGGCCTCCGCCGACGCGCACCCCGCTCCTGCGCTACGCTCACGCCCGCCCACCCGCGATCCCCCCAGGCCGCGCGCGAAATCCCTCGAGTTCTCGCCTCAGTGAGGACGCGGCAGCCCCTGCGCGACCCTCATCTGCATAGACCACGCCCCCGAGTCGCACCCAAGGGTGACATCACACCCCTCCCTTGGTCCGGTCGGTTTGTTGGACTTTCTTGCTCTAGGAGAGCTGGATGGAGCGTTGCAGGGCCGGACACAAATCGCCCTGAGTTATCTCAAAGCCCTAAAGAGCCGTTGGTCACCCACCCCGATGGCCTGACAGCCTTGTCACCGGCGTTGCTGTGAACCAGGTCGTCAGGCAGCACCGGAGCCAGCCCTGAGCACTCAGAGAGAGGTCTCCCCGCTTCGCTAGAACCTCACTGCCTCACGTCGCCACCACTGGATTTTACAGGGCTCTTGTGTATGATTTTCTTTTCTCTTCTACAGAATGATCACGCAACTGACACTTTAAGTCGGGACGTGGTATTTGGGGTGACCCAAGTCTGTGTTCCTGGTTCAGGGGGATCACTGTCCCCTCTCTGGACCTCCTTGGGTTCCTGCATGTAAGTCGTGCACACACACACACACTCAGGCACAAACACATGTACACAAAATAAGTAAGTACTCTCTTTTCCGTGTTGTGTCCGTGGGGGAGGGGCAGGCTGTGCGCCACGACTCCAGTGTGGAGGCCAGCGGACACTTTGTGACAGCCAGATCTCTTTCCGCCTTGCCTAGTACGTGGATCAAGCTCGTGGATTGTGGAGCCTGATGGATGGCAACTGCCCTTGCCCTTCCTGGCCTATAAACCATCTCTCTGGCCCTTTGAAAGATCCCTCTCCTCTCCCTGTCCCTCTCCCCGTCTCTACCCCATCTCTCCCTCTGCCTCTCTTCATCCCTCTTCATCGCCCTCCCCACCACCACCCCAACACAGGGTCTACCCTGTCTACAAAAAGCACTTTGAATAAGCTTTCTGCCACCACACCCGGCTACCTTAAAACCTCTTTAACCCACTCACAGACACAACACTGCGTTGTAAGGTTTACAGATGATCCTAATGTTTTGCCATTACATCAGAAATTTAAGTGCTCTCCTTGGAACAAGAATTTATCTGGAGCTTCAGGCGCAAAGAAGGTTAAAGTGACTGAGGTAAAATACAAATGATGAATGTGCATGCATGCGTATCACAAAGGTAAATAGATGACTCAATTATAAAGACAAAAAAAAAAAAGATAAAAACAAAAACTCTGCTCTCATTGTCTCAAGGCTCAAAAGGGAAAGATCCAACAAATTGGTTAGTGCAGTTTTGTTGGTCAGAAGAAAGTGTCTGCAGGATTCTTAACATGTTTGCCCGTATTTATAATTGTTAGATGCCTAAGATACTAAATACACATTTCCAGTGTTTTGGATACAGCTACCTGGAGTTTTGTTGGGAATATAGCTGTTTTATAAAGAAAACAGTGTTTTCTCCATGATTCTCTCAGTACGTGTTTTCTTTATTGCTTTGATGTCCAAGTTCAGGTCTTGAACAGTTTTATTCATTTCCTTCACCAGTTTGATACCCCACCCCCACCCCGGTTTCCTTTGAATGATTCATTCATTTCTCCTTAAGGACTTATATCATCTTCATAAAGTTGGTGTTCGGGTCTTTTTCTTGTGTTTCAAGTGTGTCAGGGTGTTCAGGGCTTGCTGTAGATGGATAGCTGGATAGCTGGATAGCTGGATAGCTGGATAGGGAAGTGATCAGCATAGGCACTGCCCCCCACCCCCAGACCACCTTCTCAGCACAAAGGAGATGCATTTGCCCCAGAGGGACAGGAGCAGGGAATCAGAGACAAAGATGAGATGGAAGACTAAGAAAAAAGAAAAGGGTACAAGGTAGAGGGGGAAATGATATTTGTGCCAGACAGACAAAGGACTGCCTCTGGATAGAGGGGAGACAGAGGGACCTGGCCCAGAGGCAGATGGCAGTTTATCTGTAAGACCCACCACCACCGGCCCCCTCACCCACCCACTACTCTCCCCCACCTCACCCCACCCCAAGCTCAGGCTCCAGAATCTTTTCCCACTACTGGGGCCACCCCAATCACCATGAGGAGGCAGAAACTTGATGCAAACAGTAAGAGGCTTTAATGAAAGGTGGACTTTATACAAATGCACTCTCCCAGCATGCAAGCTAGAGAGCAGCCCCGTCCCCCAGGCACAGGCGTTTTTAAAGGCAAAAACCATAAGCTTACGGAGGTGCCTGGACTCTCTGTCCATTGAACCCAGGAGTCATGGGTTCCTAGGAGGCCCTTTGTCTTGAGGGGATGCCTGGGAATCAGATAGCCTCCTGACCCCACCAGTTGTAAAACCTGCAGACCTCAGGATGTGCGAGCAAATTAATTGTTAATTATTGACACATTGGCTGGTGGGGAAATCTGTTTCCTTCATGAGCCCCTCGGGGAGGGTGGCCATCTGGGAATTCTTGGTACCCAGTTATCTTATGGCCTTGTAAGGGAGTAATTGCTGGTGGCTGGTAAATTCCAGGCACTAAGTCATAGTAGTAGTCATGGTCAGTTTCTGGGCTATATTTCTTTGCTAATTTTTAAGTCTTTCAATCAAGGTAAAAGAGGGAAACCCAGTGTCAGGATGAGCTTTTGATTGCTGGACTTGTAGTCAGCCTCAGGAGGAAGAGGAAGTGGTCCACTCAGGGAGTAGACCTTGGTGGCTAGCTCTAGGAATGTAAAAGTTTTTGGTTTTGTTTTTGCTTTTGTTTTTGTTTTTAGCAAGGCAGAGGGAGGAGGGGGGGACCGGAGAAGGGCAAGGCCTTCCAGTGTCATCATTGCCATGCTGGGGCAGGCTGGTGTCCCTTCTGACAGTGTTTTTTTTTTTTTTTTTTTTTTTTTTTTTTTTTTTTTTTTTTTTTTTTTTTTTTTTTTTATTGAGTACCTGGTGCCTTTAGAGGTGTCTGATCCCCTGGAACTGGAAATGTTGATAGCTCTGGGACATCACAGGGGTCTTGGGAACCAAACCTGGGTTCTCTACGAGAGGGACCAGTGCTCTTAACTGATGAGCCACATCTCCAAGCGCCCCTCTCCCCAGACTTCCTAGAAATACACAAAGCTTTTAGTTAACTCTTGAGATGCAATTTATGCAAAACAGGCAGGACATCTATGATGTTTATAACTATAAGCCCTTGTTTCCTGATTAGAGAAATATCTGAGAAGCCTTATAGCACACCCACCTGGGGCTTTAAAAGGTCAATTAGATAAAATGTGTATCTTAAAGATTTACTTTATGCATATGAGTGCTTTTGCGATTGTGTATCTGTATACTACATGGCATGCAGTGCCCGAGGATGTCAGGAGAGGGCAACAGAACCCCGTATCTGGATATATGGTGGGCATGAGCGACCACGTGGGTTCCAGGAACTGAATCTGGGTCCTCTACAAGAGTAGCCAGGGCTCCTTAACGCCTCAGCCAACTCTCCAGTCTCTACCATTTATAAAGTGACTCCTATTGGAGTCCCAATTCTCTTCCTAATATAAAATAAGCAGTACTGCCCAGCACTTGGGAGGCAGAGTGAGTTCTCTGTGAGTTCGAGACCAGCCTGGTCTACAAGAGCTAGTTCCAGGACAGCCTCCAAAGCCACAGGAAAACCCTGTCTCGAAAAAACAAAATAAATAAATAAATAAATAAATAAATAAATAAATAAATAAGCAGTACTGTTTAGTTATGTCCACCAATAATAGGGAACAGACCACCGAAGACTAGGAACCAGAAGCAAATTTTATTCCAGTCATCCAGGGGCCCAAAACACTTCCAGCTCGCTGGAACCACATGTCAGAGTTCATGCCTCTGACACTGTGACAATGGGAGCTGGTTTTGAGCCTCTTCTTGTAGAAACATTAAGCACCAGGTGTGGGTCAAAGAGCTTTTACAACCTTGAGGTCAGGCTTCAAGTCACATTACATTGTAAGATTTACAACTTTTCATTGTAGGATGCTAACTTAAGATGATTGGGAAAGCCTGTGGCTGACACAGTTGCCTTTTGCTGTCCCTGAAAGAATGCAAGGCAGAGAGTAGGAGGATAGTTAAAAGTTAAGGGAATTACCCAGGGAGTCCCATAGAGGCAAAAGTTACAAGCTAACCTTTGTCCACCCTAACTACGTGGCTGGAAGGCAGGAAGCACTTGTCAAAAGCTTACCTCTGTACACAGGATGTAGGCTCTTCAGGCAGAAAGCAGTTGTTAAAAGTTTACTATGGCTGTCAGCTTCACTTTGCCCAGAATGTGCTCTTCACCCACAAACCTACAAGTCTTGCTTTTTGACAGGTCTGACCTTTACTGCTACCCCTGCTGTTAACACTATTTGGTACATAAACAGCAACTGTGCTAAAAGGAAAAGTAAAAACTCCTGTATGGGAGCTGGAGAGGTGGACCAGGGGTTAGGAGCATTGCTGCCTCTGCATTTGGCCCAGCTTCATTCCCCACCGTCCACACTCTGTCTCACAAAAGACTCCACTTCCAGAAATCCAGAACCCTGCTCTGGCCTCTGCAGGCCCTAGGCATGCACGGGACACACTATAGACCTTCAGGCAAGCAAAATGTAAAATAAAAATCACCACAATCAGCATGGTGGTGCCCACCTTTAATCCCAGCACTCAGAAGCAGAGAGAAGTGGATTTGTGTGAGTTTGAGGCCAGCCTGTTCTGCAAAGTGATTTCCAGGCTACCCAGGGGTACAAAGTGAGACCTGTCTCAAGGGCAAAACAAGTCCTCCTGTAAACAAAACAAAACAGCTATATTGCTATGTGATTTTTGTCACTGAGGTGACTTTCCCTTTATTCCTCATTCTAAAATTCGGTGAACTATTTTTTCCATCAGGTGGATAAGTTACTAACTTCATTACCTGGGAAAAAGAGGTAGGTAGATTTGTGTGAGTCTGAGGCCAGCCTGGTCTACATAGTGAGCTCCATGCTAACCTGGAAAATATAAATTCTATATGCTTTAACAAATACATGAAATTTCTGGTTAATAAAAGTTCATCAGTTGCCCTTGCTTCCTTTTTAAAATGAATAGATGTGTTTTGACTATGTAAATGTGTTTGTGGACCAGTAAGTGGCTGCTGGCAAGTGTCAGGAGCTGTTGCAGGCCATGATACAAATAAATGCAACAGATGACAGTTAATAATTCAGATGTCAACCCACCAGATGAATAAGTCTCTGATGGAGGAGAGCCCCGTTTTTAGTGATAATGCTATTTAAGATTTATTAAAGCTTGCCTCAGGATTCAGGAAGCAAAGTCAGCCACAGGCCATAGAAGCCAGGCACACATCTTTAATCCCAGGACTCAGGAGAAAGGCAGATGGATCTCTGAGTCCAAGACTACCCTGGGTTAACTGAGAGTGAATCAGAGCTCAGGCCTTTACTCCCAAGATTCATGAGAGGTACTTAACACAGAGACAGTGTCTCTGTTGCTGGAGGTTTCTTTTTCCAGCCTGTTCCCACCACCCTTCTCAGCCCCAAATGAGCACACCAAGACTTACATTAATTATAAATCTGTTGTCCTAGGACTTTGTATTGCCTAGCTCTCTCTTAATTATTAACCCGTGTCTCTTAATCTAAGTATTTCCATGTGGTCTTATCTTACTGTAAAAGAGTCAGACCTGTTGCTCCTTTGGGGCCCTAAATGTGGACCCTGTGGAGGGCTCTGTCTGCCCTCCTTTCCCAGAATTCTCTTCTCCTAATCCCATCTGTCTTCCTGCCTCATCAGCCAATAATGCTTCATTCATCAACCAAGAAGAGAAACATATACACAGAAGGACTTCTCCCATCAGTAGGCAAGAAAACAACACCCACTTTCTCAAGATATCTAGTGTGGGTCAGTTTTCGTGAATCAATGTTTTATGGATGTCATTCTTTAGGGGGTTGGTTACAAGTTGTCATTTGTCATAGAAAAAAAACTAAACAAATAGTTAAATTTAAAGATCTCTTCTTAAATGAAAAAAGGGGGATATGATATAGAAATGAGATGAAAGGATAGATTATTGGATCTACTTTAATCCAAAAAATTATTAATCTCAGAATATTTACTTTGGTATACATATTGATTTATTGATACAAATTTATAGTTAATTTGTTACACAGCATATATTTTTCTACTTTTTTTTGTTTTTGTTTTGGGAGACAGGGGTTCCCTGTATAACAACCTTGTCTGTCCTGAAACTCACTGTGTAGATCAGGCTGTCCCCGAACTCACAAAGATCAACCTGACTCTGCCTTCTTAGTGCCTGGTGCACTACCCATACCTGACTTGTTTCTACTTTTCTTTTCTGTACTGTGATTACACAGCTCATTTTAAAATGTAATTTATAATTAATAAATACAGGTAATAGTCATCTGTAATAATGAAACTGTAGTCATATTAGGTATGTCTTCAAGGTTAAACAGATATATTTGGGTAGATAGATGATCTTCAAATACTTCAAAGACCCACAATATATGGAATTCAAAATACTTTAATAATATAAGGCCTTTTTGACAGTGAGGTGTGTCTGCTCTTGACAGCATGCATTGACTTCAAAAGAAGATGAGGGGCATCAAAGAAGGTCTCTGTAAAGTTTGCATTCTTTCTGGCAAATACTAGCCATTTGGGCAAAGAAACTGCCTTTGATTCGATTGCTGACAGTATATTGTCCAAACTAGACAAGCATGACACAAAAAAGTGACTGCCAACCTTTGCCAAGACAAAGTAGTACAGTCCCTCAAAACTCCCTGTCCTGGAAAAGCCACCTTCCCGATTTATGGTGTTTCCCCTGGCAGGTATGCTTACCATACCTACAGCCCCATGAGACCACTGGTTTCTGGAAGTGTCTCAGTGGTCCAACAGGTAAAAAGAAGCCTATGAGAAGTTACCGGTGCTCTGGAAGGCAGAACTGCATAAGTGGAGCTGCCCAGCCAGATGCCCTGAAGCCCGGAAGATCGTGAGTCACTGATCTTGCACACTAAGTAAATCACATTTGGATTTTTGGTTTTGCTTTGATTTGATTGTGCCCTGGTTCTTCCCTCTTGGAATAAGAAAGTTTGTAACTTACATTTGTTGTTCTTGTTTTGAAAATATTTACCCTGTGTATAAGTCACATTTAAATTGTCAGGACTGCTTTCGTTTTAGACAGACTTACTGTGCAATGAAAAATAAGGTGTGTCTAGAGCTGAGGAGACAACAAGGATGGCTTTCCAGTCTCCAAGGACAGTGGTAAGGTTTGCAAGTTGACCAAGAGGGCAGTTGGCCTGAGACCATAGCTGTTCCCTAAGAGTATTTGCTAAAATTTATCAGAGCAGTGAATCTATTGTACTTGGGATCATGACCCTTGTACAGAAGAAATTCTCTGAGTTGCTGGGCAGTTTTTACAAATCTCATTCTCCTGTGATGAGTGGTGACTGAGTTATGACATAACAAAGAAGGTCCCATAGGGTGTCCTGAGAAATCTTTACAACCAGGAAAATTCTTAAGCTAAAATCAATAGCCACACGTACACAACCTATACACTGTGTTAAAATGGAGCTGAGGCTGGGTCCAAAACGGACAGAGGAGGGAAGCTTCTTGAACAGCAGCTCTGTTTTCTTTACATGTATTAAGAGTTAAATTCCTCATCTGGCCCAACCCACGTGTGCAATAGGATTTATTGAATATCATCAAGTAAAGCAGGAGATAAAACATTTGCCTTTGGGATTGTAAAATATATAGTTTCTTATTGGAACCACTGTCAGGGCCCCCCGAAAATATTGATTATAAAGTTTGGGGTTCAAATCTCTGCTCTATTTCCAGGAGCCTGAATCTTCCATTGTCTTTAGATTTCCTGCTAATTACTGATGGATGGCTTGGTCACAGTGGAGAATGTCTCCTAGTTTTCATAATAACAGACCTAGGCCCTGGGTGTGCCAGCATCTGTTCTGAGAGCTTTGTTTAGGTGCCTAGGGACTGTGTGCTGCTAGGGTTAAAAGAATTTTTTGATATCAGCTTTATACATGATAGATGTTTTCTGCGGTCAACCCCACTGTTAGAAAGCTATTTAAGAGGATGCCTGAATAAACCAAAGACTCCAGTTTCCAGCATAGACTGAGAGCCCTCCTGAGATGACAAGATGTGTCTGTGATTCATCCTTAACACCGAGGAGTAGCTAGGAGTTTCCCTAGGTCCACGAATTCCCACTCAGGGATGTACCCGAGGCTGTTCGGATGACTCTGATTACAGCCTCAAAGACATCAGTGAGAACAGATGGCCTCTGTATCGTGGGACTGATACAAGCCAGGCCCCGGCAAACCTGTCCACATATAACAACAGGGAGGCTTCTTATCAATTATGAAAGCTTGGCCATTAGCTTAGACTTGTCCCTCCCACTCTTATAACTTAAAATTAACCTGTCTTTTTTTTTTTTTTTTTTTTTTTTTTTTTTGGTTTTTTTGAGACAGGGTTTCTCTGTGGCTTTGGAGGCTGTCCTGGAACTAGCTCTTGTAGACCACAGACTGGTCTCGAACTCACAGAGATCCACCTGTCTCCGCCTCCTCCTGAGTGCTGGGATTAAAGGCGTGTGCCACCAACGCCCGGTTTAACCTGTCTCTTTAAATCTACATTCTGCTATGTGGCTAGGTTATCTCTGTTCTGTACCATATGTCTGACTTCTTCAGAGTCTGTAGTGAAATCCTAGCACTTAGATTCCTCCTCTGCTTCCTCTCTCTCCCCGGAAATCCCACCTATCCTCTCCTGTTGTCCATTCAGCTCTTTATTACTCCAATTACAGCAATACATCTTCACACAGTGTACAAATATCCACAACAGAAACATGGAATTGTAAAGCCTGTCACAGTGGGGTTGTAATCTTAGAGGTAGATAAAAAGCACGAGGTTGTCAAACCTGTCACATTGATGATAAACAAAGGGCACCAAATGTGTTCTAATCTTAAGACTCTAAACATGCTGCCTGTTCCAATTTGGCTGACTCTTTTGTAAACAGTCAGTTCTGCTTTTGTGAATTTTGTGAACTTTTTTCCTGTCTTGATTGGCTGACCCGTGGTTGAATCCACCGTCTCTGCATTCCCTAGAAATTGTCTGTGGATCCCAATATGCCACTACTTAATATTCTGCTGCTCTTCCACTATTCCAGTGGGGAGTGAGAAGGCCTGGGCCATGATAAAACTTTCATCCTGCAACACTACTGCCTCTAAGAGTTTTTCAATCTGAAAGTGAGGACGTGGTGTTGTGCCTGAGTCACAAGGATCCACAAAGAGACCAGGGAGATAGACCACCGATGCAAATGCATGAGGTTTATTAAATTGTCTATCCTACCTCGGGAGGGACCCTGTCTAGCAAGCTAATGCAGCAGCCTCCAGAGGGGGTGAAGTTCTCTGTCTACTGCTAGGTTTTAAAGACAAAAGTTATAGGATTACATCAGTAGGTACGGGTTGGTTTCTGATTGGTTGACATTTGGGGAACAATTAGGAGAATTTCTCAAAGTCATATTTTGGCATGAGATTACTTGTATATCAATTATTCTCATTGGTCAGTGCTGAGAAGGAACATTCTGTGGTTTCTATGGCTTTGTCTTGTTACCTGCAGGTAGCCTGTTATTCATAGATACAATAGTTTTTAGAACTGTATCCTGGAGACTATAGGAAAGGTTTTGGTCTCTCCTGGGGTTTTCTTTTGTGGCCAAACAGTTCCCAGGAACCAAGTACCTAGGAGGCTAGAGGTCTGGAGTTTCAATTGAGAAATAAAAGGATCTTATGATAAGGATATCCTTTATCAGAAAAATATCAGCCAAACGCAAGCCAGAGCATGCTAGGGGGAGCAGGCAAGGAGGCCAGAGAGAAGGGGCTCCCATGTGCCTTGCAGCCCCCTAAAACCCTGTCACTCGTCATCCTGACCTCACCTTGACCAAGCCCTGACAGGCGTGGCCAGGCACACTTCTAGCAGGCGTGGCTTACATTGTCCTCTACAAGTTTCTTTGTTTTCAGTTTTGGCCCTAGGCTCTGGGAGGCCAGAGGATCTCAAGTTTCCTTGTGTCAGAGGCCCATGTGTCTTTTCTGTAGCCTGTCATAGCTACTAAAGCAGGGGCTGACTGAGGGTCTGGTTCCTAGAAGTGAAGCCTTTTAGTTTAGTTTACCCCTTTCATTGGGGGCTGGAGAGATGGTTAAGTGGTTAAAAGCTCTGGCTATCCAAAGGATCAGGGTTCCCACCACCCACATGGCAGCTCACCACTGTCTGTCTGTAGTTCCAGTGGATCCAACATTAAAAATAAATAAATCACTTAAAAAAAGACTGGGGATACAAACAGTATATTGCAAAAATATATTTAACTTGATGGGTGTGGTGGCACATGCTTTTAATTCCAGGACACTGGAGACAGAGGCAGGTGGACCTCTGAGTTGAGGCCAGCCTGGTCACAGAATGAGTTCCAGGATAGCCGTGACCACAGAGAGAAACCCTGTTTCAAACATACAAAAATCCAGACATTTAGCACATATCAAGATCACCTGTGCAATATTTACCAAAATGGAAAAAAAGAATTGAATGTAAATGAAAACTGTAAAATGCCCTTAAGTTGTCTATTTCCAGTGACTTTTCCTGTTTGTGTGCACACATCAGAGTCCTCAAAGATCGGGTGTTCCCATCCAGCCCCTAGTTTCAGCTTGCTGATTCTAGCTTATGCTTCCTCCACTCTGCATCTCTGCTTGCACTACTCAATTGATGCGACAAAACACCCAACAGAGCATCCTAACACAAGAGAGGCTTATTCCTGTTTCAAAGATGCTGAGCACTTCGGTGAAGAAGGCAGGGCAGCTACGGTGGCTCAGCCCTTGCCCTGGCCTGTTTGCTTCCTGGTGGAGGCAGAAAGACAGCCTCTCTAGATAGCCTCTTTAACAGGGAAGCAGGTGCTCAGTCACAGGAGCCCAGAGGGGATATTTGCATTCAGCCACAACATGCTGCCCTCCTCCATAAGAGCCTTTTCAAAGTGCAAAGTGCAATCAATTCAACTTCAAGGGTCCCAAGTCTCAACAGTTCCAACACTTTTCAGATGCTCAGTCGCTTTTTAAGACTCAAGGCAATTCTTAACCATTAACTAACACACCCAATGACATAGTTTCAATATACAATGACAAACCATAAACATCTCCATCCCACAAGGGTGAAATGAGTATAAGCGGTAGGGCAGAGAAACTACCCAACTAGACCACTCTTTGGGTAGAAAAAAAAGATTTATTGGGGTTCACCCTGCCAAAGACCTACTGGGTGAGGGACAGAGAGAAGAGCAAAATGGTGGAAAAGCAAGCAGATTTTATAGGACAGCAGGGTAGGAATCTGAGCAGACACAGGCCACCTGTCCTTGCCTGAGGTAGGCCTACATTCCTGGCATCTCCAACATCTTGGGGGCTCCATTTCAACTTAGGATTCACGCATACAGCATCACATATTGGTCTGTGAGCATGTCCTGCCTGGCCCACTAGAGTTACAGCAAATGGCCTCTTTCTGACTGTGCACAGCTACATTCTCCTGAGAATCCTGTATGTTGTGTGATGTTTTACTCTTTTGGCTCTTTAGTCTTTTTGGAGGGCCCACCACTCAGCTCCCAAATAAATCACACACAGAGGCTTATTCTTAGTTACGAATGCCCGGCCTTACCTTGGCTTGTTTCTTGCCAGCTTTTCTTAATTTAAATTATCCCATTTATCTTTGGCCTCGGGGCTTTTATCTCTTTCTATTCCTGTATACCTTTTCTTTCCTCCTTACTCCGTGTCTGGCTGTGTGGCTGGCCCCTGAAGTTCTCCTCCTCTCTCATTACCTGATCCTTTTCCTCCCAGAATTCTCCTCATATTTACCCTCTCTGACTGCCAGCCCCACCTATCCTCTCTCCTGCCTCACTATTGACCATTCAGCTCTTTATTAGACCATCAGGTGTTTCAGACAGGCAAAGTAACACAGTCTCACAGAGTTAAACAAAAGTAACACACACTTTAAAATAATATTCCCCAACACCTATAGGTCTCCTCCTACAAGAGCACAACCCCACAGCTACCTCCCCTTTATGATCTGATTACTTTGAACAAACTCTACCTCCTCGTTCCCTTGTTAGGGTTGCAACATAATAATTTAGACTGGGGCAGACACACGCAGTCCATTGCAATCTACCGAGAAAGAACAGGATGTCCCAAACAATGTGTGATTGGGACACACACACAAAAGATGATGAAACTCCCTAAAACCAAAGTTGCAAAATCAGCAACTTTCCTGTCCTCCTTTGGCAAAGGTCTAGAGTTTTTGGCCACAGGAGAACAACCAGCCCCATATTGAAAGCATGTATCCCACAATGACTGGGAAGGGTAAGATCCCAGAATATTCTGAACTGTATAAAAAGATGAAGTATAGCCAGACATGATGGCACGATTTTTATACAATATATTTTATGTTTTCCCCTCCCACAACTCCTCCCAAATTCTCTCTACCCACCCAAGTTCATGTTCTTTCTCTCTCACGTTCTTTAAAACAGAACACTGAAAATCAAAACAAAGAAAGAAACAGTAAGACAAAAGATGCCAAACAAAACAAAACAAAACAAAAAGCCTACAAAACAAACAAACAAACAAGAAGTTCATTTTTTGCTGGACACTGGGGTCTGCCCTGGAGTGTGGTTGACATTTCCAGCCATGTGCCCCTAGAGAAAACTGGCAAACTACTTGACTTTAAGACTTAACAAAAGCTACTTTAGACTAGGATGAGTAGCAACAGGAGGCACAAATACATAAATGGATGAATAAAGATTTGGAACCCACCCATAGCTATTTGATCAATTGGTTTCCAGCTCAAGTAGTTCAGTGAGTAACAGCTTTAATAAATAATGTCAGGCCAGGTGGTGGTAGCACAAACCCTTAATCCCAGCACTCTGGAGGCAGAGGCAGGTATATTTCTGTGAGTTCGAGGCCAGCCTGGTCTACAAAGCTACACAGAGAAATCTGTCTTCAAAAAAATTAAAATTAAATTAAATTAAAATAAAAATGATGTCGGAACAACTTAATGCCCATGTTGGAGAGCAAAATGTCATTAATTTGAGGCTGTGGGTTTAAAGTGGTATAGTGCTTGCCTGGCATGTACAAGGTGCTGAGTGTGATCCCTAGCAACACCCAAAAGTTAATTTGATGTGTGTCAAAGACCAAACCTTAAAATTTAGTAATAAAGTACTTTAAGGAGAAAGGAGAAGGTGATACGTTGATATGCAAAGGGTATGCTAAACAGCACCTAGGAAAATATGTATGAAAAATGGAGCTGAATTTGGAAGTCTGCGTGAAATACTGGAACCCTCGCCCTGTCCCCCCCTCCCTCTCTACGCCATCCCCTCACAGACCTTGCTGGGATGAGGGGAATTCACAGTAACTTGGTCCAGGTGTTGACTTTCAAAACCCATTTTATTCTAAGATGCTTTAATACTTTTGTTACTATGCAGCTATGAAAAGGGGGAACTCTGCTAGCTGCAGACGGTAAGTTTGAAGACGGTGAGTTTGAAGACGTTCATTCCTATTTGATGCAAAATATCTTCTGTGATGCTAGAAACAGCGGCTGTGAGAGCACGGCCAGCCCTAGTGTAAGGCTGCTCTGCTTGCTTGCTATTGTAGGTGGCTCAGGGGAGGACGGGAGTGTTGTCGCCCAGCTCTGCTTGTTTGCTATTGTAGGTGGCGCAGGGGAGGACGGGAATGTTGTCGCCCTGCCCAGAGCTTGGAGCAAAAGATCGCCGGGCAGAGGGACGATAGTGCCGTGACTCGGATTCGAACCGAGGTTGCTGCGGCCACAACGCAGAGTACTAACCACTATACGATCACGGCGAGCCACACACCGAACGGCACATGTGTCGTCAGCGCTCGCACAATTGACTGAGCCTCAGTTCCGCCCGGTCCTGATCCCGACGTCTGCTTCTGCTGGGATGCCTGCACCGTAACCCAGCCACCGGCTGCTCTTCTTGAAGCGGGCGGGGCACCAATGGATCTGCTGCTAGTTTGCGACACCTCTGAGAAGCCTGTGACGCAGAAAGCCGTGGCTGCAGATAGCACCAAGCTAGAGACTTCCTCCTGCTCGGATGAGAGGTCTTCCCTGTTTTCTTCTGTGGTTCAGTTGGTTAGTGAGGGTGTGTAGTGATAAGAAGGTGAAAAGTTCGATCCTCTACTACTTTCGCTTTGTTTTTTGTTTTGTTGTTTGCTTTCTCCCCCCCCCCCAACTCCCCCCCTTTACTTTCACAAGACTGCGTGACACTTTCATTACCCTCCGAGATTTTGCTGTGGCTGGGGCACTTCGAAAGGCTGTGCACGGTGGTCCTGGCACGGTGGTACCTTGGTTCAGCCAAGGTACGCAGTGAGACCCTACTCAAAACAACAATGATAATAAAATAAAAGTAAAAGTTAAAAATCATTCCCTGGGATCCTTTCAAAGAGCCAGGGAGGAAACGAGCGGTATAGACTCAAGTAACAAAACAGTCCCCGGCAGCCTCAGGTTTTTTTGTTTGCTTTTGTTTTGTTTTGTTTCTTTGGTGTATCGTCTATCAGTGAATTATTTCAGCATTTCCTGAATTCCCTTCTTTATACAACTTGTTTTTTTGTTTGTCTTTTAAGTAAGACTTATGTAGCCCAGGCTGGACTCAGTTCCCCATGTGTAGAACATGGTCTTGGAACTCGCCATCCTCCTGCCTCAGCTTTTCTAGTGTTGCGATTCCAGATCTACGTCAAGCCTGAATCCATTTCTTTTTTCAGGATCCATTTTTAGAAGATAAATATTATTGTAACGAGTCTCTTTCTGTCCCGCCAGCCAGCTCCCAAATAACGACAAGGAGACTTCTTATTACTTATGAAAGTTCAGCCTAGAGCTTACGCTTGTCCCACTAGCTCTTATATTAATTTATATTAATCTACGTTTTGCCTTGTGGCGTTTTAACCTCTTCCTCCTTGTACCTTTTCTTTCCTTTCCTCTGGCCTCTCTCCTGCCTAGATTCATCTTCCTTCCCTCTCTGCCCAGAAATCCCGCCCAACCTCTTCTGCCTACCTATTGGCCACCCAGCTCTTTATTAAACTAATCCAGAGGTGCCTTGGCAGAGATACATCTTCACGGTGTACAAAAAGATTATTCTCCAACATATTATGGCATATATTTTTCTTGCCCTTGGTGTTTAAAAAAATGCCCTTTTTGTGTTGTCATTTACATGGCTTCAGATAGAGTCTTGGAAATTGCAGAAAAAAATTTGACATGAGCTTTCTCTTTGCTCCCATGTATGTATAACATCAGTTTCACTGGAGTTGATTACACCCTGTCTGGGGCTTATTTTTGCATGGTGTCTCTTGGATTGAGCTCCTCATCTCTTTGCATCTCTTACTTTCATTGTAACAGCCCCCAAACCTTAGCCCGGCTGATGCCATGAAGGAGGTGCCATTCAAGCCATGAAACTCAGCATGTAGACAGCACCACCTGCCAAAACAAAAACAAAGGCCCACTCCACCAAAGTCCTAGTTCTGAGAAAGTCTCTAAATGTACTAACGTTGCTTTTTGGCTTCTGTGGTTTCCCTTCTAGTTAACCGTTCTTGTTAACTGCAGTATGTCAGCCCAGGACATGGTTTTTGTGTTTAAAAGCCACCCTAAAAGAGGCTCCATCTAGCTGGCCATTGGTGGCGCACGCCTTTAATCCTAGTACTCAGGAGGCAGAGGCAGGCCAATCTCTGTGAATTCAAGGCTAGCCTGGTGTACAGATCAAGTTCCACCAGCACAGGCTCCAACAATACAGAAAAACTGTCTCAAAAAACAAAACAGAAAAAGGCTCCATCTACGCTGAAGTTTCCAAACACCCAGTGCTACTAATAATGACTTTCCTTTGTTTTGTGAGACAGAGTTTTTCTGTGTAACAGTTGTTCTGGAACTCGCTTTATACACCAGGCCAGCCTCAAACTCACAGATGTCTGACTCTGCTTCCAGAAAGCTGGGACTAAAGGCTTGCACCACCATGCCCTGCTTACTAATGTCTTTCTGTTGGCTTAAACCTGTGTGAATAGTCTTCTCTGGCAGATACCCCACAATATAATCTTTGTTATGGGTGGGGAACTTTCAGCCATTGTTTCTTCAAACATTTTTCTTTCTTCTCTACCCACAGTTTTCATGAAACCCAGTTTTCACATATTAGGGCATTTAAGTTTATCTTACAATTCATGGATCTGTTTGTTCTTTAAAGTTCTTTTCATTTTGTCGTTAAGTCTCAGTTTGAATATTTTCTTTTTATTTACTTATATGTGTACAGGATTTTGCCAGCATATGTATGTGCACAGCACATGTGTGTCTGGTGTCCTAGGAGGCCAGAAAAGGGCATCAGATCCCCCGAGACTAGAGTTACAGTCAGGAGCAACTGTGTGGATTCTGGGAATTGAATGTGGATCCGAACCATTCCTCCAGCCCCAGATGGGATATTTTCAATTGCTTATGGGCATATTTCAGTGATTAGGTGTTCTGCCATGTATAACCTGTTGCTAATCCCTGTGGAAAAGCTGCCCTCTCCAATGTCTTACTTTTGATCTCTAATGTCTCATTTGGTTGATTTTAAATATTCTGAATCTCCTTTTGAAGATTTGGGCCTAGGATTCAGGCAAAATAACTGACAGTCCTGTCTCCTAATTCTAACACCATGACACATCTGATTCTGTTTCACTGGTGGAATTTTCTACTTGTTATGGGTCATAGCCACCTAGGCCTTGGCATGCCTTGTATTCCTTGGTTCTTTCCAGTGATGATAATTGAGTCCTTGGGTTTTGCACAGGCCCAGAGAAGATCAACTGGAATGAGCCCACCTTGCTTCCTTTAAACAGCTCATCTAATAGGAAGGGAAATTTGCTGGTTCCAGACACTTGTACCTCCTCTTTCTCTCTTTCTCTTTTCTTTCTTTTTTTTTTTTTTTTTTTTTTTTTTTTTTTTTTTGTAGCCCTGGTTGTCCTGGAACTCATGTAGACAACCAGGCTGACCTTGAACTCCCAGAGATCTACTTCCCAAATGCTAGGATTAAAGGTATAAGCCATGTCCAACACTATTCTGTTTTCCTTATGAATTGCATTTATCTGTGTTGGATGCAGTGATGCATATTCTCTCCTTACAAGAGAATTAGCATGCTGACAACCAGCTCTATTAGTCCTTGTAGTGGTTATTTTCCTTGTTGCTTTGACCAAATACCTGACATTAGGTAAGTTAAGGGAGGAAGGGTTCATTGGGCTTACAGTTTAAGGGGACACAATTTGGAACAGGGTGGAACAGTCCAAATCAGGAAGCAGAATGCAGAGAGGAAGTAGGCTCGGGCTGTCTACTGTCAAAGCTGATCCTTGCTCCTGCAAGTTTCCACTTCCCAAAGATCACACAGAGCTTTCCAAGACAGTGTTACTAGCTGGGAACCAAGTATTCGGGCACTTAACCCTATGGGAGACATTTTACATTCAAACCCCAATAGTCTTTCACAGGTGCTATATTAGACCTTCGAAAAAAATATTAACACGACTGATTAAAGCAAGCTGTCTTTAGAAGTTCGAAAGGGACTTGCCAGATGGTCATCTCCCCCTAAGTCAGGGTTTCAGAGAGCAGCCCCCCACCCCCCCGCTGGCTTTTGAGGTCCCTTTAATGGGGGAAGGGTTAAGGTTGATAGATAGATAAAAGCTGTCAAGATAATTTGGTGGGCTGGAGAGATGGCTCACAGAGTTTAAGAGCACTGACTGCTCTCCCAGAGGACCAGAGTTCGATTCCCAGCAATCACATGGTGGCCCACAACCATCTGCAGTGGGGTCTTGTGCCCTCTTCTGATGTGCAAGCATGCATGCAGATAACTGTATACGTAATAAGTAAACAAAATCGTTTTTAAAAAGATAATTTGGCTGTTAGCACCTGGCTCAAGGCTGCCTGTGCGGTAGAAAACAGCTGTAGAGATAAATGCAAGTGTAGGCATCTGGTCTGTGGACCTGAAATGGCGGCCACACCCCTTTGGATGTGGCTTCAAGCGGACAAAAGCAGAAAGAGAGGAGCTTGAGGCGTGGCTCTCCATTGCATGCTCTTTCTGTTGGGTCAGCGTTTCTGGTGGGAAGAGCAGGGAAACACTCGGGCGGTTCTTTGTATTTTTCTGTGTAATTGTCCCCAATAAACACCCATTTATCATTTATCTTGGGTCTAGTGATATCATTACATCCTCACCTTCAGTTGGCCCCAAAGGGGCGTGGCCCCCATTTCTGGTCCACAGACCCGATGCAAGGACCCATCATGTGGAAAGTGAGTCATCAAGGCTGTTGAGCCAAGTTTGCAGAATTCCAGAGACTAACTCAAGGAGTCGACGCTTCTGATGCAAAAGCAAAAGGTTTCTTTTTATTGTTCAAGCTGGCCAGCTTGGATCCCATCCCATGGCGGAGGAAATGAGATGCCAACCAGCCCAAAAGAGCTTTTAAAGGGAAAAAGGGGAGGGGTCTCAGTTTGCAAGGTTCCCATGGTTACAGAGATTACTTAGCATACAAAGTTTCCAGCCAAGATTTTCATGAAACAAAGGATCTTGAAGAAGGCAGTAACTGTCACCTGATTAGGTAAAATTAATTGCACATCTGTGGGCTAAGGGCTTACAACCGGAGCACATCCTGCAATCTAAAAGTTTTACGAGTTTCAAGAGGCTATCTGGTTCCCAGTCTTCTCAAGGCAAGGGGGTAGGGGCAGATGTTGGCGCAGCTGCTCGTGTATTTGAGCTTCTGGTCACATTCTCCGTGATCAGAGGGCTCTCTCTTTCTTTGTCACAGCCTAAACGTTTATGTCTTTTAGTTATTAATTTTTCCATCACAAAGGTGTCATAGATCACAGGTTCAGCAGGGCCAGGGCCAGGGTCACGGCCAGGGCCACGGCCAGGTAGGTTTGCAGATACATTAGGCTTAGGAAACAGACACTTATTCTTGTAAGGTATGGAGACTTAATAACAATGTATTAAAATGTGGCCGGGCTTTGGTGGAGCTTGCCTTTAATCCCAGCACTGGGGAGGCAGAGGTAGGCAGATCTCTGTGAGTTCGAGGCCAGCCTGGTCTCCAGAGAGAGTGCCAGGATAGGCTCCAAAGCTACACAGAGAAACCCTGTCTCAAAAATACCAAAATAAAAATAAAAAAAATAATAACAATGTATTACAATGTGGCTCCTCACCAACAATGTGGCTTCTGTTTTGGTTTCACAGTGATGGCTTTAGAAGCAGTGGGAACTGGGAGAATGGAGCCTATGAATGAGGCAGACTGAAGTTTCATGCAATCACCAACTTTATTTAGAGCATCAGACAATTTTTATTGTGAGGGTTAAGGAAAGGTAATATGAGCAAAGGTCACACGAGTTCAAGCTATATACAATCACAAGGACCAGCGGTGGGTAGCTGGAAAACAATAGTAAACAGCAATGGTTAATCTGAAGCGAACCCACTCCCGTTTGCCGCACCTGGGAGGAACATTCAAGTGCATTCCAAGAACAACCCCGGTGCTTTGAAGGACGGGAGTCACAAGGCTCTTATCCTGTTTTCTTGGAGTTTTCTCACAAGCACTCAGAATACTCACTCAGTTTTCTTCATGGACCATGTTCTGACACACAGGTGTTTGTTTGTTTGCTTGTTTTTTTTTAAGAAAGATTACTTTTAATTAGTTATGTATATGATGGAATTTATTAGACTAGCTTACAGGCTGTGGCCCAGCTGACCCAACTATGGCCACCTATGAACAGAAGGTCCAAGAATCCAGTAGTTGTTCACTAAATGAGGCTGGATGTCACAGCTGGTCTTCAATATCACTAGAATCCTGAAGAAGCAGTGAAAGAATGGACTTGCCAGTGAGAGTGTGTGCAAGCAGGCAAAGAGAGAGTTTTCTTCTTCCATGTCCTTAGACAGGCTGCCACCAGAAGGTGTGGCCCAGATTAAAGGTGGATCTTCCCAGGTGGATTAAAGGTTTATCTTCCCACCTCAAAGATCTGGATTAGAAGTAAGTCTTCCCATTTCAAATGTATAATTGAGAAAAAAGAATCCCTCACAGGAGTGCCCAGTCATTGGGTTTTAGTTAGTCCCAGATGTAGTCAAGTTGACAACCAAGAGTAGCATCACAGGGGGTATGTATCCATAATGTTGAGTCTCTTTCCCATTCAGCCTCTGGAGTAACCTGAATTCATTGACTTTGACACACTCAAACCTCATATCCAACTTATCACCCCTGCTGATCTAAAGTGAAGCACTTAAGTGCATTCAAGAAAGAGAAAAGCTCTCTCAGTAAGGAGAAGACATAGTTGCAGTTTATGCTAGAGAAGTTGTATCCTCAAAATCACCAAGAATGATTACAGCTCAATAACTAAAAGACAGGCCAATTTATATGAGATAAAACCTTTTGCAGATATACAGCAAGTATACAACTGGCCAACAAGTCCATGTTTTGAAAGGTATTCAACATCATTAGCCACTTGACTGAAAATGAACACCAGATACTATTTCGTAGCTAGTCGGATTACTGATTTTGTTTTCTTTTTCTTTTCTTTTCTTTTTTTTCTCGAGACAGTGTTTCCTTGTCTTCCTTTGGAGCCTATCCTGGAAAATGTGTAGCCCAGGCTGGCCTTGAACTCGTGATCCTCCTGCCTCTGCCTCCTTCAGCAAATCCTACTGGCGTTTGCCACTACAACCGGCAAGGACTACTGATTTTTTAAAAAATCAAAGTATATGATAAATGTTAACAAAGCTAGAGATGTAGCTCAGAGAGTACCTACCTACCTAAAATGTAGGATGTTATCATCCAGGCAAACCTGGCGGTGCCCCTTGGCTCTGTATGAAGGTGCAAAGGTCCCTTTAAGAGATAAGCTTTGCCCACTCACTCTCTTTCTTTCTTTCTTTCTTTCTTTCTTTCTTTCTTTCTTTCTTTCTGTGGAGGAAGCAGGTCTCTCTCTTTCTCTTTCTCTCTTCTCCCTCCCCTTTCTCTCTTCCCTTCCCTTACTCCCTCCCCCCCCATAACTTTTCTATGTAAGTTCTGTTTAATGGCTTGTTTGTCCTCACCATGGGATCCACAAAAGTCCAGCCTCACACTGCATATCATATCATATCATATCATATCATATCATATCATATCATATGAGACATGTTTCAGTTTTCCACAGAACTGACCGTGGTGTGCTATACACTTGCTATGCCATCACTTGGGAGATGGAAGATCAGAAGTTCAAAGCTGACCTCTGCTTTATAGTGAGTTCAGGTCTCCTTGATAAGGAGACCCTATATAGAAGAAGATGATGATGAAGGAGAGGAGGAGGGGGTGAAGGAGGAGGAGGAGGAGGAGGGGGTGAAGGAGGAGGAGAAGGAGGAGGAGGAGGAGGAGGAGGAGGAGGAGGCAAGCTAGAAATTGGAATCCCCATGCATTGCTGTGGGCAAGGTAAAGTGGTGCCGCTGCAACTATAGGCAGCTTGACAGTTCACAAGAAAGTTAGACCCCTACACATTTGGCATATAGTTCAGTAATCCACTCCTAAGCACATACACACTCAAGAGAGCTGAAGCTAGATTTCTACACTAAAACATATACAGTACCGCTCACAAGAGCCAAACACACCAGTGAATTTTAAAGAACCTGGGGCCAGGAATCATTGGAAAGTTTGACCTCAAGGTATGGCTAACAGTGCAACATTGTGTCAAAAATTCATTGCTCAAGCAATACAACCTACCAGGAAGCAGTATGAGCAAATTTATATGATTCCGTATATGGGAGAGACCTTCAAGATAATTCCAGTTCTTGATGCAGAATAGCTTTTCCTAACTAGGGTGTTGTGGAGATGAGAGTTTATCTCTGACATTCCTTTTCCTATATCCTTGCATTCCATGTTAGGGACACCAGCACCAATGAGAGCAAACCGTGAGGGAAAGTCCCGTGCCCACTGGGTGTGAATGTTTGCATCAAAGTCCTGATGATGATCAACCCAGACTTTGGGATGTGTCTCTCCAGTGACAGCACCTGAACTTCTAAAAGGATCAAAGTAAGTTTTCTCTTACAAGTGAGTTTTATTTTATTTTTAAAAAGCCAGGGACTGCATCAGTCCATCTCCTCTGGAGCTTCGGGTAACTCAATTCTGTGACCAGATCTGCTCTTTCTGCATCTCCTCCTCCTCCTCCTTTCCTTTTACGTGGGCATTTCAAGCCAAATGTGACGGGACATCAGGGTTCTCATTCCACAGCAGTGTTGTAAGTAAACTCTAGTCAATAAAATAAAATTAAACACAAAAGCATTCCTCAAGTATTCTTTATGGCTATCTGTGGCTGACAAAGTGAGCCATCACCTACATGGATAAGGGTAGGGAAAAAGTTGATTTCTGTCAGTCCACAGTCATCACCCACCCCAAGTCACATTCTGATTCTCTTTCCATCTCTGTCCACCCAGTGCTGAGGTTTCAGCATCAGTAACATCCCTGGAGAGAGATGGGTAAAGCGGGAGAGTGGGTGTGTGGATGAATTTCTGCCTCTTCCTTTTGGCTTTTTTCCATCTCCTGGGTGTTTTTAAAAATGGTATAGGGAAATGGGTGGGATCAAGATGCACAATGTGAAATCCACAAAGAATCAATAAAAGTTTTTTTTAAAAAGAGAATATTATGTATTTTCACAAAAAAGGGTACTCGATTAGTTTACTATTTTTTGTTTGTTTGGTTTTGGGTTTTTTTTTTTTTTTTTTTTTTGAGACAGGGTTTCTCCGTGTAGCTTTGGAGTAGTTTACTACTTTTGTCACACTCCAGTCACTTCCTTAACATCCTAGAAGAGCAGCTGCTGTACATTAGGGATGCCATATGCCCTGCAAATAAAACAGCCGGTAAACCTGAAGAACAATGGCTCGTTTTGTCGTCGTCCCTCCCCCCCCCCCCCCCCGCCGTCCAATCCAGTGGAAATAGAATAAGTCCTGCTCAGAGAAGGCTTTTCATCAGTCTGTTCACACAGATCACGTTTTGTTATAGAACTGTCCCCAGGATTTACGTCGTGTGCTTTTGACTACTTCTGAATTGAGAATAGTTTGGGCATTGGTAAACTTCAGTGGAGGCTTTTCAGAGCCAGGAGTTTGAACTGAATTAGCATTTATTTCCCTTCTAATGAGCTGCAAGCCAGGCAGAAGCAGAAGAAATTCTGTAGGTCATGCCTCGAAACTCCTTGAGTAGCAAATCTGGCCCAGATTTATCACAGCCTAGCATATAGGGAGACCTGTATTTCTTCAACAGTGGGAGAATTCAAAGTCATGAGGAAACGTTGGTTACATGGTTGTTTTACTGTGGAAATTCATTGAGATGCGTGGATGACTTCTTTTCCCTTTTCTCAGTGTATTGTTACAAAGAGCTTCTCAAGGACGCATTGGTGGTTCAATGGTAGAATTCTCGCCTCCCACGCGGGAGACCCGGGTTCGATTCCCGGCCAATGCAACCTCATCTTTCCTCCTTCTACTCACAGCACTTTTTCTTCGAGCGTACGGCACAAATTTACAAATATTGAATATCGCTACCACAGTTGTTTAATGACTTCCAGGTTCTTCCTATTTCCATCCAGACATCCATAGCCTGAGGATTTTATTCTCATGGCAAAAATAGCTTATTCTAGACAGAAAAAAGAAAGATAGGATGGGCAGGCAGAAGCTATTCAAACATTTTTGTTCAGGGCAGAGTGCTGTCCCCAGAGGCTCCCGCCTATCTGCTTTAGACTAAGTGAATTATATAGTAACGCCTGGCTGGAATACTGCTAGAAAAGGGTCTGTCAAGTTGTCGGGGTTAAACCCTGCTGTGGTGGCACATATTTTTAGGGTTAATGAAGACCCATTTCAGGGTAAGAAACCTAAGCAAACTGTAAGTACAACAGAGCAGTCTTACTTTGTAACCAGAACACCAGGGGAGAGCGCGAACGCAGTCCCCCACTACCACAAATTATGCAGTCGAGTTTCCCGCATTTGGGGAAATCGCAGGGGTCAGCACACCCCAGGTGCAATGGGTGGGCCTCGCCCTGGGAAAACCACCTACTTGATCATGGTATCTCCCCTGCCAGGTAAGTATGCTTTCCGCAGGCGCAGGCCCGACCCAGCCACACTGGCCCTGCGCTCTCAACACACGGTCACTTCGCCGAATGCAGTTGCTAGCTTTCTCGGACGCACACGTATTTTCTAGGTGTATTTGCCACCTATCGCTCGTCTTTCCTTCTCAAACCATGAAAAATCTCCACGGTTTCTGAAGAGATACGGACCCAGCAGCTCCTGCGCGTCCTTAATCTGCATAGATCATGCCCTTCGGGCGACATGTCCTGCCTTCAGTCGGCTTCTCCTTCCTCCCTGTGTGGGCTTGTACCGACGTCCCATTTTAGCTATTTTATTGACTCATTGACTGTAGTAAATTTTGAAATTTTGCTTTAAGGTTTACAGCATCCCTTCTGCTGTCCCACAGCCTTGCTCAAGTATCATTCTTCCCTTTCTGTTCTTACCATTAATTTGCTTCTACCAAATTTGTTGACCCTATAATTTATTATTGTCAAACAGTCAAATTTCTTCTTCTTCTTCTTCTTCTTCTTCTTCTTCTTCTTCTTCTTCTTCTTCTTCTTCTTCCTCTTCTTCTTCTTCTTCTTCTTCTTCCTCTTCTTCTTCTTCTTCGTCGTCGTCGTCGTCCTCCTCCTCCTCCTCCTCCTCCTCCTCGTCCTCCTCTTCTTCTTCTTCTTTTTTTTAAGACAGGGTTTCTCTGTGTAGCCCTGGCTGTCTTGAAACTTGCTCTGTAGTTCCGGCAGACTGGCCTGGAACTCAGAGATCCTTCTGCCTCTGCCTCCTGAGTGCTGGGATTAAGGGCGTGCGCCACCACCGCCTTGTCATGAGTCTTTTCTTTTCCTCAAACAAAATCAGTAGTATCCTCATTTGTTTCTGATGTTCGTCTCGACTTCTGTGGAACCAAGGGCGATGGAACCATCGATGTTCCAACATAATATTCAAATTCAAGCACAGCCTTTTTTTTTTTTTTTTTTTTTTTTTTTTTTTCATCACACTGGCCAGCATAGCAAATACTTCATGACTGGAGCGAGCAGGAAGTACAAGAGGAAGGCATGGTTGTCAGCACCTAGACATATTCCTACACTTGCAAACTTCCCAGGAAGCCGTCCAAGAAGGCCAACAGTATCATTGTGGTTTTGAAAGACCCTCAGAACCGCGGCACCCCAAATCACTTACGAGAAGCAAGCTTGATGCAAAAAGCAAGAGGAGTTTTTATTCCAGGCGCACTGGGGCCCACAGTCATACACCACGCAGGGGTAGAGGACTGAGGATCTCGAGGGCAGAATTGAGACAGTTTTTATAGGGTTTACAACAAAGCCAGTACATTTGAACCAATCGTTCTAGAGTGTCAGAAGCTTACACAATGTGGGCCAATCAACTTAGCCCATTTTGCAGTTTCTAGGTTACTTTGAGTATTTATTAAAATTAAGTATGCGGCCTAAGCTTGTTGACTCATTTCCCGTTGTTTTGTTTGGCCAGGAAGCTAGGCCGTGGGACAGTTGGCGTTTTGGGGTGGTCATGGCTTTCTGGAACAAAATGACTTATAATAACTCAGAAACCAGACTGTTATTGAATATAACAACATTCCACAGGTGGTTATGAATAATAACAATTTTATATATCGGTCATTGTGACCGGGCCATTTTATACATTCCCTTTTCTATGTGGCTAGGGGGTGAATATTTTTAAACTTCTAAACTAGGTTCCCGTGGTCTTTGTGGTCATAGGAGAATTTAGGTTATATTTTTCGGTCTTTCAGTTTCACCTAAGTGGATCCAGAAAAGACTGGCCTGAAGGAGCACAGTTTGCTTCTTATCAAGCAGCTTGCTCAATAGGATAATAACAAGGCTGGGTGGGCTCAGTGGGCTTTTGTCTACACAGGAATTTCAGAGGTCCCCTTGTGCATTGCATAATCCAGGTCCCTGCTATCATTTAAAATGACCCAACCAGCTAAAAGTATCCTGCACAGTCAATTCAAGAAAGGGAAATGGAGCCAAGCTTTGCTAAACACCTTATTTAAAAGCATATAAACTGCCCCGTGGTGAGTGCCCACACCTTCAATCCCAGAACTCAAGAGGCAGAGGCAGGCAGATCTCTGTGGTTTTGAGGCCAGCCTGCTACAAAGTGAGATACAGGACAGCCAGGACTGTTAACATAGAGAAACTCTGTCTCAAAAAACAAACAAACAAATGAAGCATATAAACCAGGTTCCCCAGGGGCCCGGACAGTGCTCCCTCTCTGGACACCCTGTCCTTGGTGATGCAAGGGACTCTGGCTTTGTGTAGTGTGTACTATCTTTGCTGCAATAGTGTGTGTGTGCGCTGTGAACTACAAACTTCTCATCCTGTAATTCTTTACTTGATAGAGAAACAGACTTGCAGAAGTGGAGCTAGCAGACAACAACACCAGGTCTCCATGACCCACATACTTTACACTCTCAAGCCCTCTGCTCAGTCTTTCTCTGCCATTCTTTGTCCCTTATGGTCCAGGCTGCTCTCAAGCTTACCTATTATTATCTGGACTTTAGCTTTCTGAGGTCACTTTTGGTGGCACCCACTAGCCTGTGGGTAGGAAGCACTGATATAGTCACAGGATGGTGGCACATATCAGTCCATGTCTGACCACCACAGGTTGTTTTATGGTGTGTTCAACTAGGGTATAGTCATTCCATCCCACCCAAAACACGCGGTGACCTCCTATTTCTGGGATCCCTGCCTTCATCCATCCATATCCACTACTTCCAAGTATTTGGTGCTCCTCTGCTTAATATCCAAAAGGAAAATCCTGTCTGAAGGTTAAAAATCTGTTCAACATAAAAACCCTAAAAGAGTACTTGTTCCATGAATATCATCTCTGGACTTTCAGAATGTGCCTAGTTAGATCTGGATCTACTCCAGCCTCTCCAGAGCGGGTGTTAAGGCTGAACGTCTCTGCGGTGCCACTGATACCCAGAGAGGGGAGGGAGCGAGAAGCTTGCAAGGCTCCACTGTGAAGCTTCAGACCTCAGGGAACAGGTGAGACTTAGAAAACTCACTGAGGTTTTCTGTGCCTACGTTTCTACATTACAAATTGGACAGGTAGGAACACTCTCTTCACACATTGTCCCGAATATTAAATGACACTTTTGGGAAAAATGTGGAGTCTGAGGGCTCAGTGCAATAAATGTTTTGTTAGTACTCATTATTATTACTAATGTGGGTGTCGCCATTCCTGTTATGACAGTTGGTATCAACTTTTCAAATAAATATGTTCTCTTTTGTAGTATGAGTGAAGCAGTATTTATCTAGATACTTCCTGATCCACAGACACGAATTAGGTCCCTGTATTTTTTTGTCATCACTGCTGCTGTTGGAAGCCAGGCATGTTGGTGAGCATCTAATACCAGCGTTTGATAGTCTAAAATAGAAGAATCTGGATTCGATTCCCAGCATCCACACAGTAGCTCAAAGCCATCTATAACTCCAATCCCGGAGGTTCTCTTCTGAACTCTGTGGATACCAAGAATACATGTGGTGCACATACATTCATAAAGGAAAACACTCATACACATAAAATAAGACAAAAGGTCTGGAAAAAAGATTTTGTCAGAGTTTTTTTTTTTGCTAGGGAATTAGGCAAGTAGACATAATGACAGCCTTATTGGAAAGAAGCAAAGTTTCCATTTGAAGATTTGTTAACCATTGAGGAAACCAAATAAAGGTAAATTAAAATTGTCAAGCTAACAGGTGATCTCAGGATGGTTGTCAGGTCACAGATAATAGACAGAAGTCACCTCTGTTTCCAAGCACTAACAATATATTCCACTGGGCCATTCTTTTAGTGTCGTGGGTTTGAAACCACAGCTGTGCAAGTGTCAGGGGTTTCTCTGATGGGTCAGGTAGATCCTTATATGCCTGAGAATGTGTTAGTCCCCAGGGTTAAGGCCATTTCCTGGGCTTAGCCCTGGGCTGAATCATTTTCCTTAGCCCTATCTCATCTCTGTTGTTGGAAGCCCAGGCAGCTATATGTGAAACACGGAAACCATGGACATGGTATCTTAAGCATCTCACAGTCACAAATATATACATAGGGAAGATGCTGATGGACAGGGCATGTTTTATTTTGCCTTACCAACAAAATTAATTTAATTTCTTCATTAGAGATGTAAGTCCTGTGAACTAAAAAGAATATGAACTAATTTTCTATGAGCACTCATCTTTTAAATTTATTTTATTTTGAAGCCTTCTCACCATTTGGCCCTGAGTGGCCTCGAGCTCACTATGTAGACTAGGTTAGCTTTGAATTCCTAGAGATCTACCAGCTTCTGCCTCCAGAGTGATGGTACTAAAGGTGAAGTCAATATGAACAGAAGCCACTTGGAGAACTTTGTTATGTAAACATGTGATACAGTATACATTCAAAAGTAGCATACAGAAGTAAATAATTGAAGAGGATATAACTCTTAGGTTGAAATCATAATCCTGAAACAAAGTAGTACAGCAAAAATTTACCAATTTTTTTTAAAAGTTTTGAATTTAAGTACATAATGGAATGAAATAAAGATCGCCTGTATATTTGGTGAAATTGTAAAACATTTTGTTTGAATTATTTATTTTTTTATCTTTTATTATTAGATTTTTTCCCCCAGAGACAGTTTCTCTGTATAGCACTGACTGTCCAAGAACTCACTTTGTAGACCAGAGTAGCCTCAAACTCACAGAGACCCATCTACCTGTGCCTTCCAAGTGCTGGGAATAAAGGGGTGTGCCACTACTATTCTAACTGAATTATTTATGTTGGATTTTTTTCATACAATATATTCTAATCAAGCTTTCCCCCAACTCCCAGGTCCTCCCCATCTCCACACCCACGCAACTGCCTCCTTAAAAAGCAGCAAAAAAAAAAAAAAAAAGAAAGAAAGAAAGAAAGAAAGAAAAGCCCAAACAAATCAATATGAGACAAAAAGTCTACAAAAATACCACTGAGTTAATGTTGTGTTGGCTGACTCCCAGGGCATAGGGTCTATCCTGAAGTGTGGCTAGTAGACTCAGACTCCGTTGGAGAAAACAAATTTTTCCTTTGCAAGTGGGTATCTATTGCAGAGAGCTTCTTGGTTAGTGGTGGGAGCCTGTGCTCACTCCCCTCTCTCAGGACTGAGGAGCCCTGGATTGAGCCTACTTAAGCCCCACGTGTGCTGCCACAGTCTCTGCATGTTCATGTGTACATCAGTCCTGTTGTGTCTGGAAGGCACTGTTTCCTTGGAGCCATCTACCACCTCTGGCTCTCATCTCACCATCTCTCTCCCTCTCCTCTTCAGTATGGATCTCTGAGTCTGAGGGATCATCCTATTTAGTACTGAATACTCCAAAGTCTCCCACTCGCTGCACATTGTCCAGCTGTGCCCCTTGAATTTTAAAATGTGTGACTTTGCCCCAGTTTCAAGCCATTTTAATGTGTGTGTGTGTGTGTGTGTGTGTGTGTGTGTGTGTGTAGACAGGATTTCTCTGTTTAACAGCCTTGGCTGTCCTGAAACTTGTTTTGTAGACCAGGCTAGCCTTGATGATTAACTGAGTGTTCACATTGTAACTAGAACTTGTTTGACATAGTGACCTTGAATAATCGCCTTGTTTTGAAGGGAAAAAATATCCATATGGTTAAACTAAAAGCTAACCCTCCATATTATAGTTCTAAAGATATTCATTTTTAGGCTGAGTTATTTTTTTCAGTTTTTTAAAAAAATATTGTGGCTAAGTTGAATTGAAAATAACTTTTGAAGGTTTATTATTTTTATTTTATGTGTATGTGTATTAGTATTTCACCGGCAAGCAGGTTTATGTCGTGTTTGAACAGGGTTTCACAGAAACCAGAAGAGGCATCAGTTCCCTTGCTAGAGTTACAGCGTATTCTTAGTTGCCAAGTGGGTTCTGGGACTCAAGTCTGGGTCCTCTGGAAGAGCAGCCAGTGCTCTTAACCACTGAGCCTCTCTCCAGCCTCTGGAAATATTTTTTTGTATTAGTTGCATTAACGTGTCTCTTGGGGGAAATGCAGAGTAAAGGTAAGTTCTCTGAAACAGATGTTTGATTACTGTCTTAGTTAGGGTTTCTATTGCTGTAATAAAACATCATGACCAAAAGTGACTTAGAGGAAAATGGTTTGTTTTATCTTATAGTCCATCATCCAGGGAATTCAGGATAGGAACTTAAGGTAGGAACTGAAGGAAAGGCCACGGAGGAATGCTGTTTACTGGCTTGCTCATGACTTGCTCAACCAGCTTTCTAATATCATCTAGGACAACCTACAGGGGTGGCATCTCCCATACCTATAAGCCAATTTTGTCGAGGTGCTTGCTTGCTTGCTTAAAAAAAAAAAAACAGGGTTTCTTGAACTGGCCACAGAGATCCACCTGCCTCTGCTTCCTGAGTGCTAGATTAAAGTGGTGTGCCACCACCTCCTGGCTCAGTAGAGGTGCATTCAAGCCTTAACTCTAGATTAAGTTTGAGCCTAGACTACATATTGAGTTCTATGACAGAGGCCAGCCTGGTGTACATGAGACCCCGTCTTAACGCATGAACAAGCAAAAGAATATAGAGCAACTACCACTTTCACTGGTAATGAAAAAACATTCTAAAGGAATCTGGCTGCTTCTAATAAAATCAATCAAATTTACTCCAATCCCATTGTGGTTCTAGGGACTCAGAAGAAATGAAAGCATTTGGCCACAAAAAAGACTCCTTAAGAATATGTATTCTGGCAGGGTGGTGGTGGTACATACCTTTGATTCCAGTACTTAGGAGGCAGAGACCTCTGAGTTCAAGGCCAGCCTGGTCTACATAGTGAGTTCCAGGACAGCCAGGGATACACAGAGAAACCCTGTCTCAAAACAAAACAAAAACAAACAAAAGCAAAAAGAATATATTTCCTTAGGGCAGAGAGATGACTCAAAAGTTAAGAATGCTTGCTGCTCTTTCAGATGACCTGAGTTTGGTATCTGGGACCCATAAACTCAAACTCAAAACCACCTTTAACTCTAGTTCGATGGGTGTGAGCCTCTACAAATCCTCCACGCATATGCATACGCCAACACACAGACACATAAAAATAAAGATAATTTTAGGAAGAATATGTATTTAATCAAGAGGTGATGGTGCACGCCTTTAATCCCAGCACTCTGGAGACAGAGTCAGGCAGATCTCTGAGTCCAAGTTCAGCATAGTCAACAGGACAGCCAGGACTACACAGAGAAACACTGTCTCTAAAAAACAAACAAACAAAAAACCCAAAACAGAATATATGTTTAAAGTAGCATCTGTTGCCCTTCATCAAGAGCAGAAGTCTATGTACACTGCATCTCCTAGGTCTTGAGCTCACTGAGGAAAACTCACACTCCAGCACCAGACAGAAGAGGGCGACATTACTCAAACAGAAGACAGCGCCATAGGTTTTGTTAGTAATTGGTGGATGGGATGGGGGATAGGCACCAAAGGTCTGCACAACCCTCTAGTGTGCACTGGAGATGGCCAGATGTGCTATGCAATGTACTCATATAGGCAGAAAAAAAAAAAAAAAGACCACACTGAGTCTGACAAGGAAAGCTACCTGTGAAAGGTGTTCATCACTCAGTTGAATGAGGTGGCTCATGCTGTAATCTCAACACCACTTTTAGTGAGTGAGGCAAGCAGACAGCAACAGGTTCAAGTTATTTGCTGGGCCATAATTATTTGAAGGTAGCTTGGACTACAGTGTGAAATTTTGCCTTAAACTAACAAGAGTCAAGTCTAGCCCTAGATGTGAGGGACTGTTTATCTGTAGGTGAGTGTTCTGTATTCCACTCGAGTGGGAGACAACACAGAATGCGTTTTTGCATGCCTCTCCCCACGTCACACAGCAGGCATACTCCTTCACCTGGTGTTCATTCAAGCAGCGTAGTAACACTTATCAAGACCCAAATCAGAGGTGGCACTCAAAAGTGAAGAAGGTACTTAGTATTCCCTTTGGGTGAATGCAGTGTGCTGTAAGTACAACACACACACACACACACACACACACACACACACACACCCCACAACGTTGAAAGTATACCAAATGATGGAGTGATAAGTACAACAACACAGATTTCAAAAGTGGCTTTTTTTTTTTTTTCTTTGAGACAGAGTTTCTTTGTAGCTTTGGAGCCTGTCTTGGCACTTGCTCTGTACCAGGCTGGCCTTGGCCTTGAACTCAGAGATCTGCCTGCCTGTGCCTCCCGAGTGCATGCACCACCACCACCTGGTTCACGTGGCATTTTTTTTAAAAGCAAGAAGTACGGTACATGTATCCATTTTATTATCAAATAATACTTAGATTATATATAGTGGCATAGGTCTTATGTCCAACTACTTGTGAAGCAGCCGCAGGTGGATCTCTGAGTTTGTGTTTGAATAGCTTCCAGGTCAGCCAGGGCTAAATAGTAAGAACCTGGAAAGAGGAGGGAGGGAGAAAAGAAAGGAGGTCATGTATAGGTCAGTGGTCACTAATCTGGTCTTGCTGTGGGAAAGTAATTCATAGTAACTTGACCTGGGTGTGAATAATGTTTGTCAAAATCAAGGCAGTATATATTGAACTCCAACCGAAATGTGGTTCAGTCCTTTTCTGTTAGCATAAAACCTGGGGTAAGTACAACACAGACAACTCAAAGTAAGAAGTTTACTAAGATGCGGAAATTCCGTTTAATTGGGAAAATCCCAGGGCGATGATGGAATCAACTGCTGTGAGCTGCTCAAGCGCAACAATCCCAGAGTCCCGAGGAGATTACTAGCTAGCTGGGGATTTTGAGCTCCCCATGCCCCACTGATGGTGGATGAGCTTTTGGCAAAACATCGCCGGGCAGAAGGACGATAGTGCCGTGACTCGGATTCGAACCGAGGTTGCTGCGGCCACAACGCAGAGTACTAACCACTATACGATCACGGCGAGCCACGAGCCCAGCGACAACTTTGTTGTGCTGGTGCTGTTGGCTCAGCCTCAGTTCCAAATCGCCTGGTCCTGCCCTGCTCTCCCGACCCGCGTAGGCAAGCTGCCCGCCACGCTGGGCATAGGTAAGCACCGAGCGGGAACTGGTCTCTGCTAGATTCCGGGGTTTCGGAACCACCAGTTCTGCAGTAGTGATTTCTCCCCGTTGCGTTAGCAGCGGCACCGAGTGCACGCGTCTGTGATTCAGTTGGGTGGTGAGGGCAGTTGCGAACTGTGACATTAATGTAGAGTTAAGATTGACCCAATACTCCAGTGCAGAGTCGGGTGTAGTAACACACACCTGTAACCCCAGCACTTGGAAGGTAAGAGGCAATAGGATTAGGGGTTGAAAGTCATCCCCAGGTACATATTGAGTGCCAGGGAGTCTGGGATACTGTCGAGAAAGAGAAAGGGAGGAGGAAGAGGAGGAGGCAGAAGCAGTAGCCACTAAATCAAAAGGCCACCAAAAAGACCAGGGTGTGAGAGCAGCTGATGCCATTAGGATGGCAAACTAATTATAATCATCTTCAGAGCCTCTGTGCTAGGTAATTTTATGTCAATGACACAAGCTATAGTCATCTGAGAGGAGGAAACTTCAATTAAGAAAATGCTTCCATAAGATTGGGTTGTAGACAAACCTGTATGGCATTTTCTTAATTAGTGATTGATGGAGGAGGGTCCAGTCCTTTGTGGGTGGTGCCATCTCTGGGCTGCCGGTCCTGGATTCTATAAGAAAACACGCTGATCAAGCCAGGGGAGCAAGCCAGTGTGCAGCACCCCTCCGTGGCCTCTGCATCAGATCCTGCCTCCAGGTTCCTGCCCAGTTTGAGCCCTGACTTCCTTCAAGGACAGACTATGACGTGGAAGTGTAAGCCGAATAAAGCCTTTCCCTCCTCAAGTTGCTTTGGTCATGGTGTTTCATCAGAGCAATAGAAACCCTGACTTTTTAGCTATTTTGAGCTTCACTGGAAAAGCAGGGTCTGGACTGTACAGGAAAACCCAAGTGACTTCTACCTGAAGCTTCTCTAAGAGTGTGAGTGTAGAGTTCTGAGGGACAAGAGGGGCTTCTCTAGGAGGATAAAGCCATCCCCTGGCCTTAAAGGAAAGGGGCCACTAAAGCTCAACCAAGAGATCTTGGCGTGTGGGAATTACTCTCCAATGATGGGTAAATAGGTAAAATGGAATAGATTCCAAGGTGGAAAGGTGCTAAATTGGGAGTTTCTGGGAAGAATAAAGTCACTGTATGTTTCTGAGGTTTTGTTTTCCTTCTTTGTTTGAAAAGGAACATTGGAACTAATGTCACCCATTTCCCCTCTCTCAACTCCTTTATCTCAAACTCAACAAAGACCACTCTCTGGGAGAGCCCAGAAGAACTTGCCTGTTGGAAGCCCTGTCTCTGGGGTCTTGTGAGTCAAGGAGAGGGCTCTTGTGCCTCACAGGACTATTTAAAAGTCGGCCAAAGGAAGACCAGGGGGAGGAGAGAGGCTGCTAAAAGGACTTTGCCTGACCGGGAATCGAACCCGGGCCGCGGCGGTGAAAGCGCCGAATCCTAGCCACTAGACCACCAGGGAGACATATGAGTCCCTCGATCGACCACTTGAAGCAAACTCCACAGAGGACACTTGACTCGCTTTCCAAAGCCGACAGGCCAGGCATGGAGCCCACCATCGTCATCTCTCCCATCCACTGCCCGGGTGAAACCAGCAGACAGCGGAGCGCATACGGAATCCATTCCGCTCCGGCCTTCGCACCAAGTGCGCCAGGATGACACATCTCTCCCTCCGAGTTTCGGGTTCCTCGTGGGTAAACTGTCGGTTTGACAGGGAGCACCCACCCCCACCCCGTCACCTCCAGCACTACAGCGCGCACGATCCGAAGACCTCCAGGGACGGATTGGGATCGCTCCTCTCACCGTGGGCTCCAGTCAGCCTGCTCCGCGGCTGTGCTCAGGGTGAGATCAAGGCGAATGGACCTCAGGAGGAAGACTCTCTTGGTTTTCAGACCCTGGACGCGGGTCAGCCGGGAGGGATTTAGGTGGAGGTGAAGGAGGTGGGATTCTGGATCTAACGCAGAGGAGAAGGGCGCGGGCTGCTGCGTCTTGGTCTCCAGCTCACTCATAGCGGGAAGCCATGTAGATTTCCGGGATAGTGGGAAGCTGCAGGTGGAAACCGCCTCTACGTTTGTGACCGCGTTTCCCGGACTCTTCCTTTAAGATTTTTGTTTTCTTTCTTTTTAAAGACAGGGTCTTGTCACCGCACCCCCGGTTGCGTTCCTTCGCTTTTCCTTTCTATTTCCATTTCTTTTGCCTCTTCTGTCTCCATTCTGTGTTCTCTTCCATAGAATTGTTTTTAAGAGAATGATGAGGAAGTGGTGGGGCGTGGTGGCGCACCCAAAGCTTTGATGCCAGCGGAGAAGCCCAAGAGGAGGCTGTCTGGTTCTCAGTTAACCTGGTCAGCATGGTGAGTTCTAAGCCAGCCAGGGTTACAGGGAGACCAAAACCAAAACCAAAACAAATAAACCAAAACAAAAACGAAAAAACTGCTCAGCGATTCAACACAAACTCCGGATGTCAGCCAGGAATAACTCTATTTAGGAAGAAACTGTAACTAAGGATCCAATGATAACTAGTCTCGCAGACGTGATGCGCCCCTCGCTTCCTCCTAAGCGTTGAGACACCACAGGGGACTCACCGAGCTGCCAGGGGCTCCACGACGACAGCGGCGCGACCGGGACCCCCAACAGGACTCGGCGAAGGAAACCGCGGGAGTTTTCGGGTCTAGGCCTTCGCAGATCCAGGGTACTCACGCGTGAAGGCCTGGTTTGGGGCTGGGGTGGGGCTGTGGACTGGAGCCTTGGAGCCGCTCTCTGCCTGGTCTGCGATCGCTGGAAAAGCTGAGGGGTCCGGGTGCGGTACTGGCGCTCAGGGAGGAGGAGCGAGTGGGAACCTGGAAGAGAGGGAACGCAAAGCGAGGATAGAACTCGGCAGAGGCTGGTGGAGCCCGAACCCCAGACCTGAGGAGACCGTGCCTGGCGAGGCTTCGCGAATGGGTTTCTGTGGACGCAGGAGGGCAGAAGAGCCAGCAGGGGAAGGAGCTACGGAACCCTTCACCTGTCTGAATTTTTAACTAAGTCGACGATCCTTACACTCACACACGAATATGCCGGGATCCTCAAGTTACTTCGTAGCTCTTAGCAATTTGCCTGTGACTCTGTGACTGCTGTTCGAATCCGAGACCTGGGAATGGGCTTTCTACGGAGCAACTGTGGTTTTCTTTCACTTTCCAATCCCCAAGTCACTGCTTCAATTACCAGCGACTACAGCGCGAGCATCACTCAGGACTACTGAAGCAGAAGAAAGTATGGAAACTGTCTGGTGCACACTCAAACAGGAGAACTTGGTATTGGTGTAATCAATCTCGCTGCCAAGTGCTCTAATGCCATGGTGTGGCCAGATTCGTTTTTTGGTTTTGTTTCTGTTTTGTTATCTCAGATATCTCGAGCCATATCGACTTCTAGGCCAAGTTTGAAATGAGATCTGAGTTCTTACTCCATGAGGTATTTTAAATAATCTTAACAATATACTAAAAATAAAAACCAAGACATTTCCCTTCACAGTGAGTGATTTGAGTATTAATTCATACCGATTGAAGAGCACGGGTAACCAGAGTGTAGCCTGATGAATTCTGACGAAACGAACCATCATCTCCTAGTTCAGATTATTTATTTTCAACAGGCCAGAAGTCCTTTCTTGTCATCCCAACCCCAAGCCGGGTTATACAATAACCATTTTGATTTCTCTGCCTGGGATGAACTTTTCTTACTCTTAGAATCCACATAAATGAGCGCCATAGCTTTTTGTCAGAGGGTTTGTGTTTTCAAGGCAACACCTTTCTTATATACATGATTTGTTTCAGGGGTGAGTGGCTGTTGGGCTGCTGCTTTGATGAGCATTTTCCCAGTATGTGAATGTGCCAGAGTCCTGCCACAGCCCTGTTTGGGTCTTGAGAAGGGGAAGGGGTCTCCAAGCAAAGAAATGAATTGTCTGACCATCAGTGAGTTTCACACAAGTGATGGGCCCAAATCGCCCCTGCCATCTTTATTTATACTTCAAAAACAAGCATGTTTTCCCATACTAACAAACATGTTTTTCTCACCCTCCAGTGTGAACCTTCAGCAAAAATGTCAAATATGTTTTTTCCCAACTTTTACATCAAAACATGCTTGTTTATTATATATTGTATTTTGTCTGCAAGTATCCCTGCAGGCCAAAGGAGGGCGCCAGTTTTCATTTTGGATGGTTGTGAGTCTCCAGGTTGTTTCTGGGAGTTGAACTCAAGACCTCTGTAAGAGCCCTCAATGCTCTTAACCACCGAGCCATCTTTCCAACCCTAAAAACATCTCTAAACCAAAACCAACACTTGACATTTTGCTAGCTTGGCCAAATATCAATCCAGATACATCCCGTCTTTACAAAACTGAAAGGTGACAAACATAAGCTCACAATCTCAAGAACAACAATATTGTTCAAAATTTAAAGCATATTTACAGAAATAGGGGTGATTTGCCTCTCATCCTGTCAGCACTGAATCAGGACAGCTGCTGGGGTCTGGAGAGACAGCTGCCATCCCCAGACAAGAAACCCAGGAAGCATCAGCTCCCAAACTATTTTAGGGGAAAATATTAGAGAAAAAAAAAATGGGATCTCCAGGAATGATCACATCTGTCCCATGTGTGACTGACAAAGTGACACAAAAAAACACCAAGAGAATCATCATTATTATGAGAGAGAAGAGATGGTGCAGGCCTTTCGGTCCCAGCAGTACTCTGCACTGTCTGGATGTCCACTGGTTCTTGCCGAGTGAGACTGTCCCTGTGGGCTTTGTCGCATCTGGAACAAGCACTCATATACTGGTCCGAAACTAGGCCACAGGGCTCCCAACAAGAATATCAATTCAATATCGATAGACAACTGGCTATGTTTTGTTGTGGCCACCAATTACAAGAGCATGGTCATCCTATTGGCCTGTCCTGGTTAGTTGGTTTTTTTTTTTTGTCAACTTGGCACAAGCTAGAGTTATCTAAGAGGAGGGACCTCAATCAAGGGAATGCCTCAGATGGACTTGGTGCCAACTTACCTTTCATGCTAGCACTCTGAAGGCAGAGGAAGGTGAGTCTGTGAGCTGTGAGGTTGTGGGTTCCAGGACAGCTGGGTCTACACAGTGAGACCCTGTCTCAAAGAAGTGAAAAGAATGAAAAGCAGGCAGGCCGAGCAAGTCCTGGGCACCAAGAGTAAGCAGTGGTCTTCCACAGCCCCTGCTTCACTTCCTGCCTTGGCTGCCTTCAATGAGATCCGGCTTTAAAAAATATGACAAATGAATATATGTCTAGGCTCGAGTCTAGAAGACTTCAGGAGTCGTGGGGCAGAGCTTCCTCATGTCATCAAGGAACAAACACTTCATTCTCCCAGGGTGCAAGCTTCCACTGTGTCTTCAGATCTCAGGGAGGCAGACACCTGACTGAACCCACACAAAACTGACCAAATTGAAAGGCATTAATATTGAGCATCAATGAAAATGAAGGCTTAAAAGGTGCTGGAGAAGCGTGCTCTGCAATGTGGAAATGCTGGAACTTTGTCGAGCAGCAATGCAATGGTCACCGTGTGGTCCACGCCATTTCAGGAAACTGGAACCAGATGGATGTAGGACTGATTATCCATTTTCCAGAAGCATGTGGTGGCAACAGTAAGGATTAAATTATGATTTAATTTAATTTAATTCACTTGGCTGAAGACAGAGTCTCTCTCCCCCTGGTTGTGCCAGCCGTAGCTATTGGTGTCCTGCTGTGGAACTTCTCAGGGCCACTAGATGTTAATAGAAGTGTGTGTGTCACATAATGCCAGAAGTATAATAACTCAGTTGATAAACATCTGAGCATCATCTTGCATCTTCTAATGTGCTGAATGTGGTCATGATTCTTTGTATGAGTAGATCTTTGTGAGAGAAAGAGGCACAAATTCTTTAAGTAGTAAAGGAGTTTATTTAGAGCAGATAATAGTTGCCACTGAGGCAACACACTTTTAGGCAGGCTCCAGTGTGCTCTTGTGCCCTAGGCTTCGAATGGAAAAGATTACACCAGTGGATTGTTAAACATTTAGATTGGGGCTGAGCTCCTGCCTTTTATCCCAGCACTCAGAAGACAGGAAGGCAGAGCTTTCGAGATCAGCCTGGTTTATAAGATTAGTCAGGGCTACATAGTAAAACTCTATCACAAAAACCAAAATGAACAAACAAAAAGAATTTAGGTTGTTTGTCTTTGACAACAGGAACCAATCCTATATAAAGCGTGGACATAAGGCAGCTCTTGGCAGGATGAATTCTGGAAATGCTTTAGGACTGGGTCCTTCCTCTCCACTGAAAACTGCAGCTGTTACCATGGAAGTGATAGGATTTGGCAAGCTGTTCAGAGTCAGTGTATTTGGCTGAGAGATGTGGCTATGTGTTCTGGAATCCCAGGTCAGGCATTTCAGTTGGGCAGCTCTCCAGTTGGAATCAGCCTGAGCTACATTATAAGACCCTGTTGCAATAATAATGATGACTCAAGTCAAGTTTATTTGCAAGTAGACAAGACAGAAACTCAGTTTTGTGTCCTCTTGGCCTGATTTTTCTGGCACCTAGCCGGCCTTATCTTCTGTTATTTCAACTTTTCCAAGTATGTTCCATACTTCGTTTGCACTAGGAATCCATATGACTTCCAGATTTGAACTAAAGATAGCAACTTTTGTTCCTTCACAGGCACAGAAAAACCTACAAGACATATTCAAAAGCAGAGAATTGTCCTTTTAAATAAGTAAGCATACTGAGAGACCAGAAGGCCTTAGGAATCTGCCACACAATCTTCATTCCTGGGACAGACATTGCTTCAGCTTTCCAACTTCTGAGGATGACAAAAGATTATATATTGCATTGGGACTTAGTATCTATGAAAGAAGATAAAAGAGGTATTAAATGTGTAAGTTGGGCTGCCATGTAGTTAACAAATGTGTACTGGAATCATATATTAGATGATTCTGAGAAATATTTATGCAGAAATTGCTGGTAAATTGATGGAAACACTATGCTTTCTAGAATTATAAGCTAATCTTGGTTTAAGTGATTTGATTTTAAATGAAAAGTATATTTAACTTACTTGATTCAAAATGATATTTCATAAACTTCATTGAAGTATGAATTGAAGTCTCCCCCTGCCAAGAAAAAGCTGTACCCATGTTAAAGGGTCTATAAGATTGACTGACCAGAATTTTGATTATACAGACCTGTCCCAAGTCAGATTACTCTGGGCTATCTTTAGCCTCTCCCTTAGAAAGCATCAGTTGCCTGACACTGTGTATGGCCTAATATCCTTGTGACTGACAGGTAAAATCATTTGGGAATGTATAAACAGATTCCTATCTTTCACCAGGCCTTGGGGCCAAGGATATCATCAGTTAGAATCTGGAGCCTACAGCAGACACTTTGGACTTTGCTGTAACCTACCTACCTGATGTTTTAGAAGAACCTTGATTTATGACTTTCTTCATTCTGTTACTATAAATACTTCATAAAACTGTTACTACACTGGGACACAGAGTCTGGGATAACTGAAATCTGTGCGGGGGGTGGGGGGGCACACACACTTGAGGCCATGATCAGATTAAAGTGCCTCTTACTGCCGTAGACTTGTGTTTTGGCATCAACAAAATGAAAACAGTCACCTATTTGTTTTGCTTTTTCAGGGGAGCAGGGATGTTGAGTGTTCAGCCTAAGACCTTACACACACCAAACATATGTTCTACCACAGACATAAATACCCAGCTCCTTTGTTCCTTTGACAGGTAAAATTGGTACAGTAAATTTAGCAAGTTCAGCGTAATTAGGACTTTGAATCTGAAATAAAGGCAGGACTTCTGTGAGCTAAGATGCCACCAGCAACTTCTACAAAATTAGGAAACCTAGAAATCACAATGGGATAGAGCCTAGGCCAGCGTGATGGCAATGGTATGATGCAGCCAAGGGGTCATTTAATTGAAACTAGAACACAGATTCACACCATCAAGTATTAAAAACTATTTTTAAGTGTTTAGAAAAGTTAAAATATATCTTTACTATCAACTTGCCTTATTGTTTTCTTATTAAGAGTAGCTGAGGCATCTTAGATGCCCGGGATGCACCTGGCTTGGAGTTATAGCTCACAGCTGCCTCTATGGATGCTGCGGACTGAGCTCAGGTCCTCTGCAAGAGCAGTTCTTGCTCTTAACTGCTGAGCCATCTCTCCAGCTCCCCTTTCTTTTCTTACAGATGACACTGAGATTCCCCAAAGTTAGAGACTGGGCAGGAAAAGACATGCAAAGGGGAAAGGCTCACCAGTGACAACAACCTTGGGCTCCACTGGGACCTGGGAACAGAAGCAGTGTTAAGTCTACAACCAGGAGAGGAACTTGAAAAGATCTGCCACACATCTGCCTGCCTGGACACAAACAGGAGGTGAGACCAGCTCAAGGGCGGCCCCTAATCACAAAATTCTAGAAACTTCATTCCTCTTCTTTTTTATTCATTTTCCACTTTCTGTTACTCTGCCAACAATGGAAGATGTTTCTTGTTTGTTTGTTTGTGTGACACAGGGTCTCTCTACATAGCCCTGGCTGTCCTGGTATTCACTCTGTAAAGCAGTCTGGCCTCAAACTCACATAGTTCTGCCTGTCTCTGACTCCCAAGTGCTGGGAGTAAAGGTGTGCACCACCATGCTGGCTTTGTCCACTCCCCTTAACTCTGTCACACTACCACGGGACACACAGAGGCAGGAAGGAGCAAAAGGCAAAGCTGCTTCCCTGAGGGCTTGCTCTCTTTTCTTGGGGTATGGCAGGGCACATACTGACCCAAGGCCCCACAGGAGAGCTAGGTATGAAGGCATGCATCTGTCAGCACTTCTAAGGTGGAGGAGGACTTGAATGAAGGCAACCCTCAGCTACATGGCGAGTTCCAGGGTAGCCAGTTTACACAAGACACAACCAGAGCAACCAGGGTGAGTAGGGAGGGCGGCTAATGCCATTAGGATGGCAAAATTAGAACATTCAGAGCTACACTGGACATGCCTGGCCTGGACTGTCCAGGAAAACCCCAATGACGTCGATCTGAGGTCTGGACCAAGTGGGTATTGAGTTCTGAGAAACAAGAGGGGCTTCTCTAGGAGGATAAAGCCATCCCCTGGCCTTAAAGGGAAAGGGGCCACTAAAGCTCAACCAAGAGATCTTGACGTGTGGGAATTACTCTCCAATGATGGGTAAATAGGTAAAATGGAATAGATTCCAAGGTGGAAAGGTGCTAAATTGGGAGTTTCTGGGAAGAATAGTCACTGTATGTTTCTGAGGTTTTGTTTTCCTTCTTTGTTTGAAAAAGAACATTGGATCTAATGCCACCCATTTCCCCTCTCTCAACTCCTTTATCTCAAACCCAACAAACACTCTGGGAGAGCCCAGAAGAACTTGCCTGTTGGAAGCCCTGTCTCTGGGGTCTTGTGAGTCAAGGAGAGAGGGCTCTTGTGCCTCACAGGACTATTTAAAAGTCGGCCAAAGGAAGACCAGAGGCTGCTATAAAAGGACTTTCCCTGACCGGGAATCGAACCCGGGCCGCGGCGGTGAAAGCGCCGAATCCTAGCCACTAGACCACCAGGGAGACTTATGAATACCCCAATTGACCACTTGAAGCAAACTCCACAGAGGACACTTGACTCGCTTTCTAAAGCCGACAGGTCAGGCATTGAGCCCACCATCGTCATCTCTCCCATCCACTGCCCGGGTGAAACCAGCAGACAGCGGAGCGCATACGGAATCCATTCCGTATGCACTCCTTCGCACCAAGTGCGCCAGGATGACACATCTCTCCCTCCGAGTTTCGGATTCCTCGTGGGTAAACTGTCGGTTTGACAGGGAGCACCCACCCCCACCCCGTCACCTCCAGCACTACAGCGCGCACGATCCGAAGACCTCCAGGGACGGATTAGGATCGCTCCTCTCACCGTGGGCTCCAGTCAGCCTGCTCCGCGGCTGTGCTCAGGGTGAGATCAAGGCGTCCGCGGCTGTGCTCAGGGTGAGATCAAGGCGTCCGCGGCTGTGCTCAGGGTGAGATCAAGGCGTCCGCGGCTGTGCTCAGGGTGAGATCAAGGCGTCCGCGGCTGTGCTCAGGGTGAGATCAAGGCGAATGGACCTCAGGAGTCTCTTGGTTTTCAGACCCTGGACGCGGGTCAGCCGGGAGGGATTTAGGTGGAGGTGAAGGAGGTGGGATTCTGGATCTAACGCAGAGGAGAAGGGCGCGGGCTGCAGTGTCTTGGTCTCCAGCTCACTCACAGCAGGAAGCCTGATGGATCCCAGCGGGGAGCAGGACCTCTGTAGTGCTCCTTAACCTCCACATTCCCTTTCCACTCCCTCTCTTCCTGCCTCTTCCATGTTTGTCTCTTTTAGAAAATAATCGTCCTGTTCTGTTGTTGAGACAGGTCTCACTGTGTAGCCCTCACTGGTCTGGGACGCGCCTTGTAGACCAGGTTGGTCCTCCAGCTCAAGGAGCTCCGAATTCCTCTGCTTCCCGAGTGTAGTGACTAAAGCGTGCTCCACCTCCGCCCAGAAAGCCGTTTTTTTTGAGCGACTGTAACTGGTGGGATAGCTAACAAGGTCCTGTCCAGAGAGCTTGGAACATACGGAATACTGCTAAGGGCTTAGAGAACAAGCTGACGAAGTCCCTGGTGGATTTGTCACTAGGAAAGTCTTGTGTTGTATCCAGTGAGTGCAACTCTGGCTGCTCGCAAATCTCCAGCCACTGCGTGTCCGAGTTCTATAGCAGCAAAGTGTTCGCCAGTGGAAGCGTGAGCCAGAAGCCTGCCAGTTTTTCCCGAGCAGGAAGACTGCGGCCCTGACGGACCCCGGGCGGGCACCGAAGGAACCCCTCGCGGAGGGACCGCGCGTCCTCCTCCTTGCGATACCGTATCGAGGGACTCCCGCTCTGGCCTGAGGTCCCGAATGTCACGAATGTTTCCCGTTCCATAACGAAGCGGCCACATGCTTGCACCACACATCCCCGCTGACTCTCGGGCTCCCATCGCCGGAGGAATCGTCGGGTCTCGAGGTCCAAACCAAGCGGAACGGGGGCGGCCTATGACTGTGGACCCCGGGAGGCTGCCGGGGTTCCTTCGCGCGGAGTAGGACACGGTGCAAACTGCAGACGCCGTTGTCCTGGAGTTTTTCCGAGGATGAGCGCGTCCAGCAGCGAGAACCTAAGACGCCATTCTCTCCCTGTCATCCGCTCCTTGAATAGCTCTAGCACTTGGCAGACAGAGATTCCCACCATTTCTGGCCTGTTTCTTGTTTGTTTGTTTGTTTGTTTCACTACCTAATGAATAGTATCCAACTACACCTTGGTGATTTGACAGTGTAAATCCTACAGCACTTGGAGAAAGTCCACCAACCTAAATAGCCAATTGAAGCAAGTGTGTGTGTGTGTCAGAAGCAGAATATAAGCAAACAAGTTGGTCATAAAAAAACGTCCTGAAACAAAGGCCCGATGTCTTTTCCTGGAGGCGGCAGTGCAGAACTATTTGTAATTAAGGTTACAAGTGGTCACAGCTTAATCCTTGAAAAACAGAGATTTAGTCATAAACAGCAAAGAACCTAGTTTGTCTTTATTATAAACCGGCTTTTAACCCCAAGTTGGGGGCAGGCTGGTTTGTCAGCAGTCCTGTGGGAGAGCAATGACTTAGGGGCATTTGTCAGGTTTTAAAGGTCAGAATGAGAGACCAACAGGCTATGTCCCTGAGTACAAGATCGGAAAGAAAGGCATGGAGACAAAAGACCTGAAACCAATACCTGTGAAAACTGAAAAACAAAACAATTTTTAACTCAACAAAGCTGGTTCTTGGGAAAGATGGGTAATCTCTGTCTCTTGTCACTGCTCCTGTGTCTGTTTGACTGGGGCCTGACTTCTACCCCAAGCACATCCTTCTCTTTCTCAGCCTTGAGCCTTGATTTCGCCTCCTACTAATTCTTTCTGCCTGCCAGTCCCACTTATCCTCTCCCCCCTAGCTGTTGGACATTCAGGCTTTTTATTAGACCAATCAGGTGCCTCAGGCAGGCTAGGTGAAACAAATGCAACACATCCTTAAGCAATTAAACAAAGGTAACACACCTTTACACAGTTAAAGTGATATCCACAGCATAAACAAATGTAACAAATCTTTACATGGTTAAATATTCCACAACAGGCCAGCTCGCAACAGAAGCAAGAGAGATCTGACTCAACAAGTTGTTCTTTGACCTCCGCACTGTCACCTTGGCATGTATGTGCTCTCATTCCCATGTCACACACACACACAATGCACACACATGCTCACATATGTACACACACAGATTCAGACTCACTGTGAGGAATTGTCACAGCACACAGACTGAGTTCAAAATCTGCAGTAGGCTAGGTGGAGATACAGGAGAACTGATGGAATCATTCCCATCCCAGTTCAAGTCCACAGTGAAAAGATTGATTTCCCAGCTCAAGGATAGTCAAGCAGAGAGAACTTCTTTCTTGATCTTTATTTTATTCAGGCTTCAAGAGTTTGCTGAGGTTCATCTACTGTGGGGAGCACAGTGTGGTTTGTTCAATCTACTGACTCCGATGGTAAATGAATCCAGAAATGCTTACCTAAATATCAGTGCATCTTAGAGTCTAGTTTAATTGATAGATAAAATTAACTATCAGTGGCCTGGGGATGGTGCTGCATGCCTTTAATCCCAGCACTTGGGAGGCAGAGGCAGGAGGATCTCTTGAGTTGGAGGCCAGCTTGGTCTACAGAATGTGTTCCATGTCTCAAAGATAACCCTGTCTCAAAAGAAAACAATAAAAATTAACAAGGAAGGATCAAAATTTGGTGAAGGTTGGAAAGACTTGGGCTCTCAAGGGAAGAGAGAGGAGTAGCTTCTGATGGCTGGGAATGCCATGGCTGGTGCCTGAGCCCTGCTCTCAGAGAAGGAGAGGTGACTGCCCACCACTCCTGTTAACATTCCTTTGCTACTTGCTGGTTGTAAAGGTGCCCTCTGGTTGTAAAGATTCCACAGCCCAGGGGATAATTGACAGACCCTGTAACACCCCCCCCTCCCCGCAACCCCATGCCCTGTCTTATCTCAGTCAAATGTATCTCCCTTAAAATGTATAGTTACTAACTCTGTACTTTGTATGACCTTAAGTAACCATAGAAACTCTGTAAATTGTGGTCTTCAACTAAAGGACCCCAGCCTAAGATGTTTTCTTTGCAGACTGCAGTCAGCCACCTGAAAGGAGCCAATCAGAACTGTTACCCTCGCTCACCCCAGACCCCATCTGTTTGCAGTCTTTGCCTTTAAGAAGCCCCCAGCTCGGGGTCCAGCTCCTCTGCTCCTCTGCTCCTCTGCTCTTCTGCTCCTCTGCTCTGCTCCTATATTATTCAGTAACTGGGTCCTGGCGCCAGTTACTGAATAATATAGCCTCTTGTTGTTTGCATCAGGTTCTAGGCTCTGCTTGGTGACTGGGGTAGCTGCATTCCTGAGTGTTCACCCCAGGGTCCCACCCCATGGGGGTCTTTCACAATCACCAAAGCTCAGTTACTACGACTATTCAGTTTAGCATAACTTCACCTATTTAGCTAGCCTACATGATTTATTTATTACAGTATAACATGTACTTTGCCCTTGAAACAATGATGTCCAGGAATTATATTGACTGTGTGGTTAATTTTGACCTTATGAGGTCTCATCACACTCTTTATACATGAACTTATATTTAGATATATAAAACATACAGGAACCACATATGAGAGAAAACATATTAACATATAGGATACACATATGAGGGGAAATGTCACATTTGTCTTTCAGAGCCTGAGTTAATTCATTTACTATGGTTATCTCTAGGTGCATCCATTTTCCAGCAAACAACATATTTTCATTCTTTATAGATGAACAAAAAACCCATTTTGTAAGTATTAGAGAAAGATGCAGACAGAAAATTCTAGAACAAGTCCACCTGTGGCAGAGAAATGAAAAAAGAGATACCTGGAAGAAAAGTCACCTCCTGATGCCAATCTGCAGTGTCTTCCTTGAGCAGAAAGGAACACTCAGGAAAAGACATACCCAGAAGCTGCATGGGTGAACTGGGACTGACACCACATGGAAGACAGGCTTAGGTTCGAATGGCTGTGGTCTTCAGAGCAACCCCACTGAGGGGTCTACCTAGAAGAGTTCGCCTAACAAGCTGGACCGCTAAAAGAAAGAGCCATACAGGAGAGCAGCAAATAGAAGCCTGGGAGAGTGCTCTGGGAACTACCCTGCATTGTGATTGGCTCAGCCCAGGATAACTGCTCTTGTCCACATGGACCACGGTGTAGGTTCTACCTCAGAGCATGGCTTCCCCTAAAGGACAGGGAAGAACAGGAAGAAAGCCCATCTCTACAAAGGTCATATCTGAGCACTGATGTTGACCCCTTCCCAGGCTGAAGGAACAGCAAGAACACTTGATAGGTTTGCTGATGGAATATTCTGTTATTTTAGGCAGCCAAGGACCAGCAAGGATCTGGGTAGTACTTTAAAGAGGGTTCTGTGACATCATATATAACACTTGCAAATATTCCCTTCTTTTGTTTTGTTATGCCAGGTTTGTGGTACCCAAACGGACCTCCACAAGGAATGACACTCTGATGCAAAAGAAAAGGTTTCTTTATTTTCAAGCTGGCCAGCCAGGATCTTACTCCATCGGGAGGAAGTGTAACCCCAACCAGCAATTAAGGGTAGCTTTTAAAGGAAAAGACCATAAGGCTGAAAGCCACAAATTACAAAGTTTCCATGATTACTCAAGGTCATTACAAAGTACAAAGTAAAGCAAAAACAATATATTTTAGCAAGACACATTTGAGCATAATAGGGCAGGAGCCTGGGGTCATGAGTTTGCCAATTATCCCCTGGGCCAGGGGATTTTTTTACAACCGGAAATTAGCGGTTATCTGGTTTTCTCTAGGACAAAGGAATAATGACACAGATGGTGGTGAGCTAACTCTTTCTCTGAGAGTTGGGCTCAGGCTCCTAGTCATGTGCTCCCAGTTAGAGGGTCAAAATCTTTCTACCATCAGAAATTCCCTTTTTTCTCTGTGTAGGTTCAGCAGACCCAAGTCTTTAAACTTTTATTAATTTTAATTTTTGGTCTCTCGTTTTCTCATTGAACACAAATTCCCTGAGACACTGCATGTTTTCAAAGGGCAAGAAAAGCACAGTGACTGGAGTATCTCAGACAGGAGAATTTTCATTCACAGAGCCCACATACTTTCTGTCAAGAACACTGTAGAGTTTTCTGGGTGCCCACCAACTGTTGGGAAGGGGGAGTATTGGTCTCTTTGTTTATAGCAAACACCTTATATGCCAGATCAAAGAGCAAAGAGGAGAGGTGAGGAGCAAAAATGACAAGAACAATCAAAATTGGTCTTCCCTTTGGACAAGCAGTTTGACAGTGAACTATCCAAGAGCCAGACTGGCCAGTCTTCTTTGATCTGAGTGACCAGTTCATCACAGAAAACAATTAGCTTTTGGAGGACTCTAAGTGCCTTATTTCCACCCAAAATACGCTGTATAGTATCTGTGTGCCTGTGCACTGTGTGTGGTCCTCTGCTGTACCTCCCCCTGAGCCAAGCCCATGTGGCAACATTACCCTAGGTCAGCATTGGAGACAGCTGGGAGAAAGGTTGTTGTGTAGGCAAGAAAACAAGAAAGGAACATGGCTACAGTTGGGAACACCGGACCCCTGTAGAAGACACATTTGCAGAGTGGGCTCAGAGTAGAGCATGACATAAACACCATTATGTGACAATGGCAACACCCATCTCTTCACTGTGTGAGTCAGCAAGTGTATGCTCGATTTCATAACAGTTATGCTCACTTAAAGGCAGTTTTCTGGCCGGTGGGGATGGTGCACGCCTTTAATCCCAGCACTTGGGAGGCAGCGGCCTGTGAAGGACAAAAATTCAAATTAATAAAAGTTTAAAAACTTAGGGAACCTCTAATAATAAAGGTGTGATGGAGATCAGGGCAAAGCAGAGACAGCAAGCCGATTTCCCTTTAGGTCTAGAATCCTCAACTTTCAAGTGTCCGAACCCAAACAGGGAGTCAAAGGAAACCACCCTAAAAGCTTGTATCTGGAAATCCAGCAGAAAGACTGGTTCAAACTAGTTACAGTCAAGTGTGATGTTTCTTGCTTTTAATCTCATCACTGCTGCAGTGGAGGCAGAAGGATCAGACCAAGCTAACTGGTGAGAAATTTGTTTAAAAAACAAACTAGATAAAATGGTGGTGGCTACAGTATTAGTGCACGCTCCTGCACAATCAAAGATACTTCTGTAAATTTCCTTCTTGTCGGCGAGAAGAGTAGTCTATTGTTGACCCTGAAAGGGGTTGGGGGTGGCTTGAGGTGGTTTCTGTTTCCTAAGTGTCCTTGGTTAGCCCTTCAGTAAGGTAATGAAGGTATTATCAAAAGAAAGACTAACCGTCCCTGGGTGGGCTTGAACCACCAACCTTTCGGTTAACAGCCGAACGCGCTAACCGATTGCGCCACAGAGACAACCTGAAGGGCTGCTAAGGCAACTGGATGGTGAGCGAGGCGTGTCACCCTGTCGGCTATACTTTGGGGTGACCGCAGGGCAAGAGTTTAGTCCTCCACAGCGGGTCGCGGTGCTTGCTGCGGTGCAGCCGTTGTGGGTGGCCCCGCACCCGCTTCCTGCGCTCGCACGGACTTTATGAACCCTCTACGTTCTGCCCGCGCCTTCCGAAGCTAGGATCGCGCCGCCACTCGGGGGTCCGGGGGCTCGGCTGCACGCTGGCGGGGTCGCGTACACTTAAGGATCCGATCGTTCGCAGCCTCGGTCATCCCAAGTGTGTGCTGGAGTGACGGCGCTGTCCGGGCTTGGGCCTGGGAAGTGAGCGTAGGAAAGGCCAAGGGTGGGAAGAGAGGCGAGAACAGGGTTTATAATCAAATTTTTTAAAAAGTGGTTATTGCTAGATGACTATTGAAACTACGTCATAAAATAAGACTCGGCCTTTCTAGTCTGACATACGGTGTTTTTAACACAGGTTAAGTATGGACTAGTGACGAACCAGCCTGCCTCCATTTGGGGCTTCAAAGCCATTGAAAGGACACTAGCCCGCTCGAGCATGTGGCTTTTGGCAGGACTTGCCCTTCTCCCCAATTCCCTCTGTCTTGCTATAAACAAAGTCTATTCCCTTAGTCGGCCACTTCCTCTTCCTCCTGAGGCCGACTACCAAAGTCCAGCTATCAAAGGATTGAGGTCCAGTCATCCGAAAGCCCCCTTTGGCTCACCTAATTAACATTCCTAATTAAACACCTCAACCCAAACGGGTTTATAAACTGCTGTCTGCCTATGGGCCACGTCTTTCTCCTCTCTATCCAGAGGCAGTCCTTTGTCCCTTGGGACAAATACCCCTTCCCTCTCCTCCTTTCCCCCTTTATCTCCTCTCCCTAGTCTTCTTCCCCTACTCTGGGGCAAATAAATCTCCTTTGTGATGAGAACTTGGTCTTGGGAGTCCTGAGCTGATACTGATCTCTTACAGACATCTTACAATAAAGGCAAACTAGGCTCCTTCCTGTTCATGATTAAACCTCTGTTTCTCAAGGATTGGGCTATGCCCCACCAGTAACCTTAACTACAAATGATTCTGAACCACCGGTACCAGGGAATGGCAACCATATCTGTTTCAAAATATAGAATGACCATTTTGTAACCCTACTTTTATTTCAAAGAGCTGTTATGACCACCTTGTTAGGTTGTTTCTGTAACCCCGCCTATTTTGCCTGCCAAATCCCCCATTTGGAACCCTCCTGAACTATAAAAACCTTCCTCTCAGCCAAAGCTGACCTCTTGAAGCCCACATTAGAGGGAGGCAGCAGGTGTACACCATTTATTAAAAAGCTTGCTTTGATTAATTTGACAATGATGGTTTAGGTTTGTGATATTCTCACAGTTTTGGTATTAGCACTAGCTTAATTGTTTTATGTAAACCCTTAATATAATTGTTTGCATTTAACTTTGTTTTTAAACATACATTTGTTGTAAGAAACACAAAATCAAAGGTGCACAAATGTATATACCTGTGTATATATGATGAAAAATATGAAGACTCCCGGAATCCAAACTCCCCCTCCATTGCTGATCTGCTTTATATAGTATAGGAAGTGGTGGAGAGCCATTGTGGCTGCTAGGTGGCCAAGGAAGGCAGGGACTTCCAAATCCTGCTCTTGGTCTTCCTGGGAGGTGGGGAAACGGTAAAAGTCAAGAACACTAATGCCATTTGTTGGAAGAAATGTCACGAGGACAGGAAGGAGTAGCAATCTGAGAGATGATGGGGGCTGGAAGGATTCCTTCCCAGCTCTGAGTTGAGGGGACTTGGTCTCATTTTCGTAGGTGTAGATGAAACACAGTAGTAGGACAGTCAGTAGGAAAGATTGGATGGTGGCTTGTCTGTCCATTCCACAGACCAGGAAATATTAGCCAGGAGGGACCAACAGTATGTGGGTTCCATGGTGTAATGGTGAGCACTCTGGACTCTGAATCCAGCGATCCGAGTTCAAGTCTCGGTGGGACCTTTATATTTACGGAAAGTTGCTTTAATTTAAACTAGGAAATCCTGGGGTCTTGAATGAGGGAAGCCAGAGAGGAGGAAGTTGCCCCCACACAAGCTCATCCAGGTCCTTACCCCTCCCCCCCCCAGCTTGTGAATTGTAGCAGGAAATAAGGCCATAGCTGCTGCCTGGGAGCAAGTTTTGCTTTTCCGTTGTGCTGGAAGAAGACCTGAGTGCCTGCCGACCAGCCGTCCTCTGGGCCGGTCCTCTGAAGCGCCTTTGCTTTGGAAGCCTTCTTACTTGGCCAAGGCTCAGGGAGTTGTTCAGAGGTGACCGTGGAGTATACTACTTGTTGCCTCCGTTGGCATGGCCTAGGGGGAACCCACAAACTCCCAAGTTCCCTCTGCAGGCAGGCCTGATTGTCTTGTTGGAGAACGAGAGAACCAAAAAGCAAGCAAACAAACAAACAAAAAAACCAGTTATCAGAGATGAGATAAATACCAAACAACATCCACAACATGCACTTGTGGACGAGGGCATTTTTTAGGGAACGTGATCAAGTGTTCAGGGGACTGCTGTTTTTGTGAGATTTGGACACATAAGAGGAAAAAGAAGTATAGCAAATATAAACTCATTTCTTTGTATAGATGTAAGCATTTGAAATTAATCTTCGAAGTCACTTATATCACCATTTGGATTCCGGGGCTTGCATCTCAGGTGTGATGGGTTTGGAACATGCTGGCCCTAAATATGGCCCTTTAGGAATTAATCACTCCTCCTGAATCACTTCACCTTCTTCTCACTCCAAGCAGGCACTAAGACTCGCGGGAGAGGTGCTGTTATGTAGCTGTTTTGGGGGAGGTTAGAACCTGTATTGGCGGGACTCTCATTAAGAGACAGGATTTAAAGGGGAAGTGAAACAACAGGTGTTCTAAGGGAAAGTTAAGACAGGATATTGGGAATAAGTTCAAGAGTAACCAACTCAGTAGCTTCAGGAAGTCATTGAAACTGACCAGATTAACTAGGGCTCTCCCTCCACAAGAGCACACACTGTTGTGCCCAAGTCACAAGGATCCTCAAAGAGACGTGGGAGACAGACAACTGATGCAAATGCACAAGGTTTATGCTATGGCAGGAGGCACCCCCATCTAGCAAGCTGACTGAAGTAGCCTCCAGAGGGGTGAAGTTCCCTGTCTACTGCTAGGTTTTAAAGACAAAAAAGTTACAGGATTACAGGTTGGTTTCTGATTGGTTGACATTTGGGGAACAATCAAGAAATTTTTCTTTTCGGTTTTTGAAACAGGGTTTCTCTGTAGCTTTGGAGGCTATCCTGGAACTCGCTCTGTAGACCAGGCTGGCCTCAAACTCAGAGATCCGCTTGTCTCTGCGTCCTGAGTGCTGCCCCCCCCCCAAGAAATTTTTCAGTTGTGTTTCTGGCGTGTAATACCTGTGTGCCCATTTTTCTCATACGTTGGTGCTGAGAGGAAACATTTTATGGTTCCTATGGCTTGCAGATGGCCTTACTGTACCAATGTTTTTCAGAACTGAATTTCCTGGAGACTACAGGGGAATTTCTTTTGCGGTCAAAGGGTCCCCAGGATCCAAGTATCAGGTCACTGTGGACCAGAAAAAAAGGAGCCATGGGAGTGTGATTCGAGAACAAAACGGACCACATAGTTTTGGGCAACTGAATTTGCGGCCTCAGCGCCACAATTTATGCACTCGGAGAAGGAAGGGCTCTCTCGGTTTTTCTGTATCACTCGGGGACAACACGCAGACCAGGAGCCGCCCTGGTCTGGTAACCGAAAACGGGTCCCAGACGTGTTAGCCACATTTAAAACCCAGGTTTCTGGAGAGCTCGGTTGGGGAAGAAACCGTTGCTTTTTCGATAACGATAAATTATTGGTCGGCGCAAAAACGCTAAAAATAAATGAGCCATCAGGATCCAGGAAAAAAGAAGAAACCTGAAAGCACTGTAGCACAACGATATACATAGTCTTATTTTGTAACAAGATTACCAGGGGAGAGCGCGAACGCAGTCCCCCACTACCACAAATTATGCAGTCGAGTTTCCCGCATTTGGGGAAATCGCAGGGGTCAGCACACCCCAAGTGCAATGGGTGGGCCTCGCCCTGGGAAAACCACCTGCTTGATCATGGTATCTCCCCTGCCAGGTAAGTATGCTTGACACAACCGCAGGCCCGACTCAGCCACACCGGCCCTGCGCTCTCAACACACGGTCACTTCGCCGCGCGCGCTCCGGGGCCTCCGCGGACGCGCACCCCGCTTCTGCGCTACGCTCACGCCCGCCCACCCGCGATCCCCCCCACGCCGCGCGCGAAATCCCTCGAGTTCTCGCCGCGAGTGCGGACGCGGCAGCCCCTGCGCGACCCTCATCTGCATAGACCACGCCCACATTCGTGACTTCCCGGAGGAAGTTCCTCCTCTTCCATTTGTCCCCCGCCAACAGACTCGCTAACTGAGAGGTTGCAAAGTCACACTGTCACGCCCCTTTTGGCAACTAATCTGCATAGAACACGCCTCACCCTTACCCAGAGGACATGTCAGGCCTCTCCCTTCCCTCCGTTGGTGTGTTGAATTTTCCAGCTTGCCTAGAGCTGGAGAGTTGAAAACCCAGAGATAAATCATCTTCAATTATCTTAACCCTTAAATAGCCACCTATGTCAGACAGGTAGCAGAAAATTTGCAGCACATCATCTTATGCGGAAGAGAAATGGTTCTCAACGTGTGGGTCGCGACCCCTTTAGTGATCAAACCACCCCTAGGGGCGCCTAAGACCATTGAAAACACAGATAATTACATCAAGACTCGCAACAGTAGCAAAATTACAATTACGGAGTAGCAACAAAAAATTTTTATGATTGGGGTCACCACAACATGAGGAACTGTCTTAAAGGGTCACAGCATTAGGAAGGTTGAGAACCACTGCTATAGAGTTGCCACTATTAAGATCTTAACAGAGAGTTGGAAAACTCACAAAACATGAAATGAAACCATTTTGAACTATGTATGACACACATGGTAGGAAATTTCTCGGGAAAAGGGGGTGGTGTGCACCTTCAATTTCAGCACCCAGAGGCAGGCAGATCCTCGCATGAAATGGGGCCAGCCTGGCTTACATAGAGAGTTACAGACTAGCAATTTGGTTTCCCTCTAAAACAAAAAGCAAGCTGTCCAAAGGTCTATTGTACTAACAAAAGTGCAAACACAAATTAGAAGGGGTTGAGGGGGTGGGGAGCACCAATCAGAGAGACTTACCTGCAGACGCATGCTTCTATTATTTAAACAAGTGAAATCACGAGAGAGTCCGGAGGCAGGTTTCATTTTCGGCAGAGATGAAGTGACAGGACTCCTCTGAAGTGCACAGTTCAGGGAAATGTCACCAGCTGACCACCACCAGAAGCAGCTTATTCTTAAGAGTGAAAAGGTGCTGCCTGAAAAATGCATCAAATGGAGGAGTGGCTCCTACACTCCTCAGCAACATGTGTTTATTTAATTGCAACCAGAAATAAATTCTTCACAACTCAAGCTCAGGTTCTTAAAACTTCCCTTAGGGTAGCGATATGCTCTGTAATTACTACATTCCTCAAAGGACAGACAACATGGGTGTCTTCGGTTACACTCCTGTACAGTCTTTTGATTTGGAACTACCCAGCAGCTAACTATAACTGTAGGTGAAAAGGCACTGCACACTCAAGACTTCTTACAATCATTCTGTTTCTCTTTGTAATAAAAGAGTATGTATAATTAAAACGTCTAATAAAATGAGAAAGCAATAGTCGATGATTCGATTCAACCATCTTTATTCTGCTTTTAGTAAATTGGAAAACCAGGGGAGATTGATGATGTGGTCCCCGGCTCAGCAAGGACTCATCTTTTGAGTCATCCTGATGTGTTCCTTTGGTCGGCCGGCCGTTTCTGTTTGGGTTCTCTGTTGTTCCAGCTGCTTTGCAGCTGTGCTTTGGGTGAGACTGAGCTAAACGGGCTTCCGTAGGAACTGCATGTTTCTTGAGGCCCTGTCAACCTGTGGAGACATGGATGAAGAGGACTGCTGGGCAGTCACACTAACCAGAACTGCCCCTGCTGCTACATCCTCAGTTCCGTTCCACTCACAGCAGAGAAGCAAACACTGGCATTGGATCATTTTCATCAACAGCTAAAAGGAAAAGCAGGCTTTGTAAAGATAGGAGAGGAAGCAAGGGGTGGGGGGTGACTGGAACTATCAAGATTTTCTTCTCCCCGAACAAGCAGCACGATAGAAATCTAAGAGGTCTCTCTGGCCAGTCTTCCTTGGAGCTTGGTGAGTAGGACGCTACAGAAAGCAATTGCAGTTGTCGGAGGGCTTTGAAGTGCCTGGAAGGTTCTCTCTGAAATATGCAGCATTACTATCTGCGGACGGGTGCACAGTGCACTGCGCCGCAGCAGTTTCCTCCTGGTTGAAACACTCCATGCTGGCACAGGACACAGGGCATTCTGAAGGGTGCGAACTCCTGAGTCGGCACCCCTTTCTCACATTCCTGTAGCACTGACAAACTCAAATTGGGTCACCAAGTCGGACTTCGGTGGTATCCTTACTTAGGTCTGGTAAACTTCAAGGGGGGCTTTGCAGAGCCAGGAGTCTGAACTGGAATTAGCATTTCCCTTGTAATGAGCTGACACTTCAAGGTCATGGCAGGCAGAAGTGGAAGGAATTCAGTATGCCCCAAAACTCAAGGCCCAGATTGAGGGGTAAGTAAGAGGACTTGGCTTTTTCACTGCCTAGCATGTAGGAGGCCATTCCCTTTCTCAACACTGGGAAATACAAAAGATATTGTATTTACAATTACGGATATGGGGCTACATTGCTGTCTTTCAGTGAAAAAGAGATGGAAGGAGTCTGTTCTTTATTTTAGTTGTACTGTCAATAGGCACCATTAAGGGTGCATTGGTGGTTCAGTGGTAGAATTTTCGCCTCCCACGCGGGAGACCCGGGTTCGATTCCCGGCCAATGCAGCGTGTCGTTTTTCTCCTGGTGTTTAAACTTCTCTTTGCCCGTTGTGATATATCACACAGCCTACCATGTAGGATCTGTGTTTCCTCTTCGACATTGGAAAACAATAAAAGTCTTGAGAAAACGTTGATTTACATTGCTATTTCTCAATAGAAATTCATTGAGTTGTGTTACTTCTCTTGCCTTTTCTTGATGTACTGTCACAAAGCTTTCTTTTTTATTTATTTTTTTCTTTTGGTTTTCCAGACAGGGTTTCTCTGTAGCTTTGGATCCTGTCCTAGAATTCGCTCTGTAGACCAGGCTGGCCTAGAACTCACAGAAATCTTCCTGCCTCTGCCTCCCGAGTGCTGGAATTAACGCTGTGTATCACCACTACCAAATAGTGTGGCATTCTGGCATTGGTGGTTCAATGGTAGAATTCTCGCCTCCCACGCGGGAGACCCGGGTTCGATTCCCGGCCAATGCAGTCTGGTTTCTCTCTCCCATCCTACCGGTCGCTCGTTGGGTGTTGTTTCAGTAGGAGGAGAGGGAAATCTAGGCGTCTTTTTCAGGCTGTATTTTGCTGGAAATGTTAATAGAGAACTTGGTCAACAGTGGCAATAACAGTTATGTATCAAGGAGTCTAGGGATAAACTTACTAATATGGAATATCGGATTTCGCTACCACAGCTGTTCAATTATTTCCAAGTTCTTTCTGTTTCCATCTAGACACCCTTAGCCTAAAGTTTTTATTCTCATGGCAGGAGATTGCTTCACACCGATATTCTAGGAAGGAAAAACAGGATAGGACGACTGTCAGTCTGAAGATATTCTAACATATTTTTGATCAGGGAATAAAAAATAGTGCAGTCGCCAGAGGCTTCCGCTCATCTGCTTCAGACTGTATCTGAGTCACAGGGTAACGCCAGGCTGGAAGACACAGGGAAGGGAGTGCCTTGGGGTTAAAATCCGCACAAACCTTTAATTCCAGCATTCCGGAGTCAGAGGCAAGAGGATCTCTGTGAGTTCGACATCAGCCTGATTTACATGGCGAGCTCCAGGCCAGCCAGATCTAAATAGTGAGACCCTGTCTCAAAATGCAACCAAAAAGGTTTTCATCCCTAGGGGTCTGTCCTGAGGTTTCCTTATCATTCAACTGTAGCTTTTGAGTAAGAAGTTTTGAGTAAGGGTTCCGATGTCTCTCTCATCAGCGCAAAAATCTTTTTGTGTGAGAACAACTCACGTTATTTAATGCTCTCGCCAAGATTAAGTTTCAAGAAACTCTCGAAAATAGTCCCTGGGGAGGAATTGGGAGATGGGTTGGGGGGGTTTGAGGGGGAGCATGGGTGGATGGGAGGGCGAGGGAGTGGGGGATGGATATGTAAATATGAGTAGTAATTAAAGAAATTTTTTTAAAAAAGAAAGAAACTCTCTAATAAGGAGCTAGAGGAGGAGGGGGACTCAGACGAAGAGCTCTTTTTAGAAGAATCCAGGTTTGACTCTCAACAACCACATACGAATTCCCTTCTTATCTCCACTGTCCCTGAGTCCGAGCTGCGTCCTAAACAGAGGCAGGCGAGGTCATCAAACAAAACCCTTACAAACTCTTGCTAGTTGTTTTTCTCTCAGCTATCTTTTGTGACAAATTATAAGGAGAAAGCCTGAACTCAGCTGCAAATAATACAAATTATGCAGCGGACTTCTCTGCATTTGTGGAAGTCACAGGTTATTAGCATACCCCAGTTGCAGTGAGTCTCTAGGAAAACCCCCTTCTGGATAACAATGTTTTCCCTGCAGGGCAAGTGTTCTTTTCCACCCCCAGCCCCTACTCAGCCCTACGAGACCTGAGCTCTGAACACACGGACACTTTGCCACAAGTGTTGGCGGGCCTCCCCGGACACACACAATTCTCCCGCGCTCCTCTGCACCCACCGACCGGTGCTCTCTCCCACACCGTACGAAATTCCTCGAGTTTTCAAAGAGGGTGCGGACATGGCAGCCTCATGCACCCCTGATTTCCATAGATCTCACTTGACTCTAACGCTACAGACAGCTTCGACTCTCAAGAAAACGCCTCGCTCCTCGTCCGGACTTCCAATCACTGTCTTACCGCCAATTAGCATTCCATTTTCTCTCTGCAGGCTTATTGACACTAACAGTTGGTTTAAGGTTTGTAGTACCTACGTTTAATTCCCCAGAGCTGTGTTCAAATGATAATCTCCTTCCTCCTCTTAGGTGAATCTTGCATTGCACCTTGCTTCTATCTCTGAAGGGACCCAGAAGGGCAGCGAAATTCACCTAGGAAACAGACAGCAGGAGTTAAATTTAAGAATACTGTTGCAGAAGACCCGAGTTCAGTTCCTAGCGCCCACAGGGTGGCTCGAAACCATCTGTAAATCCTTTTCTACATTTTTTTTTTTTTTTTTTGAGATGTGATTGGTTCAGGCACTCAGGGACAAATGACTAAGACATGTGGTAACCCCTTAACTATGGTTTTCTGCCCTTCATCGCCCATACCCAGTGACCTTCGAGATTATCTGTAAGAACCTTGAGAAAGCCCCATCTGCACCTAAAGACTTAAAAGCCTTATTCAGAACATTAAAATCCTGAAAGAAACGTTTGTGGTTTGTTTTCTTCCCACAAATGCTGGTTCCGGAGCTCCAGAACCCCACTTTCTAGCTACACTTTGTCAACCCACTCCCTGGACCCAATCTCCAGACTTGGTTTTGAAAGCTTCAGGCCTCTGGGAGGCTGCCAATACCTGAGGAGAACAGGAAGCTTGCCGCAGACTTGAGGGGAGCCTCAGAGGCTGTGAAGACTTTAAAAAAATCACCGAGGTTTTCTGTACCTAAATTTCACGTTTTGAAGTAGGCTAGGTAGAAGTGCTTTCTTTGCAGGTTGTCTCCAAAATTAAATGGCTCCTTGCATTTACTTTCTATGACAAAATATCCAAGAAGAGCAACTCAAAGAAGGTGGAGCTAAATTTGGCTCGTAGTTTGAGCTTCAGTTCAGCCTCAGGGGAGACATAGTAGCAGGAGCATGTGGCAGCCGGTCCCACTACAACGTCCAAGAGAGGAGTAAGAGCTCTCTCCTTTGTACTCAATGCAGGACCCTTTTCTGGCCTTCCTGGGTACTAACCACACATGTGGTACAAAGACATGCATACCGTTGACACACCCTTACACATACATTAAAAAAAAAAGGTAAAAAAGAACATGTCCACAACACTGGTTCCATCACCTGTACCAGCCCTTCAAAAATGGGAGATTTTTTTGTGTGTGTGTGGTGTGGTTGGAATAGTAAATATTTAAAAATTCCTTAAAATCTGTGCTCTCTCAATATAATATTTATATTATAATATATAACATGTACATATAATATGTAGTATAACAAATATATCACATATATGATAGAATCTGAAAAAGCAATTTCTAAATCAAAGTATTTGTTTATTTTTATGTTTGGTAACACCTGATAAATTGTCCTGGAAAGAAAAGAAACAGGCCATATTCTTTTAAAAAATATGTGTATGGAGCGAGGGGAATCTGTGGTTGGGATGAAACATATGAAAGGAGAATAAATAAATTTAAAAAATGTATGTGTAGGCCTGCACATATGTGTGTTTGTTGCCTGCAAACCAGATCCTTTGGAGCAAACAGCTGTGAGCCACCATATGTGTGCTGGGAACGGAACCTGGGTCATTCTAGAAGAGCAACAAGCACTTTTAACCTCTGAAACATCTCCCAGTGCCTTGTTTTTATTCTTGTTTTGAGAAGAGAACAATTGGAATTGCTGTTTGGGGGTGAAAATTCTGAAAGTGATTCGATGAGCAGAGTACTCCTCTGCACTCCTTTTCTTCCTCACAACCTAGGTTCTGTTACTTTCTCCTCCTCTCCCACACCGTTCTCTTCCTCCTTCTCTTCCTCTTTATCCACCCCTCTCCCCTCTGTCTCTTCTTTTAGAAAATGGTTTTAAAGCAAACATTACTGATAGGAAAGCAAGCATGTGCCTCTCAGGGATCTTTCAAGTGTTAGAAAAAATGCTGAAGGGGCCAGGAGAAAAAGCCCACACTATCCCGTGAGGATTCATCCTTGAAACTGAATCTCCACCTTTTACAACTCTGGCTGCCATTGAGAGTAGTCATGCCGCTGTGGTTCTTCTGCAGCACCAACATGCTTGATAGTGGAAAAGTGTGCCAGAGATTTACAATGACTCCGGACCCCTGGGCAGCGTCTCCAGTCTCCACAGAGGAAGGGACAAAGTGTAACTTGCAGGGAGCTGAGCCACAGAAGCCTGATGAGAAAGGCATTTGCACTGGTAAAACCTTTGTTGGTTTTCACTTGTGACCAACCCCCATCCCTCCCCTGCCCTCTGCTTGTCCACTCTCCTTTAGAATTCCTGGGCACTCATGTCTGAAACACAACAGTGGTGGCTATGTTTGGTAGTCACAGAATAAAATCTGTTTCACAGCCTTGGTGAATGTCTGGCTTTAGTTTTGTTGAAAGCAGTAAAAGTAAGCTTTAGTTACATATTATTAATCCCATAGATTCCAGGAGAAAGGCAACTGAGTTAAATCTTGGCTAACTTAAAGCATAAAGGATATAGCATGAATAATAATAATAATAATAATAATAATAATAATAATAATAATAATAATAATAAAACAGAGACAGACATTGTGGTTCAAGCTGAAGATCAGAAAAGCAAGGGTCAGCCACCAGAGAGTTTCGGCTTCTACCAGTGCTCAGATCAAAAGGGTGATCCTTAAACTGCTCCCAACTACACTGAGTTCCTGTCTCCTCCTGCCTTATATTCCTCTCTCTGCCCAGCCTTTTCACTCCTGTCTCCACCTCCCTAGTGCTTGGATTAAAGGTGTGAACCCTGTTTCCCTTTTAGACTGATTCATTCTCACGTAGCCCAGGGTGGCCTTGAACTCACAGAGATCTACCTGTCTCCATCTCCTTAGTGTTGGGAGTAAAGGTATGTAACACCACTGCCTGGCCTTTATGGTAACTAGTGTGGCTAGGTTTGCACTCTGATTTTCAGGCAAGCTTTATTTGTTAGATCATAAACAAAATACCACCACACCCTGCCTCAAAAAACATAACAACAAACAAGCCAAAACCTCTTCTGAGCTTAATGTTCATTCTGGACATCCATCTTGGTTTTCCTTTTGTTTCTCTTATTTGGTTTGGTGGGGACTTGAGTGAGGGACCATGCTGCAATCTTTTGCTATCTTCCTCTTGAGATTCCTCATTGGAATCTCCCTGATCTGCCACATTCTCTTAAATGTTCTAAGTATGAGACTTCTGTGTTCAAAGCCACATGGTCTCATTATGGTCAGAGCAATATCAACTAAGCGGAACAGTGGATAAAAGACTTCTTCAATGAGCCTGACATGGATAGCTCACCAGTTCCCTTCCAAGTCACAGACCAACCGGCTTTGACATTGACTGAGAATGGTGTTTAAGCCAAATTTTGACCAACTTCTCCCAAAAACTTTTTTAAAGAAATGGGGAGAGGGGTAGAGAGATGGCTCAGTGGTTGTGGTCAAGAGAATCTATTAACTAACTGTTCTTCCAGAGTTTGGGTTCCCAGCATTCATGCTGGCTGCACACAGCCCTTAATAATTCCACCTCCAGGGGATCTAGTGCTTCCGGTCTTCCACGGGAGCTGCGCTCATGTGTGCGCACACATAATTTAGAAAGTGAGTGTGGTGTGTGTGAGAGGTTCTCTCACTGCTGTTAGGTTGAGAAAGCCTAGAGCTCTAGGATCCTGGGTAAGCACACCAAAGCCCAGGATAAACAGTGAGAGCCGGTTTACACGCCAGTAATCCCAGTGCACTGCTGGCTAAGGCAGGAAGACAGGGAGGTAGAAGCTAGCTCGGCTTTCATGGATTTGCCTAGCTCCAAATCAAACAGTTCAGACCAGATATAAACAAAACCAAAGACGTTACCAATCATAAAGGACTAACTAGCTAGTTTCCACTCTGACCAATCAAACTTAACTTTGTTTCATTTTGTTTCTCATGACCAGTTTATGGATTCCTCTCTTTCCTCTCCCTGAAAAGCGTAAAATTGCCTTCATTGTGCCAGAATTATAAATAGGAATTTTTAATTAAAACTGTAAAGAACACAGGCTTATCTTTAATAACCCAAGGGTGCCTGGAGACCGTTCCTGCAATATGCACACATTACTATTTTGGGATAGAATATTGATTTTTATCTATGTGTTTTATGAGGCCTCGGATACATATAGTCGATGGCCCTCCAGGGAGTGATTTAGATACCTTTGGATAGTATCAACTTTAAGAAATGAAAATTTTCAGTTATGATAAGGGAATTGGAATGGAACCAATGGCCAACTCTCAGAAAATACTGTCTAAATATCAGAGCCACGTCTTCTGTCTTGGCCAGCACAGATGGATTTCAGAGAAACGTGATCTAGTTTGAGTGGTTTACATCTAAACCACTCAAACATCTCTGATTCTTATTTTGTTCAAGAAATATGCATGGTGTTTGTTTTTGCAGGAAAAGCTTAACCCAAATGAAGCACACACGTTAATATGAAGAAACTCATGAAGGTTCCGTCAGACCTTCCTATCGCAGGCTTACAACTGTACGTTAGTTATGGGTGGTGTGGCCCCTGAGTCGGGGTCCTTCTAATTGGGGCTCTGAGTCGGGGCTATTTCTGTTGTTCGTGCAGCTCCAAGAAGCTCCAAGAAGGCCATCACTGAGATGGATGGTGTGAAACATTATAGGTGCCAGTCGTCCAAGAGAGAAGAGAGAAGTCCTAGATCAAACTCTTTCATCACTGAGCCTCTTTGGAGGAAGAGGGATAGTATGACAGGCAAAAGAAATAAACACCTTTGCTTTTAGAAATTTCATCTCAGGACAGAGTGTGGTAAAGGGAGAATGTGTTGCTTTTGACAGGGGCTCTTGTTCGGTTTTAAGCCCATAGGAGACTTAACTTTCGCTTCTTATTTCCTGAGACACAGATAAAATATAATATACAAAACAATTAAGAAAATGGATACTCTTTTACAGAATCAATGGGATGATACAGAGAGCAGCAGTATGTAGGTTCCATGGTGTAATGGTTAGCACTCTGGACTCTGAATCCAGCGATCCGAGTTCAAATCTCGGTGGGACCTCTCACTTTAAGACAAAGTACTCCTTTTCTTTCGTTTCTATCTGTATTCACGCAAGTCCCAGCAGGTCCTTCCAGGCGTCCCAGCAGGTCCCTGGAGACTCAGCTGGGGCTGGGTGGCCCAAGGTCTCTCTGTTCACTCGCAGATTGCAGCGGATACCGAGACGGCTAGAGCATGCCTGGAGAGTGGTCTGGCTTTTTTTTTTTTTTTTTCCTCATGTGGCTTCGGGGGTGGAAAGGTGAGGTTGCTTGGCAGTGTGCTGGCAGAAACTCCTGTTGTGCTGGCGGGTTTGCAGAACGTCGGGTGGAAAACGGGAAATCCGATAACAGTAGTGAAATGACATTGCAAAGCAAGAATTAGAACCGGAGGAATGCAGGCAGCCTGGCTCCTCCGGAAGACAGGCTCGCAAGCACTGGAAGAGAATGGCAAATTGCAAAAATCAAAAGAAATATGAATCATTTAAAAAGACTGAATGTAAAACCAAATGACAAGTATAAAACTGTCCCAGATCCCCTCATGATCCTCCTGCCGACTCAATAGTATTTATCTCAACAACTGCGCTCCCAACATTTTCATTTCAAACAACATTCTTTCTGGATCTGTGTTCTCAGTAAACGTTCCCCTCGCTTGCTCCACGTCCATCCCGTGCCCCACTCCAAACCCAGGGCCAATCAATTTTTTTAAATAAATAAATAAATAAATAAAACAAATACAATTGACAAGTACACAAAGAACACCCGTATTACCACAATTTACTATGGATAACTTGGCATCTTTTTTTTTTTTTGTCCGATCTAGATTTAAACCACCCTGACATTGGCTTCGATCGTCAATTTGACTGAATTACTAGAAACCTAGGAGTGCTGAGATGCATCTGTCTACCAGTGGGACCATTCCCAGAAAAGATTGAGTCTTAGTTAGGTCCCAGTAAAATTTAAGTATCCAATATCAGACAGAAACCACATTTATGAAACGAGTTCCGCGTACTGGAAAACCAACCATCCTAATAGGTTTTTCGTTTGTTTGTTGATTGATTTTACAGAGACAGATATTTTTCTAATATCACAAATCCAAAGGGTTTTCTTTTCTGTTTTTATTTTTAAATGCGAAAATGTGTTGTCCCAGAAGAGTAAATCGGACAATTGTCATTGATAGTGATGGATTTTGTCATACACGTGATCGCTATTATGTGCTATGCTATGTGTTCTGCAAAGACAGATTCTTCAGATTTGACAGAAAATACTTGAGTGAAGATGTCCTCGAAATGTTTAATGGATCGCTTTTAGTGTGTAGAAGACAACTTTGCACAGAAATATATCTCTAGGTAAGTTGTGCTCCAGGAAGCCGCAACTCCTTTCTCAGTGACTCAACTGGGACCCGGCAGGCGAGCGGGCGGGAACATCCCGGAAGAAGGCGGGTGGGCAGGGTCTCTTGGTGCAAAGCCCTCCAGCTCTCCTCTTGGATACAGGAGAGAGCTGATGACTTTCTAGATTCAAGTGTCTGACTGATGCTCAGTTGGAATTGAGCTCCTACTATCTAGGGTACTCTGCAGTTCCTCGGGGCTCATGAATGCCCAGATTGGTCTGGCTCTATTGCTCTCTGCTACACATCCTCTGCCTTTCACGGACTGAAGCTTGGCTTTATATTCAAATTCGACCTCATCAAATTTTACATGGCGATTGCTTGGTAGACATTTGGAAGCTGTGGCTGAAGGCGATCCTTGAGACACCGGACGGGCAGAGGGCTATGAAGCGTGGTCCCCACTGTGTGAAGGCTGCAGTTCTTTGCAGATCGTACCTTCTGGAACGACATACTCTGCGGGCGCTAACCAACAACGCGTCTCAACTAATTCAGTAGTAGGCAACTATTTTTCCACATTTTCTTCATCTTCCTGATGTTACGACTTTTGACATTACTCCCACAGGTTCCAAAGCTTTGTTAATCTTTAGAAAAGTTGCTCCATTCACTTCTGTGCTTCGTGTGTGGTTTTTATTTCTCTCTTCAAGTGCATTAACTTTCTGTCATTTCCATCACGTAATCAAATTGATTGTAATTGTTTCTGGAATATTTCTCCAGAATCAACATTTAGGTCCTCATTGTTCCTAAATCCAAGGTTTTCTATTTTAAAATTTATTACAGTTATAATTTCCTTCATATTCTCTTTCATTATGTAGAATTGAACCCAGAGCCTTGTGGATGCTAGCCAAACTGTGAGAACCTGATGGGGCAATGGAAAAAGCGCAGACACAGAGAAGGAATGCTCAGTCAGTGTCAGGGCAAACAAACTTAGGATTTTAGCTGGAACCCTGGGAGACAGAAAGGGGACGGCCGGTCAGGCTTCTTGAATTAGAACTCAGAAATGGGAAAGGTTTAACAGATTATTAGCACCCGGGAGAGTCTGAAGTAAGGGCATCCCAGAGAATAGGTCAATTTCTCCTTTCCTGAAAGATGTTAGTATCTTGATTGTCTAAACTTTTAACACTTCCATCATCGAGTTTACAAAACACATTTTCCTGACCAGGAACCAAACCTGAGCCACAGCAGTGAAAATGCCAAATCCTAGCCACCAGATCAGAGAACAGAGAACAGACTTTTTTTTTTTTCCGTTTTAAACAGACACTTTTAAATATTCTAGGTGATCAAATCCTTCCTTTGCCACTCACCTCCCTGACATGACTTGGTCTGTGATTGGAGCTTGTTGGTATTCTAACCCATTATAATTAGCATGGCAAAAGCGTTTATGTCTGTATAGCTTCATTCAAGCACACGGTAGATTCCTGCTTGCAGTAGAAGTTCACAAAGACAAATCTCTCTCTCTCTCTCTCTCTCTCTCTCTCTCTCTCTCTCTCTCTCTCTCTCTCCTGGAAATGGACTTGTCACTTTCCAGAATTCAGTTAACAATTCTCCGTATTATTTCACGTGATGGCAATGCCTTTGATCCCAGCACTTGGCTGGTGGATCTCTGAGTGTGGTCTACAAAATGAGTTACAGCACAGAGAAACCCTGTCTCCAAAATCCAAAAGAGAAGAAAAAAGGGTTATGAAAGAGCATCAGTGAACTGTAGGGAAGTATAAGAGGCCTAAAAACCAGTAACCGAGGATCTTGAATAGACTGAAGGAGAAGAAAAGAAAAAAAATAGGGACCAGTGATTGAAAATTTTCCAATTGTAATGAGAATTATCAATTCACCTAAGGATTTAAACAACTAGAAGAGGAAAACCACACCTGTGCACATAGGATTATATGGCTAAAACATATTGGTAAAGAAAAAAATATCTCAAAATGAGTGGCAGGGATACTTAAGTGGTGGTAGATACACAACACACAGAGATCAGCAGCCTGCCTGCCTTTAAAGGATGGGGAGAGGGGCGTCAAGGGGGGACCTCTGCAGATGCCAGAAGAGCTAGCAGCCCTCCTGCACCACACACAACGAGAACGAGTGAAAGTAGCTGCTACTTAGGAGTGAATCTGCTTATGTCAATATAAGGACATTAGGAGTGAATCTGTATGTACACTAAGAATGAGGGACATCGTAAATGGTGTCTGTGTTGGCACAGCGTCCCTCTTTTTTTTTTTTTTTTTTTTTTTTTTTTTGCTTTTCTGAGACAGGGTTTCTCTGTGTATCTTTGGAGCCTATATCCTGGCACTGGCTCTGGAGACCAGACTGGCCTCAAACTCACCGCCTGCCTCTGTCTCCCGAGTGCTGGGATTAAAGGCGTGCGCCACCAACGCCCAGCTAAGCATAGCGTCTCTAGTCTTGTTTTTTTCCATTCTCTTAAAAAATGTCTGACTTTAAACAAAAGTAATAAAGATGGATTGCGACATCTCCAAAGGTGGGGGGGAACCACATTAACGTAATACATAATAGCAAATGCATAATGCAATAAAACTTGAAGATAGACTATGAGTTAAAAACTACTAAATCGATTGAATCATTAAGGACTCAATAAAAACAGGGAAAGAATTACAACTAATAAGCCAACAAAGGAGACAACTGATTTTGTTGTTTTTAATTTAACCGCTAGCATTAAACACTTTGTTCTTCAGGACTCTGCCCTATAGAAGCGCCTGCATAAGGGACTGCAGATGTGTACACAAGAATAGCTGTTGTCATTATTTATAACTATGAAACACCAGACCAAATGTCAAAAGTCTATGGAAGACAGATAAATATTAGTGGCAAAAACAGGAATAAAATCTTACCAATTTATATTTTTGGCTCTACCTGCTCACACAACTTAGTTCAGGACCTGAAGAGAATTTTGCTTAACCTTATTCACAAAGAACGCTCTGCTCTGTTCAAAGGCAGAACAAACTTTATGAATTCAGAGTGGAAAAGAGGAGCTAACTCTCAGTGAGAGCTTGCACGTCCCCGGGTGGGCTCGAACCACCAACCTTTCGGTTAACAGCCGAACGCGCTGACCGATTGCGCCACGGAGACACAGGTAACTGGTCCCTACTCAGTTCTCTAAGAAACAAGACACCTGCCTCCGGCTAGGCTCCGCGTTCTCTCCCTGCGCATGCATGCCCCGCTGTTCTCTCTGGGATCTCGGCGGGAGGTAAAGTATACTCTCGGACCGCCTGGATTAAAAGAAAACCAAAAGATACAAGAGTTAGTCCCAGTGGGTCCAAGCCAGGACATCTCACTACCAGGTCTCAGATCAGGACCTACGCAACCTGGACACACACTAAAACATCACTAGGCATCCTAAGCCACTTTTGGCTTTTTTTTTTTTTTTTTAATCTGCTTTACTGTGGAACAGCTGCAGAGCCTCGTTTTTCTCTGGCGTTTTTCTTTTCTTCTTCCCATCCGAACACATTTCTCTGAATCTGGCCGGTGCCTCTGACCTACTTTTCCCACTTCTTTTCTCGACTCCACCTTCTCCCACCACCCTACTGGCTGAGTCCGGCTGGCGGACGAGGCGGGGGGGGGGGGGGGGGAGATCGGCGGGGAGTGGGGGGAAGGGGGCGGACGGACGGACGGGCACCATGTCAGGGTACTGGTCAGGAGAAACCTTGGATTTTCTGCGTGTGTCTTCTTTAAGCAGAAAAATAAAAAAATAACACGTACTGCACCAGCTCTCTTGTTCCGGCTTCTGAATAAAGAGGAGGGAGAAGGGAACGCTCTTGAGAGACTGAGCACGCTTCGCTCAAAAGGAAGAGCATAGGGAAAGGGGTTGAGGGTGAGGTGGTCATGAAAAGGAAGAAAAAAAAAAAGCCTCATTAAATGGTATTGGTCTTGAATTCGGGAGACTGTAAGAAAATCAAGAGAAACCTGGGAGGAAGCATAGATTCTTTTGTTTTGTTTTGTTTTTTCTTTTGGTTGGTTTTGGACTCAACGACACTGCTTCCCGAGTGCTGGAATGAAGGTAATGAACCACCACGTCCAGAGCGGCGACTTGTCTGCTTCTGGTTCTAGCGTGCAGAGCCGCGGGGTGGAGTGAGTGCCTCGGCTGGGCCAGTCTACGGGTCGTTTGACTAGACACCGGGGACTAAACTCGTTCGCTCAGCACAGCGTTCTTTCAAAACAGACCTGGGGAGATCACGTTGCACCCAGATTTTTCCAGGCAGTGCTTTGCACCCTACTGGACCTGACATGACAGAAACCCTCAGAGCAGCGCCCCCTCCCCAAGTCAGATACATACACCTAGCTACACGTGACTAAGTTGGGGGGGGGACACGACGACAGCCAGAGTGGACCTTAGAAGTGTATTGCTGCAGTCCGCCGATACCATAGATTGTGCCGCCGAGGTCCCCACATTTGGAGAACCCGCGTGGATCAGCGTCTCCGGAGTGCAGTGGTGTGAGTCTCACCCAGGAGAAACACCTTGCGGGTTAGGGTTAGTGTCTCCCAAGCCAGTAGAAAAGCTGTCGTGGTCTCTTTCAGAACCTCTTCTGTCGTCGTGTTCCCTCCCTCCAACCCAAATGTCATTACAACTCCAAGTTGCCCTGCGCAGGAGAGTGCCGTGACATTCGCATGAGGACGCACTGTCCAGTCAAGCGGACCTCCTTTTAGTTGAGGCTCAGGACGCAAAGCTCCTCTCTGCACCGCGTCTTCGCCAACTTCGGCACCCTTCCTCCTTCTAGGCCCATTCTTACGCCTCTCACCAGCCCTGGAATCGAAAGACCCGAACTTTCCTTCCACAGTGCCGAGCCAGCGGATTTCCAGCTCAGGCTGTCCTAGCAAAGCATCAAACCCTACAGTTTAAGCAAATGGAACGGTTTCTTTTACACCAGCTGCTGTTCCCATTCCCAGTAAGACAGACCACCCCGAGGAGGGAGGGACACATCTCTGGGCTGTTGGTTCTTCAAGTAAGGACACTGACCTAGTCCTGAGGGTGGCACTGTCATGACCTCGTCTAACCCTGAGTGCCTTCCAAAAGCTCCGAAGGCTTTGGGGGTGGAGGGGAGCCAAGGCTTACACAGACGCATTTGGGTCCACAGTGAGAGAGAGCGAGCCTGGGGGTGGTGGGCTGCTTCACACTAGTGTGTAATCATAAGCTGAGCCAGCCTTTTCCATACTACTCACCATATAAAAGGACTGCAATTTCAGTTTAAGAAAAAGATGCACCGCCTGTGTTTCCGCCCGGTTTCGAACCGGGGACCTTTCGCGTGTGAGGCGAACGTGATAACCACTACACTACGGAAACCACATGCGAGCCATGCCTTTGAGAAACTCCATGAAAACTATGTCCCTCCGATCTCTCAGTTTCTTACAGATGAAATCCATAGGCATTTAAGATTGTAACAGAAGCAAGTCCCGGGCACACCAGCGATCCTTCAGGCAGGCAGGCAGCCGCAAAGCGGCCCTGCGAAGTCCGCCCACGCACTCTGGGGGTCGGAATGCTGCCCCTCACCAGGGTGACTGGTGACTCCCCTCAACCCCCAGCAGCCAGTCAAGGTTCTTGACCCTTGAACTAAGATCGGTGCGTCCGTTCCACCCAGAAGCTGCAGGACTATTCCCCAGAGGCCCCGCTCTCCCCCTGGCTCGAGTGGCCGGACCCCACACTCTTCCCTCTCAAGCCCTTATTGTTGGCCTTTAGTGTCTCCACCACGGGGGCCACCCGGGTTCCGGCTGCGGTCATTTAGTCAGTGGAACTCAAAATCCAGTACTTAATCACCTTACAAGTTATTATTTTTATTTTTATTTATTTATTAACACCAAATATCAAGCTAGGCCAAGTCACTCGCCCGCAGCCTGGATTAAACTGGTTTGAGACCCCGCCCGCCAGGTCAGGTAGGTGGGGTCCTCAAACCAGTCACTGGGAGACTTTGGGATCCCTAACGCCGACTCCAGAACTTCTTTGGTTTGAGGTTCTTTTTCGGACGACAGCTTTCGTTTATTTCTTACAAAATCTGAAGCATCTTTGTTGTTGCTATTTTCCTGTTCAACTGGTTATAAATGAAGTGCGAATTGTAACCCAGTACAGTTCGCCTTACAGCAATTACTGTCAGACGGGGGAAAGAGGCTGAGGAGGTTGAGCGGATTAATCAACCAATCCGTCAGTTTCTGGTTCCAGTTTCCCTAATCCTGCTTTCCTTGGGGGCGGGCGGGGCGGGGGCTTGTCCTCCTCTGTAGCCAAAGAGACTTCCTGGTAGCTTTAAATGGAGAGATTTCGAGGGACTTTTTCTCTCCTGCCCTTCGTAGCGAGTCTCCCCACGTCCGCACCCACCTAGAGAGTTCTCATCTTCAGCAGCATCTAGATCCTTTGGGGTTCAACAAAGACAAGTCAGGTAGTAGATGTCCAGTCTGTTACCTGAGCGGGAAGGGCAGCGGACCCCGAAGACCACAGGCTGTCAAGTGTCACTTGGCGCTGTCTCTGCAGTCTGGAGCGCAGTTCTGCTCCAGAGAGGAGCCGCTTGGATGAAACTCCGCCCTTGCTCTTGCTGGTTCTAGGGACAGAGCCAGCAAAATCAAAGAAAAACGGATAAGGATAGACCAATTCAACAACTTCCAGGCTAAATCTAGACTCTGGTGTAAACTGGTCTCCAGTGCCTTTTGCGGCCTTTGCTCAAAATTAAAGTTCATAAAAGGAGGGATTTTGTAGACAAGGGTCTGCACACTTGATTGAAAACGCTCCGAGGAAAACAGCGGCGCCTAGTTTTTTCACAGAAACCCAAGAAGAAGGAGGTCATCGTGGAGTGAAGCTTGGAGATCGGTTCAGGGTCTCGGAGCCAAACCTCGATCGATGCAGCTTTCTACCCTGGCTGCGTCCTCCAGACTCCTTCAAAATGTGGAGGTTCCTGAGGTCTGCAAGGCCCGCCCCTTCTTACCCTGGTTAACGCTCTTGCTCCCCTCGCCGCCCCCATCCTTAGTGTCCTTAGAGGCCAGGCAGAGGCAGGCGCAGCTCCAGGACAAGGCAACACGCTCTGCCACTTGTGGACACTCCCAACCTAATATACTGTTTTTTGGTAGTGCTGTGTGTCTCTTTGGTCTGACTTTGAGGTACTCCCTGAGTCTTGTATGGGACCTACCCATTATTCTTGGTACCATTATTTAGGTCTTTTGCTTATTCTTAGTTTTCAAGGAATAAACAACACATCTCAACGACAAGTGTCTTTAAGTGAGATGTTTACACAGTGTTGAGTATCTTCCTCTGAAAAGAAGGGCTGCTGTGTTTATTTCATAGTCTGGGTGCCTACACACATGCCTGTCACCAAAACCATTCCATATGGATTTATATGTATTTGTTGAAAAACAAACATTAATTTAGTGTACTTTCCCTAGAGGTAGAAATAAAAACCGTCTTATAGCTGGCTGTGCTGGTGTTGCTCTTCAGTATCAGGAGTTCAAGTCCATCCTTGGGCTGCATGGCCATTTGGGGGGTGGGGTGTACAGACCTGGGTTAAATCCTGATTCCGCACTTACAAACTACACAGTAGTTGGGGCAACCAACTTTGGCTAAGGCCTAATGTATCAGACGGACCATCTCAGAAGCAGGGAAATTGAAAAACTGTCTTACCCTGACTTGGCAAAGTTCAGCAGTCTCTCTAAGTTTATCTCCTGCATAAACTGTCCCCTGGGCTTTTTTTTTTTTTTTTTTTTTTTGGTTGGGAGACTTTTGATGACTGCTTCTATTTCATTAGGGGTTATAGATCTATTTAAATTGCTTATCTGTTCTTGATTTAATTTTGGTAAGTGATATCTATCCAGAAAATTATCCATTTCCTTTAAATTTTCAAATTTTGTGAAGTATTTACCCTGCTTTTTCTTTTGGCTGTTGGTGAAGTGTGATTACCTATTGCCTATGTTTTTGTGAATGTAGTTAACTTCCTTGGGTTGGAGTTTTCCTTCCAGAAGTTTCTATAGGTCTGGATTAGTGGATATATATTGTTTAAATATGGTTTTGTTATGGAATATCTTGTTTTCTCCATCTATATTGATTGAAAGCTTTGCTGGGTACAGTAGTCTGGGCTGGCATCCATGGTCTCTTGGTGTTGGTAGAATATCTATCCAGGACCTTCTGACTTTCAGCGTTTCCATGGAGAAGTCAGAGGTAATTCTGATAGATCTGCCTTTATAAGTTACTTGGCCTTTTTCCTTTGCTGCTCTTAATATTCTTTCTTTATTCTGTATGCTTGGTGTTTTGATTATTACGTGGCAAGGGGACATTTTTTGTGGTCCACTCTATTGGTATTATGTAAGCTTCTTGTATTTCCATTGGCATGTCTTTCTTTAGGTTGGGAAAGTTTTCTTCTATGATTTTGTTGAAATGTTTTCTGCACCTTTGAGGTGGGTTTCTTCACCTTCTTCTATACCTATTATTCTTAGGTTTGGCCTTTTCACGGTGTCCCATATTTCCTGGATATTTTGTGTTAGGCATTTGTTGAACTTAAGATTTTCTTTGGTTGATGAATCTATTTGTCCTAGTGTATCTTCAACGCCTGAGATTCTCTCTTCCATCTCCTGTATTATTGGTTATGCTTGCATCTGTAGTTCCTGATCATTTGTCCAGCTTTTCTATTTCTAGCATTTCCTCAGACTTTGTTTTTTTTTTTTGTTTTTTTGTTTTTTTTGTCTCTATTTCAACTTTGAAGCCTTGCACCGTTTGAATCGCTTCCTTCATTTGTTTGGTTGTTTTTTTCTTGGCTTTCTTTGTTTTCTTTAAGAGATTTGTTTATGTCTTGAAATTCTTAGTTTGTCTTTTCCGCCATTTCACATAAAGATGGAAAATACACAGAGTCTGGATTCTCTATGTTACTGTGTTGGCTTTATATTGATTGCCGAGGAAAGAGCAACAACTGCTAAAAGACACTTGATTATCAATGCTGCTGAATGAATCCAATTTACATATTTTAAAAATGCTTTGACTTCTAAATTTAAATATAAGGACAGGTTGCTTGGGAAAAGTTTTTGTGTTTCCACAGAAAATGGAAAGCTATGATGGATTCCTTCCAGATTAATATGGTTTGATCAAGCAAGACCTGCCCCCCCCCAAGCATTGGCCCAACTGATCCTATATCCAAAACAGCTGAGATGATGCAGTCATAGATGACTACAGCCAGGATTTCTGTGTTTTATCATGATCCCCATTTGTGTAGACATCACCCCCAATCAGCAGGAAGCAGTTTGGAATGAACGACGCCCAAATTCCCAAATATTGTTTATAAATGTTCATTTTCATTTAAATGGGTTTGGTTATAAATGGTAATGACCACACTCAATCTCTTTTTCAAGGAAAAAAAAGGGGAATAGGATATAGAAATGAATACTTTACACTGGTATGGACTTTCATTTATTGATACAAATTTAAGGTTAATTTTGTTATATGTAAATTTCTCCTCCTGTTTGGTATTGTGATTATACAGATCTTTTAAAATGTAATGCATAATTAAATACAGATTGTATATAGTCAGGTATAATAGTCAAAACTTACAGTTAGGTTAGTTAGGTTTTCTAGATAATATAGAGATGCATTTGAGATAGATATTCTTCAAACCTTTCAAAGACCTACAGAAATATGGCATTTAAATGGTTTTAGGGTTTTTCTTGGCAGTAAGACACAACTGCTCCTGGCACACCAATTACGTCAGAAAGGAGCATGGGCATCGAAGAAACTCGTTATGGAGTTTGCCTTCAATATGACAAGATTAGCCATTTGGGCAAGAAACTGCTCTTGCCTGGACTGTTTGATAAACTGGACATGCAGGATCCACAGGAAAGTGACTGCTGAACTTGCAAAACAAGACAGTCCTGAAGGGTTCCTGCTTCACTGAGAAGTCTGCCAGACACACTGTGGCCTATGGGCTGAAGATGGATGCCCCAACGTTACAGAGGAACTGTGGGTGACGGTCCAGGTAGCGAGATTTCTCTGTCAGATCTAGAGTTTATGTATTATCTTCTGTGGTCTTTGATGGGGTTGAAGACAGATAGTTATGGTTATAGTCTTCTTTAGTTATTATAAAAGATAAGCTACATATAAGACTTTAGACTCACAAAGGTAGGATAGATGATAGAATATTTTCTTTAGATCTTGCTAAATGTTAATGCACTAAATATTGTAATTATAATTCTTACTTGATAGCTGTTTGTTATATTTTATTATGTTAATGTTAAAACTCTTCTTTTTATTTAGACAGGAAAGGGGAGACGATGGGGAAGTCCTTCTGTGTATGTTTATCTTATTGGTTGTTGAATAAAGCACTGTTGGCCAATAGGGGAACAAGATAGATGGGACTAGGAGCTGAGGAGGATTCTGGGAAATACAGTAAAGAGAAGTCTTGTGATCCAGGCAGGAAGTGACATAGCAGGCAGACTCAGAATATAAGCAGGGACAAGCAGGAAATCGCTCTTTTCCTCCTCCTCTCTTCTCTGTGGAGCCGCCGTGTGATCCCGGAAAGAGGACACATTTCACCAGCATCCTCGATAAGACAGCCTTTATAAAATATATAGATTAAGAAATCCTAGTCATTGGCCAGCAGCATTGTAACTAACATAAGACTGTTTGTTATTTTGGGTGCTCACGTGGTGGCGGGGCTCAGGTGGCTTGGTGGAAAGATTTATCCTTACATTTTTGTTTGTTTTTTTCTTCCATTTCTTCTCTCATTTCCTCTTTGAGGGTCTCTATCATCTTCATAAAGTTGCTTTTTAGAGTCGTTCTCTTCTGCTTCATCTGTGTTGGGATGTTCAGGTCTCGCTGGTGTGGAGTCCCTAGACTCTGGTGGCATCATATTGATCTTTCTGTTGTTGAATATGTTCTTATACTGCCGTCTTCCATCCCTTCTTCCAGTGGGTGCTGGTGGGGTCTCTCACTCTCCTGGTGGGTCCAAGGTTCTCTTCCAGTAGGTGCAAGCAGGTCCAATACTCCAATGGCTCTCCTTTTCCCGTGGGTGGAGGCGGGACTAGCACTGAAAAGCTGGCAGCCTCTGGATGGGCTGGTGGTGTGTGCCCCCCTCTCTGCAGTTCTCAGACCCCAGGAGGCTCCAAGCAGAGCGCCTGAAGGCTGGCTTAACCTGATTAAGTCCAAAGTTCATCTTAACAAGGAGAGGAGATGCAGGTGGAGGCAGGGGGGTGAGATTTGAGTGTGTCAGATGGGAGAGAAGTCATGTCCTGAGGGGCAGTTTGGTTCCCCAAGAACAGACCCCTGCAGGCTCAGAGGAGACTGTGTAGTCATGTGCTCTCCACCTGCGCCTTTTGAGTCTCTTCAGTTGGTAACAGTGGCATGGAGGAAGTGCATGATGGATGGTCTGTCCAGCCTCTCTTGCTAGATAGGAGATGGCCATAGAAAAAAGACAGCATGATCAGCTCGTGTGTGTGTGTGTGTGTGTGTGTGTGTGTGTGTGTGTGTGTGTGTATGTGTAAGTACCAGCCCAAGTCCTATCCATGCCTGCTGCCATATAGCAGACCTTGTGACCTGGATGCCTATGGCTGCCTTCTGTGCACTGATTCTGTGTGGGAGTTGCTAGCTCAACTTGGATGTCTGCTTGCCTCTCTTCCCATTCCCATCTGGTGCAGCCAGATGAGCTTGGGGAGATTAATTTACATGAGTCAGATAGAAGAGAGGATTCATAGAAGAGAGGATTCATTCACTCTCTTAATTTCTGTCTGGCTCAGCAAACCCGAGAGTAGCAAGGCAGAAAGCAACGCTGATGTCCCCTGTCCTTATCTGCACATGTCCTTCTCTATTTACCCAGACAATTTCTTTTGGGCTTTGCTCTCACGAGTCCTAGCTCGTAGAATGGGGGTATACTTCACAGAAAGAAAAGAAATAAAAATTGGTTTTCGTTGTCATTTGTTTGCTTTCCTGAAATGTGGGTAATGATTTGGGTTGTAGACTGAATCGTTTTAAATTTCTCTGAGTTTGCCTGGCAGTAGTGATGGCCTTTAATCCCGGTACTCAGGAGGCAGAGGCAGATAGATCTCTGTGAACTTACGGTCATCCTGGTCTACAGACCTGGTCTATAGATCAAGTTCCAAAACTGCCTCCATAGCTACTGAGGAACAATGTCTTGAAAAAAACAAAGAAAAAAAAAAAACCAAAATTCCCTGATTTTGTAATTATGCCCACAGATAGGAAGATATTGTCACCCTCACTCTGGCTACCAGACTAATTATGTTGGCTAATTTTATGTCAACCTGACGCAAGCTAGACTCATCAGAGAGGAGGGAGCCTCAATTGAGAAAATGCCCCCCCCCCATCAAACTGGGTTATAGGCAAATCTGTAGGGCATTTTCTTAGTGATTGACAGGAGAGGGCCCAGCCCATTGTGGGTAGTGCCATCCCTGAGCCAGTAGACCTGGGTTCTATGAGAGAGCAGGCTGAGCTAATCATAGGGAGTAAACCAGTAAGCAGCACTCCTCCATGGCCTCTGTATAATCTGCTGACTCCAGCTCCCTGTCCTGCTTGAGTTCCTGTCCTGATTTCCTTCTATGATGAGCACTGATGTGGAAGCATAAGCCAAACAAATCCCCTTTTCCCCAACTTACTTTTGGTTATGGTGTTTTATCCCAGCAATAGTAACACTAACTAGGACATTACTGAAATAATGATTTCCAAGAAATTGACATTTCCCCAGAATCTAGTGATGGGAAAAGGAAAGAGCTGAAGCCTGGTGTCAGCCAAAGATCCCAAACAATTTGCCAGAAATTGGAACAGAGATAAGATGGTGGGTGGAGCCACACTGTGAACAGGGCTGCTTTGTGATGCTTATTTCTCGCCCTCTATTTGGACAAGCAGATGGACATAGAGGAGATCACTGGGCCTAGTGTTCTGATTCCCGACGTGGCCACACTGAATAAATCTTTCTCTACTTTTCATGACTGTTTCCTCTCTCAATCAGCCTTTTGAGCCTAGCTTGTTTTGAGCTGCTAGGACCTAGGCTTGGACTCTAAAAATGCTAGTAACACTCTTTATCCAGAGCAATAGCAGTTTCTAGATAGCCATTACTCTAAGTTCTTTTTTTTTTTTTTTTTTTTTTTTTTTTTTTTTTTTGGTTTTCCAGACAGGGTTTCTCTGTGGCTTTCGAGGCTGTCCTGGAACTAGCTCTTGTAGACCAGGCTGGTCTCGAACTCACAGATATCCACCTGCCTCTGCCTCCCAAGTGCTGGGATTAAAGGCGTGCACGCCACCAATGCCCGGCTACTCTAAGTTCTTAAACACACAGAAGGCCAGAGCTCCTCTTGTCTGAGAGACGCTCTGTTCTGCATCTCATTCTTCCGGCTTCACTTGCAGGCCTTAAGATGCTTCTGATGGCCGTGAGGGTGAGGTCCAGCTACACTCCTTCCCAGGAGAATCCAGATGATCTCTGACAATGGTGAGGACCAGAGGATGAGGGAGGGGTGATAAAAGGGACATGGACACCTCAGAAATGCAGATAAAGGATATGGAAGCCTGGCACAGTTGTGCATTCCTTTAGTCCCAGCACTTGGAAAGAAGAGCCAAGTGGATCTATCTCTGTTAGCTTGAGGCCATCCTGGTCTACAAAGTGAGTTCCAGGACAGAAAGAGTTATAGTGAGACCCTGTCTCTTAAAACCAAAATAAATAAAGTAATAATAATTAAATAATGTGGGTCGTTGGTGGCTCATGCCTTTAATCCCAGCACTCGGGAGGCAGAGGCAGGTGGATCTCTGTGAGTTCGAGGCCAGCCTGGTCTCCAAAGCGAGTGCCAGGATAGGCTCCAAAGCTACACAGAGAAACCCTGTCTCGAAAAACAAACAAACAAAAAATAATAATAAATAAAAGGATGTGGAAAGTGCTTGCTTTTCCAGTTCTGGGGTGGAGAATAACAAATCTCAAACCATGTTTTGAGAAATGAACAATGTAATGTTGAACGGCTGTGTGGAAAGACCTGGCCCAGGCATTGGGAGGCCCAGCAATAGAGGATGCTCTATCCCTGCTTTCTTTGATTCTAACACTATTAACAAGGTCAACAGCCCTGCTCCTCAAGTATAGCATTGAGTTGGCTTGGGGGTTTCTGTCCCTGTGATAACGTTGTAGCTAAAGTACCCAGCACCATGCCTGGCCCATAGCTGGTCCTCAGGAAGAGTGATCATCACCTTCCACGTTGATGCTGACTTTTGTCCACAGCAGGGCTTGTGTGTCTGCATATCCCTGTTTTCTGCAGCAGGGCAAGGTAATGGTTGAGAGACTTTGATCTGCAAAGGTCTAATAGCTTATAATGATGTGTGGTCTAGGGTACTTAAGCAGGCTGCATTCTGCTTACCTTCCAAGTCCAGTGTTTTGTTTGGTTTTTATTTACTTATGTTTTAACCAGAGTGTCACTATGTAGTGAAGAGAGGCCTGGACCTCATTATGTAGCCCAGACTGACCGTGAAGTTGCAGGAATCATCCTGCCTGGACCTCTCAAGTACTGAGATTACAGGCCTGCCCAACCACACCTGGCAGTAGCCGGTGAAACAATGCTGCTATGGTAGATTGTTGGGTTAACTGGCATAAGATGTAAAAAGCCCAGCCCAGGGTTTGGCACTGAGACACAGATCCTAAGGGCGGCAGTAGCTGCAATCTCCACTGGTTCCCACATCTTCACACTCTGTATGCTTGTACTTTAAGTTGTTCACTGATGACACCACACAGAGAAACCCCTGATATCCGTGACCACACAGAGAAACCCCTGATATCCGTGACCACACAGAGAAACCCCTGATATCCGTGACCACACAGAGAAACCCCTGATATCCATGACCACACAGAGAAACCCCTGGTATCTATCTATGCTCAGGAAGGAGATTTTGGGAGGTGCCTCCTTAGCAGTCAGCTAACTGACTAGAAGGCACTCGCTCTGCTTGGAACCATAACCAGCCACACAGGCCAGCGGTTCCCCAGGCACACTTCTCTGGGGACCAAGGCTGCTGACCATTCTTCATATTACCAGAATGGCAGAGTTTCTGTGATCAGTAGGCTCATCCTCAATTTTAAAGTGTGTGTGTGTGTGTGTGTGTGTGTGTGTGTGTGAGAGAGAGAGAGAGAGAGAGAGAGAGAGAGAGAGAGAGAGAGAGCTTGGTTCATGCATGCCATGGCAACCATGAGAAAGTCAGAGGACAGTATTTGGGAGTTGGTTTTGGCCTACCACCTTTTGAGGCAGGGTGTCTCTTATCTGTCCTTTTGCAGTACACTCCAGGCTATCTGGCTCACAGGTGTCTAAGTGATTCTCTTGTCTTCACCTCCTATGTTGCCACAGGAATGCTTTGATTACAGATGCTTGCTACCCCGTGCTTTTTTTTTTTTTTTTTGAGACAGGGCCCATGCATTTTTTTAAACTTGGATTTTGCATCAAACTTGGGCCACAGGGCTTGCATGGCAACTGCTTTCATGTGATGAGTCATCTTATTGACCCACACTTGATGGGAGATGTTATTCGGTATATGTTTCTCTTACTGGTTGTTGGCCAATAGGGCAGCAAGATAGGCAGGTCTAGGAGATAAGAATTCTGGGAAATGCAGTCAGAGTCAGCCGCCATGTAACCGCTAAAGGAGTAAGAGGTCCAGACCCTTCTCCGGTAAGATAAAGCAACGTGAAACATTTAGATTAATAGAAATGGGTTAATAATTAAGACAGAGCTAGCCAGTAAGAAGCCCTAATCATTGGTCAATGGTTTCATAATTAATATACTGTCTGTGTGTTCATTTGGGGCAAAGCGGCTGTGGAACTGGGCAGGAAATCCGTAACACACACTCAACTGCTGGGCATCCGTTTTCATTTACTAGGGTACAAGGGCCTTTGACATTCATGAATCTGCAAAAATAATTTATTAATAAACGATAGCAGATCATTCTGTGCCTCCAGCGTCCTTGGCTGCTTCACTCTCTTCTGCTTCAGTGGCTGATGCTTTTGGGGCTGGCACCACCACTGTGGCCACTTCTTCCCTGACCTCCCTGGAAGAAGAATGCCGAGGCTTTCAAACTTAGAAATGAGCAAGTTGCCCTTAGCTCCTCATTTGAGCCAAATGTTTACCCTGGTACATAATTATTGAAGATCTCCTCCTTGCCAGAGGACTCCTTGTCCTGTAGATCCTGAACCAAGTTTTTCTTGTGTGTGTCATGAAGAGGCCTAAGCCATAGAGGCCACCTTAGCCAGAAAAACCCTTCCTAGGAAAAAGAAAGGAAGACATTAGATATGCTAACCCCTGCCTTCTCCGGCCCCAGCACTGAGTCTCAGGCTTACCTGACTCTCACTGTCCTTGTAGCATTTCTTACCCCTTGGAAGAAAATACCTGCAGAAGACAGTTAATGATTGTGTCATTTTGTGTGTGTGTGTGTGTGTGTGTGTGTGTGTGTGTGTGTGTGTGTGTCTGGGAGACATCTTGGCTCTCCCCATAACAAAATTTACCCCAGCACTGGGACTTGAGAACAATTCCATGCATGTTTGGCTTCTAGGAACTTTCCAAGTCTGTTCTAAGGGCCCCACAAGGGGAGATCTTTGTATGTGGCTTGTGCTAGAGAATAGCCAAAGTGCCAGCATGGCAATAACCCCACTTACTCCATTGAACAAACTTATCCCTCTGCAGAAGCCACCCTGGGCAGGAGCATTTTGCTCTCCTTCAGAACAACTCTCAACATGCAGGCTTGCTGAGGTGAGGAGGGGCTGCTCCTGCTTGCCGCACTGCTTCATCCTCCAAGTGCAATGCCAAAGTCCACAGCACAGCTCACAGACTCACGGATTTCACCCTGCAGACTGCCTCTGATGAGTGAGTTAAAGGGCTTGACTGGCTGGGCATGGTGGATCCTACCTATGATTCCTGTACTCAGGAGGCTGAAACAAGAGTTTGAGGCCAGCCTCGGCTACATAGTGAGGTCCTGATGCTACCAACAGCAGAACAGGCACAGCCTAACCTTATTTCCTTAATGAAATGGTGACACTTGGAGGCTCCCTTGCTAGTCCTCTCTGGGGAGCCAGGCAAGACATTAGGGGAAATAACATTCTTCCTGAGTTTCCGCAATGAAGACTTAGCTCTCAGGTTCTCCTTGAATGGTTGCTAATCTTGTGTTTATCCTATGGACTTTTCTTCATCTCCCTTTCTTGCTGCTTTGTGAGAATAAACCTGTTTTGGAAGAAAACACGATTTTGATTATTATCACAGTGGCTTCTGTCTCCAATCTATATCCAAACCTTTTACTTAGTTGACATCTACCTGCTATTCTTTTCTGTAACACCTTAGGGTCTCCCAGGTACTTGGCACTTAATACTGTGTATTGACTGTTTTACATAAAACTCAACAAGTCCTAATAAAAACTCTTAAAAGTCAAAGAAAGAAGTATCTTTAACTTCATCAAAGTATCTACCAGAAGAGCAAGGGCGGAATGCCTCTTACCGCAGCTACAAAGCATTTGTCTCTTGGTGAGGTCCTGAAATGTTTTGTTTTTTGGTTTTTTTGAGACATGGTTTCTCTGTGTAGCTTTGGAGCCTATCCTGGAACTAGATCTCGTAGACCAAGCTGATCTCAAACTCACAGAGATCCTCCTGCCTCTGCCTTCTGAGTGCTGCTGGGCTTAAAGGCATGCGCCACCACCACCCAGCAAGGTCCTGAAATGTGATAAGGAAAATAAACACAGTACTGAGGAGAAAGGAACACAACTACTATTATTTTTAAAAATGTTTAAATATTTTTTTATTTATTATGTACACAATGTTCTGCCTACATGTAGGCCTGCAGGCTGGAAGAGTGCACCAGATCTCATTATACATGGTTGTGAGCCACCATGTGGTTGCTGGGAATTGAACTCAGGACCTCTGGAAGAGCAGTCAGTGTTGTTAACCTCTGAGTCATCTCTCCAGCACCCATGAACACAACTATTATTGTTAGTATCTGAAACAACGAAAAAGTCCAAGGCAATCAACTAATATTTCATTAGGATAAGAGGACCCAACACTAGTCACAAAGTAAAAGAGATCAGGATACCAAAGCCAGTGGATTTCTCATATATCTCCAATACAAACTAAGCAAGTTCCCATTTATGATAGCAATGGAGATGGACAGTGTCTCAGAATAAATGTGATTTAGAATGAGCAAATTCTCAGATTAAAACTCTGTAATTCTTCTGGAGAACTTTAAGAGAAATGACAACCAGTCTAGGCTACAGAGTAGTTTCTGTCTAAAACCAAAAACCAAACTAAACAACAACAAAGCTTAGGGATCCATCTCAGTGGCAGAGTGAAGAGCCTGGGTTTAATACAAAAGACAAGAGGAGGGAGGAGGAGGAAGAGGAGGAGGAGGAGGAGGAGGAGGAGGAGGAGGAAGAGGAGGAGGAAGCAGTAACAGTGACAGCAATAAGGCATGCTGTAAGGTACCAATTGTCAAATAAAGTACAACTGTAAATGCCATGCCATTTTATTAAATTTGATCCTTTCCCCACTTTCATGTGCGTCTTGAGTGCGTGCTGTGTGTTTATATGTGGTGGATATGTATGTTTGCACGTGTGTGGGTACATGTACATGTGTGGGATGATTATGGAGGCTTGAGGTTGATATCAGATATCTAGCCAGTTCTTCTTATCTCATTCCCTGAATCAGGATTAATCAAATCCAGAGCTCACTGATATGACTAGCCTCATTACTCAGTTTGTCCTTGGACAATCTTATGTCTACCTTTGGAAGTGGGAATTACAAGTGTCTGCCACACCAGCGTGCCAGGCTGGAATTTCCCTAGGCCCTGAGAATTATAACTTTAAAGTCTGAACTTGACGTTTGTGTGGAAAGTGCTTTAACCTCTGACGCAGTCTCTCTCTCTCTCTCTCTCTCTCTCTCTCTCTCTCTCTCTCAAACAAAATAAGATAAGCTGACATTTGGTAGGGAAACTTTAAGAATAGCTACACAATGCATGAAAAAACAGATCAGAGACCAGGAGCTTGCCCTACCAAACCAATGGGAGTTATCCAGCAATGTGGGGTTCAGTTGATGTACAAAGCAACTCTGATTAACAGTGTGGTTCTTGTTCTGGCACAGGAACAACAGTAGAATCAGGATGAAGCCTCCAGATAGAGAAAACTGTATCTTAGACCAGTGAAGAAAGATCCAGTAATCCATAAATTATTTCAAATCCAGATATTCTTATCCCCCCAAAATGAAATAAATTTTAGATGGATTAAAAAATATAAATAAGAGGCTGGAGAGATGGCTCAGAAGTTAAGAGCACTGAGTGCCCTTCTAGAAGACCTGTGGAATATTTTTTTAAAAGATTTTATTTATTTATTACGTATACAACATTCTGCTTCCATGTATACCTGCACACCAGAAGAGGGCACCATATCTCATAAAAGACGGTTGTGAGCCACCATGTGGTTGCTGGGAATTGAACTCAGGACCTCTGGAAGAGCAGTTGGCTCTCTAAACCTCTGAGCCATCTCTCCAGCCCCCCTGTGGAATATTTCTATACGTTGTGTGAATATATGTGGATGTAATTGGTTTAATAAAGAAGTTGACTGGCTAATAGCTGGATAGAATAAAATTAGGTAGGAGAGCCAAAGTGAAAATGTGGGGAAGGAGAAGGGCAGAGTTAGAGGAGTCACCAGCAGAAGCAGAGAGAAGCAAGATGGGCGTGCCATACTGAGAAAAGGTACCAAACCACGTGACAAAAAATAGGTGAGACATATGGGTTAATTTAAATATAAGAGTTAGCTAGTAACAAGCCTCAGCTATTGGCCAACCAATTGTAATTAATATCGGCCAACCATTTGTAATTAATATCAAGTATCCATGTTGATTATTTGTGAATTGATGGGCGGGAAAGAAACATCTGCCAACAAATGGTTCCCAATGTGGAGCGTGACATCCATATAAAACCTGAGAGAGCTTGGAAAAAGGGTTCTAGACACACAGAAACAGAACCAAGAGCAGCCAGCCATGGTACAGAGAACTCTCCACAGCTCCCACAGCGTCTTATACCAACACCACCCATCTGACACCAAATCAGAATGTTACACAATGACCTGACATTGAAGAGTCCTGCTTCACAGACAGAACACACAGGGACATTAGTTGTAGACAGAGAGGGTAAGTGGCTCAGGTTTTCAGTTCACGGGTTCTAAATCCATAACACAGACAGGGTACATTCTGGACATATAAATGTATTATTGTCCTTAATGATAATCAAAACTGTCACTACTACAGTTACAGATAATACCAAGAGGACTTTGTTGTTCTAGCCATTATCCTGGAACTTCTTTGTGAGTTAAAAGGTACAAAAATAAATGAATAAATGGGCATTGCTGTTGTCAAATAATAAAGTTAAAAGAATGAAAGAAGGTGAAGAATGGTTGTTAAAAATTCACTCTTGAGCTGTGCATGGTAAGATAGGACTACCATGAGCTTGACGCCAACTTCGGCTACATAGTGAGCAGGCCATTTTGAACTATGGAGTAAGATTCTGACTCAAAGAACCAAGGTCTGGGGATGAACCTCTGTGGTTGAACCCTTTGCTTAGCTTGTAATAGGTGCTGGGTTTGATCTACACTGAAGAAAATGATATGAAAAAAAAAAGACCCTAAAAACATTCTTCCAGGAGAGTAACTATATTTATAAAAGATCATACTGGATCCAGTGAGTTACCTGCTTTATTATTGTACATTTTATTATATCCTGTGTTTTATGTCTGCTTCAGTCTCTAAACTTAGAAACACAGAGGAAGCTACATGTGTAGCAAACATGTTTAATCTCAGTACTGGGAAGCAGAGGCAGGTGGATCTCTGTTAGTTCCAGGCCAGCCTAGTTTGCTTGGGAATTCCAGGAATCCAAGGCTACATAGGGAGACTCTGTCTCAAAAACAAAACCCAACACAACAAAATTCACACAAGCACAGTGGGAATCACTGTCTTGGCTGGGCTAACGTTATATGGCCAATACAAGATCTCGAGTGGGAGCCCCTGGTCTTTCTGCTTAAATGACTGAGAAGGTGAGGTCCCCATGTTCAAGCGCCGTCCTCACCTGACTTGGTTCTGGACTCTTCTGTTCACCTTGGGCTTCTGTGCTCTCATTGATGCAGTTCTCAGTTTCCCACTGGTTTGTATCCCAGTCAGTCATGGACAACTTGAATTCTTGCTGCTCGCTGAGAAGCTTCATCAGTTGGCCTGTTCTGGAGATGGCCTTGGCACAGGACAGCTGTACACAGGTGTCAGCAGTCCAGCTTCAAAGTCCTGATAACATGAGAGATAAGCCGACTCACCTTGTTTGGTGATTAGGGGCCGCAGCCGCTGGTTTAGCTGAGATTCGGTGTTCACCCGGTGACATCAACAATGGGTAAGCAAATTCTTTGAAATGGTCATGTGAGTCAGACCCCAAGATGAAGTCTAACTGTGGTTCTCTGGTTGCAGCCTGGTTTTCTTCAAGAGGTTTTTCTGTAGGAATTCTGAAGCAGCATATAATTCTGAAAAAGGCTTTTCTGCAGAACTCAGGTCTCCTGCAGATGAAAAGGCCCCTCGTGCAGGGGAATTTACCAGGCTCCTCACTGCAGAGGATACTGGACTCTTTGCAATCAACTGGAAATGAGATTTTTTTCTTCCTAAGGTTTTGACGTCTCTTTTCAGACTGTAAACTAGGGTTAGGCCCCTTCATTTTTTTCACATTGGCATTTGCCCTTTCTAAAACAAAAATGGTGTAAGACAAGTCTTTTCTTCTGTCTATGAACTCAGGTCTCGATTTTGTAGTGGGAGCTTTGTCCACCAGAGACGGTTCTGGGGAAGAAGACACTGCCTCCCCAGCTTCCTTTGAGAGCACTGGCTCCGAGTGGAAGGAATTTTCCACTAACTTCTGGGCTTCTGCACCAGACTGGGCTGCTGCAGCTCCGTTGAGGGTGGGCTTTTGAGTTGCCCATCTTTGGCGATGTTCTCCACAGGTTTCTGGATGCCCTGATTACTCCACGGGCTTCTGTCACTCACTTCCTTGAAGAACCTTTTTTGTATGCTTCCTGGCCCCTCGAGCACTCTGTCCATCCTGTGGAGCTCTTTCTCTGCCTTCTCAATCTCTGCAAGACTTGTTTCCCTCTGCATCTCTTTTCAAATATTCGCCATTTAAATTTGGGACTCAAGCGGCTAGACTACAGCATAAGCATGGCAGATTTCTTTCTTCCTAATCTCATCAATTTCTGCATCTAATGAATTATCTAGAAAATAAAGCTTATTCAGTTTATTTTTGTAAGCCAACTCACTCGCCTTTGGTATAGGGCTAAGAGCAAGGCTCCTTGAATAATTTTTGTAGGGTCCCAGTGAGTTATCTGCATTTTGTACATTAGAAAACAGTAGTTTAATGAACAATGCTGATACTACATCTTCCAGATTTCCCTCTGAGAAATATGGCAGTATGTAATTTAGGGCACTAAAAACATCACTTTCATCGTTAAAGTCGAGTTGTTAGTTCATGAAAGCCTGAAGAACTAAGATCATCTTTTTCTGATTCAATTTTCTGGTTCAATACTGAGCTTCGTGCTGGTGTTCTCCTTCCAGGCCTGCAACACCTTCATGAATGGCCCTTCTTGGTTCCCTATAGATGGTTCAACTGTCAAAGACAAAGAGATTGCTTTAGATCAGAGAATACTGGCAGCCCTTCCCCAGTCCACAGCCTACCAAATAAATTAGGGGCCAGCAAATACTGGATGGAGTGCCCATTAGTGGAGAGAAAAATAAACCTAAATTTAAATGCATGAAATGGCAATGGCAACTACAGAGGACGGTGTCAGCTAAGTGACTGCTTAGGGCAGTCAACATACAGCTTGCACACAGGGTGTCTGTGGAGAAATGCTCATGTTTAGTCCTCAGCACAAGCTCAAGGCTGGAATACAGGGCCTCACTAAGTTGCCCATTGGCCTTGGAATGGGTTCTGCATTTGCCTCAGCCTCCTGAATAGGTGGCATTACCACCATGGCCACCACACTCAACTTAGAAAAACACTTTAAAAATCACAAGCCAGGCGTTGGTGGCGCACGCCTTTAATCCCAGCACTCAGGAGGCAGAGGCAGGCGGATCTCTGTGAGTTCGAGACCAGCTTGGTCTACAAGAGCTAGTTCCTGGACAGTCTCCAAAGCCACAGAGAAACCCTGCCTTGAAAAACAAAACAAAACAAAAAAAATCATATGATATCAGACAATCAGACATGGTGGCATTCACCTTTGATCCTGGCCAAAAAGAAATTCCAGTGACAGGCAACTCTGTATGAGTTCAAGGCCAACCTGGAATACCCAGCAAGTGCTAGGCCAGCCAAGCCTAGATAATGAGACCCTGCCTCAAAAAAACAATTAATAGATAGAAGAACTTGAGGACGAGCACAAATAGAGCTGGCCAGTCTAGGTGTGTTCCATTAGGCGAGCCAGATGGTACTCAATGCTTCTAGAACCAGAACTTATTGGATTCTAAATCAAAGGGCATCACAGTGTTTAAAACATCACAAAAGAGAACCAAAGTAAACTATCTGCACCTGCCTGATAGGTCAGGAGTGCTTGAGACCATACACATAAAGCCACCTGCGGATGGCAGTGCCATATACAATAAGTGACCGCTGAAGTGAGGTACCAAGCACAGTGTATACAGTTCACAGAGAGTGAACATTTATGTTACCTCTCCTCTTTCACTCCATCCCTTACTGTTTTGTGTATGGAACAGTTTTTATATGTATGTGCTTTTGCTTTCTCAAGACAAGGTTGTCCTTGGCTGTCCTGGAACTCACTTTGTAGACAAGGCTGGCCTTGAACACACAGAGATCCCTTTGCCTCTGCCTCCCCAACGCTAGGATTAAAGGCGTGAGCCACCACAACTGCCATCACCATCACTACCTGGCTAATATGTATATCCTTAAAGGATTCATTTTATGTATGTGAGTGTTTTGCCTGTGTTTATGTATGTGTACCTCGTGTGTGCCTAGTCCTCAGAGGTCATAAATGGGCATTGGATCTCCTGGAACTGGAGTTATGAATGATTGTGAGCTACCATGTGGGTGCTGGGAACTGAACCCTGGTCCTCTGCAAGAGCAGCAAGTACTTTAAACCACTAAACTATCTCTCTAGCTTCGTGTGTGTGTGTGTGTGTGTGTGTGTGTGTGTGTGTGTGTGTACATAGGTGCATACATACACACACACACACACACACACACACACACACACACACACACATATATATATATATTGTGTCTACATGCATGATACAAGTGGGTACATGTGTGATGGTTTGAGTGTGGAGGTCAGAGGGCAACTCTGTGGAGTTCGTTCTTTTCTTCCACCTTTATGGGAGTTCCAGGGATTGATTTAGAACACCAGATGTGTGTTTGGCAAGCATCTTGACCCTTGACCCTCGAAGCTGTCTCTCTGGCCCACAGAACAGTCATATATATATTCATGCAGTAATATCTGAGAGCCCAGTTTTCACAAGGAAGAAATTCACAAGTTTAGGGAGTTTTATTATGAATGAAGGAAGAGAAATAAACAATTATTAGTTTAAAATTTAGGAACATCACAGAAGGGGGTGTGGTGGTAGAAAGATTATAAGAGCCAGAGGACCAGGAAGTCAGCTGTGTAATTTTGTCATCTAGAAATGAAAGGTAAGTTATACCCATGATACCTCAAAAATATGGTTGCCTACACAAAACTGGAACAAGGACAAAGCTAATAGACACGTTAAAGGGAAAATGTCATGAGGTCTCACTCCTAGGCAAAGAACCACAGGCAAATAATGGATGCTGAGAGGGAGAATTAGTCTGTCCCAGGGATGAGCCTCCTACATGGTTATCCTATAAAAGTGGCCAGCCGTCAATCACACACACACACACACACACACACACACACACAGAGAGAGAGAGAGAGAGAGAGAGAGAGAACACCAAGAAGACTCAGCACGTTGTATTATATATTTATGTGCTTATATATCTGTATATGTAGCAATAACAATAAAAAAGAGGGGGCTGGAGAGATGGCTCAGAGGTTAAGAGCACTGACTGCTCTTCCAGAGGTCCTGAGTTCAATTCCCAGCAACCACATGGTGGCTCACAACCATCTGTTATGAGATCTGGTGCTCACAACCATCTGTTATGAGATCTGGTGCTCTCCCCTGGTGTGCAGATATGCGTGGAAGCAGAATGTTGTATACATAGTAAATAAATAAAACCTTAAAAAAAAATCAAAAAGAGTCAATTTGAAAGGGAGTGAGGGTGGTACTGGAGGGGTTGGAAGGAGGAAGGCAGGAAGGGAAGTGATGTAATTATTTTTAGTTAAAATAAAAATAATTTAAAAGGAAAAAATTATTTTTACCAGCTAAAAGTTACATGTCAAAATTAAACCATTTATCATTAGGCAAGAGACTCACGGTAATGGATGGTGTTTGTCAGACATTCAGTATGATGATGCAGTTTGACTGTCTTGCAGACAACCTCAAAATCACTTTTATATTTGCAGAGACAGCAGGCCATGTGTCTAGGTAGGATTCTATAAATGGAAAGACAGAGTTGGTTTACTGGGAATGCCTTACTGAGGTGCAGAAGAGGCAGGTCAAGGCCACCACAGGGTTGTAGAGGAAGGAGTTCTTGAGGCACGTGACATGGGCAGCTGGGTGAGGACTCAATAGTAAATTACTGCTCTCTGATATTGAAAGAAATCATGAAGGAGCACAGAGGTGCTCAAAGAAGGGTGTCAGGGTGGGTTGTGCCTAAAACAAAGGTGACAGGAACAGAACTAGGTGGCATGGATTGTAGAAGCCTCTCTCCTCGGCTCGTCTCACTCTGGAATGGTCATGCACAAGAAGAAAGGCCTGAACAAGCCTCCAACCTAGGGATACTTTACTCCTGTTGTGAATGGGAAATACTAGAAATCATCTCAAACCTAAAACAGTCCAGTTTAAACTATATTGTGTAGTTAAATGGCATTAGGGACCATAATGACCAAGTTTGCATAATTTGTGCTGTTGAAAGAATAAGGACTGGAGATGAAGTTTTTTAGTATAGTGTTCCTGTATCAGTGTGAGGTCCTGGGTTTGATCTTAGAGTCTCTCTCTCCTCTCTCCTCTCCTCTCCTCTCCTCTCCTCTCTGTCTCTCTCTCTGTCTCTCTCTCTGTCTCTCTGTCTCTGACTCTGTCTCTCTCTGTGTCTCTCTCTGTGTGTCTCTCTGTCTCTCTCTCTGTCTCTCTGTCTCTCTCTCTCTCTGTCTCTCTGTCTCTGTCTCTGTCTCTGTCTCTGTCTCTCTCTCTCTCTCTCTCTCTCTCTCACACACACACACACACACACACACACACACACACACACACCCTCACAGGCCACAGTAAAGTACAATGTAACTGTAAAGAGAATTCATGAATTGATAATAGTACTCAAAAACAAAAGCAGGGTAATTCTCTAGCAGAACACCAGTTAGTAAATGTGCCAGTTTCAACCACCAAGGAGTAAGCTTTTGGACATGAATAGTTTCTGTAGGAAACCAGTGTTAGGAGGCTAGAAGGAAGCACTAGGGTATTTCTGGGCCCATGAGTCAATTTACGGCCATTTAATTCATGGATATTCTTCTTTTTTCTTTCTTTCTTTCTTTCTTTCTTTCTTTCTTTCTTTCTTTCTTTCTTTCTTTTTTTTTCAAGACAAGGTTTCTCTGTGTAACAGCTCTGGCTGTCCTGGAACTCACTCTGTAGACCAGGCTGGCCTCGAACTCACTGAGATCTACCTGCCTCTGCTTCCCCAGTGCTGGGATTACAGGCTGCCATGTTAAGTTGAATGTAAAACAGAAATAAGAAAAGGTTATTCTTACAAAGTAGTTAAGGTGTCTTTGTAGGTGTTGGGCCTTGGCACAGGCACTTGGAGTCTCCCCATTGGGCTCAGATGAATACACAACAGTGTCTCATTTTCACACAAGCAGAAGTCACATATGTTGGTGCTTGGGGAGACATTTTGTTTCATTTGAATAATTAACTCTCCTTCTGTATTAAAATTTGCAGCATATGGAGTCATGGTGAATTCCATATCCATAGGTTGAAGTGTGGCTTCACTTGGGATTTTCTGAGTCTGAACCTGTTCTGTAGGTGGAAGTGTCCCCTTAGCATATAATGAGGGAGCTGTAGCTGTTGGGACTTCAGCCTCTATAGTTTCTGAGTTTGAGGGCTGACCTCGATCTTGAACTGATGTTAGAACTGTTGTCTCATAATGCTCTGTAGACTGAGCTGTAGTCTCAATCATAGGTGGAGAATGGCTAACCACCGTAACAGATTATGGAGTTGTGAAGACTGAGCTGTAACTTTAGTTGGATTTGGCTGCTGAGTCTAAACCTGGTTTAAAGGTGGAAGTGTCACCTCATGGTGTGTTGGAGGAGGGGATGTAGTTATTGGGACTGTAGAGTGTGTAGTTTCTGGATGAGTAGTTGTTGGGATTGTAGAATGTGTAGTCTCTTGAGTTTTTGGGATGGTGGAATGTGTAGTCTCTGAGTAGTTTTTGGGATGGTGGAATGTGTAGTCTCTGGTTGAGGAGTTGTTGGGACTGTGGAATGTGTAGTCTCTGGTTGAATGGTCATTGGGATGGTGGAATGTGTGGTCTTTGAGTTTGGATGCTAAGATGGATCATGAACTAGAACTGTCCCTTTAAAATGTGCTGAAGACTGAGCTACAGTCTCATTATTTGACTCTGTAGGCTGAACTGGTGATGAATGTTTCACCATAGTAGCAGGCCTCGGAGTAATGGAAAACACTGGGTTTGAGGGATGAATTGTAATTTGAGTTTATATGCTGAGCCTGAACCTGATCTTCAGGTACAAGGGTCACCTCTTGGTGTTTTGGAGGAAGAGCTATACTAGTATATGGGACTACAGTAAGTTCAGTCTCTACACTGGATATTGTAGTTAGGGTATGCTTTACTTCTGTGTGTTGAACATGTTGAACTGTGACTTTAGAAAGAATTTGATGCTGAGTTTGATCCAGAAGTGGTGGTATTTCATAAAATACTGGAACTTGAGTTGCAACCTCCTCATGTGGTTGTTTAGGCTCAGGATGGATTTCCTGTGTGCTTGGAGAAGGTTCAACATCCAGATGGGAACTTGGAGTTTCTGTAAGTTCCAGATCCAAAGGTTCAGCTGTAACTTCAGTTAGATTTGGATGTTGAGTATGAACTTGTTCTGGAAGTGTCATCTGATGACACTGTAGAGGAGAAACTGTAGTTTCCTGTGGCGTTGTAGGATGTCCATTCAGCCTGTCAGGTAGGCTCTGAATTTATAGTGAGTTCTAGGTCTAATGGCTGAAACGAGACAACAGGTGCTGTTGAATATTCAAGTTCTAGATCGAAAGGTTGAACTGAACCTTCAGTTGGGTTTGGATGCTGAATCTGGTGTAGAAATGTCACCTGAGGATGTGTTGGAGGAGGTGTAGTCCTCTTTGGTACTGGAGTATATTGTGAAGTTACGGGGAGTTCCAGATCCAAAGACCGAAATGAGATAAGGGGTGATGTTAGATACTCAGCTTGAATCTGACCTGGTGTTGAGACTGTCATCTGATGTGTTGGAGAGGGAGTCACAATATTGTTCATCGACTCTGGAAGCTGATGTGAGACTACTTGCTGGGTTGGAGGAAACTATCTCCTTAGGGTGTTCTGAACCTGTGTGGGGGTGGACTGTAGCACTGGTGATGGTTTCCTATTCTCAGAGAGATCTGCAGGTTGAGAGCAGGTCATATGCTGAGTTAGAGAAGGTTCTGCACCCATAGTGGAATCTGGAGGTAGATATGGGCCTTCCTGCTGAATTGGGAAAGGATAGACCTCTTTGTGGAGGCCTGTTTTCTGAGCTATGGCCTCTTGCCAAGAATATTCAGTTTCAAGGAATTCTGGTGTATGGGAAGGGGACTCAATTTGGACTTGTGAAAATTCAATTTGTTCAGTGGGAGCTATAGGCTGAACAAGGTCCTCCCCCTGAACCTGAAGAGATTCAACTTCCATAGAGGACTCTGTAACTCTGGTGTGTGCTTGGTTTGGATGTTTAACTGTGGCTTTACAAAACATTGAATGCTCATATTTGAATTTTGCTTCTAGACAGATCTTCAGGTGAAAAGAACAGGGTATGTCCCAGTGGAAGAAGAAAGAAACCCTCTTTAGGGGACTTAGAGGCTAATCTGGGAGTTCTTGCTGATATGGTGAAAACTGTGCACCCAAAGGAGACAAGTTCCCCTGCTGACCTGAAAAAACTTCCCTGGGAAGCTCTACAGGCTGGGTTAGGACCCCTGGGTGAACTGGAGAATGTTGATGATTTTCAGGGGGAATTGGATGCTGAGTTGTAACTTCTTCCTGCTGGTGTTTTGAAGGTTCAAACCTGGGGGCTTAGCTGTGACATTGTGTGATGCTGGAGGGTGGACATGACTATGAACCAGGTCAGAGTCTGTTGCCTCATGGTGTGCTGACTCATGAGGGTGCTCTAGAGGTTGCAGCTGGGACTCCTGCTGGGCTGAAGAAGGTTCAACTTCCTCTAGGAGTTCTGAATTCTCAACTGTGTCCTCCTGCTGGCCTAGAGAAGGCTTTTCAGACTGAACACGTTCTAGACATTGAACTGGGGCCTTCTGTTGATTGGATAAGAGTTCAACCCCTTCAGTAGGCTCTGGAGTTACAGTTGGATTGGAATACTGGGTTGTAGAAGTGCCTACATCCTTTTCTGGGACTGGTTTAGCAGTAGCCTCATGATGCACTGGAGGAGGGCTCACCTCTGCTGTGGGTTCCTGTGTTATGGCAAGCAGCACACCGGGAGGTTTAACAGTCATAGTGGGTAAGCTTGAATGGTGAGTTTGATGGTTAGTTGAGGGTGAAACTGTCACTTCACAATATCCTGAAGACTGAGTTGGTTGTTCTTGTTGGATTAGAGCATGTTCTGAGGATTGAGTTGGCATTTCCAGCTCAGAAGGCTGAGTTGGCTGTTCCTACTCACTGAGAAGAGGTTCCCCCTCTCCAATATACTCTGCTTAATGCATCAGACTTCTGCTGGGTCAGAGAAGATTCTATCTCCTTGGTAGGCTCTGAAGTTACGGTAAGTGCCACATCCACAGGTCTAACTCTATCAGTTGGCAAGCAATAATGGTGCTCTGCATTCTGAGTTGGCTGGACTGTCACTTGGTGAACTGGTGGAGTTTCAACTATATTCTCAATAGCAGACTCTGCAGCCTCAAGTGGAGCCTCTGGCTCAGTTGGAGGCGTGGCTTCCTCGGGGAGCTCTGCGGGTGTAACAAAGGCTTCTGGATGGTTTCCAGGACCTAATCCTACCTCCTCAGGAGACTCAGAAGGTTGAGCTGGCTGCTCTAGTTCAATAGGAAAAGACTCATCTTCCAGAAGAGGGCCTGGATGCTGTGATGGGACATCCTGCTGGATTGGAGAAGGCTGCTCCTCATCTTCCTCAGCTTCCTGTGGAGGCTGAATTTGGGATTCCAGATCACTTACAGATGAGTCAGCCTCCCCAGGAGATGCACCAAGTTCAGCTGACTGCTGCTCCAGGCTAGGAAATTGTCCAGCTTTGCACAAGAGGACCTGAGTCTGGGTTGGAGTCTCCGCCTGAACTGGAGACATCTCAACCTCATTAAAAGGTTCAGAAATTATTGTCACTGCCACATCTACAGGTGTGGCTGTAATCGTGGGAAGAGTAGAATGGTGAAGTTGATGCTGACTGGGATGTGGAGCTGTTGCTGCTGGAGTTTCTATTATATTCTGCATGGAGGATTCTAGAGTTGGAACTGTAGCCCCTTGCTCAACTGGAGGATTGACTTCTTCATAGGGCTTTGTAGGTAGAGCTGGAACTTCTAGCTGGCTACCAGAAGTTTCAAGGTCTTTGGGAAGCTCTAAAATCTCAGATGGGGCCTCTTGTTGGGTTGATGAAGGTACCAGCTCCTCAGAGAACTCTGGGTTTGTAGCTTCAATCTCTTGTCGGGATAAAGAAGGTTCTAACTCCCCAGAGAGCTCTGGGTTTGGAGTTGTGGTGTCTTGTTGAGATAATGAAGGTTCTAACTCTTCAGAGAGCTCTGGAGTTGGAGATGCAGACTCCTGTTGGATTAATGGAGGGCTACCTCCTCAGGACCCTCTGAAAGCTGGGCTGGGGCCGCTTGTTGGATTAATGAAGGTCCTACCTCCTCTGGACTCTCTGGAAGATGGCCCCGGGCCTGCTGCTGGCTCAAAGTATGTTGAGTGTCCTTATCTGCTTCTGAAATCACTGTGACCTCCAGATCCACAAGATTCACTGTGACATTTGGCAAGTTTGAGTGCTGGGCTTCATTTCTATCTAGAACTGGAGCATTTATTTCAGGCTGTTGTACTACTGCAGCCCCCTCAGAAGCAAACTGACAAACTGGTTCTCCCTTCTGCTTATCTTCCTGAGGGAGCTGTGGGAGATGATCTGGACCTTCTTGGACCAAACCAAGATTCTCTGAATTTTGATTTTGTGCCTCCAGCTGGTATTCCGGAGGTTCAACCTGCTCCAGAGGCTCTGGAAACTCCTTTCTGTTTCCTTGGGATTGCAGAGGTAAGCTGTCAGAATACGTTTCATTTATGCTTGGGTCCCCGTAATCATCCTCCAGAGTTTCTTTCTGGAGTTCAGGTTTTGTAAGTTGGTTTGTAGTTCCAACAACCAACCACCATAGCAAGCTTCCTGTGTCAAGCTAGATCTTTCTTTACATCCTGGGCAAAGCTGTGAACTTTATTACTTTCGAACTCTTGCTGTCTAGTGGTGGAACAAGTATTTCAGATAACTGGTTATTTGCAGCCAGATCCAGACTGGAAATACTTTTGAATTGTGGAGACTGATTTTGATCCCCATTTATCTTTAAAACGTTCTCTGGCAGCTTCCCCGGTGGAGTCATTTTGTTGGTCAGATGCTGATGTGGAAGAGTGAACTGATCTGACTCTGGGTGCGGCTGCACAGAGGTATCTGCATCTTGGAATGAAAGAAAACTGTCAGCAACTCCCAGGGTGTGGAGAACATGTGTGTGTGTGGGGGGGCAGAGGACCCCAGGTAATCAAGCCCCATGCACCTGCCTGGGATTTGTATGCTTGTGGAGATTTGGGCGGATTCTCAGATGGGTGCCTAGACCAGAGCTTGGCTGGCACCTGAAACTCTGAAGTCAACCGAACTGGGTTCTGGACTCATTCGGCAATGGGATCCGCCTGGGTCATCATCACCAGCAAAGCTTGTTCCATGAGAAGACTTGAGGCTCAGAAGCAGAAGCCCAGTGGAGTCATGACATGTTGTAAGGACATGGCATGCAGGATGGAGGCGATCCACAGTGCTGTAGTGCTCTGGCAGGGGGTGGGGGACGGAAATAAACTGCAGGAAAGGCCCCTGACCTCAGGGAGCCTTGGCAACTGTGGCCGCCTTGCCCCGCCCTTTATGACAGAACTCCCTTGTTACCAAGTTACTAAGTGGATTCTACACTATGAATAGAACCGTCTGCGTGACAGGGCCCAAGTTTCCTCAGGCTGAAAACAACACAGTTTTCTTTGGGGTCTACCATAACCCGGATTTAGGTCTCAGTCCGGGTGGTCCTTACAGCAGCCCTTTGTTTTTGTGGGGCAGAGATTCAAAAGACAGTATCCAGGCAGAGCGGGGTGTGGACTCAAAAGTGCCTGCCCAGGTCCAGACTCTCTAACTCCTCATTTTCAATCACAAACAATCCCAAGTTATAAACATTAAAATAGACCAAAAGATTGTTGGTGTTTTGGAATAAAGAATAAATTTGTAGGTATGTTCAAAGTATGTCCTTCCCACCCCAAAGCAAGATATTTAAGACCTTCTTTTTCCAATACACACTGATATGTTTTCATGTTAGTTAAATGGTATGTTTTTTAGGAGGAACATATGTCCAGCCATTATGCTACAGATTCAAATATTCTAAATTTTGCTTCAAAAGAAGCTGAGTTACTATGTAAAGGATTTTCGTGTGTAGTTATAGTAATCAGGGAAGTAGGGGATAAAGTCAGGGTCCTCATGAGTGTGACAAAGGTTCTCTCACCTTAGGTGACAAGGGGTCCAGACAGTCAATGGCAACCAAAGTCACTACAGAGCAGTGGTTTCTGGATCCTTTGTCTAGCAAAGTCCATGGATGAATTTCATGGACAACAGGAAGATGGATTTTTAGAAAAGACTTTATCATAGGTTCATAGGTGAGAGCTTAAGATTTAAGAAGCCACCCAAATACACATGTGCACACACAAAGAGATACATACACCAATGAATACATCTTGATATACACTGAGCTGAAATCGGGAATTTAGTTGAAGAGAGGGAGGAATGAAGAGCGAAGGGGTTGGAGAAGGTTGGAGAAACCCCACAGGAACAGTTGGCCTGAACAAGGGAGAGCACATCGACCCCAGATGCTGTCGGGGAGGCCAGTACAAGACTGATCCAGACCCCTGAACATGGATGTCAATAAGGAGGCCTCTGAACTCCAGGGAGGCCTCTGAACTCCAGGGAGCCTTTGGTGGTGGAGTAGTATTTTTCCCTGTGCAAGAAGGGACTTTGAGAGCCCATCCCACGTGAAGGGTTACACTCTGGCCCTGGACACATGGGGAAGGGCCCAGGACCAGCACAGGAAGATTTGGTGGACTTTGCAGAGCCCCCGTTGAGGGCCCTACCCTGCCTGGGGAGTGGTGGGTGGATGGAGTGGGAGTAGGGGAGGAGGGATGGGGGTGAGGGGAGGGAGAGGGAGAAGGGACTTACATGTGAAACAAGCTTGTTCCCTAACTAGAACTAATAAATAAATTAAAAAAAGAAAAGTTAAAAAAAGGTTAAAAGTAATATAAAAGAAAAAAGTCAAAAGAGCAAAACAAAACACAACAAGATCATTCCAGAATGGAAACAAATGTCTCACACTGCATAGTGGCCCTTGTCCATAACTGAAGTATCTGAGAAGTATCCTCCTAGTAGGAGGAATATATTCTAAAAAGACACCTGTGTCCCTCCCTTTGATTAATAGACTATTGAAACAAGAGGTTGGGATCTCCCTATGCGCGCGCGCGCACACACACACACTGGACTGATTCCTTATACATATCTCTTCCTGTATAAGACCACTAGACCTGTGGATCTGTTCTATCCTAATGTAGCTACATTGAAAGAACCTCCTTTTTCTGACTTTCACTACTACTTCTCCTTCCTAAGACAAACGTGTTTGCTTTTATGTATTTGTTTGCATACAGGTACACACAGAGAACAGAAAAGAGTCTTTTTGAGAACGACAGGTATTGCTCACGTCAAAACGCTAAGGCTATGGTATTGCTCACGTCAAAACGCTAAGGCAATATAGCGAACTATCTGGATCTAGGGAAAGAAAGAAACCTAAGCAAAATGAGAACTGAAGAGTCTTACTTTGTAACAGAATACCAGGGGAGAGCGCGGACGCAGTCCCCCACTACCACAAATTTTGCAGTCGAGTTTCCCGCATTTGGGGAAATCGCAGGGGTCAGCACACCCCAAGTGCAATGGGTGGGCCTCGCCCTGGGAAAACCACCTGCTTGATCATGGTATCTCCCCTGCCAGGTAAGTATGCTTCCCACAGGCGCAGGCCCGACTCAGCCACACCGGCCCTGCGCTCTCAACACACGGTCACTTCGCCGCGCGCGCTCCGGGGCCTCCGCCGACGCGCACCCCGCTCCTGCGCTACGCTCACGCCCGCCCACCCGCGATCCCCCCAGGCCGCGCGCGAAATCCCTCCATGTCTTGCAGCGAGTGCGGACGCGGCAGCCCCTGCGCGACCCTCATCTGCATAGACCACACCCCCGAGTCGCACCCAAGGGGGACATCACACCCCTCCCTTGGTCCGGTCGGTTTGTTGGACTTTCTTGCTCCAGGAGAGCTGGATGGAGCGTTGCAGGGCTGGAGACAAATCGCACTGAGTTATCTCAAAGCCCTAAAGAGCCGTTGGTCACCCGTCCCGATGGCCTCACAGCCTTGTCACCGGCGTTGCTGTGAACGAGGTCGTCAGGCATCACGGGAGCCAGCCCTGAGCAGAGAGAGGTCTCCCCGCTTCGCTAGAACCTCACTGCCTCACTTCGCCACCACTGGATTTTACAGGGCTCTTGGTGTATGATTTTCTTTTCTCTTCTACAGAATGACCACGCAACTGACACTTTAAGTCGGGACGTGGTATTTGGGGTGACTCAAGTCTGTGTTCTTGGTTCAGGGGGATCACTGTCCCCTCTCTGGACCTCCTCGGGTTCCTGCATGTAAGTCGTGCACACACACACATACACTCAGGCACAAACACATGCACACAAAATAACTAAGTACTCTCTCTTCTGTGTTGTGTCCGTGGGGAGGGGCAGGCTGTGTGCCACGACTCCAATGTGGAGGCCAGCGGACACTTTGTGACAGCCAGATCTCTTTCTACGGCGGACTCCGTGGATTCTCAGGCCTGATGGCAACTGCCCTTACCTTTATGTCGTCTTTCTGACCCCTTACCATCTTTGTCTGTCTCTCTCTGAAACAGGGTCTCTCAACACAATCCTGGCTGTGCTGGAGCTCGATAAGTGGACCAGGCTGGCCTTGAACTCACAGAGATCCTCCTACCTCTGCCTCCCCCCCAGTGCTGCAATTAAAGGTGTGCACCCCCACACCATGTGTTTTAAAAACATATTTTAATTTTCTAAAATTTGGAGTCTTGCTGGGCAGTGGTGGTTCACGACTTTAATCCCAGCACTGGGAGGCAGAGACAGGAGGATCTCTGTGAGTTTGAAGCCAGCCAGTGCTACAGAGAGAGTTTTGGGACAGCCAGGGCTACACAAAGAAACCCTGTCTCGGAAAACAACACCACCACCAAATTACAAATCTGTGTGTCTGTGTCTATCTGTGGTATGTGCACGTGAGAGCCGGTGAGGCAACGCTAGGCGTGGTCTCCTGGATTAAAGGTGTGCCCCGCCATGCTGAGCCCCCAGTGAACCAGTTGACTAGTTGTTCCGGTTTTCAAGTGCTTCCTTTTGTGTAGTTAACCAGTAAAGGGCAACTTCACTTAGACAATTTTACTATTGCTTGGTGAGGAAACCTGTAGAATGTCTAACACTTGAGTTGCTCTATTTGTTATTTAGAGAAAAAGAGCAAGAGAGCTATTAAGTTCTACTTTAAGAATTAGCTAGGGCTGAAGAGATGGCTCAGTTGGTAAGAGTGCTTGCTGCTTTTGCAGAAGACCAGAGTTTGGTTCAGTGTCCAAAATATCCATCTACCCACACCCACCTGTACCTACAGCTCCAGAGGACCCAACACCTTCTGACCTCTGTGGGAACCTGCAGGCATGGGCACGTAACAGACACACGTGTGCAGGTACACACACACACACACACACACACACACACACACACACAAATATTAAAGAGGATTATGAACCAGAGCAGAAAATATTCTCATACAGTAAAAGCTGGTGAAATCAAGAATCATGAACTGGAGGCTGGAGAGATGGCTCAGCAGTTAGCAGCACTGACTGCTCTCCCAGAGGACCCAGGTTCAATTCCCAGCAACCACATGGCAGCTCACAGCTGTCTGTAACTCTTGGGATCTGATGCCTTAATATAGACATACCTGCGGGCAAAAAAACACCAATGTATATAAAGTTAAAAAAATAAATTATTTTTTAGAAGAATCATAGACTGAGCTGAGTGTGACGGTAATGGAACCAGCCAGCACTCGAGGCAGAAGTGGCAGATCTGTGCGTTTGAGATCAGCCTGCTCTACTAACGCAACCTGCACGGCTTTGTGATTGGATGAAGAAATGACAGACACACATACAGAAAAGACAGGATCAGATGGGTAGGCACTGATGGATGAAGGCGGGGTTTATATGAGTTCACCAGACCCAAGATAAATGACAAATAGGTGTTTATTTTGGGGAGCAGCTTACACAGATGAGAGTAAATAACCGCCGTGGCCTTCCTGCTCCAGGAGATGCGGTCTCTGCCCTTCCAGTGCTCTCCGTGACCCAAGAGAGATCCAGCCCTCAGCTCCTCTACCTTAAAGGGGTCACATCCACACCTGAAACCATGCCCAAAGGGTGTGGCCACTGCTACACGTTCACTGGCAAGGCAAGATGCCACTCCAGATGAAGACATGCCAGAATCTTGGAAGCTCAGCCCACTGTCATACGCACTTGAAGGACTCGGGTTTGTTGGATACACCTGACAAGGGCAGGTTAGCTAGTTTCAGCAAGGGGGGCTCTGTAGGGAGCAATGTTAGGCTGCAATCGTCAGGGAGGAGGAAGCAGTGGTTGATAGGCTTCCTACACACACTCTCAATATCCACACTCTGACCATGCGAAAACCTTGCCATGCCCATGGGTCTGAAGCACTGGGCTCCTTGACATGGCTGTGCTCATAACTTCATCTGCTCTCCACAGTCTACATGCCAAGCTGGAGGCCAGCCAGGGTGACAGTGAAGCTCTGTCTTAAAAAAAAAAAAATGTATCCTGGCCATGGTGGCACACACCTTTGACCCCATTACTTGGGAGGCAGAAGCAGGTGGATCTCTGAGTTTGAGGCCAGCCTGGTCTACAGAGCTAGTTCCAGGGCTACAGAGAGAAACCCTGTCTTGAAAAAACAACAAAAAAGAAAAAACAAAACAAGGACAAAAAAAGTGTTGTGGTTGGGTTTCTTATTGTGATAGGGTTTTATTTATTTTAGACAAGTGCTCCCTCTGTAGCCCAGGTTGGACCTGCAGTCCTCCTGCCTTAGACTCTTAAGTGTTTGGATAATAGGTAGTGCTCAGGTTACAGGTATGTGCCACCTCCCCAGCCTGTGATAGGTTCTGCAAAGAAGCCAGGCTTGGTGGCACTCACCTCTATTCCCAGTACTCTGAAAGTGGAGGCAGGAGGACCGTGGATTTGAGGCTGTCTGCTTCCTATAGTGAGATAGCTTTTTTTTTTTTTTTTTTTTTTTTTTTTTTTTGTGTGTGTGTGTGTGTGTGTGTGTGTGTGTGTGTGTGTTAGGTAGAGTACTTGCCTGTTATGTTCTGGGTTTGATTCCCAGCATAACAAGAAAGAAAAACTGCTTTGTATTTTAGAAATTAGAAAGGGCAGGTGTCTGTGTCCATGGTCCAGGTGGCTGAGTCCATGATCCCAGGTGGCTGAGTCCATGATCCAGGTGGCTCCTGGTTCTGTGAGCATCAGGAAATCATTTGATTACTGATGGTAGAGCTTGAATCTTAAGTGTCTCCTAAAGGCCCTGTTTAAAAGCCTTAGTCCCAGCTTTGTGTTACAGGAGACTTGAGGGCCAATGGTCATTGAATATCCACCCTTGGTGGGGCTATTGGGATCTCAGCCCCATTCTTGCCTCTCTTTTTTGCTTCCAGATCATGAGAAAAAGTTTTGTTCTAACACAGCCTTCCACTAAGGTGTACCTCTGCCCCATCATGGAAAGCTTGAAAGCAATAGGTCTACCAAATCATAAACAAACTTTCCAAACCTGTGAGTCTAAGTGAACTTTTTTTCCCTCAAAAGCTAATTTATATTCCTTCAACGAAAAAAAAAAAAAAGACCAAAACCCAAAACTCATGGATACTCTAAGAGCACTAACTGTATACTAATAACTAAGCCTTCATTCAAATTGTAATTGTTACACAAATGATTGTTAATTCTCCACTTCCATAGTTTCCAGAAGGCTTCATTTTATTCTCTGGAGATCCCTGTGCCAGACCACATATTCACTGCCACATAAAGACAGAATATCTCTTCCCTCCTTTCTGCAGCCCATTTAAACATTTGTAAAAGTATTCTAACACCAAGACCGTCACTGTATTACTGGGAGCCAGGGACACTGTTTTCTTTCTGCTAGTGTTCTTAGGGAGAAGGTTGAGGATGGCAAGCATTCGTGTTATGGATATATACTGACACCTACTGGGCCCAATATTAGATAAAATGTGAACCATTTCCAACACAGCAGAGTCAAATACCAAAAGTAAAACGTAATAAATACCGCAGAAGGAATCAACTACCAATCAAAACAGACCCATAGACAGCCTTAGCTGCCATGTGTCTGTCACCTAGCAGAGAACAGAACACTGCTAACCACTGCTCAGCAGAGAGCATCCCTGATTCTCACTTTATAAAATCAAACCAGAAGTCCACGTGCCCTCCACTGACGGGAGACGAAGAATTGACAGCGCAAACATAGAGACAAAAAAGTTGTTTCTGGGTGAAGGTGTTTGAGCGCCTTTAATCCCAGCACTGAGGAAGCAGAGGCAAGTGGATCTCTGTGAGGCCAGCCTGGTCTACTAAGGGAGCTCCAGGACAGCTAGGGCTACATAGAGAAACCCTGTCTCTAAATAAATAAATAAATAAATAAATACAAAAATAAGCCCATAGAGCTGGAGTCAGCAAATAAAGGAATAGGTCCTATGGAGCTGTTTCTGTACCGGTTGTCAAAGGTGTGGGATTCTATTGACGATCACATGTCTCAGATGGACAATTCATACAGAAAAAGCATTTTATATTTCCCAATCTAGGGAAGCACAAAGACAGTATCATAATTTTATGTGCCAACCTGGCTAGGTCACAATATTTGGTCCAACAAGATGCTGGATGTTTTGGCAAAGGTATATTTACTTAACTTTTTTGTTTTTTTCAGACAGGGTCCCTCTACGTGGTCCTGGCTGACCTGAACTCACTATATAGACCAGGCAAAGGTGCATTTCAAATGAGACTGATTTTTAAATTAGTAAATGCTGAGTGAAGCAGTTGGGATTTTCTTTGGGTCACCATCCAGCTCCCAAATAAAGACACAGAGACTTATTAATTGTGAATGCTTGGCCTTAGCTTAGACTTGTCCCAGTAGCTTTCTTAACTTAATTTAACCTGTTTCTATTCATCTACTTTTTGCCTCGGGGCTTTTTACCTTTCTTTCACTCTGTATGTCCTGCTTCCTCTGTGTCTGGCTGACTGGTCCCTGGCATCTCTTTTTTTTTTTCTACCTTGGGCCTAAAAATTCCTCCTCCTACTTCCTCTCCCTGCCTGGAAATCCCACCTATCCCTCCTCCCTCACTATTGGCCATTCAGCTTTTTATTAGACCAATCAGGTGCCTTTGTCAGGCAATCAAATCAACAACACATCTTTACATAATTAAACATTCTGCAACACTCATCCAGTCACTTGAAGGCCATAAAAAAGGCTGACCTTCCTAAAGAGGGAGTGTGTGTGTGTGTGTGTGTGTGAGTGTGTGTGTGTGTGTTTGTGTCTGTTTGTGTGCGTGTGTTTGTGCGTGTGTGCGCGTGTATGCGCTTGTGTGTTTGTGTGTGCGTGTGCATGTGTGTGTTTGTGACTCTGTGTGTGTGTTTGTGTGTGTGTGTGTGTGCATGTGTGTGTGTCTCTGTGTGTGTGTCTCTGTGTGTGTGTTTGTGTGTGTAGGTGTGTGCGTGTGCATGCTTGTGTGTGTACGCACATGTGTTTGTGCGGGTGTGTTTGTGTGTGCGTGTGTGTGTGTTTGTGTGCATGTGCGTGTGTGTTTGTGTGTGCTCGTGTGAGTGTGTGTGCGTGTGTGTGGAGGGTGTGTGTGTGTGTGTGTGTGTGTAGTGTGTGTGTGTGTGTGTGTGTGTGTATTTCTAACATTACCAGTCCTAGAAGATGCACTTAAACCAAAACTCTTCTGGAACTCACTTTTGCCAGATCACACAGCCAATTTGGGATTTGCTGAGCCTGCACAATTATGTGAGCAATCTCTTAAAAATAAATATTGATCGATCAATATGTAGACAGATAGAAGTTGGTTCTGCTCCTCTGGAAAACCCTGAATAACAGAGCATGTTATACTGATTCTCTCTTGTCATCGGCAGAAGGGAGAGAAGGCACAAACACCAGGGTGAGTGACGTGTTTCTCCTTTTGGGTAAGGTGGTTGGTACAAAGCCACTCAAGGGTTACCAAAAAAAAAATCACAATCATACCAAATGCCTTGAAGATGTAGCTGATAGGCAGACAGGGAGATACCCTATTTAGTTCTCGTTGTGTGTTGTGCCTTCCCCACACTTCATGGAAGAGGAGACACTGTCATAGAATGTCATTCCTAGATGTATAGAAAGCAGCTTGCTGGCCTAGCAGGAGTTGTAGGGTTTTTTGTTTTGTTTTGTTTTTGTTTGTTTTTTTGATTTAACAAAATAAATTGGAATACAAATTGGCTTCACATTGATGGAAAATAAATGTATAAGGTTTGTTACTGAGAAGCACATATACTATAATCCCTGTGGCATAGCATTTGTAAGTCTAGGGCTCAGTCTCCTAGAAACACTGTACAATTGGCAGACAATATTAGTACAAGAATGGCTGCTGTATCACCGTGTGTGAGCATAAAATGAGAGAAATAGCTTAATTTTAAAAGCAATGTGTATAGGGATAGATGATAGCGCAACAGAAGAAGAAGAGACACAGAGCTACTAGACTTTTAAAAATGATTTGTGTATGTGTACATAGATGCCTATAGGGGTCAGACACTGGTGGATTTTGGATAATAGCATGATGAGCTGTTTGGCAGAAGTATTGGGAACCAAACTTGGGTCCTCTGCAAGAGCAACACACATCCTTATCCATTCAGCCATAACTCAGGTCTTCAAGTAACTTATTTCAAGTGATGGGATCAACCGAGGGCTCAGGAACATTGGGCAAGCATGGTAATGATGAGCCTTGCCTTTCCTGGTAGCATCATGGGATGGAGCAATTATGAAAGTCAGCCTGTCCTGTAGATAATGTAGTATGTATTATTATATTCACATTACAGTAGACAGAAAAACCAAAACCAAAACCAAAATATTGGCACAGAACATTTTCTCTTGTCCAAGACGGAAAAGGGTTCCCTCGGGGGAGGGGAGCCTTGCTCAGGTTACGGCGGTCTATCACGTTTTCCAGAACATTTTCTTTTAGACTAAGAGGCCACAAAGAGCAAGCAAGTAAATTGGTGAGGAAATCCCTAACCATTGTCGACTTTAACATAAAAGCCACACAACGTCCCTGGGTGGGCTCGAACCACCAACCTTTCGGTTAACAGCCGAACGCGCTAACCGATTGCGCCACAGAGACACGGCTGCAGGGTAGATTACATTCTGTTGGAGAGTGAGTTGTCTGTTAGCCAATAACGCACAGCTATTGCAAAACTCTGGGTAAGTTCCAGCTCCGTGAAAACCTGGAGTATTAGAAGTGGCGAATCCAGTTGTTCTTGTCCTTTGAAGCCTGCGCTGTGAATTCTGAACAGCAGCCGAATTGCTTTTTTTTTTTTTTTTTTTTTTTTTTTTTTTTAGGGTTTCCAAACTCCGAAGCCCCGCCCTGCGACAAATCTGCCACCCGGGTCTGCCCAGGTGGGACCTACGTGAGGCTCACACCCCCCCCCCCCCCCCCCCGAGAGCTCCAGTAGAACTTGTTGAATCGGTACTATTTTTTTTCCCCTCTCTTTTAAATAGTTCTTAGCTGAGATTGTAATGAAGTTTCGTCATTTCCCCCTTCCCTTTCCTCCCTCCAAACTTTCCCATATACCCCTCCTTGCTCTCTTTCAAATTCACGGTCTCTCTTTTCATGAATTGTTGTTACACACATATATTCATTGTATTGCGTACGTATATACATTTCTAAATACGGAAATACAACCTGCTCATTTCTGTATAATGCTACTTGTATATATGTTTTCAGGGTTGATCATTGGTCACCGGATAGCCAATTGGTACACTCTTCTCTGGGAAAGGACCCCCTACCGCCAGCATTCCTTAGCTGCCTGTAGCTTTTTGTGTAGGGTTGAGGCCCTGGGCTCTGTGTCCATTTTGGCACATCTATCTATTGTTGTACTTGTTCAGCTTGTGTTTAGGCAGTCATTTTGGTGAGACTTTATGGTGTAGCTTCTGATACCACTAACAGACACAGTCTCACAGCAAACGCCCTGATCTCTGCCTCCTCTCCTGAAAAGTTCCCTGAGCCTTAGGTGTTGGAGTGTTATAGAGGCATCCATCGGGACTCCACCATTCTGCATTTTGATTAGCTGTGTTTTTCTGTGTCTGTCGGCCTCTGTTGCAAAGAGAAGTTTCGTTGATGCGGGAAGAGGACTACACTTACCTGCAGTTGTAAGGACAGATATTTATAAAGTAATTTGGGATTATGCTGGTTTAGTAAAGTGGTGGTTGTAGGTTCTCCTCCAACATGTATGTTCTCACTAGCCCCGGAAGATGACTAGGTCTCTAGGTGTGAGTCCCTCTTAAGTCCAATTAGAAACTTGTTGAGTTCTTCTCATGTCTGTGTGCATTGCTGGTCATCATTATGGTTCATAGCTGGGTAAGACTGTTTTCTTTCCTTGGAAGCTTGTGTGTTGCCTTCTGCTGCCATGGAAACTACTCTCAGGTCACTTCCAGCTCAGAGGCTTCTGGGTCTTGTGTCTGAAGTACACAGTATCTTCATCAGTGGGGACTTCCCTTCTACCTCTGGGGGACAACCAAGGACAATAGCAATAACCTCTAATGTTTTGAGAGTCTCTGGGACAACTCTGACCGACAACTCAAAAGAGGGCTTCTCAGGACTAGTCTTGTTTTCTTGTTTTCTGTTGCTGGTGGTCTTTCTCTCTCTCTCTCTGTCTCTCTCTCCTTAGGTGGTCTTTGACTCTTGGGATCATTGTCAGCCTAGATGGGATTACACACACAGAGACACAGAGACACAGAGACACAGAGACACAGAGACACAGACACACACACACACACACACACACACACACACACACACACGAGTTTCTCTCTCTCTCTCTCTCTACCTCCCTCCCTCCCTCCCTCCTTCTTTGTGTTTTTTCGAGACAGGGTTTCTCTGTGGCTTTGGAGGCTGTCTTGGAACTAGCTCTTGTAGACCAAGCTGGCCTCGAGCTCACAGATGAGCTTTTTTTTTTTTTTTAGGTAGATAGTTAATGACATATTATTTTGTTATTTGTTATGAGCGTTCCACACACCCTTCCTGTTCTTTGGCCCTCCTCTTTCCTTCCTCCCCCTCTTGCATTTCTCCACTTCCCCTGTCAGCTCACTTGTATCCTGCTGTCCCTCTCTGTTGCTCCTCCACCCCAAACTCTGGCAATGGTCCTTTCGGTTTCCCTGGTTTCTGCAGCTACTCCAGGGTGTGCACGCCCATCTGAGGATTTGGAGCTAGGAGCCTCTGATAAGAGAGAACACGCAGCATTTGTCTGTCTGGGTCTGGGTTACCTCATTCAATATGGTCTTTTGTAGTTTCATCTACCTTTGAAGTTCATGATTCATTTTTCTTTACAGTTGAGTGGTATTCCATCATGTGTATGCACCACAATTTCTTTTTGGGTGTGTGGGGGGCGGTTTTGATACAAGGTTTCTCTGTGTAGCTTTGAAGCCTATCCTGGCCCTCAATCTGGAGACCAGGCTGGTCTCGAACTCACAGAGATCCACCTGCCTCTGCCTCCCGAGTGCTGGGATTGAAGGCGTGTGCCACCAAACGCCTGGCCACATTTTCATTTTCACTCATTGGCTGAAGGACATTTAGGTTGTTTCCATTTCCTAGCTGTTAGGAATAGGGCACTAATGAACATGGCTGAACAAGTATCTGGGGAATAGGATATCAAGTCCTTTGGATATATGTTAAGGGGAGGTATAGCTGGGTCATGTGACATGGTAGACTTTTTTTTTTTTTTTTAACTTTTTGTGAATCTCTACACTGATTTCGGAGTGCTTAGAACAGTTTGAAATCTCATCAGCCTTGAATTAAGGTTCCCTTTTCTCCACATCCTCTTCAGGATTTATTTTATTTTTTGTTTTTGTTTCTCAAGACAGGGTTTCTGTGTGGCTTTGGAACCTGTCTTGGAACCAGGCTGGCTCAGAACTCATAGAGATCTACCTGCCTCTGCTTCCAGGGTGCTGGATTAAAGGCGTGCACCATCACCGCCCGACCAGGATTTTTTTTTTTTTTATCCTTATTCTTACTTGGGTAAGATAAAAATTTTAAAGTTTCTCTAATTTTTAAGTATTATGAACATTTGTTGAGATATTTCCTAGCTGTTCTCTCCTCCTCCCTCTCTTCTCTTCTGTCAGGTGTATATCTGGCTGAGGTCCTCTCCTGTTGTGTGGGCTTCTGCTTCACCAGATTGATTATTTCTTTAGATGTAAAGAAGCGTTTCAGTTTTTGAAGCCCCACTTGCCAGTTGCTGGCCTTCATTCTTGGGCAAATAGAGTCCTGTTCAGAAAGTCCTTTCCTACACTTGTATCATGTAGGGTACCGCCTATGGTTTTCCTAGCAATATTTGTGTTTCAGGTTTCATGTTTAGGTCTTTGATTCATTTGTGAAAGGTGATAGACATAGGTCTGTAGGGGACAATGTAAGCCACACCTGCTAGAAGCTGGCTACAGTGTGCCTGACCACTTCCTGATGGGCGTGGTCAAGGTGATGTCAAGAGTGACGCTGGATAGGGTTTAAAGGGACAGACAAGGCACGTGGGGTCCCTTCTCTCTGGCCTCCCTGCCTTGCTGCCCCTGGCACGCGCTGGCTTGTGTTTGGCTGGTATTTATCTAATAAAAGATATCTTAATCTCACAGATTACAAATCTCTCTTAATATAGGTCTAATTCTATTCTTCTGCATGTGGTATGAATGACCAGGGTCGAGAAGAACATAGACACCAAAATGAAGAACAGTCAAGGACTCGGCTTATTTGGGAAGCCGAGGGCAGAGTCTGTTTTTAGCTATGTTATACTATTGTAGCTTTGATTATAAAATACATAGTGTGTAAGAAACCAATCTGTTAATATTTGCTGTTTCCTTATTAGACAAAGAGCAGCTTTTTATATGTTACTGACCCTTTTCCCAGAAGATAAATGTAAAGAACATGACGCCTGGCCAAGGAAGTACTTATTGGAGTGTGATGGCAGTATTCTGCCAAAACTCTGCAAACACCCTCTTATTTTCAAGGGTCATTGTCCTGTCAGTTCAGCAAATCTCCTTTATTTCCCCTTCTTCTTTAACTGTATCTTGTAACATAATGTTAAATACAGCTGCTCATTTCTTGATGTTGGGCTCTTTCTTTTCTTTCTTTCTTTTGTTCTTTATTTCTCTCTTTCCTTCTCTCTCTCTCTCTTTCTCTCTCTCTCTCTTTTTTGAGACAAGATTTCTGTGTGTAGCCCTGCCTGTCCTGGAACTCCCTCTGAAAACCAGGCTGGTCTCGAACATAGAGATCCACCTGTCTCTGCCTCCGGATTTCTGGGATTAAAGGTATGTACCACCCCTGCTTGGCAGTTTTTTCTCAAGACTATTAAAAACAACAAAACAAGCAAACAAGCAATATAAGTATTACAGCATAGAAGGAGCTTTCTATTTTAAGTTGATTAAATGGATTCAACTTCCCCAAGACATCAGCAATACCGTCCAATAATTTGTCACCAGATAATCCATGCAGTTGTTCTGCAAACTTGTGAGTAATATCAGATTGTAATTCCAGTATTTCCTGACTCGTATTACCATGATGTAATAAATGTTTTCTAACCTCAGCCCAAGGGAATAAGATCTCATTTCAAATGCACAGTAGTGAGTCAGATCCCAATCACATCTTAATGATATTTGTAAGATAACAATTTGGGCCAGGTGTTGGTGGCGCACACCTTTAATCCCAGCCCTCGGGAAGCAGAGGCAGGGGGATCTCTGTGAGTTCGAGGCCAGCCTGGTTTCCAGAGCGAGTGCCAGGATAGGCTCCAAAGCTACACAGAGAAACCCTGTCTCGAAAAACAAAAAACAAAACAAAACAAAACAAAACAAAACAAAAAGATAACATTTGGTCACCTAGCATAATCTCAACCAATGCTAAATCAGTGACTTCAGCATGCTGTGAGGGGCCACTGCAAACACCAGGGACAGCAGAGAAAACTCACACTCCTGGTCCTCTACATCATTCCCGATGTACCTACTCATTTAAACAATGGGCGTGTGGCAAGGGGGGAAATGAACCAGAATGAAAGAATCACTAGTAATATTTCCTCATGAAAGGATCTCCTTCTCCTCTTTTTTTGTTCCATTATTAGTAATAGATAACCATTCCATAGATATAACTTTCAAACAATGACTTTCTTGCCCAATGCAAGTAGAAAGTCCTTCCTCTCCACAGTCTTTTTCTGAGATGTTCTGTTTTGTTCTCTCTTTCTGTCCTAGAACCAAATGGCCTTTTGACTCGGGACAGAGATTTGAGGAAACTTTAAACAAGTGTGCTTGGATTGGGAGAGGGTGGACCATAACCCAACTCCTGAGCCAGCTTTTTAATAGAGCAGAACAGCAAAACCTAACATTTTCCAGTTCCAAGAGTCATCTGAATCCCAGCAAAACTAAGTCAAATGACCAGGGGGAGGGACCAGAGTGAACAGAGAACAAAGAAAGATACAGAGATCAGAGATTTTTGTGGCACTTAAAATAGCCAGCTTCATCGAGCCAATGAGAAGGACACAGACTGAGTAAGCTGCAGGATAAGGCTGGGAGATAGAACTGCAACAAAACTTATACACACAGACAAACACAAGACAAGATGACTACCGTGTCCGGGGAGTCCGGACTGGGATTTACCTCACCTGAAGCAGTACAAACGGTAGTAGTAATCAGAAAATCGATGGCCAGCTATCATGTTCTTACTCACCCAGCAGAGCACCCTGATAACCAAGGGTATCCCTAGGTGGGGAGTCACATACCTGAATGACAGCAGGGCGACCCCTGATCAGTATGAGTAAACTTATTTTCCTGATTTTTTTTCTAGTCTTAATACTAGCTTCGTCTTGCCACCATGTTCTGGAATGTAAATAAGCCTGGTTTTTAGAATGGCCCTCCTTAGGCCTTCGGATCATATGGATTAACCACTCTTCAGTAACCAGTCCTTGCAAAATTCTTTTCAAGGAAGTGGAATTCTTTCCATAAGTAACTACTGCTTGTTAAATTGAACTTTCTTGTGGGAAGTCCTCAAGTCCAACTTGAGTTATAGTTACAGAGAATTGAAACAAATTATCCCTGGATCACTGTCTACAGGCATTTTGAAAATCCTGTCTTGGTTGAGCCTCATATTACTCCCTTCCTTGATTAAAAGTCTTAGAAAACTTGGGGTTACAGGCAGTTGGTCATCAAAAGTCAGAAGCACACCACCACCTGGCTCCTCACCCATTTGAGTAGCTAGTTTAAAGTTTCCTTTTAATAATTCTTACACTGATTTTTGGAAATAACGATCTCTTCTACTAAAGAGGAATCATGAGGAATTTTTTTTCTTAACGCCCCTTCCTTCTGTTCTTCATATAGGATTAAATTACTCTGAGTTTTAACATTCTGAGTGAGTTTAGACAGAGGTCTAAGAACCGGTAAGTCATCAGCTAACTGTTAAATACCCAGATTTGTTTTGGTCTTTTATCTCAACAGCCTCTTTCTTTCCTAGCTCACAGCATAATTGGACAACCTCTCAGAATCAGTCTGTAACGGTTGGACAGCATTGGAAAGTAAAGTGCAAAGAGAGCAAACAGCAGTAGGAGTAGTCCCCTTATGAGCTCTCCAACAGGGGTTCCTTTATGTGCGTCTGTGTCTTGTAATGTAAAATAGTCCTCCCTTTTGGTTGGAACCAATAACAACGGTTCCTAACTTGTTTAAACAATCATGAAAAGGTTTCATTGCTACATGTACCCTGCTGCCCTACATACTGCTCTCCTATACACTGTTATTCAATTGACAGGAAATTTCCCACGTCTTTGCTGTTAATGCCCATAGTTTCGCCTTTCTCTGAGCAGAATATTTCCCTTTCAGCGTTGGATGTCTTTACTGAAAAATGCATGGCATTCCCTGAGCTCCATGTTTGGGCACCAGATGTGAAAGACTGGAGTCAAAGAGACAGACCATAGACACCAAAATGAGGAACAGCAAAAGAACTTATTTGGGAGGCGGAGTGCAGAGTTTGTTCCTAGTTATGTTATACTATTGTGGCTCTGATTACAAAATACGTAGCATGTAGAAACCAGTCGGCTGCTAATGTTTGCCGTTTTCTTACTGGACAAAGAGCAGCATTTTTGTTGTTGTTGCTTTGTTTTGTTTTTGTTTTATTGAGATAGGGTTTCTCTGTGGCTTTGAAAGATCCCCAGGCCCCTAAAGGGCACAGGGTCCCGAGGAGCCCCCGAGACTCAGAAACCAGACCAAGAGCTGCAAAAGCAAGAGGGTTTATTGAACAAATGTGCATTCGGGTGTCAGCAATATTGGGAAAGCTGCCCACCCCAGCATGGGGTGCAAGCTCCTTTTATAGGAAAAAAACCGCAGATCAGCATACAGGCAAGGGGCACAAAGTGATTGATTACAAAGTATGATCTCATGTTAGAGTGGTCACCCAGGTGTGACCTGCTTTTCTACAAAGGAAAAAACCACAGAATGTATCCTGGAAAGTCCTTGTCTGTTGGCCAGCCAGGTGTGACCCAAAGAGGGTTGCCTGGGCGATTGCCCCCGTCTAAACCATAGGATGTGCCCGGGGTTGGGGTAAACTTCCTTGTAATGTGCCAAGGCCTGTGGGAAACTTTTTCTCTCTGTGAACTAAAATCTTTCAAAACTTTTTCTCTCAGCAAACTAAAATCTTTCAGCTTTGGAGACTGTCCTGGTACCAGGCTGGCCTGGAACTCACAGAGATCCGTCTGCCTCTGCCTCTGCCTCCCGAGTCCTGGGGTTAAAAGCATGCACCGCCACTGCCTGGCAAAGACCAGCTTTTTATATCTTACAAACTGACCCTTTTCCCAGAAGATAAACGTGAAGAACATGATGCCTGGCCAAGGAAATGTTTGTTGGACTGTGATGGTAGTATTGTGCCAAAACTCTGCCTGCAAGCATCCTTTTTCAAGGGTCATCTGGCAAGTGCATTGTTCTGCCTGATGTCAGTTCAGCAAATCTCCAATGTGGACTTTCAGTTTTCCCGGCACCATTCGTTGGTGTTCTTTTCGCCAACATATGTTTTTGGTATCTTTGTCAGATATTAGATGGCCAATTACTTGTACTCATGTTTGGATCTCCAGTTTTATTACACTGGTCTCCGTGTCTGCTTTCCTTTCAAACCACATTGTTTTTATTACTATGGCTCCGTCATATTTCTAAGATCTGGAATGGTAATCTCTCCAGCATCGTTCCTTTAGCTCAGGATTGTTTTGACTATGAATCGGTCCTTTTAAGAAACTAAATGCACAAAATGTTCAGACTATATATAACAACAGAAGTCTGGCTGCTGTGGTGTCTGAGATTTATAAGTGGGGGGTCGCTTGCCTAAGTGGGTGGCTGCAGGTCATGGCACAGAGGTTGTTTTTCATTTGACAGAGTCTCACCATGTATCTGAGGCTGGTCAGGAACTCACTCTGTAGAACAGGCTGGCCTTAAAGTCAGAGATCTGCCTGTCCCGGCTTCCCCAGTGCTGGGGTTAAAAGGGTGCTTTCCCTGCTCTTTCCTTTCTTGATTTTAGACAGGGTTTCTTTCTGTGATCCAGGCCAGCCTGGAGCTCTCAATCCTCCTCTGCCCCGAAGTTTCTTGAATTACAGTCATGTGGCACAACACCCAGAAATTCTTAAAAGTTTTTTTTTCTTTGACCAGCTTCAGAATTTTGATGAAATTCAATTTCATATTATCTTTTATTGCTAAAGCCCCATGGTCTCTAAGACACTCCTCCTACCTGAAAACAGGTATTAACATTTTCTTTTCAAAGCTTTTTAGTCTTCATGCTAACATCTATTTTTTATCTCCTGATCTCATTGAAAATTCTACAATCAGCCAGAAGACCAGTATTGACCTTAGTTTCCAGTTATGTTATTCCTGAAAACCTCTTCAGCCTTTTGCCTTCTCTCATTTTCACTTTCCTCTTCTTACCTCTATGGCTATAAAAATCAAAAATAGGCCGAGTGTTAGTGGTACACGCCTTTAATCCCAGCACTCGGGAGGCAGAGGCAGGAAGATCTCTGTGAGTTCGAGGCCAGCCTGGTCTACAGAGCAAGTTCCAGGACAGCCTCCAAAGCCACAGAGAAACCCTGTCTCAAAAACAAAACAAGCAAACAAACAAAAGATGTGAAGGTTTTAACCGGGCTTTGGTGTCCCACGCCTTTAATCCCAGCACTGGGGAGGCTGAGGCAGGTGGGTTCTTTGTGAGTTCGAGACCAGCCTGCTCTACAAGAGCTAGTTCCAGGACAGCCTCCAAAGCCAGAGAAACCCTGTCTGGAAAAACAACAACAACAACAACAACAAAATGGGGCTGGAGAGATGGTTCAGAGGTTAAGAGCACTGACTGCTTGCAACCATCCGTTATATACTAAATAAATAAAATAAAATAAAATCTTTAAAAAAATAGTTAAAATTGAGAACAAGAAAAGGAGGGTCTGATCTGACCTGTGTTTGGCTTGTAAATCTATTCTGTCTCTGTGTGGCCTTGAACTTCAGTTGTGTGTCTCCATCCTCTCTTCCATTAAATGAGATCAATTAAAGGGTCTATTATTCTTCCATTATCTGTATCTGGAAGATAATAATGCTAACTCTACCTCTGTAGAATCATTTTCCTTAGTGTTATCACCTTTGTTTGTTTGTTTGTTTGTTTGGGTTTTTTTTGTTGTTGTTGTTGTTTTTTGTTTTTCGAGACAGGATTTCTCTATGTAGCTTTTGGAGCCTATCCTGGTACTCGCTCTGGAGACCAGGCTGGCCTCAAACTCACAGAGATCCATCTGCCTCTGCCTCCCGAGTGCTGGGATTAAAGGCGTGCACCACCAACGCCCAGCAGTGTTATCACTTTTAATAATTATATCTGTCTGCATTAGTTTTGAAAGCTACTATCTAGATATTCTGTGCATTGAATTGGTGGTGTTTCTTGTAGAAATACCCTGTAGATGGGTATGTATGTGTGTGTAGGCATATGTTTTCAGTTACCATGGAAAAGTGAGTGAAGAGCCGGCAAGAATAGAGGACTATTTAAATTTGTAAGACACTGCCAAACCAAAATGTCTATAGCATTTTCACATTTCCATGAAAAATGTCTGTGTTCTGTCTTTACTAAGACTTGGTGCCTTCAAATTTTATAGCTATACAATTGTGTTTAGCAGTGTCTCATATGATCTTAACATCCATTTTCATGACAGCTAGTGTTTTGAATTCCCTTGTATTTGTCAATGGGTCATTACTATTTAGTTCTTACCCATTTTTAAAACAGAAGTACTTCAGTTTTTATGGAAACTCATCATCTATCCAGGATTGGGGTCCGTTATTAGCATGGTTTATGAATGTGTCATCCCAGACTGGGGCTTGCCCTTTTCCCTGATGGTGTCTTGGAAAGCATGAGGAGAGATGATCACCATTCAAGTCCAGGAGCTGTCCCCCTGTGACCATACTCCCTGGAGGTCAGGCCTGGGAGATAGGATTTCAGCTCAACAGTGATTGGAAGCTTCTGGTTTCCGAGGAGGCCGACTTGAGCTTGATGGTGTCTTTGCACGAGAACACACTGTGGGGTTCATGCCCTCTGTGCCTCTTTCCATCTCTCTGTCAGCCTGCTTTCTTATCCCACCAGGGTCACTTGTCCAGGGGTGACATTGCTCACAGGGATCTGATCTTCTCACATCAATCATTAATCAGGACACACCCTATAGACTTTCCTATAGGCCAGTCTGATGGAGGCATTGTCTCCACTGGGGTTCCTCTTCCTAGATGACTTCAGCAGTGAAAAGATGACAAAACCAACCACTGAGCTCTCCTGGGTTACTCTCCTTAAAACCTGCTTCCTATGCAGAGAACAGTGTTAGAAGCAAGCAAACGCCAACCAGACAAGTTATGTAGCATGTGACAATTTTTATTCCGAGATTTCCAAACAAGGAAAACTTCAAAACAACAACACCTGAGATTTTTAGCACAGTCTGGTCAGATAAGAACATTAGAAACTCACTATCAATCTATTAACAAAACCCAGAAAGGCATAATAGCAAAAGAAAGAAACTTGCATGGAAATAAGTACATATGTTATTTTATTTTCGTTTTTTTTTTTTCAAGACAGGATTTTATTTATTTATTTATTTATTTATTTATTTATTTATTTATTGGTGTGTAACAGCTCTGGCTGTCCCAGAACTTGCTTTGTAGATCAGGCTGGCCTCCAACTCACAGAGATCCATCCACCTGACCCTACCTCCCCAAGTGCTGGGATTAAAGGCATGCACCACCATGCTCAGCTGTACATGAGTTGGAGACTAGCCTGGTCTACAGAGTGCGTTCTGGGAAAGCCAAGGCTATTTCAGAAACCCTGTCTTGAAAAATAAAAACAAAAGTTAACACTCACACAGAGAGAGAGAGGAGAGAGAGAGACAGAGAAAGAGAGAGAGAGAGAGAGACAGAGACAGAGACAGAGACAGAGAAAGACAGAGAGAGAGAGAGAGAGAGAGAGAGAGTTATGGTACAAGCCCAGAATGCCAGCACTTGGGGAGTGGAAATGATTTCACTCTAAATAAATTACCACTTGTCTGAAAGCCCTTAAAAAAAAATCTTACATTTAAGCTATTCGTGGACAAGAGAGAATTTGGAAGACCAATTATCTAACACAGTGGCATTCACATTACTTTTTAAAAATAAAACAGGTTTATCCAGTTTGTCATATGTATTTGTTTGGGGGTACGTGAGGGCAGAGGTCAGTTCTGGCCATCCACCATGGGGGTTCCTGGCATTGAACTCAGGCCATCAGCACTTGGTGGCAAGCTCCTTTACGCATTGAATCATCGCCCATGCCCATATTACTTTCTGTTGTACACTTTGTCCGAAGCTTCCCCAAGTGTTAAGAAATATAGACAAAACTCAAAATTCTGAACCTTGTTTTTCCTTATTAAAAGTACAGTTTTGGGGTCGATTCTGTTGGCACACATTGCCAGGGACGTGGATTCCTTCCTTCTTCGAACTCGAAAGGGCCTGTGGAACACAGGGAGAGCACAGTGGCTAGCAGCCTACGTCCTGGGTAGCACCCGGGTCCTCTGGTGGTGTCCTCCACCAACCTCAGCCTGCCCGCCCCCGAATCTGGGTTTCCAGGGCAATTGATTTGTCCAGGGCCTGCCCCAGTGAATCGGCTTTCCTTTCCTTGTAGGGAACCACACCCAGTGATCAGCCTAAGGTCCAGGCAAAATTGGGGACCTTCTGACTTTTGAGGGTTCTAACGAAGAAAGCATGCTGCAGCTTCACCGTTTTCAAAGTGTAATTCTCTGATGCGGTTAGAGAGCGGCAAGACTTCGAATCGCATGACTTGTTTGATAAAGCTGCAGGTATTGTGCTGTCTCTATTAATTAGGTAGAATGATACAGCTGCAGGTACTGTGCTATCTCTATTAATTAGGTAGAAATGTAAAACCAAACCTTGAAAACACTGCATTGGCCGGGAATCGAACCCGGGTCTCCCGCGTGGGAGGCGAGAATTCTACCACTGAACCACCAATGCTTTACATAGGGGTCTGTTTCAAAGGATAGAGAGCCCTAATTTCTTCAACAAGGGTATGTGTTTTGATTTGGTCTCAGAGTTGGCTAAAATGTAGCTACCTACCGCACCCAAACTAGTTGCTTTTAAGCAAGCATTGTACTAGAGGAAACCGTGTCTGATTTGCCTGACCCAGCTCAACCGGAAAAGTAGCTTTTAGGCTGGCTGCATGAACCTCTTATTTCTGATCTCCACTCTTCATTTTTTAATTTCAAACAGTTGCCTCGGTGTTTGTCTCTGTGTTTCTGAGCTGACCAGCCTGGTGACCTAGTCTAATCAAGGAAGAAATGAGAAGAATTACAATTAAAGAAAATATAGAGGAAGGCAGGCATAACCAAATTTTGTGTTGAAGAGTTAGTTTTTGTAGTTGATCATGTTATGTGATGTTTTTTGAGTTGATCAGTCTCCTAATTATTGTAACAACAGTATGTGCCTTCATTTTACTTTAATTTTGACAAAGTTTAAATGTTGGAGAGATCTGTTTCCTCAATCCTTCAGGAGGGAACTAAACTGTTTAGAAGTCCTCCTAACTTTTTAAAAGACAAGAGTCACCCTGCACAATTGTGCAGCTGTTTTTGACAAGCCAAGGCAAATCACAAACCTGAGCTCTGCAAGGAATTCCAGCTCCATGCTCACCTTGCAGCGCAATTGGTTCTAGCTGCCCTTTGGCCCAACCCATAAGACATAGATAACTTTGGCAAATACAACTTTTAAGGGCCACATGCATCGACTGAACTGCAATTATTCCGGTCTACAAACTTGCACTTACTACTCTCAACTCCTAAACTTACAGGAAACCTCAGATGCATTTCACACTGACGAATTCTGCAAAGCTCCACACCAGTGAACCCGAGCAGTGCACTGAGAGTTCTGAGAGTTTCAGTCCATCACAGAAACTTGTCCCTACCCCTGCCTGGTCCAGGTGCCTTCATTCACACTCATCTTTCTGCCTGACCCATAGTTTGCCATTTCCCTTAGATAAAAACTGCCAATCTTTCAATACTACAATTTGCTCCTAGGTTAGTTGTTTAGATTTACTGGACTCTCTCAGACTCGCTGCCCCATCTTCAACTGCACCCTTCATACATTATTACTTCTTATATCCATTGAATATAAATGGCTCAAAACCTGCCTTCCCCATAAGCCACTCCAGCCTACTCTGGTCCATTTGCTGCAACATTGTATCCCAAGTGACAATTGTGTGATATAAATCTGGACACATCTATAGTCAAAACAAAACTTATTTATTGTTTAGAGTGTGCTACTCATCTTCAAACACTGCAACAAACACTGAAGAAAAGTCAGCATAAGGAGACCATGTTATTTTAATTCATAGTTTCAGAGGTTGTCTCCGGTTTCCACTATGGATATGAACTCCATGATAAAAACTTGGGGAGAAAGGGGTTTATTTTGTTTTACAGTGTACGCTCCTTCGTGAAGGGTAGTCTGGGAAAGAATCCAGAGGCAGGGTTGCTGCTGACTGGCTTGCTCAGCCTGCTTTCTTATACAGTCCAGGACCACCTGCCCAGGGGTGACTCGGCCCTCCAATGTCAATCATTTCCAGGAAAATTCCCCGTAGACTAACCTACAGACCACCCCATAGGGGCATTTCTCACTTGAGGTTCTCTCTTCCCAAACAACTCTTGATGTGTCAGGTGGACAAAGAAACTACCACTGAAATTTTAGAACACTTTTGATTGGCTCTGTTGCCTCTGGAGCTGTAGTGAGGCCAGATATCATGGTCTATGCAACTATGAAACAAAATCCTTTACCACACAACCAGGAAAAGAGAAAGAGGAAGCCGTTGGGGCCCCAGTGATCTGAAGACCTGTCACTAGGGACTGCTTCTTAAAGGTTCCAGAATCTCTGGAAACTGTTGGTTCAGTGATGAGGGAGGCAGGTGACAGAGAAACCGTATATAAGATGAGCATTTGACCTATGGTGGGAGGAGGGAGAGATAGAAGAGCAGGCAAGCACTGAGCAGCAGAAGGCTACGTGTTTGGACATGTTGTGGTTTGAATATGAAATACCCTTCCCCACCCCACCTCGTGTGTCTTTGCCTTGGTTCCCTGACAGTGATGCTGGACCCAAAAGTGAAGTCCAACTCCGGGAGACGCACCCCACAGAGTCACTCACGGGACACAAGTTCGATGCAAAAGCAAAAGGATTTTATTCCAACGCGTTGGGGTCATTCCCTGGGAAGAGAACGGCCCTGAGTCTCCAAAGCAGGCAGTTTTTATGTCTTTTTGGTCACTAGGAAGGAGTATGACAACATATTGATTGGCTATAACATACATGAGTCATTTACTGATTGGTTGGGAACTGAACTTACAATTTTGCCCACAAGGGGTTTGGAATGTTATTTTGGGTTTTACACCTGCAAGGCCATGGGACAGCTAGTGGTTTTTCTGGGAACAGAGTGACTTATACTTATTTTCAAAACTTGGGTGCTCTGGAGCAGGGTAACCCAAAACATTTTTTAGAAACCAGACAGTTGTTGAAGATAATAGAAACTAGTAATAATAACAATATCCAGAGACTGGTCATCATGACCGACCATTTCATGTGTTCTTTGTCCCAGAGCTGTGTGTGGCCAGAGTGATTTTTAAATACATGCTGGTGGGCATCAGGCTAGGCTTGAGTTGGGGTCTTTCAGTGACACTATTTTGGATGGTGTTGAAATGTTTAGAAGATGGGGCCTGACTGGAAAAAGTTACTGGGATGTGTCCTGAAGGAGTATCTTAGCACTGGACTGTCTTCCTGTCTGCGGAGAGGTGAGCTGCTCTGCCTCACCATGCGGCCCCTACGAAGATGCTGAGCCTCATGTCAGGCCACAGCAACAAGCCCTCTGGCCATGGACTGACATTGTGAGTCCAAAGAAACTGGCCTCCTCAAAACTGCTTCTCTTGGGTATTGTCACAACGACAAAAAGTCTCACTCATGCACTGGCATCCATCCTTGTGCCAGAGGATGTCGTACTGAGATCTTTCTCATGGTTTCCAGCAGGTAGTTATAAACGTGGCTCTGGGGTGAATGAGTGATGGCACATGCCAGTAATCACACCACTAGGAAGGTGGAAGAAAATGATTGAGAGTCCAAGGCTGTCTAAACAACAACTCACAACCCATCCTGCCTCTGCCTAGCTACTGGCCAATCAGCTTTTTATTAGAGCAATCAGTTGCCTTAGGCAGACAAGGTAAACCAGAAACACGCCTTTACATAGTAAAACAAATATTCTATCCCACAACATGGGTCCAAAGCAGCAAGACTAAGTAAATACAGATGGAAGCCTCTCAAACCCTGAGCCAAAATAATCTTTTCTTCCTTACTAGTTGTTTATCTCAGGTACTTTGTCACAGTGATGAAAGCTAACATACACTAGAAAATTATTCACATATTTTTATACAGTTAACATGTGCTGGATAGTTTTATGTCAACTTGACACAAGCCAAAGTCATCTGAGAGGAGGGAGCCTCAATTAAGAAAATGTCTCATAAGATCCAGCCGTAGGAAGACTTGTAGGACACTTTATTCATTTGTGACTGATGGGGAGGGCTCAGCCCATTGTGGGTAGTGCTGGTGGTCCTGGGTTCTGAGCGAGCCATGAGGAGCAAGCCAGTAAGCAGTACCCCTCCATGGCCTCTGCATCAGCTCCTGACTCCAGGTTCCTGTCCTGTTTGAGTTCCTGTCCTGATTTCCTGGGATGACAGTGATATGGAAGTGTAAGCCAAATAAACGCTTTCCTCCCCAGCTTGCTTCTGGTCATGGTGTTTTATCACAGCAATAGAAGCCCTAACAAAGATATGATACCACTTCAGATTTCACCACATGCATCTCTGTCTTGCCCGTCACTTCATTCTGTGTCTTATCTTTTCGTGTGAGACCATCCCCTCCCACCCCCCAGAAGCAGCACTGAAGCTTTTGCTTCATGTTGATCTGTTGTCTGCTGGTAATGAGTTGTCTCAGTTCTTCCTCATACCCCATGGAAATATCATTATTTTGTTTTAATCATTGAAGCCTATCTTTACCATACATAAAACACTAAGAGGCAATTATTTCCTTTCAGCATATTGAAGACACTGCACTTGATTTTTGCCTTTCAGAAGTCAAAAATGCCGATTTGAATGGATTTGAATGGATTTTTTTTTTCTTTTTCCTGGCTGCCCTCATATTTTTTTCCTTTGTCTTTGGTTTTCTAAAGTTTTCCTGTGTTGGGTGGAGTTATCAATTGTTCTCTATCTTGTTTGATGGGTTAACCTTGTAAAATCTGTTGACTTATATTTCTATTAAGTTTTAAATTTGTTATAGCATGCACATTCATGTGTGTGTGTGTGTGTGTGTGTGTGTGTGTGTGTGTGTGTGTGTGGAGAGGCAGATAATTGTGTGAGGTCAGTTCTCTCCTTCAGCTTTCACGTGGGTTCTAGGGATTGAATTCAGATGGGCACGCTTGCAGAAAACATCTTTACTCAGGCAGCCTCCTGTCTGTTCAACAGACACTCTCATATACAACTGAGAAATTGTCTTCAAACACCTGTGTTCTCTTTCCTCATTCTCACCCTATTTGCTATGTCTCAGGGTGTGTTTAGTGATGTCTTGCTTTGCTCTGTATCTTGGGTTTCCTTTTCCTTCCTTATCCTCCACTGACTCCCAGGAGTGATTGCTGTTTTGCTAAACTATTCCATTGAGTTGCTGCTTTTGTTACTTTTATTTCATTTAGTAATTTCTATTTGATCCTCTAAATCTGTTTTTTTATTGTTTCCAATAATTTGTGTGTACAAATTATTAAAGTGTTAACAGAGCTCTTTCCTTTCTCTACATGATAATTAGAACTTTGACTTTCACAGTATTAATCCCAAAGCTCGAGGAGAAAGACCACTGACCCAAATCACTATGGACAAATTAAAGCAAGCTATTAATTATAATTAAAGCAAACTTTTTTATTCGTGTACACAGGCTGCCTCTCCTTAAGGTGGAGTTCAAGAGGTCAGCACTGGATGTGAGGAAGACAAGGTTTTTATAGCTCAGGGTAGGGGTTTTCCAAATGGGGGATTTGGTGGGCAAAACAGGTGGGGTTACAGGAGCAGACCATAAACATAGCAAGTTATTCCTAATGACCTCCTGAAACAAAGACATTATTGCCAGGTGGTCCGAACGAGGTGGTCATAACAACCTTTTGAAACAAAGGTAGGGTAGCAAGATGGTTATAACAACTTTTTGAAACAAAGACGTGGTTGCTGTTTCCTGGAACAGGTAGTACAGAACCATTTGTAGTTAAGGTTACAGGTGGCACATAACCTAATCCTTGAGAAACAGAGGTTTAATCTGGTTTGTCTTTACTATAAAATGGCTTTCAAGCGTGAGAGAGGAGGCAGGCTGGTTCAGCAACAGTTGGATTTATTGGCACCTTACCTCCTGACTGATGGACTGCACCTGGCTGAGGGGAACAGGCCCAGCCCCTGGTCAGAGGGTATGTTTAGAGTTTCTGAGTATGAGACACAGGCAAGCTGCACACACCTGTGTAGACATCAGAACCCTCTCTGTTAAGTCCCTTCGATGGGACATTTCTAAACCAGCTTCCAAGCAAGCACATCAGCTGCCCCCCCCCCCAAATGTGGCAGGTGAGGGATGGATGAGTCCCTCCCCGACAGTGGCCACCTGGGAAGCAGTTCCTGTTGCTACCCCCTCCCCCCCCTTAAAGCAAGCTGTGGCTCTTCTGCTGAGTCCTTCTAATTGACTGGTATCCTATGTGGTCCCTGAGCCTCTTGTCATCCTGAATGTTTACCCGGCACTAAGAAAACCCCTTTCTAGGTAAAACTCTTCCAGATGCTTGTTTGCTGAGCCAATTTTCAGTGGGATATTTTATGGCTTTTCTGAAGTTTTCCGTATCACTGGAATATTGAGAATCTAGAATCTAGTACCGTAGTGCTTATTATCATCCTTGAGTATGTGTTGCAAAAATAAATAAAAAAAGCAAAATCTAGGCTTCTCAGCAGGTGCTCATCTTTCACAAAGCAGGGTTAGGAGCTGGACCAGCACTGCTGTCAAAGAAACTCTGGAGCTTGTACAAAGTATGGGACGACTGCTTACTCAAGGAATTATTTGAGGACTTCTGTGAACTGACAGAGCAATTCTCCACTCTGGGGTTATGACTGTACTGTGTCATAATCCTGAGATTATTTCTAACTGTAAGGAACATCTTAGACTAAGACATATCTAGATACCGGTGTTCGAGCACTCCAGCCATCATGGAGTCTACACTACAGGTTCGTGCATAATTTCATGCCGGGTCTGGCAATGGTCATTGTGACTGTTTCCTGTTTGCCTTTTTCTAGCCCACATTCTTGATCCTTCTGTTCTGTTTTAATCTTTTGGGTGCTGAAATTACAGGCACATTAATTTTAAGGGACTAATTAATTTTATTTTATTTATATTTATTTATTTTTGGTTTTTGGAGACAGGGTTTCTCTGTGTAGCTTTGGAGCCTATCCTGGCACTCTCTCTGGAGACCAAGCTGGCCTCAAACTCACAGAGATCCACCTGCCTCTGTCTCCCGTGTACTGGGATTAAAGGCGTGTGCCACCACCGCCCGGCAATTAATTTTATTTTTAAATTATGTGTAGGCATATGAATATGAGTCAGGTGCCCACAGAGGCCAGAGGCATCAGATCTCTCTGGAACCACAGGTGGTTGTGAGCTGCCCAATGTGGGTTCTGGGAACTGAACTTGGGTCCTCTGCAAGAGCAGGAAGTGCTCTTAACCCTGAGCCATCTCTCCAGCTCCTTGCATTCTTATCTTTTAAGTAGCAGGATGTCTTCAGAGATTAGTTATTTAAAAATATGTGGGCATTGTTTTCTGTAGAGCCTGCAATGTTTTAAGGCAAGTTGAGTCTGAGTTTCAAGCTTAGGAAGAGTCCTTGGATGGTGAATGGCATCAATTGGAAACATCAAACCATGAAGATGTTTTCTTGGGACTTAGAACAATGGAAGTAAGGAACAACTGAAATGATTTGACCCATGTGGTGGTATATTATTTTTGATTTATTAAAGCTTGCCTGAGGGTTCAGAAAGCAAAGCCAGCCACAAGCCATATAGGTCAGGCAATGATGACACAAACACACACCTTTAATCCCAACAGCTATACTAACAATCCATAGAGCCAAGTAGTGGTGGCACACATCTTTAATCCCAGGACTCAGGAGACACGCAGATGGCTCTTTCTGAGTTTAAGGCCACCCTGGTCTACACAGGAGTGAAGAGTAACAGAGCTCACACCTTTGATGCCAGCACTTGGGATCACACGCCTTTAATCCCAGCACTATGGAGGTGCTGTAATATGGCTGGAGGAGACTTTCTGCCTCTGAGGATTCATGGGGACAGGCCAGCCCTTTCAGCATGAGATGGAGGTGAGAGCTAGTGGCTTGGCTGCTTTGCTTCTCTGATCTTCACCTTGAAGCTTGAACCCCAATATCTGATTCTGGGTTTTTTTATTTTTTGTGTTACAGATCCATCCCTCACACCCTAAGTGAGAGGAAATTTTCTGATCTACCTAACCAGTAGTTAACAGAGGGCCACTAGCAATGGGGTTATCAAAATGAAAAATGAATTATAGCAAAATGAATTATAGCCTGTTCAATCCCTTTCTGGCCTATAAACTCTTGAAGCTAAAAGAAATTAGCTCTTTACTGTGAATAATATTTTTGAAAAATCAAAATATACTAAATGGCATTTTCTAGAGCAGCAGTTTTCAACCTATGGGTCACGACCCCCAAGACCATTGGAAAACACATATTTACAGTATGAGTTATAACAGTAGCAAAATTACAGTTATGAAGTAACAAAGTAAATAATTTATGGCTGGGGGGGGTCACCACAACATTAGGAACTGTATTAAAGAGTTATGGCACCACTGTTCTGGAAAGATACCGGTTCAAATCTTGGGTTGGACCAGTTTCTGTTCCTAGGTCTCAGGCCTCCTCCATTCATCTCAGGCCTGGGAATTCCTGTGAGATATCTATAATATGTCCATAATGAATGTTAACTTTTGGTACCTACTACCCTTACATGGGCGATTAATTAATAATGGCTGCTGAGAAGTTATATACTTTTGGATAAACCTTTTATGTTTGGCATGATCACTTTCACCCCAAGATAAATACAACATATGTTAAAATATATACACATACACATATATGTTTGACTTTTGTTTCTTTGAAACAGAGCCTCAAGAAGCCCAGGCTGGCCTTGAGCTCCTCATCTTTCAGCTTCCATCTCCCAAGTGCTGAAATTACAGCCTGAGCCAAGCTTAGATGAGTCTTGAACACTGTGCTTTGCATGTTTGTGACAAGCAAAGGAATTACAATCCTCCATGCATGATCATCATCTCAGTGTTCTAAGAGCCTTCTTGTGGTTGGTTTTTATTTGAGGAAAAGTCTTAGGGAAAAGGAAAATGTTAATCACATTTAAATGTGATATCAAACGCCTGTGTGACAGTCTCTAGTCTCTCCTCCACTGACCATGATCTACGCAAAATCTTTTCTTTCTTTTTAGTAAATTAAGAAATCTTTCTGTAAAGAAAAAATAGTTGTTTAATTTTTGTTTATTACTTATATGCAGTTAGTCTATTTAAGCTACATGTTTTGTTTATGTTGGGTATTGAGTTAATTTTCCCTATTAAGATAATAGAATCTCTGGGCCGTGGTGGCACACGCCTTTAATCCCAGCACTCAGGAGGCAGAGGCAGGCAGATGTCTGTGAGTTTGAGGACAGTCTGGTCTATAAAGGGCATTCCAGGACAGTCAGAGCTACTACAATCTACAATATCTCAAAAACAAGCAAACAAACAAACAATAGAATCAAAATTACACTGAATGTATTTTAGTCTAGTGGCATCGTTTTCAAATACATCTTAAGTAAATATTTGTACACAAGATACATTAGCCAGAAACCAACAAGAATGCCATATTTCTAATTTTGGATCCAAATTGTCCTCTGGGTTGACAAAGACCGAAGGAAGCACTGCTAATCAGTTATGTGCTTACCTTCGGAATCATCACCAAGCGTTTTGATGATATCATCTGAGTGTCCTTATGAAGCAAGACATAAATGAATCAGGGCATTAACTCTTCATGTATGAATGTGTGGACTCGGATATGGAATTGAAAAATGCTGAGTGTGTAGCAAATGCACATTCACTCACGCACATTGAGGTCCGCACTCCATGTGAACACATCAAAGAGTAGTCCTCCTATTCTGAAAAAGAGGTCAGGGTGTCTTCCCAAACCACAACATGAAGAAATTTATGAAAAAGAGCTGGCCCCGGAAATGGGGAAACATGTGATTCAATTGAGCAACAGAAGCAAACGGCCTTTCTGTCATCTTCACTATTTCTTCTAAACAACCCACAGAGATTGTTTTTTTATACTTGTTTTTTTCTTGTTCCTTAAATGTTGGGCTTTTACCCAAAACTGGTAGAGAATAAAGAGGACCTGAATGGCTGATCCCTCTGTTAGGAGTCATCTCAGAAGCCTTGACGAAACAGCAATCATTTGGCCACAGAAAGGAGAAAAGAAGGGCTGGAAAACTGCGTGTCTGTATGAGAGAGAAATCACTGTTAAACCCAGATGCTCGAAGGAGATGGACATCGAAGGAAATAGTCTTTCCTTGGGAGATTTCTGAGCTGAACCAATCCCCATAACCCACTGGGAGAATAAAGATCTAAGCAGCGCTTGTTCTCACAGACTTCTAATCTCATCTGTCTGTTTTGGCAGCTGTTGCTAAATCTGAAGACAGAACAGAAATCTGGGGTATGTTACTGACGGTGACAGCTCCATGGTAGACAGACTTGGGTCTGAAGGTGAATAGTACAGTGGGAGAGAATACGATTATGACTTAGGAACAGTGTCTGCTTTCCCCTTCTCATCTCTTCACACATGCTGCTCCAGGGAGAAAGGGTTTCACCCAAGTGTGTCTGCAGTGGGCACAGACACAGTTCCCCCGTTCCTTCCAGGCAGGGTCTTTGCTTTAGTGCCTTGTGTTGCTGTGATTAGTACAGTAACCAATAGTAAGTTGTGGGGGAGAGGGCTTATTTCAGTTTACGGTTATAGTCCATCATGAAGAGCGGCCTGGAGGCAGGGACTGAAGCAGAAGCCATGGAGGAACGCTGCTTACCGACATGGCCCTCATGGCATGTTCTGTCTGCTTTCTTATTCCACCCAGGGCCCCATGACCAGGGGTGGCACTACCCCTCAGCGAGCTGTGCCCTCCCACGTCAATCAATCATAAAATGCCCTATGGGCTTCCTTATAGGCAATCTGATGGAGGTATTTTCTCACCTGGAATTTCTCTCCTGAAATCGAACAAAACAAAACAAAACAAAACAAAACAAAACAAAAACCATCAGGAATAGTGTTTTACTTTGACATTAGCTGTGTGTTACATTACACCAATGGTGTTGCATTTTCCTGGAAGCACGTGAGAAGCCTGAGGAGCCAGCCTGGACAATCTCCAGTGACTTCTACCTCACTGTCTTACATTACAGCTGTGCAGAGGAGCAGCCCCACTTGAGTCCAAGAAGGCCATACTCAGTTCCCGGAAAGTCAGAAGACGTGTAACATCTACCGTCCTCAGCAAGCTCTAAGCCAGCAGGAAGATAGAAATGCTTTGTTTCTTGGCCCTCTTCACATCCCAATTGCAAAAGACCAGTTTTCTCCGGAGAGAAGCCAGCCTTTATGGAATTTCAGTCTGTATCGCTACCACCTTGTTGAACCTCAGTGTAAAAAGCAGCACACTTGGCTCTAATCAGCAGGGATGCTGTTTGTAGAGTCTCCCAGAAGCATTCACTTTGGAATGAGGAAGCTGCTTGACTTTTCTGTTTATGTCACATGCAACACTGACATAAGAGGGGAGCGTTGGCTCTCCGGCTTCCTTGGGATGGATTTACTTTCATTTCTGTGACTGACTCTCCACTGAGATTCATTTTCACTTCCTGCTAAGTATTAGTCCCGAGGGAAGAGTCACTGTGTAAGGGACACCAAACCAGGTCACGAGGAAGGTTCAGCCTGACCCACGGACCAGCTGAAACTCTTAAAAAGTGAAGCCACTGTGCAGACACTCAGGGGCAGCGCCCCACTGTGTGCATCCCTTTGGATCTCCCTGAAGAGCAAACTTTCCTGCAGATGACTGTTTCACAGCGATGTCTTGCCGAGTCCATTGGCCACGCTAGTTCCGAGTTGAGAGCTTTTGGAAGCTCGGAGACTGCACAAGCTGGGTCACAGGGTGAAAGCTGTTTATTGCCTGGATCCCGTGCTGCAGGAGCTGGGATTAGGCCAATCAGCCACTTTGTAGTAGTACCGCAGTGTAAAATGCTCTTCAAACAGCCCATTTCATTCACAGTGAAGTTTCCCCACTGCTCCTCCAGTTTGCCTCCCCCATAGGTTGATATACAGAGACTACCATCACCTTTAATTCATTCATTAAATCCTGAGAATATTATGAAGGACAGAACTGGGTAGCCAGTAGAAAAGTTCTTAGAAATTTGGGTTATGTTGTCTTAAAACAGGTTTTTTCTCTTGAATATATGTCCAATGTTGAACAGTTGATAATCAAGCTGAATATGTGCATAGGTATATATATGACGCGCGCACACACAACATCTTCACAGATGGTCGTTGAGGTAGTTTAAAGGAAAAGATGATAAAATAGAGCCTCTAGTAAAAGCAAACAACAAATCCTCAAACAATAACAACAAACAACCCAGGGGGCTGAAGTGATTGCTCAGTGGAGGATCTGTGATCAGGTCTCAGCACCCATATTAGGTGACTCACAACTCCGGGGGATTTGATGCCCCCTCTTGGCCTCTGTGGGTACTGCAAGCAATGCACAAACCCACACCCATAATTAAAGGAAAAGATCAAACAAACATTCTGAGTCAGCCACGGTAGTGCACACCTATAATCCCAGGACTCAGAAGACAAGACATTCAAGGCCAGCCTCAGCAGCATAAGGAGTTTGAATCCATCTTGGACCAAATGAGATTCTGTCTCAAAAACAACAAACATCTACATTAGGACTCCATGCCATGGACTTCAGGCCATAATTCTTTCGTCGCTGTCCAGAACCTGAGGGTGGTGAGGGGACTTTTCTCAGAGGATTTCATCCTGATGGTTATCACCATTCTTATATAAAACATCCATGTGAGCTTTTGGCAAAATAACCATAGAGTAGTGTGTAGCATTCTACATACTGAGAAGAGGGAAATGGATACAGAAAAAGCAAACAGCAAAGAGGATTAAGGAAGTTTTAAATATATATATATATATATATATACATACATACATATATATATATATATGATCATAAGTAGCCAGGTGGTGGCGGCTCACACCTTTAATGCCAGCACTCGGGAGGCAGAGATTCAAGTTCAAGTTCAGCCTGGTTTATAGAGTGAGTTCCAGGGCAACCAAGATTACAGAGAAACCCTGCCTCGAAAACACACACACACACACACACACACTCACACACACACACACAGACACACACAACAAAACAATAACAACAACAACAATAAAAGAGATCATAAATATAAGCTACAGGATTAGATAAAGCAAAAACAGTAGTTAGGATAAAAAGGAAACTCATATTAGAAGTGGTTAAGATGAACCCTGTAAGTAATTGACTGAAGTGATCAGAAAAAGAACAGCCAGTCACTCAAGGGGCTGGGGGATTATGAGTTTGAGGTCAGCCTGGGTTACACAGCCAGACCCTGTCACAAACCAAACATGGCAAAGGGTTGGGAGAGACCACGGTAAGAAGCAGGGACTGCACAATAAAGATAAATGCAAACTAATAAAAGCAGGTCATAAAACTAGAAAGAGGACTGCAGGGGTCTCAGATAGGTATTTAGTTAAGGGTTGGGAAAGGAGAGAGTGATAGGATGCATGTGGTTTGGAGGAGAAGGGGGGGCGGCTGGTGGAGGGAGGGCCTGGCAGGGGATGGGGGAGGTACTGAGGGAAAAGAGAGCATTGTGAAAACAGGATGAAGCCTATTACTTTGTGTGCTAATTAAAACCCCAGGCGTTTAGAAATAGCCTTGAAGGAAATAATGAAAAAAAAATATGTGAGAAAACGATCAAAACATCAAAAGAAAAACCAGGATTGGACACATGTAGACACATTGTCATGCACTTAATAATACAACTTACCACAAAGCTGACATTTTGCATTTTAAGAAATTGTGGAGCTAAAGCAAACGATATTTAATGGACCCCCAATTTCATAGAAAATTTACTATGTAATATTAGACTTGAAAATAAGAAAATAAAATAGAAAAGCCAAAATATAATAAGCAGAGCCTATAGAATCCCCAGTTTACACTTTTTCCCTATAAAAGGAGGCCTGAAAAGTTAACCCACACTGTACTCTCAAATTTCACTTAGGAGAGCCAGTCCTATGCAGAGTAAATAATAAAGTCTGCTTCATTAGCTTTAATTTGGATGATGATTTTCATTCTTACTTGGTGGGATCAACACTGCCGAGACAGAGGTGTCTGTGGGGAGGTAGGGAAAGGGGCTGAGAGTCACCTAAGCAAGCACAAAATAGAGTCAGAATAAGAAGTTACCTTAGTCATTTCAAAGAGACTGGAGTTATCAGTCCCAATGCCACTGTGTGCTCTGTCCGGGACATACTTGAAATACTTTGTGGGAAGAATCTGTGGCCCACCTCTCATGTCCCTTCTCGGCACCTCTAATCCTTCTATCTACAATGCCCTCCTGTTCTGTGGCTATGATTTTGAAGATGTTTTATTGAGATTCCAAGATGTTGCTGGAGGGACAAGTTAAGACCAGGGGTATTAAGCTCTATGACCCAGCAACCTCCTAGTGGACAGGACTCAACAAAGGTCTTTGAATATGGCCTCCACATCTGCCCCTGCCCCAAGTCATCAGAAAGTTAAAAGCCGGAGGAGAGATTTGTGCAAAGTTCCTGTTTCCCGACAAAGAAAACAAGGCACCATGACCATGTCTCTCTAGGAATAACGGAAAATATGTATGTAATAGTAAACAGTAAAATAAAATGAAGCGTTATGCAGATTCCGGGGGGCACAGGAATAGTAGACAAATGACTTGATGACGTGTTCATGGTGACCGAAGGTGGAATCAGAAGAACTGACATGCTTATCTAGAATCCAAACAGCCTAGAAAGGAAAGCACAGAACCACAAACTCCAAAGGCTGCCACAAAAGCACGGGTGAAGACGTATTTCTAAAGCTGCTCTCATTTGAAGATGCCTAAACCAGAAAAGATAGATGCAGCAGAATGGAGACATCAGTGGTTTCTGGTGGGGACTTTGTATTAACATGAATGGCAGTTGAAGGAAAACATCCTGTCTGCTTCACGTGAATCTTCTGCTAAAGCTCTTCTCATATTAGTAAACACCCAAAGCTGCCTATTTCACCTGGCTAAAAACTATTCTAGGCCAGGCCGTGGTGGCACACGCCTTTAATCCCAGCACTCGGGAGGCAGAGGCAGGAGGATCTCTATGAGTTCAAGACCAGCCTGGTCTACAAGTGCTAGTTCCAGGGCAGCCTCCAAAGCCACAGAGAAACCCTGTCTCAAAAAACTATTATAGGTCTGGGAGTATAGTTAGTGGCAGCGTACTGAACTTGGTTCCATTCTCAGCAACGTTAAAAAAATAATGCCATATACAATGCTTATTAAGCAGAATTGTAGTTTTGATAATTATGCACATTTATTTTTCTTTTTCCAGTTTTCATGTTGTGTGCGGGTGTATGTATACGTGTTTTTGCACATGCCTCTGACTGAGTGTGCTGTGCATGTGCAGGCATGTGAATTCAGGCCAGAGGCTGGTCATCTATTACTCTTTCATCTTATTCATTAAGTCAGAGTCTCCCAATCAAACACAGTGCTTGCAGACACAGCTTATCTTGCTAGCTAGTTTCCCTTGAGGCATCCAGGTTTGTGCATTGGGAGGCTGGAATTAAAGGCAGCCACACCCATCCACAACATACTTAGGTTCCTGGGGATTCAAACTCCAGGCTTCAAGCTTGCCCGGCAAGTGTTATAACTGCAGAGCCATGTACCGCCCCCCCAGCACAATTATGTGCAATTTCCATTAAATTGTGGGGCTGGGGATGTAACAGCTGGAAGAGTGCCTGCCTCGCTCCATCTTTGGCCCTGTATAAACGGCATGGTGGGCCGATGGTATTTGTCCTCCTAGTATTCTTGAGGTAGAGGCAGAGGATTAGAAGTTCAAGGTCATCTTCAGCCTGGGATGCATGAGACCCTGTATAAAATCTCTCACACACATGTACACACACACACACACACACACACACACACACACACACACGCTTGAGTAAGCATTACTGGCTGCTTTTTCATTAAATGTGTGAAATAGTTTTTTAGTCAGTTCTTTGTGAGGTTTAAGGTATCTTAATTTAGAGATGTATCAAACATAGGTTATTTTCCTCGGTAGGGACAACATCATCAAACAACTCTTTGCACTCACTCTTGAGAAGTGTCCTGAAGCAACTTTAAGACCATGAAGCATGTGAAAGAGAGACTATCGAAACGAAACAGATCATCTGTATGTGGACATGTCCATGTCACACATATGTGTGGATTCTTTCATGATCCCTGTGGGCATTGCGATTTTCATTGGCCACTAAATGCTAGACACTGCTGTCTGGTTAATTATGAAATGTGTCCTATGTCCCCAGTTCTCTCTTATGTGGATTCAGATTCATGACAGTGGGTATTTCATTTGGAAACTACAGATATTTATTAGGAAAAAAAGCATTTTATCCTTTCCGGTCATGGGTGTTCACCCCTCTGCCTCAGCAGTTCTAACTCCCAGTGTTATCTTGATCACAGTGACAGCACACTGGCTTTGGGATTTCCAGGGGTGAAAGGGTCCGTGTTATATTCTGTTTATGAAGGATGTGAAGGAAGGAGATCAAACTGTCTGGTTTTGAAAGCTACCTCTTTAATATATATGTATATACTATATATATAATTTATATGTCATTTCTCATCCCCCGACACACACTTCATAAGTAATTGAATTGATTGTTTTTTTTCCCACTTGTAAAATGGAGGCAACAATAGCATCATCCACTTCTAGATTGTTGTGAGGAATAAGTGAGAAAAATATAGGAAGAATAATTACCTGGTACATTAGTAACATACAAATATAAGTTATGGTCATAATGGCTAGAAATTAGCAATAACTTGAAGTTGATGAAATAAATTATGGTACATTCATGCAGCAGAAACCACAGAAAGAAAATAGTGTAAGAATTAGGAAAACAGCATTTGGTGGAATCTCAGTGAATCAAGGCTTACCTGTCTCCCTCAGGATATCCAGAGTTCTTTCCAGATCTTTCTTCTTGCTTTCATGTGTGTCAGCCAGCTACCCCACTGTAGCAATCTTTTTATTTTAATTTTTTTTATTTATTTTTTCACTGTAGCAATCTTTAAATCTCAGTGGACCTCAACAGTGAGCATCCATTTCTCATGACAAGCTTGCAGGCAACCGGCCCAGCTCTGTTTCAGACTAGTGCATGGCCAGTGCAGATGGCTCCGTGCTGTGGTTGCTAGCCAGAGAATGCTCTAGCTGTGATAATCTCAGAAGTAGCCGAGTGGGAGAGACGATGTTATGCTTTTAGCTCTAAGTTCAGATTTAGCATGATGCTCCCATCCACATTTCTTTGGCCAATGGAAACCAACAGGATGAGTCTCAGCAGAGTCAAGATGGCATCTTTACCTGCTCATGATGCTGTAGCAGCAGTTAGGGAGCCAAGACATTAATTAGCAGCCATTATTCTCACCGCCTGCCAGTGAGATTGCTGTTCAAGTCCCACTGTGTTTACTGAACTCACTCCACTTTCTGTTTAACTGTCTTTCTCTCCTAACAGAATTCCTAGAATCAGTAGATCTTCAGCCACTCTGACTGAGGGCACAGAGCCTAACTTGAACCTGGAAGCTCCTTTCCTAGGGATATTCTTATCTACTGGTCTAAGTTAATTTTCTTTGTAATGATATTTACAGTAAGCATTTCATTTCCTTGGATTTAGCCTAAGTGCTGTAAATCCAGAGTATCTTTCAGGAAGATGGCTTATTTACTACTGACTTCACTTTTCACTGCTGTGGAGGGTTGATTCTTCCTGTGTGCCCCGAGGAACAGAGGCTGGTTTGTGTTAGGGGGACTCTTTCCGTATCTCTCAGAGAGGCTGATGTAAGAAGTTTCTGGACCCAAATGATAAAAATACCCAGTCCGTGAACCAGTCTTAAAATGGAGTTTTGTCATAGTCATTCCTTAAGAAATACAAATAGTACAGGAAGAAAATAATCAGAATGGAGTATCACTGAATTTGGAGTCTTTCCAGTGATTTTGAGCATTCGCAAAACAAAGTGAGCAAACGAACTCAGGACAGAGTTTAAGACAGAGGGGTGGGTTCTGGGCTTTGAGAATGGAGAAAGCATACTTTAAAAATCAGGGATGGAAAGCCAGGAGCAGCGGTCTACAATTTTAATCTTACCACTTGGGAGGCAAAGGGAAATTCAAGGCCAGCCTGATCTACATATGGGTTTCAGGCTCTCAGGGCTACAATAAGACCCTGGAGGGAGAGGTGGGAGGTCCATGTAGCTAGGCGTGGTGGCACTTGGGAGGTAGAGGCAGGAGCATCAGGAGCCATGGTCATCCTTGGCTACATAGAAAACTTGAGGACAACCTGGGCTACAGGAGACCCTGTTTCAGAGGGGAAAAAATAAGAACTAAGGATGTATTTTCCGAAAAAGGAACACAACCCTAATGCAAGTGGACGGAAGTGGCATTTCCTTCTTCTTTTCTAACCCTGGTTCCTAGCCTCTGGTAGAACCTCTTCAATGTCTTACACATTACAGACTTTTGCCAGCTGGAGTGACATGTGGCTCCTCACAACCCTGCTCCTTTGGGGTAAGTTGGGCTCAGGGAAGCTTGCTGGGGGACTTGGCTTCTGGCCATGTCAAGACTTTTTGTCATCATTTGGTATGTTAGCCTAAAACACAAGTCTAAAGGCTGCTGTATCAATGATCCGGTAGTTTATTGGTGCTTCTTTCCAAAGGTTGGGAAGGGAGCATCTGGTGTCTTTAAGCCTGCAAGCCTCCATCAGAATAAAGACAGCATCATGAATAGCCATCCACTCTGCAGGCACTTGATTTTGGGAAAGAGGGATGGACTGGGTCCTCAAAGTCGTCATGAAGTTCCTTCCCATTCTCTCTTCATCATTATGGTCTTCTAGTCACCAAGTGATATCTGTGTCTCTGGTCTCTTGCAGTTCCAGTTGGTGGACAAGTGGGTGAGTGACCACTCATCTTCTGTTGCTTTCCCGAGTCTGGAGGGAAGAGTAAGAGGAGGACAGCAAGATGTCTTAGTTACCATCTCTGTATTTAGAGTGGGGTTTCTGAGTGGACCCTCGCTGAACTAAATACCTAGACCAGTGGTTCTCAACCTTCCTAAGGCTGTGACCCTTTAATACAGTTCCTCATGCTGTGGTGACCTCCAGCCATAAAATTATTTTCGTTGCTATTTCATAGCTATAACTTTGCTACTGTTACGAATGAATTGTAAATGTCTGTGATCTCTGCTGGTCTTAGCTGACCCTGTGAAAGAGTCATTCAACTTCCAAAGGGGTCACGCCTCACAGGTTGAGAGCCTGGTGAGCTCAGAAAAGCAGAGTTGTGGAAACCCAGAAGCAACCCTGCCAGGCTGGCTTTCCTACTGACTCCCCAAACCTGTCCCTTTCCTAAGAACACAAAGATAGGTTTTCCACCTCAGACAGGAAGGCTTCAAGGGCTTGAGCCTCAGTTTTCAATGAAGTGGATGAAGGTGAGCCCCACCCACAAAGACAGCCTAGCACTGGGTGTGGGGAAACCGGCTCAAGGCAGTTTGCTCTGGTTTGAAACCCGACTGATTTCATCACCAGCAACCAAATCCTAACACCTGGACTGGGGTCAAATGACCCAGAAAAACTCCCACAGCAGAATCCAGGTGCCTAAAGGCTGGCTGGTTCCCTGGGTTTCCACTTGCTAATTTTTTCAAACTAACCCAAATATACATTTTCCCCTTGTGCTAGCGATAATCTTCCAATCACCCACAGTTCTTGCTTTAGCTCCACTTAGGTTTTTCTCTGCTGTTGTTGTCCTCTTTTTCCTACAGCAAATATCACAAAGGCTGTGATCACCTTGCAGCCTCCATGGGTCAGTATTTTTCTGAAGGAAAATGTCACTTTATGGTGTGAGGGGCTTCACCTGCCTGGAGACAGTTCCACCCAGTGGTTTATAAACAACACACTGCTTCAGGTCTCCACACCTAGTTACAGTATCTCTGAGGCCACGCTCAAGGACAGTGGTGAATACAGGTGCCAGACTGGTCTCTCAATGCCAAGTGACACTGTACAGTTGGAAATCCACAGAGGTAAGCATGGCTCGGGGCAGGAGGGCTGAGGATCCCAAGGTCCTCCTCTGTGTGGGTACCAGAGTACTCTCTGTGTCTGTCTGTCTGTCTGTCTGTCTCTGTATCTCTTTCTCTCTGAGAGTATATGTGAGACTTTATTGATCTGAGTGAACATATCAGCTCTAAGGGCCTACCAGGTCAAATCAAGTCAGTATAATTAAAACATCACCTGGAGGTTCTGTGCCACCCATAGAGTCCAGGTGGACCAGTTTTGGATACAATGTCTCAAGAAAAATCTTGGACTCTAGTATTTTATCTATGTCCAAAATTGATGCCAACTCACCTCTGACTTCATCAACAGCAGCTCTTCTGTCGTCATTCTGATTGTGTATAGTGGCTTCACATTGTGGTCTTCATTTATATTTCTTTGGTGACTGTGGTATCAACCATTTTTAATGTGTTTAAGTACCTGATGATACGTCTTTTGGGCAATGTTTCCTTTTTTAAAAAAAGATTTTGGCCGGGTGTTGGTGGTGCACGCCTTTAGTCCCAGCACTCTGGAGGCAGAGGCAGGTGGATCTCTGTGAGTTCGAGGCCAGTCTGGTCTCCAGAGCGAGTGCCAGGATAGGCTCCAAAGCTACACAGAGAAACTCTGTCTCGAAAAACCAAAAAACAAAGAGATTTTGAGTTTTGTTTGTTTGGGTTTTTTGTTGTTGTTGTTGGTGTGTGTGTGTGTGTGTGTGTGTGTGTGTGTGTGTGTGTGTGTCTGTATGCCATATGTCATATGTGCAGGTACCTACCCTTGAAGACCAGAAGAGGGTGTTGAACTAGAGTCACTGGCAGTTATGAGCTGCCAGGACTGACTTCTGGGAAGTGAACTCAAGTCCTCTACAGTGGTTTTCAACCTGCCCAATGCTGTGACCTTTAATACAGTTCTTCATGTTGTAGTGACCCCCAACCAGAAAGTTATTTTTGTTGCTTCTTCATAACTGTAATTTTGCTACTGCTATGAATTATGATGTAAATATTTGTTTGGAGATAGAGCTTTGCCAAAGGGGTGGCAACCCTCAGGTTGAGAACCACTGCTCCAGAAGAACAGCAAGCACTCTTAATTGCTGAACCATCTCACTAGCTTCTTCTCCTCCTCACCCCATTAGCTCAGAGGAATTCTTTATAGATTCTGGGTTTCTCAAGTGTTGGGAATTTCTCTGTGGCTTGCCTTTCCATTGGTTCCCTGTCCCCACAAAAGGAACAAAAGTTCTTCACTGTCAACTAATATGTCAGATTTTCCGGTTACTGCTCTCTCTATCCTATTTATAAAATGTGTTGCCATGGTTATGCGACAGTGGAAGACTCCATTGTGGTTACATCGATGCTTAGTCACTTCCAGTCAGTCTGGGGATGCTAAAACACTAAGACACTGTCTGGTAGGTGGACAGGGAGAAGGCTACCTAGGGGATAAAGCTGGCAAACTTCCAAGATGGCCCGCTTCTTCCTCATCCTCCTGGTCTGAGACAAAAGCCTGGCAGCTTTAGAAAGATCAGTCTGAAGGGCTTTGTTTATTTGTTTACTTATTTTCTTCCACTCGTTGTGCCTCTGCTGATGGACCAGCCTAGGAGTTGAACAGGATCTGTATATGCTTACATGATAGTTGTGAGCCAAGCAGCTACCAACCTTAAATTAGGGGAGAAAGACTCATCAAAGATTTAAAAACCCCTGGTCATTGAGAAGAGACTGGATTTATTTTATTTTATTTTATTTTGAGACAGGGTTTCTCTGTGTAGCCCTGCCCTCCTGGAACTCTCTCTGTAGACCAGGCTGTCCTTGAACTCATAGAGATCCACCTGCCTCTGCCTCCTGTGTTCTAGGACTAAAGGTGTGGGCCACCACCACCTGGAGACTGGATTTTTTTTTAGTTCTCAGCCCCCTTCTGCTTTGGAGAGGGTTTGTGGAATTGCTGTGTGTGCAGAGGGTCTCCTCGGGCTTGTGGTGTGTACAGAGGGTCTCCGAGGGCTTGTGGTGTGTGCAGAGGGCCTCTGTGGGCTTGCTGTGTGTGCAGAGGGTCTCCGTGGGCTTGTGGTGTGTGCAGAGGGCCTCCGTGGGCTTGAGGTGTGTGCAGAGGGCCTCCGTGGGCTTGAGGTGTGTGCAGAGGGTCTCCGTGGGCTTGAGGTGTGTGCAGAGGGTCTCCGTGGGCTTGTGGTGTGTGCAGAGGCTCTCCGTGGGCTTGTGGTGTGTGCAGAGGGTCTCCGTGGGCTTGTGGTGTGTGCAGAGGGTCTCCGTGGGCTTGCTGCAAATGCATTTTTGCACCTCTGATAAAAAACCTTTTTCACCAGCCAATGCTGTGTTAAAAAAAAATTCCCTGCTGCTATCTGTTGCATTCAAGATTTTTTTTCCTGCCTTTTAAATCTTTAACTGGCAGAGGAAAACAAACAAACAAACAAACAAACAAACAAGCCAAACAAAACTAATAGAGACCCCAGGACCAAGAAACTGCAGCTGGTTTGTGGGTCCAAGTTCTAGTCATGTGACTCAGAGTGGGGGTCACTTTCCTTCAGAGACAGTGAAGATGAGGGGGTGATATTTGAACAGGAAATTAGTAAGCTATGTCTGTATCATATGATATAGCTAAAAGTTGTATCTCACATATTTTGATATGAAATACCCCCAGTTAGGGTAAAACAAAACAGAACAAAACAAAAACCCAAACCCAAGCAAGCGCACACTTTTTCTGAAACGTAGAATGTAGCTAAAAACATGTAAACAAATACACATTTGGGTGCAGTATAACATGAAGAGGCAGAACAAGAAAGGGTATTATTATTAGAGGACAAGGAACTACAGACTTCAGGTAAAGGACACACGCCATGAAAGAGGACAGAAAGCTAATCGTTTTCCTAGGTCTATCTCTGTTACAGAGCTTTTGTTTTTGGTGATAGATAAGTACATAAATATATACTCTGTAGTGACAGTATAAAACCCAATGTGAAGCACCATGGTTTCCTTTCTGAACGGAAACTACATATATGAAAGTCCATTGAGATATACAGACTTCAAGTCTCGCTAATTTCAGTGGGTAATTTTTTTCATGTTTGTGTTTTGATAATTTCCTATGGAGAGACATCAAAATCTACTGTGTCTCTGGGACAAAGCAAAGACATTGGTGTGTCTGGGCAGTGTGAGATTGAGTTTCAGGTCTTAATTGCATTTAGAAGGAATGTGGCAGTGTCTGAGGCCACAGGCACTGCCCCCTCCCCGCGGCAGTGGACCACACATTCCCTGTTCTGCCTTCCCATTTAATGGATACTTCATCTCCATTAACAAACATGTCAGCAGTCAGAATCCATCCCTTCTCTATTGCAGCATAGTAGACCTTTACAAACCTACAGCCCCAAACACATGTAACTATTATGCTTCAGTCTCCACAGGTTCTCTGCAGTCAGGGTGTTGACGGGACTGTGTTCCCTTGGGTCCCTCTCCAAATTCACAAAGTCATTGGCAGAATTCAATTCCTTGTGGTTATAGAACTAGTGCCCCCATTTTCTAGTTGGCTATCCATGGGGCGAGGTAGGGGCACTCTCAGCTCCCAGAAGCCCTTGGCATGTAACCCTCACAAGCTATATGTCATAACATGGCAGCTACTGCTTCAAGGCCACCGGGAGCATCTCTATCCAACTTGCTAAGAAAGAGCCAGATATGGCAAAGGTGTGCCTGGCCTGTCATATTCTCTTGGCTATAGAAGCTGGACATAGGGGCACATACGTCACATTCAAGGGTCTTTGTATATATGATTCTTTCTACCATGCAAAGTTAGCTTTGTCCCAACCCATTTCTGAGCCCTGAGAAGGGATGATAAGAGGGGACTAGTGTGCACAGCTCCTGAGAAAGGATGGTGGGGGCTAGTGTGCACAGCTGCTGGGAAAGGTCGCTTTTCTTTTTACCAAAGCTCAAGAGATTTGAAAGTGGGACTCAGGTGTGGGCCACAGCAGAGACTGAGGTTGGAATGTTGCAAATAGTAAAAGGTATACAAGCCTCCAAGATTTGTCCTCCTTGTACTTCCTCTCTTGCATGCAAACATTACAGCCCTCCCTTTTCAGATTGGCTGCTACTCCAGGCCTCTCACAGGGTCCTCACAGAAGGAGAACCTCTGGCTTTGCGGTGTCACGGATGGCAGAGTAAGCTGGTGTACAACGTGATTTTCTATCGCGATGGAAAACACTTTTACTCTTCTCAGGACTCTGAGGTCATCATTCTGCAAGCCAACCCGAGTCACACTGGCATCTACCACTGCTCAGGCACAGGGAGACATTACCGCCGCTATACATCTGCAGGAATGTCTGTCACCGTGAAAGGTAGCGGCCACCCCATGACCATTGGCTGGGCCAGAACCAGCGCTGAGGTCTCCAGTCCCTACCCAATGCTCTTTGCAGCATCCACAAAGGCCTGCCAGTGATCACGGGAGTGCATGTCCATGTCAGGGGACAGCGACTGTACACTTTGTCTATTCATTTTATCTGCTAATGCCAGAGACTCACTCACTCAAGGTAGCCAGAGTTACTAGAAAGTAATCCAGTCCAACCTCATGAAATTTCCACAGAAGTCCCATAGAAACCAGAAAGACATTAGGATTTGGATTTACTCCCATCTACGTGTCAGGGATCACATAGCCTCCTTAAACTCCCTTCTGTTTGAGCTTCTGTAAATCAAACACTTCCCTGTCCACTTTGCACAAGGTTTTTGTTTTAACTTTTCCCATGGCTTACCTTCTTAGTGCTCAAACTCACTGGCAAGGTATTCCTGTGCGAAAATGAGTTCATTTCTGTGGGGAAGAAATTACAGTCCCAGCTTCTCTTTTGAATAGCATAAGTAAGGAAAGGCTTAGTTGGCAAGTGACTCTGGGTTACTGCCATGAGCAATAAACACAGCCCCACACAGAAGAGTGCAAATGTAATGAGAAGCACCATAGCTGGCGAACGGTCATGCCTGTTAGAAAATACACCTCTGTCGAAAATGGGGGACGCTCATTCTCCTGGGGCAAGATTCCCAAAGGGGAGTCTCATGAAAAGGCCAGACACTGAACGGAACAACCCTGTCCCCTATTAACTTTCTCTTTAGAGCTATTTGCGGCTCCAGTGCTGACAGCGTCCTTGTCATCTCCCTTCCCGGAGGGAAGTCCGGTCACCCTGAGCTGTGAGACAAAATTGCTCCCACAGAGTCCTGGCTGGCAGCTTTACTTCTCCTTCTATGTGGGCAGCGAGACCCTGGAGGATAGGAACACATCCTCCGAGTACTACATCCCAAGTGCTAAAAGAGAAGATTCTGGACTATACTGGTGTGAGGTAGCCACGGAGGATGGCAGCATCCTTAAACGCAGCCCTGAGTTGGAGCTTAGAATACTTGGTGAGTGCATGGGGGGGGGCTCCCTTTCCTTCCCCAGCCAGAAGGGGGGCCCCTTGTGAGCAGGGCTCCACACTTCATTCAGAACTGCACTGTTTTCCTGAAACCTTCCCTGAATTTCCTTCCCTTTCTTTCCCTTTTCCTTATTCCCCCGTTGCCTTTATCTCATTCTTCCTCCTTCTTGCTTCCTTCATTATCTGCCTTCTTCCCTTTGCTACAGCCCTCACTCATCTCCTACAGAAAACGTTAGGGTTGTCCTGGTTAGCTTTCTATTGCTGTGATGAAACACCATGACCAAGCACCGTTCATCATGAGGGAAGTCAGGACAGGAAGTCAAGCAGGGCAGGGACCTGGAGTCAGGAGCCGATGCAGAGGCCATGAAGTGGTACCCAGGACCACCAGCCCAGGGATAGCACCACCCAAAATGGACTGGGCCCATCCCGTCAGTCACTAATTAAGAAAATCTCATATAGCTGGATCTTATGGAGGCATTTTCTCAGTTGAGGATCCCTCCTTTCAGATAATTCTAGCTGTGTCAAGTTGACATCAAACTAGCCAGGGCAAGGATGTGTGCTCTGATTATGGAGTTACATGATGGTTTTACAGTTTTCTCTCATAGACAGCATACTCTCGTGTCTGTATCTAACTGACCTGGAGGGTCCAAGCATTAAAGACAGAAACAGGAATTCTCTCTCAAGTTCAGGACAGTGTAGTATTCTCAAGGAGCCTGCGCCACCTAGAGGGCACATTTGGAACTGCTGGAAGTTTCTTGTCCCTGAACTTATTTCTGGGGACACAGCCTTTCTGAGGATTTTTTTCTAAAGGATTTTTTTTTTTTCCCTCCTGTTTCAGGTCCCCAGTCATCAGGCCCTGTCTGGTTTCACATCCTTTTCTATCTGTCAATGGGACTAATATTTTTGGTGGACACAGTTCTCTGTGTGAAAATACATAAGAAGTTGCAAAGAAAGAAAAACTACAATTTAGAAGTCCTTCTGGTTTCTGATCAGGGGAAGAAAGAAACTTCCTCTTAGCAAGTATAAAGTGATAAAGTGTCTGAAGAAGAGGCATCGCAAGACAGACCACACCAACGGAGCCGTGCAGCTCCTGACTGAAGGAATACCTCTTGGAAGGTGGCTATGGACCTGGGCAGCCTGTGGCAGTGCTGGGGCACAAACTTCCAAAAGTTGACTGACACTGAAACTGTGGCACCACACCATGTGACTCTTAAATAAAGCAAATATACAAGCTGACTTCAGTTGAGTCCAATTTGGTAATCAGACATTTGAAAGGAGACCTACTCTAAAGGATTCTTGATGTTTGGCCTTATAGAGCAGGGAAGCGTGAGTAGCAGGAAGTGAATCCCGCAGGAAAAACACCCCCTACCTCCACAGCCCCTCTTAACAGGAACCAGCTCTGAAGACTCCAGTCTGAGGAGTGGGGAGCCAGGGCAGTTGTGACATTCCTTCCCAGAAGGAAGAGCTGTTCCTTCCCTCACAGGGTGGATGGTTTCAGGCCTCCCCAGGGAAAGCCTGTGTGTTAGGGGAGCAGACATGGATAGGGACTAGCGTCATAGCCTGGGGTGAAGCTGGATTAAGGCTGGTCACCATGACAGCATCACAATTTGTGTTCTCTTTCCCACAGTCTCCTTTTATGCATCCTCCCCAGAGTTGCTACCACGGGGCCTAGTGGCAACAGAAAGGTTGGCAGTGTGCTGCGGTTGGATCCATCCATCTAACCTCTCTCAGGTCCAGATATGGCCTCACTCGAGTGGCCTTTCCAGGCAGCCTTAGCGGAGCTGTGGTTGAAGGCTTTGGGGCTAGATGCATGACCGTCTGCCATACAGTCGTTACCTTCCAGCGCCCCCATGGGGTTGCTTCAGTGTTCTCCTTCCAGTACTGCCTGGAAACTGGAGCCTAGAACAGGGTCGCAACACTGACTGAAGGAATACCTTTTGGAAGGCACGGCTCATAGGCGTAAGCCACCAATGCACTGTGACCACACTAGGAAGACTGAATCCTAGAAACAAGGAATAGATCGTATCTCCACTTAACTGTCACTGCTAAGGAACCACTGAAGGTCTTGGTGCTTCACATCTCTGGAACTCTAGGCTCTGCTAGGCTGGAGGTCGCAGTCCCCAGAGAGGGTGTGGCATAGCATGAGTCTCATTGGGTAAGAACCATCAGTGGATACCAAGGGTACTTTAGAACTTTTATAGCCAGGGACCAATAGGCATAGGAGGGACAGGGATAATAGCCCACTGGAGGAGATACACTCTGTTGAAGAATGCATATACAAATTGTCAGTGTGAAAAAACAGTCTTGGAGTTGGAGAGATAGCTCAGGGGTTAAGAGCACTTCCTGCTCTTCCAGAGGACTTGAATTCAATTTCTGTGACTGCTTCTAACTCCAGCTCCAGGGGCCCTGGTGCCCTCTTCTGACCTCTTTCAAGCACTTATGCACGCATGGCATACAGACACAGACATGACAGACAGGCCTTGAGTGTACCTAACCAGCATGCGGTGGTGGGGGCCTGAGTGGGGGCTGTAGGGGCAGCTACTGCGGGAGGAAAAGCCAGCAGGCATTTTGTTTCAGGTAGTCAGGTCTTCGTCTCTGGTCAGAGGTATGAAAAAGAAGCCAGAAGTTCCCGGTTTTGTTTTTGCTTTTAAATCTGATTTTGCTCCTAGTCCTCCATATAGACCTGCATCTTAAATCAGAAGTAAAAGCTTGCTGGCAAGGGAGAGTTGCTAGTTACTTCATTTACCCATCATTCCATCTATTTGCATGCGGAAGTGTCCAGCCTCTTGACATTGTGGCACCTCCCAATCAGGTTACAAAACAGAAACACAGTGAAGGACTAGGGTTTAGATCCTTGATAGGCAGACACATAGGGGAGGTAACAGATAATAAATATGGCAAACTACTCGCTTTTTTTCACATACTCCTGAACAGAGTCAAAGACCTAATGAATGACCGGATGGGCTTTTTCCTCCTGCCAGCAGGGCCCGGCAGTGCGGTCCAAGTAAAGGCCGGACTAGTGCATGTTTATCCAGAATTGTGGGCCTATCGGTTTCTCAGTCTTTATTGACATTGACCTACCCTAAATTAGAGGAAGACCCCCTCAAAGATCCTCAAACCCCCATCCCTCCAGGAGAGGCCGACTTCCTGAGATCACCCCCAGTCTTTCTGTGTGCCCTGCTCTGTGTGTTTTTCCTCAACCTAATAAAAAAACTTTCTTCACCGGCTGATTCTGTCTGCGGTGTCTGGGATTTATTCTTTTGCTATCTGCTCCACAACATTTTTCCTGCCTTTAATTCTTTAGGTGGCAGAGTCTTAGATAGTAACAGAAAGAAGAGAAAGAAAAAACAAAAAACAAACAAAAAACCCAAAAAACGCCTCAGGGACGGCGTGAGTCGCTGGCGCCATCCGGTGGTCATCTGCACACACTGCAGTCAGCGCGCTGCTGGGTGGCCACTGGGCTTCCACGCGGCCCGAACTTGTGAATAATTGCTTTTCCCCCCACGTGGCAGGAGCGAAACGATTGAGTCTGCGGCAGCAGAAAGCACGTGGGAGAGGGGCGTGCGTCTCCGATTCCCCCCGATACAGGGAAAGGCACCCCCGCGTTGGCGGACCAGCGTACAGTGATGACTCGCTTGGCCTCTGCGCCCGCGCAGCAGCACCAGAGGTTGGTAGTGTCCGGGAGCGCGCAGCCGCAGAGCCTCCCAGCCACGCGGCGCCCCCTGGTGGTCACTTTGGGGCTCGCGGCCGCCGCCGTCTGGGAGAAGATTCAGACTGCCCGGGGAGACGCCAGGGAGCCAGCAGGAGGAGACTGCGACCTCCGCCTCCTCCGTGTCCAGCACACACGGCCTCCCCTCTGGTTCCAGCATGTCATGTCGGAAGGAAGGAAACCTGGGCCAGCCAAGCCAGCGTGAGGGCAGGCAGGGACCCCGGCGGATCCCTGAGAAGTTTCCAGAACGGAGAATGAGGCGACCCGCAGGGATATGATGCAGCGGGTGGGGAGGAGAGTGGGTCCTTCTGCCTTTTGGGGGAGGTGTGGTTTGGTAATGGGAGTCTTCATAGCTAGGGGGCCTTGGCTTAATCTTTAATTACCACCCCTTTCATGACTGTGTACAAAACACATTTTCCAGGCTTGCTATGGAGAACCACAAACTCATTCGAGGGCGAGGGAGGGGGGTCTAGGCCCACTTCAGAATGCTCAGAAGTTTCTAGGCTTCTTTGGGGACAAAACAGGAGTAGCCGAATCCATTCAGGGCCTTCCATTACTCGATCCCTTCAGAATTTACAGGTTATCCTCTAGGGGGAGCCTGCGATTAGCCCAGTCATTGTAAACTGTAAACTACCAAGTCATTGTAAACTGGAAAAAGAATGGAGATATTGCTAGTAGGTGGCCTTTGGGATTGAGACCTTCACTGCCACAGACTTAGAGACTAAGTCAGGGACTGTATGAAACCAGAGTGGGAGGGGCAGCTTGTGCAACAGAGTGGCAGTGGAGCTACTGAGAAATGGTCACATAGACAGTATTTTGGAGGAAGGGTCAACAAAACTTTCTGATTCACTAACAGGAGATGAGAGAAGGGTGATGGTGGGGTCATGGCTCAGAACATTAAACATTCCAATTGCTGAGCCGAGGAGCAAGGTGGTAGGACAGGGCAGGCAGGCAGAGAAAGCAGCAAGACTTTTATGTAAGTGTATTATTTAAGATTCTTATTAAACCTAAGTATTACTCTTTAAGCAGTACTTTGAGTCTGGAATGCTGAGCTCCAGAATGTGGCATTGTCAGTGTAAGTGGACAAGTGCATATGTTTGAATAGAGGCTGGGTAGAAAATGCCAGTGAAGGGTTTGATAATGGCTGGGTGTGGTGGCACACACTCTTAATTCCAGCACTTGGCAATGATCTAAAGTCTTAGAAAAATTGGAAACCATGCCAAATTTTCATGAGACTATTTAATATGGAGACAGACTGCATTAAATCTGTAGATCTGTGTTTCTGTGGGGGTCAAGGAAGGAAGGACACGGCAGTGTTGACTTTCCTACGCATGACAAGGCATAATCTCCACTTATGTCATTATTTATACTTTACAGTGGGTGCTAGAATTTTCCTTCTAGAAGTATTGTTAGAACCATGCCTACCACGTCCATTTGTGTGAAATGGGACAGGAAGAATCTTAAATGATGACTATGTCTCATAACTGTAACAGGTGGTGGTGGTGGTGGTGGTGGTGGTGGTGGTGGTGGTGGTGGTGGTGGTGCACGCCTTTAATCCCAGCATTTAGGAGGCAGAGGCAGGCGGATCTCTGAGTTCAAGGCCAGTGTGGTTTACAGTGAGCTCCAGGACAGTCAGGGCTACGCAGAGAAATTCTGTCTCAAAAAACAAACAAAAAAAAAACCCATCCCTTAGATAATTGTATATTAAATTAAGGTTGACAATGAAAATAAGACTCTACTCTCTACTGCCCACCCTTTCCCGTATTTACAAAAAATAAAATTGTTCGCTCTCCTGCATCTGGCCTTCCCTTTGTATCCCTGTTATACTGAGGACACACTCCTTAACCATTACAAAGATTAAAAAAAAAAGTAACTTGTGGAGAGGGAACATATGTTCAAGGGAAAGACTGGCAGAAATGATATGGGAGCTAATGGGGACAGAAAATCACTAAAGACCAGAAATAGTTGACTGAGGTATTCTGGGAGAATAAACATAAAAAAATCTTCAAATGTAATGTTTGCTGACAAGCTAATTTTGAGCAAGCAATGCCTGGGCTCAGCTTGGCTATGAATTTGAAGACCCGCTGGGAAGACACAGAAAGAGTTGAATGAATAAACATTTTCATTGTTTAAAAGTACCACTCTTATTTTAAAAAATAATAATTTCTAAATTTAATGGCATCATATCCTGAGATTTCCCAAGTTTTGGTGACAATAAGACAGAACTCAGATTTTAGCCCTAGATTTCATAGCTCTTTCACTTCCCACTTCTTACCCTAATTCTCTCATTCTGCTGGAATTATAAGAGAGTAGATATCTGACTATCTTTTCAGCTTCTCCAACTTATATGTATTTGATTGAAAGACTTTTTTCTTTAATTTTATGTGTATGTGCCCCATGAGTGTGCAGTACCTGAGGAGGCCAGAAGAGGGAGCCAGATCCCCTGGAGCTAGAAACACCAACAGTTGTGAACTGCTATGTGAGTGCTAGGAATCTAAAACCTATGTCCTCTGGAAGCACAGCAAATGCTTTTAACTGCTGAGTCATCTCTCCAGCCCTAGTTTCTTTCGTTTAATTCAAACAGTCTCCTTTTCATGGAGCTACTTAAGGCATGGTGTCACAGACTTGTAATCCTGCACTTAAGAGGCTATAGCAGGCAGGAAGATTGAGATTTTGAGATTTTGAGATTAGTCTGAGCGATTTATCTTATTATTGTGGGGAAGCCACCAGAGAACACTGCTTGAATATGGGTTTAAGCCAAGAGAAAGTCTTTATTATAAGAGATGGTGGAGATCCTAATTTAATACTGAGACTTTCCAGGGTGAGCTTTTAAGCACAAAAATAATATTCTCGGTTGACATACTTCAGTTTACAATAACAGTTAGTCAGAAGCAGAATTATAGAAGCTAAAAAGCAAGGTTTGTATATTTTGAGACTTCCCCAAAACTATGGACTTTGATGGATTAGGTCTGTTTTCATTTTGACATACAGTACTGTCTATGATCTGAGTTTCATGGCCAGAATGATACTTTCATCATCGAGTTAGTTGTGTTAAGGTGTGGGGACCTGTTATCAAACAAAACACCATTTAACTGGACAAATGACTCAGTAATTAAGAGCATTTTGTGGCTCTTACAGATGACCTGAGTTCAGTTCTCAGCAACCACATAATGGTTCACAGTCTGTAACTCTGGTTCCAGGGGATCTGGTGCCCTCTTCTAAACTTTCTGGGCACCAGGCATGCATGTACGTACATACATACATACATACATACATACATACATACATACATACATACAGGCGAAACACCCATACACCAAACTCAAGCATATAGGATTTACAATATCTTCTACATCTCACATTAGTTGTGTATCTTATCTGAGCTTAAGACAGCATTGCCTGGGAACAGTCTTTGGTTTTATTAGTTAATTTGGTCTTGGTAGCCAAGGGAAGTCTTTGCTATTCTATGGATTCTGCTCTTCCTCAGATCTATTCTTTCAGCCTCCCTTTGAGTTAAAGGCTTACCTTGTTCTCACTTTCCCTTAAGTCCATTCTTCTTGCCTGCCTCTGCCTCTGCCTCTGCCTCTGCCTCTGCCTCCTGAGTGTGGGGCTAAAGGCCTACACCACCATACTTGCCTTCCTTCAATCCTGTAAACCTGCTATTTACCCTCTGTGTACCTTCAGAGGTTCCCACACACAGTGATCTCACGGTTATTCTAAAGACTGTGCAGGTTTTACTTTGAAATCCCTTTTGACCTGTGGCTTTTTCTGTAGAGCATGATGGTAGGGATAATCTTATTTTATTGTTTTGTTATCAACAAGTGTGTCCTTTACAATTTTAGTTTCCCAAAGTGGTGGCCAGTTTTGGTCCATGTTCTGTGTGAATTTGAAAATAATGGAAACTTTGAATACAATATAGTGTAGGTATGTGCTATGATTTAGTCTTGTGAGATATGTTTTCCAAAATCCTTGTATCAATTTGGTAACTTCCTGAAGATTGTATAAATGTTACTATTTTAGTTTTAAGGTGAGGAAATACTCCCAATCAGTCCTCAGAATGAGTCCCGCCGCAGCTGGCTTGTCGAAGTTGTGCACGCATGGCACACCTCGAGATTTTAGGAACTACCCTTCCACATCTCTACCACCTTTCTACACTTTCAGGGGTGGTCTACACACGCACTTTTGTCAACATCTGCAAACTGTACGTGACTAATCGATCCGAGGGACTCCGTCAATGCTTACAATCTCAAATATAGTTTTTGTTTTTGAGGTAGGGATGTCTCTATGTAGCCTTGTCTGGCCTAGAAGACCCTGTGTAGACCAGGATGGCCTTGAACTCATAGAGACTGCCCACTGCCTCTGCCCCAAATGCTGGGTTTAAATGTGTGTGCCACATTGCTCAGTCAATATCACTTCTTCATGCTAGGAAGAATTGTTACAGTTTCTTAGTTTTGCTTTGTCTTCATAATCTATGCAACTTGACTTTCTCCTCAGAACAAACTGAGCCAGAAAAACTTCTCAGTTATGAGCCTTTATAAACACACTCCCACCATAACAATAAGATAAACTTGGCTAGACAAATGGAACAAGTTATCTTTTTTGTTTTTCTGTAGGCAAATATTAGAATTCAAATTTTACTGCGATGAACTCTCCTACTAATAACCTAAAAATCATATTAATTTATTGCATTTCTCTGTGTTTGAACTCAGATGTCAGGTGATTTTTTTCTGAGAATCACTTCTCTCCTTCAATTGTGTTTGTCCTCACAATCAAACTCAGGTCACTGGGCAAGCACTTTTCCATGCAGAGCCATCCTTGCAAGCCCTAAAATTGAACATACTTTTTGTTTTGCAGGGGTGTAGGAGTAGGGAATGATCATTTAGAACAATTTCTATCACTTAGTGTCTGGAAACCAGTATGAAAATATGGTCATTAGAGTTTAGATACTTAAAATGACTCAGAAAAAAAAAATTTTTCCCAAAACAGAACTGATGAGCAAATCCTTCAGATTTTCATAGTATAGACACCTCAGAAAATAATGTATTCCCTTCTATGGCCTAACCCCATTGTTCATATGTGCATACATTAATTAGCACACTTTTTTCCTGTTTATAATTCTCCAAGAGTCTTGACTAAATAGCCAAGCTGGATGAAATACAGTATTAGAGAGAAAAGAGGGGAGATGAGTTGTAGGTAATTTCTTTTCCCTTGGTTCCCCTTGTGTGAAATCATCAAAATTCAGAGCTGTCAACTAAAAGCTGGGAAAGGAGTGTTTAATAGAAGTACTTTTCCCTCTGAGGGTACTGGACATGAAATACTCAATGTTTTTGTTTTTCAAGACAGGGTTTCCTGGCTGCCCAGAACTAGGCTGGCCTTGAACTCACAGAGATCCACCTGTGTGCTGAGATTAAAGGAGTGTGCCACCACTGCCCAGTTTACAGTCATTTGATTGTAAGTTATTACCAAAAACTTGCCAAAGATCCTATGGACAGTGTCTCACTATGCCTGGCCCAGATACGAATCTGTCCTCTAGAGAGCTGGGACTAAAGGCGTGGGCCACCATCAAGTTTTAAAACCCACTTTCCCCACCGGGTCACATAAAAGATACTTTTGAAGTTTCTACAAAATCACGTCTTGCAAGTCTGGATGCCTTCCTGGAAAGATTTTGTTTTATATAGTAAGGAGTTTAGGGCAAGATGCTTAGGGAAACGATTTTAGAATGCTGAAAGTCTATAAGCGAACTTGTGGGAAAGGGGAGTGCTGGAGGTTACACGGCGCCTGCATTGCTTCCTACCGCGCGGCCCACTGACAACTTACCTGGTTCCAGCTTTAAGTACGTTATTTTATTTAACCCTTAAACAACCTAGAAAGGGCTCCATTCATTATGTTTCACTTTGACAGGAAGCGTATCAGAGAAAAGAAAACCCTTCTCTAGAGCATCCAATTCTTGGCGAGGGTCAGGGCTCAAGAGTCTCATTCCCACCTTTAGAATCAGAAAAGCCAGTTAGTGCTGTGAAAATTGCACCTAGGGCTGATGCTGACCATAAAAACCCGCCTGGAGTCGGGCAGCGAAATGGCGCAGGGGGCAGGGCTTGCCGCCAAGCCATCCTCACTCACCCCACCCCTGCCGCCCCGAACTACAAAGGGGTGGGAAGCGGGCGAGACTCCAAAACTGGACTTCTCTGCATGCTTACAACTAGTCCGCGGGATACTTATCCAGCAACATACAATAGCCTTAACCGGATAGGGTCTTCCTCAAGGCCATCCTGCTGAGTGGCATCGAAAGACAACTATCGGCAGCCAGTGACTGCGCCCACATCATGCTCTAGGCAGATCTAGTTGTTTCCGGACGCCCCAAGACGGTGAGGGACTAGCTCCAGTTTGAACTCACAAATGGAGAGAGTAACTTGAGATCGGTTCAAAGACCACTTTACCTAAGCTAAGTAGGGAATACACTAACATCCTACCCTATCTTGTACACGATGCGACAGGCACCGCCGCGCCCTACCGGCCCAACATTCTTTGAGACGCTCGGTACGGTACCCGAGCCCCGCAGGGAGAAAACTCATCACTCCACCTTACCTAAACAAGGCACCATAAGCCTTTAGTGGTTACAGCCCTTTCTTTGAGAGCTGGAGTGGCTCTGAAAAGAGCCTTTGGGGTAAAGTCGATCAATCACGTCTCCGCTGCGCCTCACTTGGAGCTGGTGTACTTGGTGACCGCCTTGGTGCCCTCCGACACGGCGTGTTTGGCCAGCTCCCCGGGCAGCAGCAGGCGCACGGCCGTCTGGATCTCCCGGGAAGTGATGGTCGAGCGCTTGTTGTAATGCGCCAGGCGGGAAGCCTCGCCGGCGATGCGCTCGAAGATGTCGTTCACGAAGGAGTTCATGATGCCCATGGCCTTGGAGGAGATGCCGGTGTCGGGGTGCACCTGCTTCAGGACCTTGTACACGTAGACGGAGTAACTCTCCTTGCGGCTGCGCTTGCGCTTCTTGCCATCCTTCTTCTGCACTTTGGTGACGGCCTTCTTGGAGCCCTTCTTGGGAGCAGGAGCAGATTTCGCCGGATCCGGCATTTTCCTCCGCGTTCCAAGCAGAAGCACAAAATGGACGAGGCGAGTACGAACTGTGGCAGCGCGGCTCGCTATGCGCTACTTATAGAGCTTGTATGCAAATGAAGGCCCTCACAGCACCACATTTTTATTGGCTAATTTACTCTCGAGTTAGAGTCAAGAAGGCGGAGCCTACGCAAATAGACACTGGCTGCGCGCCTTGGTTTGGTGATTAGAGAGCAGTCTTCTTAGCCAATCGCAGCACTGCATTTCATGGAGGCTGGTAAATGAGAGCCGCGGCTCCCCCCCACCTGTTCTTCCTTCTTTCCTAACGCACCAGGTTGAAACAAATTAACCTCCCTTTCTGGGCTATCACACTTGGTGGCTGAACTGAAATCAACACAGACTGTTTCTACCCGAGAACTCCTAGAGCTCTTCCTGGGCTCGACCCACACCTAAGCGGATCGAAATTACACGTTTCAATCCTCAATCACAACTGCTAGGGCTGACACACTTGGGGATACGTTTGCAAAATCAGGTTTGGGCCTTGCCTCATTCTCAGTGCAAAGCTGACACAGCTGCTCTTAATGACAACATAGGTGGCTCTGAAAAGAGCCTTTTAACGTCGATTTTCCAGAAGCGTAACTTAGGCCCGCTCCCCGCGGATGCGGCGGGCCAGCTGGATGTCCTTGGGCATGATGGTGACGCGCTTGGCGTGGATGGCGCACAGGTTGGTGTCCTCGAACAGCCCCACCAGGTAGGCCTCGCTCGCCTCCTGCAGCGCCATGACGGCCGAGCTCTGGAAGCGCAGGTCGGTCTTGAAGTCCTGCGCGATCTCGCGCACCAGGCGCTGGAACGGCAGCTTGCGGATCAGCAGCTCGGTGGACTTCTGGTAGCGCCGGATCTCGCGCAGCGCCACGGTGCCGGGCCGGTAGCGGTGCGGCTTCTTGACGCCGCCCGTGGCCGGCGCGCTCTTGCGGGCAGCCTTGGTGGCCAGCTGCTTGCGCGGGGCCTTGCCGCCGGTGGACTTGCGGGCCGTCTGCTTGGTGCGAGCCATGTTTTTGCGACTTTGGCTTGCAGGCGCCTGGTGGCCCTATTTATAGACTTATCTTCGTCTTGATTGGTCCAGAAAAACAGGAGTTCCTGGATTTGCAGTCTGATTGGGTAGAATTCGATCCTCTTTGCCGAGTCACGAGATGGTTACACTGCGCCGTCTTTCCTGATCCTTTCCCCTCTTCTTCCTGTATCTACGGACCACGGAGCGTTTGGAAAGATGGTTCTTTTCAGTTGATGTAACTTTTCTGAAAGCAGTGCATAGTGTTTTACACACCGTGTGCCCTAACAGGTTCCTTCGGAAAAAAGCTTGCCTCTTTCCCGTACTGCGATTCAGTTTGTCGTTAAGTCACCACTTCTCCCACAGTTAGCATTTATTTAGCTTCAGGCACTGTGTCCCGCGGTTTGGAAGCTTTCATAACCATAAGGAACTAAAATAAACTCAACATTTTATCTACTTCTGAACCCGGCCAAAATTGCCCTACACACTGACCCAAGTTCTGTTTGATGCCCCTGCCCGCCTCCCCTCTAGTGTACACCCTCCCCCTCATTCCTACACTAAAGACCAATTAAGTCCTGCAGATGAAGGGCTTATTTGTCAACGGATAAGACTAGAAGTATCAATACCTTCTTTGCAGTAGAGAATAGTTACTAAATAACCAAACCCTTATCATCCAGGTGACACATTAAAATATCTTTCAAAGCAAACCAGTCATTTATTGATGACTGAGGTGCTAACAGTGTTTTCCCACAAAGATTAAATGTTTTATTAAACGTCTAATATTTTCTATATTATTCCCAAGACCAGTAAAGTGTTTTGTTTTGTTTTTAACCTTTCGGCTACTTGGCATGTTTTGGAAAGTGCATGTTATAGTTATGCTAAATAATATAAAACTTTTAATAGCATGTCTGATTTTTTTTAAAGCATTACCTACAACCCTTCTGAAAAGTCAAACCTAAAAACAAAAAGAGGCCCTGTTATTCTTTTGTTTAAAAAGAAGAAAAGAGAAATGCTGAGACAGACATATTGACTATAAGTTTTTTAAAACTTACCTTGATGGTGCCAGTGTGTATTATCTTCTTGCTGAAATCCAAATGAAATGAAATTGATTTTAAAGGGATTCCAAAAGACTAATCACATGTAGAAGTTTGCCAGTTTAATTAATTTCGTTAAGAATCCCTCAGGAGCAGAAGCAATTTCCAAAACGGGGCACAAAAGCATCACTGGTGTGAATGGTCACCCTTCCTGTAGTCCTTTTCTAGCAGTGTTTTAATCCGGAGCAACTGGGTCAGCTGGTAAAACTTTGTAGCTCAGAAACATCTTCCTATTCTGCAGTAAACCCTCTAGAACATCTCAAACTTCTCCCATGAACTCCCATCAGAAGGGGAAACTGCCCCTGGAATCTGGACGGTGCCCACCCAACTGTCACATTTCCTTGTCAGATTTTCTTTGTAATGTATACACTCGAGCATAATGTATGGGTGGGCTCATTTAAATCTGCAAGATTCTCAAACTCCATATGCTAATGCCACTTTTCTGAGGTTTTCATTTCTGCCCTTAACAGTGAAAAATTCCAGGATAAAAGTCAAAAGTTTTACATTGCATGCCCATTCCTAGTACAGTGATGAAATGTCATGCCTTCTCACCCAGGACATAAATCACCTCCTTGTCCACCATCTCCCTGCTAAGCACAAATTAATCACGTTGTAGCAATCTTCATTCTCAGAGTATCTGCCAAGGCATTGAGTGCCTGTGTTCAGGGACTGGTGATCTTGGGCACTCTGAAGTGCAAATTTAACTAAAGAATGTTCTGTTTTACTATTGTTGCTTTTGCTCTTTTTACTGAGCCTAACTTATAAGTTAAACTTTACAATAAGCATATATACATATACTGTAGAGAAACATATAGTGCTGCATATGTAATGTACAGCGTTATCTGTATGCTCAGGTATTGGCCCTGGATCTTGGACTGCATCCTCTGAGGGTAAGAGAAAACTGCTATATTCAAATATAGAATCTAAGAGTCGTAGGGTTTATTTTACTTAACAGACAATAAGAAAATCCCAAGAGACTTCCCCTTTTCTAACTTTTAAAATTATGCTTGTAAGAGTTTTCTACTTTTCAGAAACAGGGATGCCACTGTGAATGTGAATCCCAAGGCAAGAAGTTAGAAACAAAAAAGGAAACTTCCAAGGGTTATCAGGACCACTTTCTGAAATACCATATCCCTGATGCCTGGGTAAGCTTAATTTTTATTCCTTCCACTATATATTGCCTTTAATAACAATTCAGACTTATATTAGTTCAGTTGTGCTTGGTTCTCACATATTGGACACTGGAATAACATTCATGTGAAGTTCTGGATCCAATCTCTCACCAGAAGGGGTTATGATACCAAAGAAACCATTTGTCTGCAGTTATGGGGCAGAGGAACAATTTCTCAGAAAAGCCCTGAAATTTTTCATTAAAATATACCCCCAAAAGGGTGAAGCAGGTGAAAAGTTTCTACACCCCATAAGCCTCTCCACTGATGCAGCAACCCAAATGAGACCAAATCAAACTGAATTAGAAAAAGCCTACCTTTAATGCATACAACCCTCATGGATTGCCTTCCAGTTTCCTAGAGGGGGGACAGGAAAGAGAGACTAGAAAACCACACATCTATTTTCTGGGGAGCAGTGTAAATACCCTGTGGGAGTGGTCTTGAGGATCTCTGGGGGAGGGGTCATCATTTGTCGATTTCTGAGATGCATCAGGGTTTGGAGGGAGATAGGGGAGTGGGCTTGTGTGGAATCCACCATAACATTCCAGACTCTTTGGGTATATGGATGCCAAGGGCTGGGGTGAAGCTTCCACCATAACATTCCAGACTCTTTGGGTATATGGATGCCAAGGGCTAGGGTGAAGCTTCTACCATAACAGCAGGGTATAAGAGTGCATGCCTTTAATCCCAGCACAGGGGAGGCAGAGGCAGGATCTCTGTGAGTTCCAGGCCAGCCTGCTCTACATAGTGAGGTCATTCCAGGACAGCCAGAGCTACACAGTGAGATCCTATCTCAAAACAAAACAAATTACAAGGGCCTGAAGTTTAAGACTGAGAACTGGAATTTTACTAATTGGGGTGAAAACAAGAAACTTAAATTTTCCATACAACAAATAAGCAAACAGAAAATTTAAATAAATGAATTATTGGGCATGAAGTATTTTGTATGCACCTGTGTTTGTTTTTAATACAAAAGTGTGAACTAAGTTTTGTGTTTGGATTCAAGTACCTCCAGAGTTATATTAGAACACCAACTGTGACAATTTGAGATTTTGGTCTGTGGGCTGCTCAGGCTATATACCTGATTTGCTTTTTATTTTGTCTGGTCTGCAACCCAGAACCAAATTAAAAAATCACAGGAATTTAGGGTTCTTTCCTTACTCCATTTTGTAACAGACCAATGCATCCAGTACCTTGCTATTTATTGGATGGAAATGAGCACAGGTTTTCTTCCTGGTCAGTCACAGTTACTGCCTATAGACGGCAGCTTAGTATAATACAATACTTCACTGGAATGTTCTGGAGTCTAGTAATATATTACAATATTTCAGAGATGTATAAAGTGTTGTTGTTTTATTCCAGTAGCTATCCTCATGGGGCCTGCATAAATGCTAAAAATGAAATATTTTAAGGGCTTTTTAAAAATTACAGGATAAGTTTTTTGCTTTAACTTTCATAGTTTCTTATTTGGAACTGACTCTTACAAGAAAAAGATAGGTCAAGACAATTTGTTTTCTTTTAAATATGTTGTTTTCTTCTAAATATGTGTATTGAGCACAGATGTGGGAATTCTTGACCGATGAGTAGTTCAAACTGGGTGGTTAGGACTTGGGGTCAAAGTGGCGTCACTTATGGAAAAATCAGATGACTTTTAGGGAGAATAAATAGCTCTTAGGAAAATAGATAGGGACTGGATAGTCCTGAGACAAGTCTGCTTAGGAATGGTCTAAGTTCTCAGCTCTGAAAAGAGAAAGTCAGAGTCACCTGCCCTCCCCACCCCCCACCCCAGGGTTATTTTCAGCAAGTTTAATGTGCTGACTTCTTTTTCTTTTGCAGGTTCCACTTTGAGACAGAGAAGAGATTTCAGGATCTCAACCCTTCAGTTCAAAATGATTCTCATGTCCACAGTAGGCACATATTCTCCATACCTCTCAAATAAGAAGACAGTAAACAGTCTCTGATTATGCCTAGGGCCCTGGTACCAAAGTCCTTCAGCCTTGGCATGTGGTTGTTTTATTTTGCAATTTTATCTTTTTTTTTTTTAACTAGTGTTTAAAGAGTCAAATGCAGGTCCTGTCCATTCATAAGCAATTACTGACCTTCTGCTGCACTTCAATTTCCAAAAAGGAATAAACAGAATTCGAAGGTGTGGAGGAGTCGGTAAAACACCTAGAGGTGTGAAGTAACATATCTTCCAGGAACTGCTACAGAATTGAGAAAACAGCAATGTCGGCCAGGAAGCTCCTGGACCGGAGATCTGTGAATGCTAGGGTGCCGGTTTGGGTGTGGGCATTTCCATGCTGTGACCACAGTGTCAATCAGACAAGAGCCTTATACAACTGTCCAGGTTTAAGGGGGTTAGGGAATAAGTCCCCTACCCCCCAAGAAACAAACAGGTTTCACAGGCCTTAGGTTTAAAGCATGAGGATTTTGGGTGTTTTTTTGGGGGGGGGAGGGGGCGGTGGTGTTCTAAGCCCTGAGCCTAACTCAATCCTCCCATATCTACCTACAAGCCTGCAGCCAGAAAATCCGGATTGTTAGTGGGGGAATCAAGGGTTCATCAGTACATATAAGACAAGGCATATAGGATTATTGTTTTAGACTTTATTTTTTCCCAGAAAAAAACAAAACGAAACAACCCACTACAATTCTTTCTGCTTTAGAAAGAAATGCTGTCTCATGATTTTTAGATGGAGGGCCCTGGGAACCAGGAACATGCTATCAGTCCAGGCTCAAATTCCCAGGGCGCCACTGTATGAAGCAGATACACACTTGCAAAAAGTTAATTTATTCAGCTGCATGGGGGCCCAGTTTGGGAACCATTCCCAGGCCGAAAACACCGGCAGACCTCAAAGGACTAGTCGAAACGAGTGTGGCAGCTCTCCCAGGCTCTGCTAGTCAGCAGGTCTTTGGGAAGAGGTCCTTGGGGACCCACTGATCTAATCAAGGAAGCTCCGAAGCATCCTCAGACGAATTTTCCTAGGACCTAGTTTCTGTTTGAGCCGAAAACTGTCTATTTCAACAAAGCAGCGAGTATACTCAGAACCGCCCGCGAACTGGCCCTTGCACACACATTCCTGGCTCCGCAGCTTCCGATTATGGTACCCTCGCTGCTGGACTTTTGCAGCGGTCTTCTCTAACCGTAGCTCGGGGCCTTCGATGCGGCGTGTCCCCTTTTCGTCTCTGAATTCCCTTTCTCTTTCTCCAGTCTTTTGTCCTTTTAGCTTTCGTGCGGTCCAGCAACCCACAGACTGGAAGAAACAGAGTCGTAAAAGACTGCGGTCTTCTAAGTTTTATTTGGGGATCTGAATTCTCCCAGGGACCATGGCATTACAACATAAGAAAACTAAAAAGAAAAAGAAAAAGGAAAGGCAAGGTAATACGAGGGACCGGTAGAGGGCAGAGAAGAGAAGAAAAACAGGGAAATGACGCAATATCTAAAGCCAGGACGACTTAGAAAGGTTCCCGCCCGCGCGCTTTTCGGTTTTCAATCTGGTCCGATCCCCTCGTATATCAGAGGGACGCCACGTTCAGTGCTTCACAGGCTGGTGTCTGAACTGCACTGACCATGTCTGGAAGAGGAAAGGGTGGAAAGGGCCTAGGCAAAGGGGGCGCCAAGCGCCACCGCAAGGTCTTGCGTGACAACATCCAGGGCATCACCAAGCCCGCCATCCGCCGCTTGGCGCGACGTGGTGGTGTCAAGCGCATCTCCGGCCTCATCTACGAGGAGACCCGCGGGGTGCTGAAGGTGTTCCTGGAGAACGTGATCCGCGACGCCGTCACCTACACCGAGCACGCCAAGCGCAAGACCGTCACCGCCATGGATGTAGTCTACGCGCTCAAGCGCCAGGGCCGCACCCTGTATGGCTTCGGAGGCTAAATTGCGCCACCACTGCTTCATCCCGCCCATCCCTAACGGCCCTTTTTAGGGCCAACCACAAGCTCATCAGGAGAGCTGGCACTCTCCTGACTACGACTGCGTCTGTCTGACCAGGTTGCAGTCTTGACTTAGACTCCGTAAGGTGAAGGCGCGTCCACAAAATGGAGTCGCTGGGTTGAGTCTGGGTTTAGTGCCATCCATTAAGCCTAGCTTCCCTTATCGGTTAACATCCCTGGCAGGGGCTGCTTCGGTTCAGTTTCCAGCGACGGTACGGCTGATTTAAAGGTGCTATGGGCTTATGTGGCCAGAGATGCCTTAGGAAGGCTCTCCAGTTTAGCCACCGGTGTAGGGAATTGTGGCCTGGAACTCCAGTGCAATAACCAGTTTAATCTCTGGTCACAAGCAAGCCATGTGTAATGGCGGTCGTCCCAGCAGTTAGGGAGGGAGCAGGAGGATTAGGGTTATGAGGCTCACTTCTACATTCTTTTTTTAAAGCAGTTAGAACAGGGATCTAAGGTAAGAGCTGATGCAGAGAGGCTATGGAAAAGTGACGCTGGGCTTTTTTCCATGGGTTGCTCAGCCTGCCTGCTTTCCCTTTTTTTTTTTTTTTTTTTTTTTTTTTGCGGGGGAGGGGTGGGTTGTTTCTGTAGCCTTGGCAGTCCTGGAAATCTCCCCGTAGGCCAGGCTGGCCTCGAGTTCACAAATCCACCTCTCTGCAGAGATTAAAGGTTTGCCCCGCCCCACACACCGGCTTTGTGCCGATTTGAGGCAAACCTGCACCACAAGACCCTATCACAAAGAAAACCATGAGCAGGAAGTTGAGGCACACTAATATAACTTAGTGGAAGCCATTCAGGTATGCAGCATGTTGGGATATGTCTAGAAAGAGACTTGCCAAAACATGCCCATCCCCCCATCAGCACAGACGGTGCAGTTTAATGTTGGTAAGGCAAAAGCAAATTCTCAGTCAAGAACACAGCATGCCACTCTTCCCTATGGCCCAGATTGTTAGAGGTTTTGGGTTTTTATTTTTATTGTACATTAATTCTTTTATTTTGAAATATTGTGCAGTCTCTATTCAGTTACATGATTTCTTTTTTTTTGTTTTTGTTTTTTGAGACAGGGTTTCTCTGTGTAGCTTTGGAACCTATCCTGGCACTCGCTCTGGAGACCAGGCTGGCCTTGAACTCACAGATATCCACCTGCCTCTGCCTCTCTGAGTGCTGGGATTAAAGGCGTGGGCCACCAAGGCCCTGCCAGTTACCTGATCTTATATAAGGATTTAACTTCCAATTCAAGAAGCTAGATTTTAGTGTATACCACCTCAGGTATGCTGTAAGGATCATAGCAATGCATTTATTTAAAGAAAATACATTTTAGGTAGCTATGTGGATGCATGCATGCTACACACACACACACACACACACACACACACACACACACGCCCAAAAGTTCATGGTAGCCTATACTGAATAAGACGAGGAATATAGATAATTTTCCGAATCTCAAAACTACAGAAATCATTACGTTTTGAGAAATTGGGGGAAGCTTGGTGGTAGGGATGGAGTTTATGGGCCTTCCTTCCTATTTCGGTATTCAGTAAACCTGAGGGCTGGGGGAGATAGCAAGAATAGCATTTGTGACCATTTGTGCTGAGAAAGAAATAGGCTTTCCTTTACAACCTCACCCTCAATTTACGATAAGATCAGCTAATGCTGTGACTCCCACTTTCGAGGGCCCTCCAGATGAGAACATCTGATTCTCACTGAAGAGCTCTGAAAGGCTTACAAAGGTTTACAGAGAACTAACTCAACAAATAAAGGAAGCAGGAAACATTTCTAGGTTGAAGTCTGGTTCTGAAAATGAGATTTCCAATCCATCAGTACGGATCACCTTAGCCTCACTGCAGACCAACTGAGTTGGAAACACTGGATGTTTGGCCCAGCAACTTGTGGCTTAATGCCAAGTTCTCCAGGCAGTTCCGACACATTTAACAACCATGGACTCAGGTGACATGCTTTGGTTGTTATGGTGACGGTGCTGGGCATCACACACAGGACATTCTACACCCCTGCAAGTTCTCTATCACTAAACTATAACCCCACCCCTAGTTTTCCCTTAAAGGACACAAGTGATACCCTGCTTGCCATAATACTATATTTTGGCTTATTTGATGTTAAGTAAAAATTATAGGTGGAAAGAGACACAGTTGCTTTACCCCTCAAGCAAACATATAGGCTGTAGAAATGAAAAGGGTACAGGCTTGTTTTATTAAATATTACTGCTTTGTTCTTTTAATAGTAGAGACTTGAATTTTAAATGAATAGTATGATCTTTTTTTCTTCCTAAAAATTTCCAAGACCCAGCTTTTTAACTTTTCTTTTGCTTTTTGAGAGAGGGTCTTCCTACATAACCCTGACTATCCTGGAACTCTGTGTAGACCAGGCTCACCTTGAAGTCTGCCACTGACTCTGGAGTGCGGAGATTAAAGGCAGTGTATCACCATGCCTAGCTAGTGTCTCAATTATACATCTTTTTATAGAGATTCTTTTACATAATCTCAATAATGACATTTGCTCACATCTTGTCAGTCTCGCTAGTATTATGCTAAAACATGATTGAACCAGGTTAGCTATGTTGAGTCTGTGAAGATCAAATTATAGTCTTCAGTAAGGCATCACTGCATTAATAAATCCCCTTTTTCCTTTACGATCTCAGCCATCTATAACAGGAAGGACCCATAAAGCCCAGTCTAGCCATCGGTAACAGTGAAGATTGTAAGATGTAATCATACATTTTCTTTGGTTTGCTAACAAAGTAGTTTCCTTTCCATTTCTGATCCTGAACATGCTCCGTGAGGCACACCCTAACGCCTCTCATTTTCATCATTAGAGTAGAGTTCTAATTGACTTCAGAGGATTGAAAGTCATAAAGCATGGTTCCACTTCTCACAGGTCCAAAGGACTCCAGATAAAGTACAGCCTATGTTTTCCCACCTGTCTGTTCCTGAGGATGGGATTTTTTCTCCTGTCTTTCTTGATCACTGAAACTATGGGCCTAAGAGTTCCAATTGAGTACATGAGTTTTAACTTCTGTTCCCAGTTTAAACATGTCTCAACAGGTTTCCACTTCTGACAGACATATCCAACCATCCATTGCTGATCGCAGCCTGCTCCAAAAGACTGTGAACTCTGGACTTGCTGTGAATGTAGACCAGTGCAGCTGATGTGAACACTCCCTGTCTCTTCAGCAGTCTGTGAGCCAGATGCTTCTGATAAATGCCCCCTTGCCTAAACCCCCTTTTTGTTTTGGGCCAGCATTTCAGCCTGCTTGGGCCCCTGACAACAACGTCCCAAAGTCAGCAGGAAACAGCATTAGAAGAATATACATTGTCCCTTTTCCATCGTGGAAATGCTCAGTCAAAAGAAAACTTCTGGTCCCTGTATTTTAAATACATCGGTTCAATTTATAAAAGATTGATTAGATACTATTTGACAAAGGTCACAGAACTATTGGCAAGACTATGAATTAAATTTATAAAACTGTTGATTGAGTTACACCCATAAAAGAAGATGGAATGAAAGGGTTAAAAATCAAATTAGATAAGCCTCAGCAACTTTTCCAGAGTAGAGCATCCCTTCCTTGACCTCTGAGATACACAGAGCCACCCTGTTCCAAGAAATTTAAAAACCAAACTAATTTTGGGAAAGGTGAAAAGGTCAACGGTGCAACCCAGAAACCATAGAATGTTCCCTCCACATGACAACCAGTGAAAATATGTTAAATAACAGGTTATACCGCCAAAAATATGAATTCCCCTAACCCCCATGTCAATGAATCCAAAAGTCACCTACTCTTACCCAATCCTAAACAGCCAAGGCACATATCACCCTGCTTGTGTTTTTTTTTTTTTCCTTTATAAACCCCTTGCAATTGAGGCCAGACACCCTTTTCCAGCAGCTGCTGTGCCAGTTTTCAGGACAAGGGCCCTGCCTAGGCTTGTAACTTAACAATAAACCTTGTGCATTTGCATCAGTGAGTCGGTGGTGGTCTTTTTGGCGTCTCAAGAACTTGGCATAACAATACTTTTGGTCATGGTGTTTTTTTTCACAGCAATAGGAATCCTAATTAATCCAAGCCCCTTTCTCCCTTCCCGGTCCACGCCTCCTGGTGAGCAGTTGCTGTGGCTGTGTCCCCGTCAGCCTCTCAACTGCTATTGTCCTGCAGCCTGAGATTTGGCCTCCTGCCTCAGGCGTTCCTTTGGGTTACTTTCACTCCCTCTTCCATTTATTAATCTTTTGTTTTTGTTTTGTTTCCAGACAGAGTTTCTCTGTATAACAGCCCATTCTATCCTGGAACTCACTTTGTAGAGCAGGCCGGCCTCAAACTCACAAAAATCTGCCAGCCTCTGCCTCCCAGGAGCTGGGATTGACGAAAGGTGTGCACCATTATGCCCGGCTGTTAATCCTCTTCATAGACAGCTTGATTCCCTATTCCTCCTTTCCTCCCCTCTTCTCTTTACACTTTCTTCCTAATCTCCCACCCTTGTACAAAACAATTCTATGTTTAAAGTATCTTCTTGTGTCTGTTATGAAATGTATATTAATGTCCCCCCCACACACAGGGTTTCTCTGTGTAGCTTTGGAGCCTGTCCTGGAACTTACTCTGTAGACCAGGCTGGCCTTGAACTCATAGAGATCCACCTGCCTCTGCCTTCCCAGTGCTGGGATTAAAGGTGTGCACCACCATCACCCAGTTTATACTTTATATAAATAGAATTGTTTTTCATGTTAATCTCATTCCATCAATTCTTCCCTCCTCTCTCTCCATAAGGTGGTCCAAGCTTATCTATGTGGTCCAAGCTTTAACTGAATTTGTAATCCCCCTGCCTTACTTCCAGAGCACTGGGGCGGGGCGGGGGGGGGGGGGCGTGTGCTTACAATTGGGTACTACCACATTTGGTCTAGAACTGTTTTTGGTTTTTTTGTTTGTTTGTTTCATTTTTTTATCCAGGAAAATCAGTGTAGGAACTCAAGTTGGGCAGGTATCTGGAGGAGGGAGGGGCGTAAGCAAAGGCCATGGAAGCTTCCAGGCTTGCTCTCCAAGGCTTTCTCAGTCTGTATTTATTTATTTATTTATTTATTTATTTATTTATTTATTATGACTACAGTGTTCTGTCCACATGTATCCCTTTGGCCAGAAGAGGGCAACAGATGGTTGTGACCCATTATGTGGTTGCTGGGAATTGAATATTGAATTTAGGACCTCTGAAACCAGCTAGTGTTTTTTTTTTTTTTTTTGTTCTTTGCTTTTTGTTTTTTTTCCGAGACAGTGTTTCTCTGTGTAGCTTTGGAGCCTATCCTGGCACTCGCTCTGGAGACCAGGATGGCCTCGAACTCACAGAGATGGACCTGCCTCTGCCTCCCGAGTGCTGGGACTAAAGGCGTGCGCCACCAATGCCCGGCTACCCAGCTAGTGTTCTTAACCAGCCCCATCAGCCTGCATTCTTACAACTCCAGGACCACCTGCCCAGGGATGACATTACCTACAACTGGTTGGGTCCTCCAAATAACTCATCAATCAAGAAAACACCCTACAGACTTGCCAAAGGTCAATGTGATGGAGGCGTTTTCTGGATTAAGATTCCTTCTTCCCAGATGACCTAGCTTGTGTCAAACCGACATAAAACCTAGACAGGACAGGAGACAATTAAGTCATAAGAGCAGAACCCTCACCAATGGGATTAGTGAATGAACTGTGCACTTCTCCCATTGTGTTGAGGACACTTTGAAGGACCATCTCTGAGAAATGCCATCACTGGACACAAACCTGCCAGCACCTGGTCCTCCCAGCCTCCAGAACTGTCAACAATGCATTTCTGTTCATAAACTACCTAGTCCAAAATATTTTAACATTGCATCCCAGGTCATAAGGCTTGGCAGGAAGTGCCAAGTGCCATGTTGACAGCCCAATGTACTACCACATGTGAAACCCTGTCTTAAGGATTTGATGCAATTGTACTTTATAACTCTTGAATGATTGTAACCCGTTAGTACATGGTAACATCCACTTAGATGGGAGGCAGTATCATTTTAAAATTTTTATCTCACGAAATAGACAGGGATTGAAAATATCACTTCGTGCAATTAGTTTCCATTTTAGATATATTTGAATATGTTTACTAGGTAGTAAAATGAATATTTTTCTATAGCTTTAAGTCATCAGAAATCAGCAATAGCTGATTCCAAATTGCACTAAGATATATTGTGCCATAGGTCATGTAATTGTTCATGTCTAATTCTCTGTGACAGTGGATTGGTACAAAAAGAAAAGGAAAACACAAGACCCAGGCTCCACTGTCCGCATAGGCATAGTTTTTGTATATGTTCAACAGAAATAAAACAGGCTTTCTGTCTTAGTGCCTTTGTGAAAAATGAGTTTAGTGAAAGGCCAGCTGTACAATACTAAGAAACACAGGCATATTCAGGTTTAGACCACATGTCTAGAAACTGGACATGTATTTCAAATTATCTGCCAACTGATTTGGTATCATTTTTTTCCAAGATAGTCATAATCAAGATTTACAATGATATACCTATGGTGGTTAATCTTTATTGTCAAGCTGACTGGAATTCAAATATCCTAGGAGACATACCTCCACAGTATTAGTGAGGGTGATTTCAGGCAAGCTTAACTGAGGAGGGAAGACAACTTCTGAATGTAGCAGTACCATCCAATGGATTCGACTAAAACAGTAGGCAAGCAGAGAGCACCAACAACTGTTTTTTGAATATTGCTGCAATGTGATCACCTGCTCCCGACCCTCACTGCCATCCCTCCCTTCACCTTACCCCTTATGGGTTTGTTTGGTTGGTTTTGGTTTTTGAGACATAGTCTATGTAGCCCTGGCTGTCCTTGAATTCACTATGTAAATCAGACTGGCTTCAAACTCAGGGATCCCCCTGCCTCAGCCTCCAGAGTGCTAGGATTAAGAGTGTGTGTCACCACAACCAGCTTCCCTATACCTTCTTAAACCAAAATAACTGTCTGCACTTGAATTGCTTCTGTTGGGTGTTTCTCATAGCAACAAGAAAAAGTTAGTAATACAATTCTGAAGTCATTAATGTTAACAATACCATTAGTGCCCATTGCTGTAATAGAGGACACAGGGAAACCACCATACTGAATCAACCCATGGGTAGAAAGGTTCATTAGGGATCAAACTACAGGACTATCTTTCTCTTGCAGCGGGTGGGCAGAGAGAAGAGCAAAGTGGTTAAAAAACAAGTAGATTTTATGACTGTCAGCATGGTGGATCTCTAAACTGTTCACTGTTCAGATTAATTAGGAACTAGATGCCTTTGCCTGAGGTAAACTGACCTTTGGGATGGATTAAGGGAGGATCTCAGCAGATTAAGGGAAGTTCCTGGCAAACAGAAACAGAGGCTTCTACGCCTCCTCACCCAGTAACAATACTTCTGCTTTCCTGTCCTGCTTAGAACACATTATCGCCAGAACTGCATTTTGCTGGGCCCACTTTGGACCTAACAATCACCACATGTGAGCCTTTGTCTTAAGCATTTTGTGTGAATTGTAAATTATCTTCATTCTTACAGCAAGCAATGTGGATACAATTCTATTCAGGACAAAGAAACTGAGGCCCACATCTTTTCTTGTGGTCCTTCTCCAGTTAGAGTCTGGAGTCAGGTCCTACATTCCCATGGAATTGTCCCAATTCATAGCAACAAGATTCTTAAAGCTTGTTTCCCACTCCCTTTCTCTCTCCCTCCTCTCCTTGCCACTCTTTGCTGGTAATTTTGGCGGGTCCCGTGCTGAGCTCCACCCCCTCCCCAAAGAAATCTCAGCAGCACTGAATCCTTAGAGCCCTTCCCTTGGCCATCAACCTTCAGAGAGTGCCATGGGGTTGGGGGGGTGGGCTAGCGGAAGTACAGCCAATTATTATATCTGGAAGCAAGTTAAAGCTAGAAGTGAGGTCACTTTGGGGCAAAGGGCACCTTAGGCTTCAAACATTGCTTACTAGAAGTGTTCTGCTCACTTGATTTGGGACCTGCCTCAAGGACCTTAAAACGTCTTGCCATAATTCCAGCCCAGAGCTGATCATAACATCAAGAGATCTGGCCCCGAGAGCCCAAGTATTACTTTAAAAGAAAGATGGATCAGACAAATCAAGTCCATCGGTAAACATTTCCTGAGGTGTCTAAGACACCGGGGAGGAGTTACTCCATGAGGAACAATTGCTGGCCCCATGCTGAGGGTAGAGAAAGAAGAGGTGTAAGAGTGAAGGAGAGGAGAGGAGGAGGAAGATGACCCGAAGAGAAGCCAAAGGGAAAGGGGAGAGACCGGTGTGGGATGAATCTTGAAAAATGAGGGATTCTATGAATTTGCAAAAGGAAGGGTTATTTTGAACAAAAGCAACAGAACCTGTATCCCATCATACTACCAATTAAATCTGAACCCAATATACCTCACCTGAAAGTAAATAATGGCTGAAGTAAAAAAAATGAAAAATAAATAAACGGTAAAAATCCTGTCTTGTAATAAGTCATGATCTCCCAAACAAGACGGGGGGGGGGGGGGTACCTCTTGCAAGATGATTGTTAACTCTGCTAGGTATGTACGAATATTTTCATTTTGAGACTTAAGTAAACAACGCATGCCAGCAGTTGAAAATACATCTCTCTCTAGAGGTCAGAAGACAGGCAGGCTGATGGAGTAGCCAATGAGACATGTGACATTTGGTCTCATAGTGTTCACTCGCAACTTTTAGCACCCAAAGCCTTTTCACTAAATTCGGGAATTCGTGACAGCGTAAGAGTCGAAAAACAAAGGATCTATAGAAACAGAAGGCAAAGAGTTTTAATAATAACTAGAGGAACGGCTACAAGCAGGAACTGGGGGATCGGGTACGGGTACTTTAACATCACATGCACTGAAAAACTTAAAGTAACTTGGAGGGATATTTGTGCAACACCCAGAGACTACCAAACTGATTGCTGCCCGGTATCCACCCCAAAACCGGCCTCCCCAGGAGGAAAAACACGAACGGGAGGACAGAGACGCGAACAGCTCCTTCGGGGCACACGTGGTGGCTCTGAAAAGAGCCTTTTTACGTCGATTTCCTAGAAGCGTAACTTAGGCCCGCTCCCCGCGGATGCGGCGGGCCAGCTGGATGTCCTTGGGCATGATGGTGACGCGCTTGGCGTGGATGGCGCACAGGTTGGTGTCCTCGAACAGCCCCACCAGGTAGGCCTCGCTCGCCTCCTGCAGCGCCATGACGGCCGAGCTCTGGAAGCGCAGGTCGGTCTTAAAGTCCTGCGCGATCTCGCGCACCAGGCGCTGGAACGGCAGCTTGCGGATCAGCAGCTCGGTGGATTTCTGGTAGCGCCGGATCTCGCGCAGCGCCACGGTGCCGGGCCGGTAGCGGTGAGGCTTCTTGACGCCGCCCGTGGCCGGCGCGCTCTTGCGGGCAGCCTTGGTAGCCAGCTGCTTGCGCGGGGCCTTGCCGCCGGTGGACTTGCGGGCCGTCTGCTTGGTGCGAGCCATGGTGGACAGAGAGCGGAGCACAGAGACCCGGAGCGACGGGGACCTGCTGCGGGCCGCAGTCGGCCGCCTTTATAGACGCCGTCCTCCCCTGGGCGGGGCGGGGCCAGACACTTGAAAGTCCCGCGCTGCCCAGCCATTGGCCGTGACGTCACCGGACCGGGCCCGGCCATTGGCTCGGATCTGCTCCGCCCACGATCCCCACCCGCCCCCTGCCCAGCCCTGCGGCCTGCTGACTTGCCAAGGCTCTCGGCGGGTGGGGCGGTCTGTGGCAGCTACCGGAGGACGGCCGGGGCCAGCTCTGCCGGAGAAGCGCGCCGGCCCGGCGTCCAAAGTCACAGAGCTAGGTTTGTTCAGTGCCGCCCAGGCCCCCGCGATCCCGAGGTCTGGACAGGTCCCCGTGGCTGCGGGACAAGTCCCCGTTCCCTACACTCTGCAGAAGGGCCGGGCGAGCGGCGCCTGGCTGGTACTGACGTCCCGCCGGGCTCGACTAGACGTCCTGGTCGAGTCCCAGTCTTGGGGAATGGGCAGGAAGTTTTCAGGAGGGTAGGTTGGGAGCCAGCGGGCCTGGCGCGCAGGACACTTGTGTGGGGTCCGGACCATGACATGTGGCGCCGAGTGCTTAGGACTGTCAATCAAGACGCCCTCTCCGGGAAGGACGGCGGGATGGCGCGCTCAGCCGACACCTGGGGACCCGTGCGCGCAGAGTGGGAAGGGGGCGGAAAGGGAGTGGACACGCGACAACCTACACTTCGTTCGGGGAAGGGACCGGAAGGCCGTCCATCGTGACACAACTCTTTATAATCTGAACCAGTGGGTGGCTCTGAAAAGAGCCTTTGAGTTCGCGAACGTCCCCCCCGAGACGCGGGCCCGAGCGGCGGCCTCACTTGCCCTTGGCCTTATGGTGGCTCTCGGTCTTCTTGGGCAGCAGCACGGCCTGGATGTTGGGCAGGACGCCGCCCTGCGCGATCGTCACTTTGCCCAGCAGCTTGTTGAGCTCCTCGTCGTTGCGGATGGCCAGCTGCAGGTGGCGCGGGATGATGCGCGTCTTCTTGTTGTCGCGGGCCGCGTTGCCCGCCAGCTCCAGGATTTCGGCCGTCAGGTACTCCAGCACGGCCGCCATGTACACGGGCGCGCCGGCGCCCACGCGCTCCGCGTAGTTGCCCTTGCGCAGCAGCCGGTGCACGCGCCCCACCGGGAACTGCAGCCCGGCGCGGGACGACCGCGACTTGGCCTTGGCGCGGGCCTTGCCACCTTGCTTGCCGCGGCCAGACATGACGAGAAAACGCAAACACACACTCTCGCAAACAGGAAACTGTACGCCGGCGCCGGCGCCTGACCCTTTTATAGGCAGAGTCCCGATTGCCCGACCGACGCTCTCATTGGCTCGCACGCGGCCTCGCTTCCTGCCCAATGAGGGCGCGCGCACAGAATCCGCTCATTTACATAAGCCCCGCTCCCTCGCCCGAGCGCCGCCGCCAACGCGCGAATCACCACGCGCGTGGCCAGAGCCCTCATTTGCGTGCGGCCGTTCTGAGGCCCGGGTCCTCCAAGGCTATGCCACCGGCCTGCCGCGCTGGGATAGTCGCGCCGTCAGTCGGCTTGGCTTCGCTTCGCTTCGCTTGGGTTCTGCGGGGGCGCAAGCGGGCCGGGTGCGCCCTGCCTCGGAGAGGGCCTGCGGCGAGCGCTGCTGCGGGAGAGGTGTGCCGGGTGTAGCTGACATGTTGCGCCAGCACCGTGGCGCCCCGGGAGCTCGGTCGTCAGCAGCATCTTTGTTGGCAGCCTGTGCGAGGCGTCACGGGAGAGCCAAGCGTCCCTGCGGCAGCTTACCAAGTCACCAAGTGTCGCCCTCCTTCTGAACTCCGCGAAGGCTCTTTGCGGAGACGCCCACCTTCTCTAGGAAAGATGCTGGTGCAACCTCAGATCAAGTCTCGTCCGTCTCTTCACTTTACCAGTGTCTCTCTGCCTTAGCCCTCTTATTTATGACTTACAGTTCTAGGCCCCCCAAATGATCCTTATATAGAATTGCTGCGAGTGTTTTAATTTAGGTCGCTCCTGCTTTTCTAGTTGTCTTCAGAGTTCATTTTTTCCACCCTGATTCGCTTGAGCTGAGCCGTTGGTTAACTATTTTGATTATATACAGGAAATGATAGTGAATGTGTAAGTCAACAAACCTATTTTCTAAGTACAATGAATTTTTGAATGTTGCTGCGTTCATGTTTACTTAGAAAATCCAACGTTTAAATTTCTACAAGTCTTGGGATGCCTTTTCTCAAGCACATTCTGATCTATGTAGAGACTTTCTATTGAGGAAGGTGGAACATACCTAGGAATTAGCTGGTAATAATGATGTCCTGTTTGCCTTCTTGAAACATTGTAAGACCTGCCTGTTAAATGCTTAGTGTTTCACTGCTAGGCGCCTCACAAGTTATACAAGTCAAATAGGTTGATAAGAAAAAATAGAGGCTTCCAAAGACACATTTGGGCACAATGTTAAAATCAGCATTTCATGAGGGCCAAAGATTTATATTACCTCCACAGAAAAGTTTGGAATTCTTATAACCTAAAATTCTATTCATAAATTTCAACAATTATATTGAAATTTTTAGCAGCTGCATTCTTAAGACTGCCAAAGTTAGGTACCACATTGTTAGTGACACAGGAGTCTAGAACTCTGAAGTGGAGATGTGGCAGGGCTGGTGGACTCCCTTTACTACTTTAGGATAGATACTTCCTCATCTCTCTGCAGCTAGAAGCTGAGATATTTTTGTTTGTGGTAGCATAACTCCAATCTGCCTCAGTCCTCTTTTTGTATGCTCTACCTCATCCTCTTTCCCTGGCAAGTTTTAAATTTTATTCTTTGACAATTTCATGCAAGTAAGTAATGTACTTTGATCATATTCACCTGTCATCCCTTTTAACCCTTGTTTCTGTTTTCTTATGAAGCTATTACATTGCACTGGATATAATCCTACTGTAATTAATTTAACTTGATTACATCTGCCAAATGCTTTCAAATAAGGCAAAATACTAAAATACTATGAGTTAAACTTAAATATATCTTTTGTATGGATAAAGTTGAAAACAAACCAATAGCTGATGGCTCTGGTATGGTGTATATAGTCTAATTTTTCAGAATCTATCAATATTTTCTTAAGTGGGGGAAAAGATTTGCCTATTAGATTCTAAGACTGAGAGATTATCCTGGATTAACATCTGAATACACCCTAAATCATGAGAGATTTAAGATGCACACACTATCCCAGAATCCTGAAGAAGTAGGCTTTAATGCAGGTGAAGGAATGAACTTGCTAGTGAGGGCAAGCAGGCAAAAAGCAAGGGTCTCCTTCTCCATGCCTTTCATATAGGCTGCCACAAGAAGGTGTGGCCCAGATTTAAGGGAGATCTTCCCATCTCAAAAGACTTGGGTCATCCCACTTAAGATGGTTTTTGTTTTGTTTTGGTTTGGTTTTTGGTTTTTTGAGACTGGGTCTCTGTGTAGCTTTGGAGCCTATCCTGGCACTCGCTCTGGAGACCAGATTGGCCTCGAACTCACAGAGATCTGCCTGCCTCTGCCTCCCGAGTGCTGGGATTAAAGGCGTGCGCCAGGACTAGATGATTTAACCTAGAAAATGCCTCACAGGTATACCCAGCCACTTGGGTTTTTGCTAATTCTAGATGTAGTCAAGTTGACAAACAAGAATAGCCATCACAACATCTATTTCAAAATTACCTTTGCTAGCTAGCTCTCTTCCGAGAGTTTCATCCTGGAAAGCAAAACAAATCAAAATAGTAAAGCCTACACAAAAACCTATGGCAGTCAAAACTACAGAGAAACCTTGTCTTGGAAAACAAAACTTTACTACAATAATACAAGAGTCATATATTAGTTCAAATACACTATGGTGCAATGTTACATTTACTAAACTACAAAGCACACCTTTATTTACACATTCTAAATATGCTAAGCATATCTAATGAAGTCATACTGACTTTCCACTGACATTTGATATATGAGTGAAAGGCATTTTCTAAGACTTAGCTGTGTGTACATATGTACGCGCTCTTCCACATAGCAAGAGGACAGTGGAATGTCTACCTCCACTCCTCTGCATTGCTCTCTCTTTTTCTTTTCTGTGATGCAGGATCTTTCATTCAACCTGGAGCTTAGTTTCAGCTAGACTTGCTAGCCAGAAGGCCCCGGTGATCTGTCTGTGATCCCAACCCTAGCCTCACACAAGGGCAGAGACCACGTAAGAAATCCATCAACACCACCACCCATATTATTTCACAGCTTCTATTTCAGTTTATTTTTTCAACAACGTTAAATTCAAGTGTGAATATATCACCTTAATACCAGAGTACTATGCGACTTTTCCTAGAGATATGTGTGTGGAGGACCCTGCAAGTGTCATGGCGGGCAGGGAAACAAGAAAACTTGGTTCAGCCCAATTTATCTAGCCAGGGCTGGGCCAAATTTCTAGTCTGACATGTGGTTTATTTTAGGTATATTTAAACAGGGCACAATTTTGGGGGGAAAAAGTTTCCTGATGACAATTAACTCGATCCTGTGTGTACAACAAAGCTTAAGACATGCTTACATTAAAACTATTTACAAAATACATGTGATTCTTCCATAGAGATAGGTACTGTTGACTCAAACAATGCTCAAGATAAGAGTCTAGGGGGAAATGACTGAGCTATCCTGTGGGGTCAGGATTGGGCTAGCTCTAAGATAACATAAAAGCTTAGACATCTCACATAAGGATGGGCTGGTCAGGGGTAGTTTTCCACTTTTGGGCAGGCCTGGACAAGTCCCACGCCCTGTCCCTAAGCTGCTGTGGAGGCTGGCTCAGGCCTGGCCAATCCTAAGTACTATATGGTCCAGGTCTCATCCTTGCTGTTGGGGCTATTGGAGATTGTCCTTCATTCGTGGCTTTTCTTCAGAAACTGCTTGTTCAGTCTCAGGAAACTGAAATTGAAGCCTGATGCTTGTTATGGCATCTGTTGGTCCTTTCACCTGTCCATCCCTTGATGTATCACACCACGTTTAATTTAAAACCCTGGGGACAAGTCCTATGGCTTTTGTTTCCAAAGTTTTCTGAGCCTTGTAAATTTTATCTCCTGGGTCTTCTAGGCCTCCAGGCTTTGCATGAAAAAATGTTTTCATTTGGAGGAAATAGCTATACAATACAGAGACTTCAAGAGAGATATCCCATGGAGGACTGATAACATGATTAACCTTTGGGATTAAACTTTTGATTCAAATTTGGTTTCTTTGAAGCCCCTACCAATGTCTAGCATGCTTGTCATTAAGCCACAGTCCACTGCCATGTTAAACACAGACAAGAGCACAGAGATAGCTATACATGAGGTTTTTGGCAAACACCTAAAACATAAAATTTAGTCAGTTAATTCGGCATCGATTACATTCCAAAAGATCCCTATGGTTCCCTGATGCAGGGCCAGCTTTCATGTTACCATTGCCAATCTTCTGTTGTACTTTGTAGCAAGACCTTAGCATTTGGGTGATCTGTACAATTTGATTTCATTGCTACTTGTCAAATATTATCTGTGGCTAAATATTTCATCTGAGACTTGTGTACAAGGTCTTACATGAATGTTTTCTGGAAATATACTCTTCTTGCACTGAAGTCATTTTGTATTTGCTAAAATAAGCAAACCCAGTTTCAAAGCTTCAGACTCTTAACTACAGCTGGAGCTGTCACATTTCACTGTGCAAATGGCCACCTATCCCATTCTGCCACTGACTGCTTCTTCTCAATCTTTCAAAGACCTCCAACAAAAAATGCATTTCCCCCACTCCAAGTTATTTTCCTAAACATAGTTGTCAACTTGTTTCTAAAGTCTGTTCCTTCACCCAACAGGGCAATGTTATTCAATGTAATCAATATATCCTCACTTCGGCCATATTCCACAAAGCCAAAAGTCATAAACTTGTCCCAGTGTCCTTAGAATATAAAGCAACACAAACAAGTTGGGAGATAGACTTATTATAGTAACCAAAGGTTTTAGGATAAAGGCCTGGGAGACTCAATCACTCATCCAAATTCAAGAGAAAATCAAAGTAGAGACTTAGTCAAGATAGCTGTATTGGGAAGAGGAGCAAATATGAATCCAGTAAGTACACCACCCCACCCCCCACGTCTATCTTCAGGATACTGACTGGCATGAACCTTAAGCAGAGGAACTGGGACAGGCACAAGGTAAGCATAATTCAGCAGTCCTGGTAGTGTGTGGTCTCTTAGACCGTGGCTACAGTTCTGACCCTGCAAGTTGTTATGTCATCATGTGAGGACATCACTTGAACTCATACAAAAGATCTTTTCAGCTCTAGGGTATGTATGGCCTTCCCTTCTGATATGATGCAAGAGAAAGGTAGGACATTGACTTTGTGCCTTCAGCCAAAGAAAGGGAGACATACACAAAATAAGGCAGAGATGGCAGGCTTTCAGTCAGCTCTCAGTTACCCTATTGTCACAAGAGAGGTCTTTTTGTTTTTCCAAAGCACAAGCACCTGCTTCTGTAGGGACTAGGTTCCTGAAGTAGCTCTCCCCATGCTGAAGTCAAACCGCCCTCTATACACCACCTCTATGCCCTTGGGTTGTCAGATACTTGTTTAGGAAGTTCCCTGGGAATTAATTATACAAGAGTCTGGCTCAAGTCTATCTCTTTCTGTTGAATTTTTAGAAACATCTGGCTACTTGGAGCAGAAATACCCAAGGTGGCCTGGGCCCCACCCTGCAGGGACTCTGTGGGAGGAAAAAGTGCAGCACCAACAGCACAGCAGCAATGTGGCAGGAGCCAAGGTAACAATGTAGCAACTGGCTGCGCAGAGAGATGATTCTGCTGCACAGCGCGCTGGGAGACACTGAGGGAAGGTGACACTGCGAAAAAAGGAAAACTAAGGTCTTAGCTGAATTCTACGTTCATGTCAATCTCTCAAATGTGACTCCACATGTCCACTTGAATATCAAGCTATCCAATTTAATGAGACATTCAACTTCTCGACATCACTTCTCCATATTCCATCCAATTAACACTGTCTACCCAGATAGTTGTTCAAGCGAAAAACCTGGGGGCTTCACTGTGGCCAATTTCTCCACAAGACTTACAATTCCACCACAACAGAACTCTAGTCCATCCGGCAAACCTGAGGCGGGGCGCACCCGGCCCGCTTGCGCCCCCGCAGAACCCAAGCGAAGCCAAGCCAAGCCGACCGACGGGGCGACTATCCCAGCGCGGCAGGCCGGTGGCATAGCCTTGGAGGACCCGGGCCTCAGAACGGCCGCACGCAAATGAGGGCTCTGGCCACGCGCGTGGTGATTCGCGCGTTGGCGGCGGCGCTCGGGCGAGGGAGCGGGGCTTATGTAAATGAGCGGATTCTGTGCGCGCGCCCTCATTGGGCAGGAAGCGAGGCCGCGTGCGAGCCAATGAGAGCGTCGGTCGGGCAATCGGGACTCTGCCTATAAAAGGGTCAGGCGCCGGCGCCGGCGTACAGTTTCCTGTTTGCGAGAGTGTGTGTTTGCGTTTTCTCGTCATGTCTGGCCGCGGCAAGCAAGGTGGCAAGGCCCGCGCCAAGGCCAAGTCGCGGTCGTCCCGCGCCGGGCTGCAGTTCCCGGTGGGGCGCGTGCACCGGCTGCTGCGCAAGGGCAACTACGCGGAGCGCGTGGGCGCCGGCGCGCCCGTGTACATGGCGGCCGTGCTGGAGTACCTGACGGCCGAAATCCTGGAGCTGGCGGGCAACGCGGCCCGCGACAACAAGAAGACGCGCATCATCCCGCGCCACCTGCAGCTGGCCATCCGCAACGACGAGGAGCTCAACAAGCTGCTGGGCAAAGTGACGATCGCGCAGGGCGGCGTCCTGCCCAACATCCAGGCCGTGCTGCTGCCCAAGAAGACCGAGAGCCACCATAAGGCCAAGGGCAAGTGAGGCCGCCGCTCGGGGGGGACGTAGGCGAACTCAAAGGCTCTTTTCAGAGCCACCCACTGGTTCAGATTATAAAGAGTTGTGTCACGGTGGACGGTCTTTCGGTCCCTTCCCCGAACGAAGTGTAGGTTGTCGCGTGTCCACTCCCTTTCCGCCCCTTCCCACTCTGCGCGCACGGATCCTCAGGTGTCCGCTGCGCGCGCCATCCCGCCCCGAAGAGGGCGTCTTGATTGACAGTCCTAAGCACTCGGCGCCACAAACAAGTGTCCTGCGCGCCAGGCCCGCTGGCTCCCAACCTACCCTCCTGAAAACTTCCTGCCCATTCCCCAAGGCTGGGACTCCCAGGACGCCCTTCTGCAGAGTGTAGGAAACGGGGACATGTCCCGCAGCCACAGGGACCCGGCCAGACCTCGGGATCGCGGGGGCCTGGGCGGCACTGAACAACCCTAGCTCTGTGACTGCGCGCTTCTCCGGCAGAGCCGGCCCCGGCCGCCCTCCGGTAGCTGCCACAGACCACCCCACCCGCCGAGAGCCTTGGCAAGTCAGCAGGCCGCAGGGCTGGGCAGGGGGCGGGTGGGGATCGTGGGCGGAGCAGATCCGAGCCAATGGCCGGGCCCGGTCCGGTGACGTCACGGCCAATGGCTGGGCAGCGCGGGACTTTCAAGTGTCTGGCCCCGCCTCGCCCAGGGGAGGCCGGCGTCTATAAAGGCGGCCGACTGCGGCCCGCAGCAGGTCCCCGTCGCTCCGGGTCTCTGTGCTCCGCTCTCTGTCCACCATGGCTCGCACCAAGCAGACGGCCCGCAAGTCCACCGGCGGCAAGGCCCCGCGCAAGCAGCTGGCCACTAAAGCTGCCCGCAAGAGCGCGCCGGCCACGGGCGGCGTCAAGAAGCCGCACCGCTACCGGCCCGGCACCGTGGCGCTGCGCGAGATCCGGCGCTACCAGAAGTCCACCGAGCTGCTGATCCGCAAGCTGCCGTTCCAGCGCCTAGTGCGCGAGATCGCGCAGGACTTCAAGACCGACCTGCGCTTCCAGAGCTCGGCCGTCATGGCGCTGCAGGAGGCGAGCGAGGCCTACCTGGTGGGGCTGTTCGAGGACACCAACCTGTGCGCCATCCACGCCAAGCGCGTCACCATCATGCCCAAGGACATCCAGCTGGCCCGCCGCATCCGCGGGGAGCGGGCCTAAGTTACGCTTCTAGGAAATCAACGTAAAAAGGCTCTTTTCAGAGCCACCACGTGTGCCCCGAAGGAGCTGTTCGCCTCTGTCCTCGGGGTGTTTGCGGAGCTGCTGAGATCGCTGTTTGGTACTCTCTTGGTGTTGCACCTGTAGCCCTTAAGTGTTTCTAGGAAAGCTTGTAAACCTTGGTTTTGTTTTTCTAACCTCATCCACCCATCGTCTGGTCTCTTAGTGTAAAAGTATCCTGCTCTGCGCATCCTTAAACTCTGTGCAGTCTAAAACCGTTGTATTTGCTATATCGAGATAGGGCAGGAACTACTGTGTCCCTGATGCAGACCCTTGGGACATACTGCATTTCAGGCCTCTTCAAGGATCGGTCATGTAAGCCTGACCGGAAGTTTCCTACAGTGAGCGTCACGCCTAGTACTGAGTACCCAGCACCTAGGAGTTGCTGAGTATATGGGGGGTTTCGGTCATGATCAGATACTTTGAACCTCGCTTACCTAGCTCGAGCAGAGTCGGCCCTTTTTTGTTCTATTTTCCGCAACGGGTTTTGCTTCCTTTTTTACTGAACTGGTCCCATAGACCAGGCTGTCCTTGAACTCAGAGATCCGCTTGCCTCTGTCTCCCGAGTGCTGGGATTAGAGGTGTGTGCTTTAAATGTTTTTGTTTTGTTCTGTTGCTTGTTTTTTTCTTAGAGCGGGCCTTTCTAAACTAGCTGAACATGCAGGAGACCTGGCTTTCAGTCACCTCAAAGTTGCCGCACTAAATTTCTAGACTGCTGAAGACAAGAGGCTCCTTCCCTTACCTCTGCTAGGTAATGTCTGTTTGCTCATGGTCGTTGGACCACTATTAGAAATACCCAGAGACATTCACCTTCCCTCTGTTCTTCCTCTAACACTTTAGGAATTATCCTTGTTAGCCTCTTGGAATTCAACAATTATTACTATGATCTGACCTTAGGCTTCTGTAGCAATTGGTTAGTTTCTCCCCTTATTTCCATTTAATTTACTTTTAAATTGCCAACCCTTCTGTATAATATATATGCATATGTATATATGCACAGGTGGATGCATATGTATAAGTATATGCATTATTTATCACAGACCTTTCTGTACAGAAATAGGCTATGGATGTCAAGGAGGATCTGCTATTCCTTGGCCTGAGGAGGGCCTTCTGCAGGGGTGGCTGTGGGACCTGAGACTGAAAGACCACAGTAAATAACTCAGGTCACTGTCAGGTACTTTCCCTCTTGTCAACTGCCTGAAACTTGCTGGAAGTCTTTCAGGAAGCAAAACTAAGCTTTGTCTAAATATTTGAGGCATTATCAGCCCAAGGCTCTTTGAATTCATGACACTGGTAGTCAGTGACCCAGGGACACATGCTCTTTCACCTCTCTGCCACTTGGGAGCCCCCAGAGCTGTGAGGAGGATCTAAAATTTGCTCTGCACCAAGAAAATGTGGGCAACAAAGACAGCCTGTTAACTGGGGTAGGGATCAGAGTCTCAGAAAACCTGCTTTACATCCGTTTCCTAATCCTCTTGATATTGACACTTGAGTCACTGAGGAGTGGAGAAACTGAAACAGAAATACTTTTTTAAATATTTCCCTTTTGAAAGGAGTGAACAAAGCGGGAAACCGAGGACTGGGACTGTGGTTACTCCTGATGGTGTTTCTCCTAGTTTTCAGCCCTAGCCCCCGCTGGGATTTTTCCAGTAGATTTTTTTTGTGAACTGAATTATGCTCCTGGTCCCCCCATTTTTTTGTTGAAGCCCTATACTGAGTACCTCAATGTGGAACTAGAACCTTTAAATCAGCTGTGCCTATTACAAAATGGTGTTTGTAAATGAGTATTAGAACACACAGGGGGAACAGGAATGCAGAAAGAAGGTGGCCAATGCCAGCCAGGGAGAAAGGCTCAATACTACTTGGCTTTGTATGTCCAGTCTCCAGAATTGTGAGAAACTTTCTTCTGGTTAAACTACCCAATATATGACATTCTGTTGGAGTGCCCTGCTATGGTTTGAGTTTTCTGGGTTCAAAATTAAGCCGTTCAAAAGTCTCCAGTGTGGCTATGTTGAGAGGTGAGGGAATCATTAGTAGAATATGAGGACATCATTATTAATTATTAATAATTAATTGATGTATACCCTCAGGAAATCGTTCTAGCAAAAGCTAGTTATCATAAAAGTGAGACCATCATATCTGCTTGCCCTTTCTGCATGTGGAGAGGTCCCTTTCTGTTTCTCCACAGTATTGTAAAGCAGCCAAGAACCGTGCTGTTTGGGGCATCCAGTCACTAGAATTGCAAGCCAAATATACATCTTTCTAAAGAACTTAGCCTTGGGTGTTTTGTTACAGCAACAGAAAATAAACTAACAGGATCCCAGTCGACTTACCCAGCTCACTTAGTTTCTGTTCAGGGCCTCATTTCCTTTTCAGAGTCACAGTGGACGATCAGGTCCTTCCCACCTGTTCAGATATAAGCAGGAAGTTTAGCAGTGGCTTACAGCTGTGTGGAGACAGCACATTTGCACCCATCGTCTTATTGAAATTCAATTCAAAGATTGAACCACAAAGTTCTCAGAACATAAGTGACTTTCTAGTACATCAAAGCTATTAGTAGCTAACAGACCCATAAACATGCAGATTTACACGCTTGAATAGAAACTAAGGCAGATATAACAGCAAGATGCCAACCAATTTAGATACCAAAGATAGCCAAGATTGCCCCACCCACACCAGAAATCTGGATGACCACAGCCTGCATGTGTCATGTTCTAAGGCAATCAGGGGTCCCTAGCTTAGTAGGAATAGCTATGGCCTGCCTTGGCCCGTCTCACTTTAGGGCTGTTTCATTCCTTTCTATGACTTGTAAGAACTGGCTTGCCAAAATCAGACTACAGGAAGTAGGAGAGAATGGAAAAAAGGAAAGGGGGGAGGGTGTTTACACTGGGCAGTGCAAGACCTGGCCTCTCTTGGCTGGTGTGGGAAAATGGAAGCCCTCTCTTGTTTAATTTTTTTCTGGTTTCCTATCAAAGGGAAGCCTTTGAGACCTTTGACTTGCCTGCCTCACAGTCTCTCTTCCAAGGCTGCTACCCAACAACTGTGGACACTGACCATGAATGAATTAAGTCACGTTCTCCGCTCAACTGCCTTAGGCCTGGTCTTTCATAGGGGAAGAAAAAAGAGTGTATGCTTACTTTCTGAGGAAATAACAGATTGTTTAACCAAATTCCTCTCACCCAGCCAGGAACCAGGCTTTTCCAGGACACACAGCATCCACCTTAGGGACAGGACAACGCGCACACACACACACACACACACACACACCATCCCCCAACCCTCAAAACTTCCCAGAGTAGAGGCAACAGAATTTGACTCTTACTGTGATCTGGGAAGACTGTGAGGAATTCTCCAGAGCCTTTAGGGCTTCCTCAGCTGCCACAGGCAATGTAATGACAGCACTGACACTTGACATTCCTGCCTCTGTCCTCCATTCTTACCACGGTCTTCCATACACCATCTTAGGCCTATTAAACCTTTGGGATATCTTTTTGGTTTGAGAAACCAAGACAAAGTAGTATCATTTTCTTAATGTCAGTATCAAAACATAGGATCTAGAAAGATAGCTCAGTAATGTTCTTTCAGCAGACCCAAATTGGGTTCCTAGTACCCAACAACCTCATTTGGGAAGCTCACAACCACCTGTAACTCAAGCTCCAGGGATTCAATGCCCTCTAATGGCTTCTGGACACCCACAAATATGGCATATGTTACATAGACATATACACATAAATAAAAGAGTAACAATGATTAAAGTACAGAAGGAGTACTCCACTTTCAGATCAGACAATACAAAAAAAAAATCAGTTAAAAAGAATTCACTCTCTTGAAAATTCTCATAACAGACCTGGCCAGAGGCTCAGGAGGTAAAGTCACGTGCTAACAAGCCTGAATTCAATCCCCAGAAGCAGAAAATCAACTCCTGACAGTTGTCATCTGCCCTGGGTCATAGTGTTCGCACACTCTCTATCTCTCTCTCTGTCTCTCTCTGTGTCTCTCTCTGTCTCTGTCTCTCTCTCTCTCTGTTTGTCTCTCTCTCTCTCTCTCTCTCTCTCTCTCTCTCTCACACACACACACACACACACACACACACACACACACAAATAAGTAAATTTAAAGGAAAGAAGATTCTCATAACATCAGGTATTTCCAGGAAAAGTCAGCCATAAAACTGGTATTATTCATGGGTTGTGGATTTTTATACAGCTGATGGTGGCCTCAGCTAGGACAAAAGGAGAAATGGACACAGGTGGAGTGATGGCTAAAAGGGGCAAGAGGAACAGTTAAACAGATTTGGTGACTTGGCATTTGGAGACTGCAAGAAGGAACCTCTGGCTTGAGGAGGAGTTCTTAACCCTGGGTGACTCTTCCACAGCAATTGCCTAAGACCATTGGAAAACATATTTATATTGCAATTCATAACTAGCAAAATTGCAATTATGAAATAGCAATGAAATAATTGTATGGTTGGGGATCACTGAACATGAGGAACTGTGTGGTGGAATAGAGTTTGGTTTAAGTTTGTAAAGATGTGTTGCTGTTTTCCCCTGCCTGCCTAAGGCACCTGATTGGTCTAATAAAAAGCTGAATGGCCAATATCTAGGCAGAGGAGGGATAGATGGGACTGGAGGGCAGAGAGCAAAGGGGGCAGCCACCTAGACACGGAGGAAGCAGGAAAGCAGGATGGACAGAGCATAGATGAGGTAAATGAGCCCCAGGGCAGCACATGGATTAATAGAAATGGGATAATTTCAGTTTAAAACAAAAAAGCTAAGCTAGCTAGAAACAAGCCATGATTTGGGGGGTGGCAGTCCAAGAAAGCCTGCTACAGAACAGTATTAAGGAGTTGCTGCATTAGGAAAGTTGAGAACCACAGAACTAGAAGATAATGGTCGATTTCAGTAAGGCAGAAAATGATGACCAAGAAAAGCAACTGAATCCAGAGCCAAGAAGTTACACTAAGTACAAATCCTGATACAGAAACTGAGAATCCTTGTATCTAAGAGAACACTCTTCTGAAAGCTGGGAATTTTAACCTATTCACTGAGGTGACTCAGCCAGACATACTTGTGGGGAAGCTCTAGGCAGATAGCTAAAAGGATAATAACAGAAGGCAGAGGACTGGATGAAATGTACCCAAGCATTAGAAGAGAAGAGGCTAGAGAAATGGCTTAGCAGTTAAGATCACTTACTGCCCTTGTAGAGAACCTGAGTTCAGTTCCCAGCCTGCGTGTCAGACATCTCACAACCACCCGTAACACTAGCTTCAGGGAACCCAACACCCTCCTCTGGCCTCTGCAGCACCTTCATTCACACACACACACACACACACACACACACACACACACACACACACACACAAACACATAAAAAAGACTAAGGTTTAAGTATCCAGTCCATAGAATTTTGATGGGAGAACTCCTAAACTAGAAAGTACAGCTGTAGAGAGATGAAAAACAGGAGGAGAGAGAGTGGCTGAAGGGGGAAAGGGGGTATCAACTGGGCCACACTGTGCAGTGACACTTGGAAATGAGAATAGCGTGTTTCTTAAGCTCAGGTTGAGGTAGAATCACAGCAACCTCACAAAGACGTCAAGGACACTCAAGTATTTTGCCCAAACTCCCACAAGTAGTGTCAAGGCAAAAGTATGAAAGGGACCCCAAAGTTCATATACTTAAGGATAAAACTCAAACAGTTCATATTGGAAGCTCAAAGAGGAAGTGGCAAGAAGCACGAGACACCCAGGGCTCAGTGCCTCACTGTCACTTGACTCTTCTGCTTCTCAGCTCAACTCCATAAACAGGTAGGGGACAGACTCCTCCACACGATACCAGGCATGAGTTTGTCATGCCTACGCTTTGAAATCTCTCCAGGCTCTTTGCCCTTTTACCGTTCATTCTACAGCACCTGCCGAGTACAGAGAATCAGAACCCCAGGGAACATTCACAGACTCTCAGTCCTGGCTCTACCTCCTACCACTGCAGGGCTGGGCAGAATCAGAATCTTCGTCTCGAAAGATGACCCTCATCTCTGAAGTGGAGATGATAGATGGGCCAGTGGTGTTTGCAGGCATTTAGGGAAATAACTCCCACAATGACAAACGTGTGTCATCTTAAACAAACAATATAAACATTTCACTGTTGTTAAATATTCAAAAAATAAAGCTACAAAGCCACGCACCCCTGAATTGCAAAATGACCCCCCTTTCTATCTTCCACCCCTGACTCCTTACCCTGGCCTTTAACTAAATTCACAAGCTATTCACCTGTCAACACAAACCCCACATTTCATCACAGCAATAGTAACACACAGGTTTGGAGACCAGGCTGAAATCAAGTTGCCATGTGCCCTCCAAGGGCTCTGGAGATAATCTTTCCTTAGTTCCCAGTGACTTCCTGTATCCTTTGGCTTAGAATGACAGAACTCGAGGCTCGGTCTTCTTTTTCACACCAACTTACTCCGTGTCTCTCTCCATGGACTCAAACACCATCTTCTTTCTCAAACATATCACCAATATTTGAATTTAAGGCCTAAATTAAGGGTGGCTTCATTTAAAAACCCGTGCCCAGTTACTTATGTGAAAATCCTATTTCCAAATGAAAAACAAAATATCCATGAACATACTGCAATGGACTTTAATCGGACTGATAGATTTAAGCTAAATATGAAGAAAGCTTACCTGGGGCAGGTTGGTTCAAAAAAAAAGTCTTGCACTCAAGGCATGAGGTCAAGTGGAAGACTTCGGGACCAAAGTTCTTGAGAAGAAGGCATCAGCCATAGCAATGGGCCAGAAACCACTCATACTACTGCACACAGAAGCTTGCCCAGGTCTGGACTCGGGAAAGAGCAGAAAGGAGCTCTTGGATAAGAAAAGGAATTAAAGGTGACCTCTCTACCTGAGTTCCTGGGAAGAGGGCACCAACTTTCCCATGACAGGAGTTTGGGAGAATGTAGTTGTCCCAACCCGTGATACAGCAGCCTAGGGCAAGAAGTCCAGGGAGGGGAATGGGGACAAGAGACGTGACAGAATGACCACAAGACAGGATTCTGATCAAGTGACAAATTTTATTTTTTCCAGGCTAGCTTATATAGTCAGTAGTATGGGGTAAAGGGGAGGGGGAGAAGAGGCCAAGAGCCTGGTTTTAGTTCAAGCAGGATGTTAGAAAATATAGAAGGAGGATATTGGCAGGGTAAAAGGTTCTTGGGTGGTGGGGAGTGTTACCTAGGTAATTGGTGGGACTTGGGAGGGTTGCTTAGGTAAGTGGGCCTGTGGTTGGAACAAAGGTTTGACGTCTGGGTCATGTTGTTCCTTCTGGGTGCTCGGGCTTCTAGAAGCCATTTATAATCAAAAGACAGTTCTATAACTGTGTGGCTTACCAAGTTTGGCTTAAAGGTTCACGCCAAGCTGTATGGTTCCCAAAAGGAGAATGACCTAAACCCACAGGGTCCCGAAACACAAGATGTCAAGGGGGAGGACCAGAGATAAAAAGATAAAGAAGACAGAAAGTTTGGGAGCAGAAGGTCTTGCATGAACTGACAGCTCATGTCCAGCAACTACATGAGTTTATTAAGAACTACAGTATCTTATTATATACTGTTTGCAGGGGAAATGGGCCAAGGTCAACAGAAAGCTAAATTAGAAGAAAAATGTTGGCAAAGAGAAAACAGGATATCTTAGGCACAGCAGCTCTCAGACTGATAACCACAGCATTTCTTAGGGGAAAGCCAGGAACCAAAAGCTTAACTCCTTGGGATTCCTAGCTCCAGCTGTGGCTGAACTAGGGTTCCCTTTGCACTTTCATCAGGGCCTCTGAGAGTCTTGGTTCAGCCTGGCTCCCAACAGAAGACCTTGCCTGGAGAAGTTTTAGGTTGTGCCAGAGCCCAGCTGTAAATGGCAGTGGCAAGTGGCACTGTCCTTCAGGCAGCTGGCACTGTGGATCTGGAAAGAGAGCTAGAGGCACAGCTGGTTTCTCTCAACCACCCAGGGGACATACAGTAGCCTCTGGGAATCCCTGGGGTGAGTTTATGCCCCAGGACAGTCATCTGGGGAATACCTGCACCACTTACAGAGCTGATGGAGGCAGGAAAGGAAGGCAGAAAATATTATCCTGAAACCAAAGGGGAAAAATAGGGAAATATGATCTATGTGTGTGTTTCTCAGCACTAATATTCTACTTTTCTGTTAAAGACATATGTCCGACTTCCATACTTGTGCCGTGGTACGTACATACCCCTCCACACAAAATAAGTAAATGTAATAAAATTAAAAACAAATAAATAAAAGTATATGTGGGGGAGTGGATGGAGTCCTGAGTGAATATATATGCATGTGCATGGCCATTTCAAGGACCCCAATGCCTGAGACCCATGGAAATGGCAAAGCCTTACCCAGGTGAGGCTCAGACGTGTGACTAATATGGTCCAAATGTGAGTGTTTATGAATGATTGGCCAGTGTGTGCAGAAACTGTCAACCATTGCTTGCTCCTCCCAGAAGGTAACAGCCCGAGACCACTCCCCTACAGGGACCTGCCACTGGTACTAGCTAATCCTGCCTCCTTGTTCTGTGCATAGCAAATGAAGTTTCACGATTGTGTGGCAGGTGCCCTCCTCCAAAGTGAGTACAGTCCACCCTGTCACAGCTTTTCTGTGTGTGTGTGTCTGTGGTTTCTTCATTCCCCGGTCAGGTTTCCATGACGAAGCCCTGCAGGACGAGGCACGTGTATTAACAGACCTTCACATTATCATGTGCAGTTTTCTTTCCCTTTTTGTTTTGTATTCATTTATGTATTTACTTATTTGTCTAGTTGTGGTGCTTCTGGGTTGAATTCAGGACCTTGCACATAGTAAAAGATACTCTATAATACTCTTGGTTTTTACATTTCTTTTCTTGTTTGGTTTTGGTTTTGGTTTTGTTTGTGGAGACAGGGTTTCTCTGTGTAACAGTCCTGGCTGTCCTGAAACTCACTTTGTAGACCAGGTTGGCCTTAACTCACTGACATCCTCCTGCGTCTGCCTCCTGAGTGCTGGGATTAAAGGTGTGTGCCACCACTGCCCAACTACATTTATTTCTGTGTGTGTGTGTGTGTGTGTGTGTGTGTGTGTGTGTGTGTGTGTGTGTGTGTGTGTACATGTGCCACAGAGCATGTGTGGCGATCAGAGATCTATTCCCTCCTTTCATTGTGTGAGTCTGGGATTTAACTCGGCTTCAGGCTTGGTAGCAAGTGTCACCCACTGAGGCATCTTGATAGCTCAAGGCCTTGTTTTTTTGAGGCAGGTCCTTTCTATACAGTCTAGGCTAGACTCTAACTTATGGTTCTCCTGCCTCTGCCTCCCAGGTATTGCCATCACACTGGGCACAATGTATAATTTTTAGGTAGTACTAGGAATTGAACCTTGGGCCTCCTGTATGTGAGGCAGGTGATTTACCACTGAGCCACGGCCACAGCCCCCATGCAGATTTTAGACAAATATTTTAGTAAAACTCAAAAGCATCAGAACATACCACCAAGTTATTTCACCTGCGTGATCATCAGCTTCTTTTATGAACTGGGGATGGTTTTCCTTTGGGCAGGGGCACTCTGAAACTATACAACATGCTGGAAGAACTCTAAATTATCTGTCCTGTCGGATGCTCAGTTTACTCCACTGTAGAATCAACAACATTGGCCTTCCAGGATTCATTCTGAGGAGCTGAAATGTGTGTTGAGAGCACTGGAACACAGCAGACTTCCCGGTCCTCTGTTTTTAATTGTGTTTTTCTTTTGTTTTGTTTTTATTTTTTACTATTTTATGTTAAAAGCAATATCAATCAAAGAAAAAGAGCTGGCATGAGCTGAAATATTTCCCTCTATGTTTCTATGGTAAGCAGAATTCTAAAGTGGTCTCAGTGACTGCTAGCTTCTAGTATCCTTCATTTAATCCCCTTCCTTTCAGTAGAAATAGAATCTGTGACTTACTTGTATTTAAGAAAAATATGACAGGGAGTGGGGAGATGACTCAGTGGTCAAGAGCACTGGCTACTCTTACAGGGGACCCAGGTTCAGTTCCCAACACCCACACGGCTGCTTAAAATACCCTTAACTGGGCTGGGTGGTGGTGACACACACCTTTAGTCCCAGCACTTGAGAGGCAGAGGTAGGCAAATCTCAGTGAGTTCAAGGCCAGCCTGGTCTACAGAGTGAGTGCCAGGACAGCCAGGACTATACAGAGAAACCCTGTCTTGAAAAGCCAAAAAAAAGAAAAAGCCTTAACTGCAAATCCAAAGGATCTGGCCCCCTCTTCTGGCCTCACTGACATCATCAGGCACATACGTGGTGTGCATACACATGCAAGCAAACACTAATACATATAAAATAAAAGCAAATTAAAAACAAATGACAATTAGTTGAGGTGAAACACTCCTGTATTGTCCCGATACTGTGCTTAGGAAACTGAGTGTCTTAGTCACATTCCTCTTGCTGTGAAGAGACACCATGACAATAACAACTCTTATTAAAAAAAAAAAAAAAAAGAGCATTTAATTGGTGCTTGCTTACAGTTCAGAGGTTTAGTCCACCGTCATGGGGGCATGCAGGCTGGAATAAGTAGCTTGAGAGTTCTACCTCCAAATCAACAGGCAGCAGGAAGAGAGACACTGGGCCTGGCTTGAGCATTTGAAACCCCAAAGCTCATGCCTATTGTGCCAGGTTCGAGGAGCCCAGAGACTAACCCAAGGAGTCAACACTCTGATGCAAAAGCAAAAGGTTTCTTTTTATTTCAAGCTGGCCAGCTAGGATCTCACTGCATGGCAGGCAAATGAGATCCCACCCAGCCAAAAAGAGAAGCTTTTAAAGGGGCAGACCATAAGGTTGAAGGCCACAAATTACAGAGTTTCCATGGTTACTTAAGGTCATACAAAGTACAGAGTTAGTCAGTAACTATACATTTTAAGGGAGATACATTTGACTGAGATAAGACAGGACATGGGCTTGCAGGGTTACAGAGTCACAGGGTCTGACAATTATCCCCTGGGATGGGGAATCTTTACAACCAGCAGGGCACCTTTACAACCAAAAATTAGCAAAGGAATGCCAACAAGAGTGATGGATAGTCATCTCTGCTTCTCTGGGAGCAGGGCTCAGGCGCCAGCCATGGCATTCCCAGCCATTAGAAGTCTCCCCCCCCCCTTTTTTTTTCTTTTTGGAACCCAAGTTTTTTAAATTTTTATTAATTTGAATTTTTGGTCCCTCAATGCCCAGTAACGCACTTCCTCCAACATGACCACACCTACCCCAACAAGGCCACACCTCCTCATGCCACTCCCTAGGTATTCACATATATGAGCCTATGGGGACCATTATTATTCAAACCACCACACTAAGATAGAAGGATAATTAAGAGTTTGAAGTCAATATGGCCTACATAGCAAGATCTTGCCTTTAAAAAAAAGAAATAAAGCCTGGCAGTGGTGGTACATGCCTTTAATACCAGCATTTGGGAGTCAGAGGCAGGCAGATCTCAGTGAGTTCCAGGCCAGCCTGGTCTACAGACCAAGTTCCAGGAAAGCCAGAGCGGTTTGTTACACAAAGAAACCCTGTCTGGAAAAATAAAAACAAAACGTCTGTGTGTGTGTGTGTGTGTGTGTGTGTGTGTGTGTGTGTGTGTGTGTAAAGAAATAAAGATAGAGGTGTGCTCACCGGAGGTGGGGTGGTGGAGGTTGGGGTGGAAGCCTCAAGCCCTCCCTGGGGTAACTGAGTGCTGGGACTACAGCACTAGACCCAGTTTGGCGTTCAGAGTTTCATGTGATTGTATTTTTAATGAGGCTGGGGATAGTGGAGTCCCAATCCCAGGCCTGTAGGTTACCCTTTAACCCCAGGGATTCCTGTGCCTTTTGTTGTTCTCGTTATCTTTGCCCTTAATTTAAATTGGTTGCTGTTTGTGTTATTGAGATTTTTCTCAACTATTTCTCAGAAGGTATTTTGAAATACATTCATTCTTTCCACAAAATCTTGCAGTAAGGTTTTGTTTGTTTAGGTTTGGGTTGACTGTGTTTTGTTTTATTTGAGGCTTTTGTTTGGTTGGGTTTTGGTGGTGGTAGTTTTTGAGACATGGTTTCACTTTGTAGTCCAAGATGACCTCAAGCTCCAAATCCTCCTGTATTAGCTCCCCACATAGCATGGTTACAAGTATGTACCAACATACCTGGTAGCTATTTTGTACAGTTCTGTCTTGTTAGTTTTTGTTTTTATTTAATATGATTAGGAGTTATTTGGTTGTGTTTGTTTGTGTTTGAAATAGGGCCTCACGTTCTAACAAAAGCTAGTCTGGAACTCTTAGGAAATCCAAAATGACCTCAGGTTTGTAGCAGTCTCCTGCCTCCGACTCCCTAGGGCTGTGGGAGGGGGGGTGGGGGGGTGTCTCTACTGGTGTCAGGCAGAGAAGCAAACCTGGAAGAGATGAGAATGAAAACTCAGGTTAGACTGACTTCATCAACCAGGATCAGGACTTCTAAAGCAGCTGGCATCGGGCAGTTTATTCCCAACATATTTAAGCCCAGTATAAATTGGGGGGAAGGTTTCCTGGTGTAATACAATCCCCAGTGCACAAGGAAGCTTAATTACATTGAAATGGGATTCATGTGATTTCTTCCAAGAAGATGGGTTCTAGAGATAGGCTGCCTGTCCTAGCTTAAGGGCCTAGGGAAGGCTCTCGCCTGGTCTCAGTCATGCAGATAGCACAGAAGTCGTTTGGGCTCTTAGTTACCTCTGGCCCTAGTTGTGGGAGCTTGGGGGAACCTCTAGCTGTGAGAGTCATTTAGACTACTAGCCTCCTGGTTGTAGGAGCTTGATATGGCCTGGCCCCACAGATAATTCAGATCACAGAGCTATTAATCACTTGCAATTCCCAGCCTTCTGGATGGAAGAACAGGTTTTTCATCTTTCCCATTGGAAAGACAACCATGTAAGCTTAACATCCCTGGTTTCTCTGGAGAGCTATGGGCTCAAGGATTTGCTAGGCTCCCAGCAGTGCTGGGATTCCATCTACCAGCTGCCACTCCTTGCTAGCAGTACTTTTTAAGAGCATGTACCCAGTAAACTAACATTATAAGAGATAAGAATAAACAAGCAGAAGCTTTCCCTTCCCCCAAACCCTCACAAGTGACCATCATCATTGGTGCTCTAATGCAAAATCCCAGAACATACATGAATTAAAGTACTGTAGCATTAGAAAACATTGCAGTCTATCATAGCACGTGCAGGTCTCCTCAATTCCAATTTAAAGGTTTGTTCTGTTTTTTTAAGATTAACTCACTTTTATTTTATGTGTATGTTTTTTGCCTGCATGTATGTCTGTGCACCGAGTGCATGCCTGGTTCCAAAGGAGGCCAGAAGAGGGCGTCAGATTCCCCTGAACTGGAATGACAGATGGTTGTAAAAGGGGGCCTGAGAACTAAACCCCTGTGCCAGAGCAACAATTGTTCTTAACAGTGGAGCCATCTCTCAGACCCCAAGTATTTGTTTCTCTTGATTTTGTTTTGTTTTAAAGTTTATTTGAAACAAAATCTCAGTATGCAGTCAAGGCTGGCCATGAACTTGAGATTCTCCTGCCCACCTGAGTGTTGGGAACATGCTACTATACCCACCAAAGATTCATTTTTCACATATAAACACAAAACAAAAACCTCTAAGTAAAAAATGGTAAGGCACTTACCCAGAGACATTAGCAAGCAGCTTTAAAATACATACATTCAATTGGGCCTGAGGACACGAACCTATAATCCCAGCACTTAAAACACATAGGGAGGAGGATGCCATGAGTTTGAGGTCAGCCTGGACTAATATCGTGAATTTCTAGCCAGCCAGAGCTGCTCAGTGAAAGCCTGTCTCAAAAATAAATAATGTGTTTTATGTTCACATGATATAACTCAACTCAGCCACACGGGATCATTTTGAGGGAAATTCCAGACACCATATTATGTCACAATGAAATATTTCTTTATATATCCTTAAATGATAAAGGCTGTGGAGCTAACACACATCTAAAACAATAAGTTGCTAATCTTTAATTATTAAAGATGCAGTTAGTGTTCAAATTTCAGTTTCCATCTTTGTGTATGTATTTGAAAAACACATTGAATGGGGGCCAATGAGATGGCTAGGGGTAAAGGCAGTTTGTTAAGCTGCACAACTCAGCTCTAACCACTGGAACTCATTTGGTGGAAGAAGAGAACTAAATCCACAAGTTGTGAGGGCCTTCACACAAATGCTAAAGCGCAAACACCCCCACATACCATGCACATCACACAGTAACAAATCGGACAATTACAAAATATGCTTCCCAGCACCCTCATGGGGCAGTTCACAACCATCTGTAACTCCAGCTCCATGGGATCAAACAACCCCTTCCGGCCTCCATGGACACCCACACCCACACTTGGCATACATTCAGACAGGCACATACATACACACTCATAAATTTTTAATGAAATCTTTTTTTAAAAAATCTCTTATAGACGTGCTCCAGGGTTTGTTTCCATAGTGATTCTAAATCCAGTAAAACTGACAACTAAGATTGACCATCATATATAACTATTGAGTGATAAAGAATTGAGCTTCGTTACTAGGCAATCTGTTGTCACATCCTGTGCTCTTAACTTCTAATGAGAGATGATAGCGACTAAGTATCTAAAAATACATGTTTGGGTCCAACTCAACTTGTTCGAAGAAGCCAAACTTCAGAGAAAACTAAACTACAATAAGAAAGCCACTTGCTGAAGAGATGGATGTGCAGGACTCGGATTCTAGTCTCCGCATCCACTGTAACTCCAGCTCCAAGGAATCCGAGGCCCCTTTCTAGACTCTGTGGGCACTGCACACATACATGCAGGAGAAACACTCATATACAAAAAAAAAAAAATCATAAAATATTGAAAGAAAGCCACTTGCAGGATGCCATGCTGTCTATTGTCAACCTGATTAGCCTGAAGCACTGTTTCCCATTTAAAGGAAGTCCCATTGCATTGAACAGTCACTGGAGGATCAGGGTGTCATGTCCTTAGAAGGACACGCCATATGGCCTCTGAGAATTTGAACTCCGCTTTAGTGCCATCCAGTGCCTTTCTGTTCCTAGTCACACTAGCCTGTGACTGAGTTCTTGCGAGTCAGCTTATGTCGAATCTGATCCTGCAGGCATGACTCTGTCTACTGTGTGAGCTTCTTGGTGTCCTCTGCACACTGCAGCTACACCCTGAGCACCCTCTTTCCCATTCCCCTTGGGGGACTTTGCTCATGCTGCCTTCCTCTTGGAATAGTCATCCCTAACCTTCCCTGCTCTTAGCCTACAGGCCTCTTTCTGGAAGAGACCCTTGCCTTCGTTTGTGGTGGTTTTAATGCAAATGGCCACCATAGGTTCATATGCTTGAATGATAGGTTCCTAGTTGGCAGAACTGTTTGGAAAGGACTAAGGGGTAGTCCTTTCCCTTTTTGGAAGAGGTGTGTCACTGTGAGTGAGCCTTGAGATTTCAAAACCAGTCACTGTTTCTAGTCCGTTCTTTCTCTGTGTGCTGCCTGCTGATCAGGATGTAAACTCTCAGCCATCACTCCAGTGCCGTGCTCCCCTATCTTCAGGCATGCTCCCCACCAAAATGGTCGTGGACTCACTTTCTGAAGTTGTAAGCCCCCAATTAAATGCTTTCTCTTTTATAAGTTGCTTCGGTCACGGGTCTCTTCCCAGCTGTCTTAACCACTGTTCTATCGCTGTGAAGAGACACCATGACCATGACAACTCTTATAAAGAAGTTCAGTCCATTATCGCCACGGCGGGAAGCTTGGTGACGTACACGCAGATACGGTGCTGGAGAGGTAGCTGAGAGTTCTACATCCAGATTCCCAGGCAGCAGGGAGAAAGAGACACTGGGCCTGGCTTGAGCATTTGAAACTTCAAAGCCCACTTCCCAGTGGCTCACTTTCTCCAACAAGGCCTCACCTCCTAATCCCTGTCAAGTAACACTAGTCCCTTATGAGGAAGCATTCAGATAAATGAGCCTGTGGGGCCATTCTTATTCAAACACCACAACAGAGAAGTAACTAAGGCAACCCTCCAATGGTAAGTTAGAGCACCTTCCATCACACTCTCTGCACCAGTACTTACCCCACCTTAACACTTGCTATCATTGGTTATCGCCGATGATTTGACATCTGTCTTTCTTTCTAGGGAGCCAGAAGCCACTCTGTTCTGTTTAATCTTATATCACCACTGCCTAAGAGATTGCCTGCCATCTAACAGAAATTTGTTTATTTATTATTTGCTTATTTACTTATTTATTTAGAGACAGGGTATATGTAGTCCAGGCTGTCTTGGAACTCACTCTGGAGACCAGGCTGGCCTCAAACTCACAGAGATCCCCCTGCTTCTGCCTTCCAAGTGCTGTGATTTTTTTTAAAGGTTTGCACCACCACACTAGCTTGGAATTATGGTTTTTTTGACCCCCAGGGACTGACTCTAGGGTCTCCCACATGAGAAACAAGCATCCTACCACTAAGATGCATACTCAGCCATCTTCTTGCTTTTTGGGACAAGAGCTCACTAAATTTTCCAGTCAGGCTTTGAATTTATAATCCTACTGCCTCAGCCCGCAGAGCATCCAATTGCAGGCCCAACTCCAAAAATTCTTAAATGAATTAATGATACTACATCTAATAATGCTTCTATTAGGAAGAAATGACCTAGAAGGCCTTTCTTAATAATGTTAACAGATATTTATAAAAGTACAGGTTCTCAATCATGCATATTAAATAGATGGTTGAACCTAGTCTTCCTAATCACAAGGACAATCTCTTGTTAAATGGCAGTTTCTAAAGATATAAAGAATAAGTGTCAGTTCCTGAGACAGGAATAAAGCTGAGAATTAGGAGCTAAGACAATCTCCCTCTTTTTGTTAGTTTGTTTGTTTTGTTTTTGTTTTGTTGTTGTTTGCTTGCACTTTTGTCCTAGGATTACTTAATTGAAAGGAAACACAGTCACACCCAACAGGCAAGGTCTCTCTCTCATTCTGTCTCACACAAAGTTACACACACTCTTCTTGTGTCGCACAGGCCAGTTCTCAGGTGCTTCTCAGGTCCTAAGAACAAGAATCCTGAAGGCCTTCCCCTTAAAGGCGCAGGACTTCACAGCTCACACGTGAAATGGAATGTGGTATGTTATTTCATGGTTCACTAAGACTTATAAACCGAGGCATGAATTGACAGTGGGGGTTTGTGAGCCAAGTGATGGGGTCAGCTTTGTACGGGAGAGGACTTGCAGAACACAGGGAGACTGGAGCATAGAGCAGAGCAAAGATAACACCATATCCACTTCCAACCAATAGATATGTGTTTATGTTTCATCCTTCCCTCCCTGTTCCTTTTCAACTAAGGGTAAAAACATTACCATGCTTCTCCATGGAATCACCTTGGCCCAAAGTTGGGGTGTATTCAAAAAATTGAGGAAGGAAAAGGAGAGAGAAAATACAGAGTGGTGGAAGGACTAGGGCTACCGATTGGTATTAACAGGCAAGTGGATTAACAATTACATTGTAGTCAGAAAAAAAACCTGATATCTGTGCAACAAGGTGAACAGATCTCTAATTCTGTTGAAGTCAGGTGTGGTAATTTTTGGGTGTCTGAAAAGGAGGATTGCTGCACAATTGGTGCCCACCTGAGTTACGTAGTGAAACTTTGTCTCAAAATAACAAAAAGGTGTGCATTGGGCTGCAGTTCTACAACAAGTTCAAATCCCAAAAGAACCATTTAAGCTTTCTAAGACTTTCCCCCTTATCTACAACACAAAGACAGTGAAAATGAAACATAACTTTAAACGGTAGCTGTGAAGAATAAATAAGTGACATGTGTAAACTACCAAGCAGAGGACCTGCTGACAGTCAAGTGCTCACTAAGTACAAGCAATGGTTATTTTTGCAGCAATTATTAACCTAAGGTAAGAAAATGAATGGGACAAGGAGGCTTAATGCAAGATTAATCTCTATACTGATAATTTCTCCTCCAGGGTTAAAATACCAGATTCTATTGCCACTTCCTTCTTCATCGGAGTCTGCCACAAGACCATCATGGGAGCACGGGATTGGGGAGTGGGGAGAGCCCCAAATAAACCACTAAGCCTCTTGTGCTGATGAAACGCTTCCCCCCAAAGCTCCCACAGTCCCTTCCTTCTGCCGGGACAAGCTAAACTGGCCTCTGGGATGGAAAGTCAGTCTCCCAACCCCATCCCCAAGGTTAGTCAGCATTCCTCTGGATCTCTATGCATTCAGAAGGGGGAGGGGAAGTTGAAAGTGAAGTATGGGTATTTCAACCCCCTCTTCCCAAATGCAGAGAAGGGGCCCAGATTTCCACAGAGTAATCCTACTTTCTCAAGTCCCATAAAACTAAGCTGGAGACCAGCTCTCTATGCTTTGAGGGAAGGCAGTGGTGTACTTCTGTTCCCTTAGCTATAAAATGAGGGATAATAAACTTCATAAAGTTCTCTGTGAAGATAATAAGAGCTGATATTTTAAAGGGCATAAAACACTCCCTAGTACATCCCAAGTGTTCTGCAGGGGTTGGCTAAATTTTACCAGGGATTTTATTTCACGTGACTTGTTTGTAATATCTTTTTTTATTCGTGGTCATATATTTCTCAATCACTAGGCAGCAACAATGGCCTTGTCGTAGGATATTTCAACCCCAATGCACCAGTGAGGAAGAAGTTTGGCTAGAGGCAGGTGTGTGTGCATGTGTGAGTGTGAATGTGTGTGTGTACATGTGTGAGCGCGAATGTGTGTATGTGTTTATATATTGAGGTTTGAACCTACAGCCTCTATGCATTCTCAGCAAACCTTGGAGTGCTGGTTGCTGGTGGAGGTAAAAGGAGACTTTCCTCAAAGCCCAATGCTCTCAATTTAATGAAAATCCAAGAGCTTACTCTAAATTGGGAAAAAATTAAGGGAACGGGAACCTACTATGCCCAGCTTCTGGTACACACACACACAAATTACAATGAGGTAATTGTATCAGTCAGGACTCTCAAGGTACAGAATTTATACAATGCAGTATATATGTATTTTTTTCATAGATATATGGCTTACAGGCTGGGGTCCAGTTAGTCCAACAAACAATGGCTGCCTACCAACGGAAGGTGCTGGAACCTGGTAGTTGTTGATGCCTGGACGTCTCAGCTGGTCTTCAGTATATTCCAGAATCCAGAAGGCTCTAAGGCCAGTGAAGGGCAGACATGTCAGGGAGTGCAAGCAAAAGCAAGCTTCCTTCTTCCATGCCCTTTATACAGGTTGCCAGCAGGGGTGGCCCGGGTTAAAGGTGGGTCTTACCACCTCAAAAAGTGCTTCTTCTCACTTCAAATTATTTAATTAAGAAAACAAATCCCTCATAGGTGTACTGTCACTTGTTTTAGTTATTTCCAGATGTAGTCAAGTTGACAACCAAGAATAGCCATCACATTATAATAAAGACAGATTTGGAGAAAGAATCCTCCAAACATTTCTATTCCATCGTGTCTTCACGTACATCAAACGGACAACCCCCCCACCCCCACCCCTGGTGTAGCCACAAAAGCAGTGATTTAAAAATCAATTCAATCGTTGGTGGTGCACGCCTTTAATCCCAGCACTCGGGAGGCAGAGGAAGGCGGATCTCTGAGTTTGAGGCCAGCCTGGTCTCCAGAGCAAGTGCCAGGACAGGCTCCAAAGCTACACAGAGAAACCCTGTCTCGAAAAACAAAACAAAACAAAGAAAAAAATCGCTTCATGGGCCCAGAGCGAAAATGAGCAGCGGCTAACAAAAAGTATTAAGTGGGAAAAATAAAAGAAAACTACAAGCCTGGGCTTCTAAAGCCTGAGGGAGAACCCCAACAGACTTCTACCAAATCCGCAGCAGCAACGCGGAAGGCGAGGACGCCGCCCTAAGTACCGGAAGCGCCGATACCCAGGACGAATAAACTGGACCGAGCGGCTTCGGTTGTAGATGACTGGTGCTCAGCGTTCGTCGACACAGGTTTAGGTGTGTCCCGGAGCCCTCTTACCGCCAAGTTAATCAAGTCATCTCGCTTTAGGTCGATAAAACAAAATGCGCCCTAACACAACAGTCTAGAACACAGAAGAAACCCGGTAGAGGCCGACATCCATCACCCTTGGGTTTGAGAACTCCAAGAAACTAAGTGGGGTGTGAGGCGCTGTACTGCCAACTGCACAGCAGCTCAGGGAACCTCAAAACTACAAAAGCTTAAAACTGTACACTCCCCAAGACCCTAGAAACTAATGCAAGCGAACAAAGCTTCCCTTATTTGAGCTCTGCAAGAGCCTTTAGAGGGCAAAGGGGCCAGCGAGCGCCTCGTGCAGGCTGCGCCTCACTTGGAGCTGGTGTACTTGGTGACCGCCTTGGTGCCCTCCGACACGGCGTGTTTAGCCAGCTCCCCGGGCAGCAGCAGGCGCACGGCCGTCTGGATCTCCCGGGAAGTGATGGTCGAGCGCTTGTTGTAATGCGCCAGGCGGGAAGCCTCGCCCGCGATGCGCTCGAAGATGTCGTTCACGAAGGAGTTCATGATGCCCATGGCCTTGGAGGAGATGCCGGTGTCGGGGTGCACCTGCTTCAGGACCTTGTACACATAGACGGAATAGCTCTCCTTGCGGCTGCGCTTGCGCTTCTTGCCGTCTTTCTTTTGCGCCTTGGTGACGGCCTTCTTGGAGCCCTTCTTGGGAGCCGGAGAGGATTTAGCCGGCTCTGGCATAATTAAAACACAAGGCGACCTAGCGAGCAGGAAAACAAACTGGAAGCCGATGGACCTGAGCCTTTTATAACCGCCTTATGTAAATTAGGACTCAAAATACTTTTCATTTCCATTGGCTCATACATGAAACTTGCGTTTTCAGTACAAGCCTCTTGTAACAGACTAAATTTCAGATTTCATTGGACTCCTCCGGGGCCAAACTAAGACCAATGAAAAGCTGGCTCCTGACCCCACCCCTAGGAAACCTTATAAAGGCCTTAGAGACGTTACAGCCTAGTTTTGTAAGTAAAGTCCACAAGGGTTGATTTTTTATTGTGAAGACATGTCTGGCCGCGGCAAGCAAGGAGGCAAGGCCCGCGCCAAGGCCAAGTCGCGGTCGTCCCGCGCCGGGCTGCAGTTCCCGGTGGGGCGCGTGCACCGGCTGCTGCGCAAGGGCAACTACGCGGAGCGCGTGGGCGCCGGCGCGCCCGTGTACATGGCGGCCGTGCTGGAGTACCTGACGGCCGAGATCCTGGAGCTGGCGGGCAACGCGGCCCGCGACAACAAGAAGACGCGCATCATCCCGCGCCACCTGCAGCTGGCCATCCGCAACGACGAGGAGCTCAACAAGCTGCTGGGCAAAGTGACGATCGCGCAGGGCGGCGTCCTGCCCAACATCCAGGCCGTGCTGCTGCCCAAGAAGACCGAGAGCCACCATAAGGCCAAGGGCAAGTGAGGCTGACGTCAATCCAAAACGGCTCTTTTTAGAGCCACCAAGTCCCCATGAAAAGAGCTAGTGCACTACTAGTTTGTGATCAGCCCTTTAGTTGAGTATTTGGTGGCTCTGAAAAGAGCCTTTATGGGTGGGAAGGTGCAGAGTTACTTGTTCTTGCCGGGCTTATGGCTCTCTGTTTTCTTGGGTAATAAGACAGCCTGGATGTTGGGCAGGACGCCGCCCTGGGCGATGGTGACGCCTCCTAGTAACTTGTTGAGCTCCTCGTCGTTCCTCACGGCCAGCTGCAGGTGGCGCGGGATGATGCGCGTCTTCTTGTTGTCGCGGGCCGCGTTGCCCGCCAGCTCCAGGATCTCGGCCGTCAGGTACTCCAGCACGGCCGCCATGTACACGGGCGCGCCGGCGCCCACGCGCTCCGCGTAGTTGCCCTTGCGCAGCAGCCGGTGCACGCGCCCCACCGGGAACTGCAGCCCGGCGCGGGACGACCGCGACTTGGCCTTGGCGCGGGCCTTGCCTCCTTGCTTGCCGCGGCCAGACATTATGGCGGAATAAGCAATAACTGCTGCTTTTTCAAGCTAAGGATATGGAAAGGTGAAGCAATTTGGTGTAATTTATAAGATAATGTCGGGAGGGGGTGAAGAAATAGTGGTTTGATTGGCTGAGAACGGAGCTGCCTCAAACAGCCAATAGGAGAGCAGAAGCTAGACTCGCAGGTTTACATCCTGCAGTGCCGGAAATGACGGATTTTTCTTTTTAATTTACCAATCGATGAGCGCCACATTAAAGCTCCCTATTTACACCTCGGGAATTTTACAAGGCAGAAGATTTTCGCGGAATTGTTTATTTTAGTATGGTAACTTATAGGAGTTTGTTTTGTTTGCCCAGTTAAGAGCTGGGAAATCCAAAAAAGACATACACACACCCCCAAGATCACAAAAGAGGACAGACACTCCCCTCAAGAGTATTGGATTTCCCCCTGGAGCTTTAAATTACTCCAGATCTCAGAGGCAGACTCCGTGAAGGAACTAACGAAGCTGCCTTCCTTACCTTCCTTAGCTTTGTTTTTGGCTCGCCCAAGCCCCACCTCTGCTCTACTGAATCCTTTGACCAAGGATTAGATGAGCTTTCCATTCTCCTCTTTGACCTCCAGGAGGCGTCTGTCGCCACCTTGTTCCCCTGGCTTTCAAGATGTCACCCTCTTTTCATCTCCGATTTTCTTTACCCTGCTCCTGTTCTCTTCCCACTTCTAAATCCACGAATTTAGCCGATCTATCCTATCCCAGCTCTTCGCTCTAGAAGGTTTACAAGCTTCCAGCTAGTCCAGACTCGTTTCTCTATCTCAGACTGCTGTATCAACGCTTACCAGGCATGTAACTAGTTTGTCTCAGCAAGCACCTTATAGCCCTTGAACGTAAACTCCACATTCCTATGCTCTCTCCCAAGACTTGCGCCCACCAACTTTCAGGTACCAACATAGACTCTGATCTTGCCTTTGTCACAACAGCGTATCTTGCCATTTTCTTCCTTAACCTGAATCCAACCCTTGTCCATTTTGCATTCCTCAAGATTCCAGCGTCAGCACCGAAAGAATAGTTTTGTCTGCAGACTTGAATGATCATCTCCTAGTCTCACCTATCCCCACCTCTACCCCAGCACCTTTCCTTTAAAATTCTTCCAGGAAATCCTGTTTCTTCCTTCCTAGTGTCCCATCCGGCCCCCTACCCAGCAAAACGCTTGCCCTTTCCTTGGTAATCCTGTGACAGCACTATGCATATAAAGAAAACAATAGCGTTCAAGCCCACCCTTTTAGAGCTCGTCTAATATTCCTTCTCCTCCTCATTTCTTCTGGGGTTTACTTTCTATTTTGTGTGTATGGGTGTTTTGTCTGCGCCTGGTGCCGGTGTCGGGCAGGCTTCAGATTTCCTGGAACTGGATTTGATAGCCATATTGTGGGTGATAAGAATCGAACCTAGGTCTTCTGGAAGATTAGCCAGTGTTCTCAAAGGCTGTTGTGCCATCATCTCTCCAGCCCCTCAACTGGCACTGACTGAATGTGCAAACAATACAGGTCATTAACAATAGTACACATGGTGAAATGTCTAGAAATGGCAGAAGGCTGGTGAATTGTGTGAATTAATGTTAGCCATATGCAGGAATTAGTCCTGGGGAAGACGCTGTGATACACTTGGGGAATGACCAAATCCAGTCATAGGACATGAGGTCACAAGTCTAACCCCAGCATTTAGAAGGCTGAGTATGAAGATTGCCAGGAGTTCAATACTAGCCTGAGCTACACAAAATAAATTTTAAAAAAAGATAAAGCCAATGAAGGTGTTTCCTCAGTAAGTGAAATGTAACATAATTCAGAGAATAACTCTAGCCCTTTTTTGATGATTTCATTTTAGAAAGTGAATGAGTTTACAGAAAGTTGTGATTCACAGAGGTCACAGGTGGCATATGATGGGAATATGCTGTGTTCCTCCAACATATAGAAGAGAGAGAGAGAGAGAGAGAGAGAGAGAGAGAGAGAGAGAGAGAGAGAGAGAGAGAAAGAGAGAGACAGCACTTGCTTCAGTTCCAGGCACTCTCATGGTAGCTCACATCAGGACACACACACTTGTGACTTCGAGCACCAAGAAATATGTTCAGACAGACAAAACACACACATAAAAGTGATCACTGGGCAGTAGTGATGTACACCTTTAATCCCAGCACTTGGGTGGCAGAGGCAGAAGGATCCTGGGGCAAGTTCCAGGACAATCAGGGCTACACAGAGAAACCCTGGGGGGGGGGGGGGTTGGAGTTTGAGAAAGGAGAGCCTGTTGTGGGAAATGTATCTAATGTTGGCTGTACTTTCATTCTGAACTATTCATAAATTTCCATAGTATTTTGTTAGCCATTCCACTATGCAAGTTTTAACAGTGTCAACTTTGGAGACATCTGAGAACAAAACCCCCAGTAACAGGGAACACCACACACAGCCCTGGCACCTTCTAAGGCTCTGCTTGAACCTCTGGATTTCTTATCAGTGACCTGTGTTATGAAGAAGGCCAAAGGGAAAGAGGACTGCTGAACCCAATAAGTCCTGTTCTAGAGGCTATTTACAAAATGGATAATAATTTTCTGTTTCACAGATAAAGAAAAAAGGGCTTGGGGGCACTTGTTGAAGGTCCGTAGTCACTCACTAACCCAAGTTTTTCATACTGGAACAACATACTCTTAATGACTTCATTCATAATCTTTCACTAACCAGATACTGGCATAATGAACTTGTAAGCATTATAGCTTGGATGGAAAGGTATCCTGGCAGCTGAGAGCCAAGGAGTACCACAAAGTCACACCACACAACAGACCTCACACAGGAGAGGAATTTATTGGGAGAGGAATAAACAAGAAAGGTGTCTGCCTCTGCTAGGGTGAGAAACAGCAGCAAACTGAACAGGATACAGGGTTTATATAGAGTTTCTTGGGAAGGGGGGTGAACTTTTCAGGGTGGCAATTGGTGGGATTTCATGTTCCAAGATTGGACTTTTTTACTCTGTAGGATGGGGACAGGATCCAGCAATTAGGGCAGTTAGAGTATTCCGAGGGTGGAACCTGGCAGTTAGAGGTCCTGGGAAGGGACCTGGCCACTCGTGTGTCTTGAGGGGCTTACAGAAGTCACTTGTCCGTCATTACTTTCCTCCTCTATAAAAGAGAATTATTTTGAGACTTTATTAGATAGGTCTACACAGGCTGGTATGCGTCGGGCTCCATTGTTGTCTATTTCTCCCCGGAACTCCTTCCCAGCATTTTAAGCAAAGCCTTCCTAGAATAGACAGAGCAGACCATTTGCAAAGTACACCCCATCACTAACAGGTCGCCTTCAGCTTCCTTTGATACCTCTGGGATTATTTGCCAAAGGCAGCTGAGTTCCTTCCCAGACAATTTAATTAAGCAAACATTCACTTTGTGCTCTACCCTTATTCCAGCCACAGTCCCTTCCCCTCCCTTCCCATCTCCTCCCTCTCCTTCCTCAGCTCTCTGCCACTGACTGGCTCCTGTGCTTGCTTCATCTTCTCTTGACCCAGCAAGTTCTCACCTTTCCAGTCCCAAACCCTTCCACACACACAGTGTCCACATAGCTCTTTTCACATCCTATGACAGCATTTGCCCCCCAACTTTTTCTTAACGTTTATTTCACCCCCATGTCTTCTTTATATTTGTAACAATAGTTAGTGATTCCTACTACCTGGCTTATAGTAGGTAATTAACTATTTGATAAAAATTAATTAAACAATACTTTTAGAAAATTCATGCTTTTTCTCCCCTATGTTATTTATTTTTACTCCACAAAACTTTCCAAATGCTGAAATGTTACCCGGCTGATAGAATGCTTGCCTAGCATGCACAAGGCACGGAGTTGGATCTCCAGCACCCCATAAAAAGGGCATGTGGTTCATGCCTGTAATCCTAGCAAATTGGGAGGTAGCAGCAGAAGGATCAGAAGTTCATGGCTAACCTTGGCTACAAAGCAAGTTTGAAGCCAACCTGGGATAGATGAGACTCTTGTCTCTAAAAAGAATTGGGGGTGGGGGCAATAATGAGAGTCACCCTGCCCTAAAACTCTGTAAGTATTTTAGGTCACTGGAAAAGAGACATTTTCTTCAGTTCTGGAACCATAAACATTTACAAAAAAAAAAAAGATTTACATAATGGTTACCTATTGACTGATAGTATTGACTTCCTGGATGCCTTCTGAAGCACTGGAAATTTCCTGTCTCTTCATAGGGTGCACTCTTGCAAAACTAAGCTGAACAGTTAAGATTCCTAAATTTTGTATGTGTAAATTATACCTCAACGAACACAAAAGTTAGTGAATAAATAATAAAGTAAAATAATAAAGTAATGTCACATCATGGGGGGACAGTGAGCAGCTTGTTGAGCACCCCAATCCATGTTACAGGTGTTTGCTGTGTGTTGTGGCCACACAAAGAGACCACCATAATTTCTCAGGACATAATGCCTCAAAAAGTCTTGATATGCCCAGGATAGACCCCTCAGCAAATAAGAGATATTATTGCAACTGTGATTTTTATCGAAAACAAAGACAATAAGCTTACTATATACAGCTTACACTTAATTTTTTTCTTTTAAAAGGAATGAATAAACAAAAAATAAAAATATCAATTTCTGTCCATTTATGTGTATGGGGTGGCCGTGAGTGGCTGAGGATGAATATTTAGACATATTTGCTACACCTTTATGTCTCTATTTAACTTACCTTTTATATGCTTCTTTATTATTGAAAGACTGGCCATTATACATTTATGGTCATCCTAAAAGTTAAGTTTACCTTTTTTTTTTTTTTAGATTTTATTTATTTATTATTTATACAGTATTCTGCTTCCATGTATATCTGCACACCAGAAGAGGGCACCAGATCTCATTACAGATGGTTGTGAGCCACCATGTGGTTGCTGGGAATTGAACTCAGGAGCTCTGGAAGAGCAGTCAGTGCTCTTAACCTCTGAGCCATCTCTCCAGCCCTAAGTTTACCTTTTAAAGTGCTAAAATCACCCAGTATCTTAAGCCTCCAAAAAAGAAAAACACTGTAGAAGCCCCACAAAACTTCCTTTGCAAATGTAGTAAAAATGTTGGCTCCTTCCTGTTAGACTTTGGTTCATTTATCCACCCAATGTATTTTTTTGGTGGTTAATACAGGTCTTACTGTATCACCCAGTCTTACCTCAGCCTTTCCTACTCATTAGAATTACAGACATGTGCCGCCATGTCTAAGATATTTCATCCAGTACATCATACTGAACATTTAAGTACGCTCACTGTGAACTTGGCCTCCCACATTTAAAATAATGTCCCATCCCAGTACTCACTGCCACTGTGGACTGCCTACCACTGGGGACAAGCAAGTCTCCAGGCCATGACCCGAATGATGGAACCTTTCCATGCCCTGTGATCCCATGACCACCTAGCGTGTGCCCTGCCTTCACTCAAGTTCTTTTCACCCACAGTAGTGACAAAGGGTCCTCTTGTCCTATGCTACCTTAAACACAGTCCCCACATACAAGCCAGAGTGGACATTTGAGTGAACATTTTCATTCTTTTTTTCTTTTCTTTCTTTGTGATTCTGCTTTGGGTCTGGGGTCATTCGGAGATACCCCAGTCTGACCATCAATAAATTTTAACAGAGAAGATGCTTTTATTCAGATACTTGTGCTAGCTAGGTCTACACCTGCGCCAGGTCCACACCCAGGACTCAAGATTTTGAGCCACTTTAGTCAGCCACTTTCTATATGTTGCAGAACCACAAGGAGAGAGGGGCAGATGGACAAATGACAGGACAGGGGTTATACAGGATTTGTTTGTAATATTTCATAACTTGAGATGCACAAATGGAAATCACTGCAACACTTCCCTGTGGGCAGACACTGTAGCCCCACCTCCTAGTAGCCCCCACAGGTGTGCTGGGGCACGCCCGTGAGGGCGTGGTCAGGGGAGGTCTAAGGTGACGTGGGAACGATTCTTAAGGGACCGCGCACATGTGAATAGCCCCTTCTTTCTGGCCCCTCTCTCTGGCTGGCTGCCTTGCTGCCCCTGGCACGCTCAGGCTTGCCCTTGGCTGGTGTTTATCTGAATAAAGAAATCTTAGCCTTACGGACTACGGATCATCTTTGAGCCCACGTTGAGCCCAATAATCATCAGTTGGCGCCAACCCCTGCGACCCAGGAGCCCGCTGGGGCCTCTGCCTTCAGCCAGGAAAGGCCGCCTGGCCTAGGAGCTGCAGGGAGCACCCCGCCGTGGTATCTCCACAGTGAGTTACCCATTCTGCTTCTCCCTCCCCCTCCCCTGCGCCTGCCCGCAGGCGCCTGCTTGAGCGCCCCTCTTGTTTCTGTGGCCTGTAGCGACTGGCAGAAAAACCGCGCGGCTGCCGCTTTGCAGCCTTCATCCACAGAAGGCGCTCACCGCTCCTGCTTCCCGGCTCCCGCTTTGCTGTGAGCCGCTGTGCCTGTCCCAACCTCGGCTTCTCGCTGCCGCCTTCGTTTCCCGGGCTCCGCCCGCCGTCCGCTGGCCCAGATTCTGGAGGCATCTGCTGCTGAGTGAGTCTTTTCAAATTTAGCTGTGGGCACGGTCACCTGCCTGACGCAAATACCCGCCAGGTACATTCTAAAAATTTCTTAGTGCCTAGAAGTTTTCTGAAAAGTTTCGGATCCTACTCAAAATAGACGCGACTGCGCCACCTACTGGTCATACATAGTTACTGCACCTGGAGATGGCATTACCAGTAAATGTAACCGAATTTCTGTCGCCCTTCCCACTATATAATCTCGCCTATTCTTATGCGCATTCAGTGCTGGAGAAACAGGCTGACTTGCTGAATATTGGCTTATATGTCTTATTAGCTGTGAATGTATTAATTTACATGTTCCTCCGGAACAAAGGGAAGGCTGATTTCCCCACCCGCCTACAGGACATGCAAGCTTTGCGAAACGAGGTTTTAGAAGGAACAAGAACGGCTTATAATACACTTATGGAGATAGTAGAAGAGAAACTGGATGATAGGCTTCGTTCTGTGTTTTATACAACACAGGCAGATCTGTCTACTACTCAAGCTGAAATGCAGCACATTTATAATAACATAAACACAGAGAGATGCTCCATTTTAGAGGCTTTACAGGTTAAGCAGGCAGAAGACTGTGATGAATTAAAAAATATTTTAGAGGCCTTACAGGTTAAGCAGGCGGGAGACCGTGATGAATTTAAAAATATTTTAGAGGCCTTACAGGTTAAGCAGGCGGGAGACCGTGATGAATTTAAAAATATTTTAGAGGCCTTACAGGTTAAGCAGGCGGGAGACCGTGATGAATTTAAAAATATTTTAGAGGCTTTACAGGTTAAGCAGGCGCGAGACCGTGATGAATTAAAAAATATTTTAGAGGCTTTACAGGTTAAGCAGGCGGGAGACCGTGATGAATTTAAAAATATTTTAGAGGCCTTACAGGTTAAGCAGGAGGCCTTACAGGTTAAGCAGGCGGGAGACCGTGATGAATTAAAAAATATTTTAGAGGCCTTACAGGTTAAGCAGGCGGAAGACCGTGATGAGCTAAAGGATATTTTAGGGACGTTACGAGCTAAGCAGGCAGCGGACTGTGATGAATTAAAGAACATGTGTAACCAACTAGAAACTCAAAAAGTCTCTCTCTCCTATTCCTTTGTTACTAAGATGCAAGATACCCAGGATAGGTTTAAACAATTGGATAATGCCATTAATTCAATGGCTAAAAAATGCAAGTGGGTGGATGATAGAGTTGAGTCTAAGTTTCAAAGCTTGCACCATGAATTACAGAACAGGGCTGACAAATTAGAAAGGTCTGTCAAGTCGATTGCTGAGGCAAATCATGACCTCAAGGCTAAACTTAAACACCTAGAAAACCGTATGGAAGAGCAGTCACAGCAATTCACGGATTTGCTGTCATGCCTAAAATCTTTTATGATTAAGGAGATTGAAACTTTTCGAGAGGATATCATTACTAGACTCAAGGATCATTGGGAGGATTTGGAGACAGAATCACTCCAATCGGAGGCACCTACTCCACCCAGGTATCTTGATCATTCTAAAGTCATTACGAGTACACCATTGGTCAACCCACCAACAATGGTAGAAAAGCCACCAACTAAAAAGCACTCCCAGGGACAGGTGGCTTATGTACGGCAACCTATACAGCTGAAGGATCTTAAGCATATTAAAGAATCAGTTGTCTCATATGGTCTCCATAGCCCATACGTAAAACAGCTATTACACTCATGGGCAACCTTTAACAGGGTGACACCCGCAGATTGGATAGGACTGGTGTCAGCTGTCCTTGAGAAGTCTTGCCAAATTGAATGGAAAGCATTACTTAGAGAAGAGGGAAAACTCGTAGAGCGGCAGGCCATTAGGGACGGGGTTGATGCACCCCTTCAGAAGATCCTAGGAGAAGGTATTTATGCTGACCCACAGGTTCAGGCTGAATATGACGATCATATGCTGTCCCTGTGCGGGAAAGCAGCACTAAATGCATGGGATAAGGTTCGTGAGCCCGGAGAACGACTAGAAATTTACACGAAAATAGAACAGGGACAAACAGAACCATTTACGGACTTCTTAGGCCGGTTGACCAGAGCAGTAGACATACAAGTAGCAGATCCAGCGATACGACATCCAATTGTGTATAGCTTAGCTTATAGCAATGCAAATCCAATATGCAAAAGAATACTTTTGCCTTTAAAGATCACATCAGCTCCATTAGAAGAATGGGTTCTGCATGCTGCCCACATTGACTATAATGTGCAAGGTGCTGGAGTCTGGGCAGGAGAAGCCATCCCAAGAGGCTTCAAAGGGCAGCAGGAGAGTCCCAGAGGTGTAGGAAGAACCCCCCCCAGAAGACCACAACAGTGTCAGGAAACCAGATGTTTCAGCTGTGGCAGAATGGGACATATTAAGACAAATTGTAGACATGGGAATTCTAACAATGCCTCATACAAAAGGCCACCGCCTTTGGGATTATGTAGGAGGTGTGGTAAGGGCAGACACTAGACCAATGGATGTAGATACACCAGAGACATACAAGGAAACCATTTATAGTCGGCATGCTAGAAGCCTCAGAATTTCATTAAAAACACTGTGTAAATAGCAAGGGTTTAAAAAAGGATTTTTCTATCACATGGCAACAAGTCAAGGAGATAGTAAAAAAACTACCCTACCTGTTCATTCTATAATCAAGTTCCATTACCAGCAGGCAGTATTCCCAAGGGTATAGACACATTTTCAGAGTTTCAATGAGCCACTGCTATTGGCTCTAAAAAGGCCGATTCTGTTATCACACATATGAGAGGTAATGGCCATTAAGGGTATACCTGCACAAATAAAAACTCGACAATGCTCCAGGAAATGTCTCCAGCAAATTGGAGCAGTTTTTCAAATATTGTAACATAAAGCATGTGACCAGTATACCACACAATCCTATAGGACAGGCAGTGGTTGAGAAATCTAATAGAACACTAAAGGAGATGCTCCATCAACAGACTGGGGGGACAAAAACCCCCAAATATAGGTTGCATAATGCTTTATTGACACTAAACTTTCTTAATGCCAATGAAAAAGGACAAACAGCTGCAGAAAGACACTGGGCTACGGGAAAAACTGCTGAACTGAATCAACCAGTATACTTCAAAGATGTACTAACCTCGGTATGGAGCCAGGACATGTGTTACGTTGGGGTAGGGGTTTTGCATTGGTTTCCACAGGAGAAGAAAATCTTTGGATACCATCAAAATTGATCAAGATTTGAGTTGAAAATGACAACCCTCTCGACAAGGACGACTTGACAGGTATTTACTGAGGTATATCTCATAAACCAAATGAAAGCCTCCCAAAGGAATGGGAAGTACTTCGTTTTTATCTTCACAGGAAAACCCACCTCCAGAAGTCAAAGGACACTGCATGGGTAGATACTTAGAGGAAAGAAGGTAGCTATAACTATCAAACAAAAGGAATGTGTCATACGGTAAACTTTATAGCTGTCTCTCAAATAGCTCTATTTCTCTTCATTTCCTAGTCCCTATTCAATTAAATCAATGATGGATTTAGAGTTAGATTTGGCTTTCCTCCCCTAAAATCCAAGCATGTTATTTAACTAAATTTTAAAGTTTCTGTGTTATATCAAGAAGCCAATTGATGTAATACAGAATAAATGAAGAATTTGAGGACTATCTTTTGTCTTTTCTTGGCTCTTTCTTTCAAGGCCTACACCCTCATAATTGTCGTTTTTCATTGGTCGCCTTTCCCAGTACACATACATGTGCAAGCAAACATTTCTCTGCTGACACTTATGTTTGAGTCCCATACAGCCAACGAAGACCCGCCTGACAACAATCCCTGGATGCTCCGGAAAAAGAATTGGGCCATACCTCTCCAACTACACTGGATTCAACTTACTGTTTCGCCTGACACTCCAACCAGAACCTCGAGTACTGACTTCAATCAAGTTGAGGATTTCAACCTAGATCTTCAATCAAGCAAATCCCATCCATCTAACATGGACTGGACATAACCCAATACTTTCCCTGTGCTAACATTTTTTTTTCCCACAGGACCCTGAGAGACTACCATCGTCCCATTTCAGCAGGAAGTAGTAACTTAGAAGATGCTACGCCCCCGCTCCCCATTATTGTTTATTAGGGCAGTGCAAGCCTAGCTAGGAATAACTTTCAATCACTTTTAGACTGAAAGGGGAATTGTAGGGAGACACTGTAGCCCCCATCTCCTAGTAGCCCCAACAGGTGTGCTGGGACACGCCCGTGAGGGTGTGGTCAAGGGAGGTCCAAGGTGACTCTCGGGAACGATTCTTAAGGGACCCAGAGCACACGTGAATAGCCCTGCTTTCTGGCCTGGCTGCCTTGCTGCCCCTGGCACACCCTGGCTTGCATTTGGGCTGGTGTTTATCTGAATAAAAAAAATCTTAGCCTTACGGACTACGGATCATCTTTGAGTGCTTGTGGCACGCAATAATCATCACTTCCCCATCTCATCGGCTGTCACCACAGCCTGTGTGTTTTCCTCTTGTAATGCCTGAGGTCACAGTGCCTCTCCATTTCTACTACCACCTTGGCTCAGGTTGAGACAGGGCAAATAAAAATGAAAAATTCAGGGGACCTAAGAAGGAAAAGGAGTCACCGACTTGAAGTTGACTTCAAGTCTCTCAGCAGCTGAGACAGAGGCCCTGCAGCACCGTTGTCAAAACTGTCTGAGCCAGGTGTTGGTGGCACACGCCTTTAATCCCAGTGCTCTGAAGGCAGAGGCAGGCAGATCTCTGTGAGTTCGAGGCCAGCCTGGTCTCCAGAGTGAGTGCCAGGATAGGCTCCAAAGCTACACAGAATGAGCTAGTACCAAGATGAGCTGGAGTTGTAAAGGAAGAGCTTTGACGCAGCTGTGTCTGGGGGGGGGGGCTGTCTGTGGAGGCAATATTCCTTTTATGTAGAGATGTTTCAAATAAGAATTTGGAAATAGTTTGCCAGGGAGTGGTGGCGCACGCCTTTAAGCCCAGCACTGGGGAGGCAGAGGCAGGTATATCTCTGTGAGCTCGAGACCAGCCTGGTCTACAAGAGCTAGTTCCAGGAGAGGTTCCAAAGCTACACAGAGAAACCCTGTCTTGAAAAACTTAGAAATAACAAAAAAAAAAAAAAAAAGAATATGGACATAGCAATGAAGTACAATATTTGTTTGTATTGCTTTCCCAGATGTAAATCTGAAAATCCAAAAGTTCCCGAAAATCTTACAATAAGATTTTAAAACTTTGGTTACAGTAAAGACACCTAATTTATCAGCTGGGGATGCTTGTCATTGCTCCTTAGGGACCACTCTGTGATCTCCTTTGAGTTCCTCAGCAACTGTGAGCGCTAACCTCAGAGGACACCAAAGTCTACATATGGAAAGACACTTGAGCGCAGCGCTCTAGAGCTCAGGTCCACACCTGCGTGTTGGCTCCCACTCTGTGTCAAAGCTCTTCCTTTACAACTCCAGCTCATCTTGGTACTAGCTCATTCTGAAAGTCTCTTCTTTGGTGACATGAATCCCAGCTGAATCTGAGAGGAGAACCCTGAGAAGAAGGCAGGCTGCCGTAAGAGGAAACAGTGACCTTGCCCCACTCTCCCAATAAGGTCATCTCTCTCACAAGGGCAGCCGCAATAACTTCCCAGTTGATCTCCCAGTTAGTTTCCTTTCTTGCTCTTTTATAGCAAAGCCGAGAAAGTGCCATGCATGATTCTTGACTGCATTTCCAAAGATTCAGCATCGGATGGGACACTGTATCTATTTGTACTGCTATACCAAAATAGCACTGGCTGGATAATTTATAAAGAACAGAATTTTTTTTTTTTTAAGTTATACAGAAGGTCAAGATCAAATTGCTGACAGCTTAGTGCCTGGTGAAGGCCTCATAGTTGACACTGTCCAGATATCATTACTTTGCAGAAGGGCTAAAGGAGTGGCCTTGCTTCCTCAAACCTGTTTCTAAGGCACTAATCCATTCTGAGAGCAACACTCTCCTGGCCCCGTCACTCCCTCCGAAAGCCCCATCTTGAAATACTACAACAAGGATTGAGTTAACATGGATTGACACCATCAAAGCATGGTAGACACTAATGAGGGGTCTGGATAAACTGGATTAATAACTGGACATTAGATAGGCCGGTTGTATGAATCTTCATCATGGAAGGTGTGATAATGGTATTATGGGATGGCAACCTGTTTCTTAGAGGACAAGTGAGTATATAGCAGATCAGGGTAAAAAGATTTTCACCCAGAGGCTGGAGAGATGACTCGTAGTTAAGAGCTAGTACTGCTCTTGCAAAGGCCTCAGATTCAGTTGCCAGTATCCACATATTTAGCTCACAAGAGTGTAACTCCAGTTCCAGGGGATCCACCAACCTCTTCTAGCCTCCTCAGGCACAGGCAAGCAATGGTACACACACACGCACACACACATATTCAGGCAAACACTCATACACATAATTTTTTTAAATTGCAACTAACTGAATTGATTCAGCAAAAATAATTATTTTATCATTATAATACACACATTCAAAGAGAGACACAAAAACAACTCTAGCAAAATGTTGCCAGTAAAAAAACCAAGGTGTGTTGACTCAGGCCTATAATCCCAGCACTTAAAGGGCAGAGGCAGATAGATCTCTGTGAGTTCAAGGCCAGCCTGGTCTACACACTAAGTGTCCAGTCAGGACTGAACAGTGAGTCTGTCTTAAAAGGGTTGGAGGTGGGGGTAAAATAAAAGATCAGTGGATCTAGGCAATGGGCAGATGTGTTATCTACTATTATGCCAATACTACAATTTTTCTGAAGGTTTTAAGTGTCTCAGAGGCTAAGGGAAATGTCATTAACATGTTAATATCTTGAGTCTGACCATCAGTATTATGGTTGTATAGCAAAATATTTGTGCCCTTAAGACATCCAGGCTGGACCACTCAGATATGTAAAATTTATTTTCAAGTGGCTTTAGCAAAATAAACACATTAAAACCTGTTCTAAGTGTACAAAAGGTACTTAAACGTGTAAGTACATGTGTAAGTATATGGTAAAAAGATGACATATCTGTCCTGGGTAGAGCCCTAACATTCCAAGCTACTCAAAACATGAACAGGTAATCCAGTTAGACCGTTTAACCACCTGGCCAACCAGTCATCCCTGGGTGAGGCAGGACCACCCTTAGAAAGCTAGGCTCAGCTAGGCACACCTTTAATCCAAGCACTCGAGAGCCAGAGAGTGGTGGATGTCTTAGTTCAAGGCCAGCCTTATCTACAGAGTGAGTTCCAGGGCAACCAGGGCTACACAGAGAAACTTTGTCTCAAGAAGAGAGAGAGAGAGAGAGAGAGAGAGAGAGAATAAATAGCAGAGTTATAAGGAGAATGAGCAGGGGAGAAGCCCCTGAACTGGGGGGAGTTTAGGGTAGGGGATGAGGTGAGAAGGGCTATGATGCTGGCTTAGAGGAGGCTGGGGAGGCTATCATGGGCTTTGGTGTGCTAATAGGCACCACAGAGAGTCATTTTGGAATTTGGGGAAATGGAATTTCCTTTGGACTTGACAGTACAGCTTTTTCTCTGTTCTTTCTTTCAGATGCTGTCCAGAACCTACGTGTTCTTTTTCTGGTGGGCTTCCTTACTTTTTCTCTAAAGCGCCTGTCTCCACCATGTGGTTGTTCTCTGGGCATGATTAACTTAGACAGCAGGGCAATTTTTCCTGCTTTTCTCCATCCTCCCGCTGGGGGCAGCTGCTGAGATTACAGCTTGCCTGCCCTGCTATTTGTTTGGCTTTGTTTTAAAAACAAAGCCTCTAATAAAACTGTCTTCTTTAAATAAACTTTGGCTTTGCTTGACCTTTGAACTTTTCTTGCCTTTTAATTATTTTTTGTTTTGTTTTGTTTTTCGAGACAGGGTTCCTCTGTGGCTTTGAAGGCTGTCCTGGAACTAGCTCTTGTAGACCAGGCTGGCCTCGAACTCAGAGATCCGCCTGCCTCTGCCTAACGAGTGCTGGGATTAAAGGCGTGTGCCACCAATGCCCTGCTGCCTTTTAATTTTTTAATCAGCGGAGAAAATGGGTTTTTTTTCCTGCATCCTCTATGCCATCATTACTGTCATCTCTACTGGCAGAGCCCCTCCTGCTCCAGAGGGAATGCCACTCCAAACTCCCGTCTTCCTGGCTTTGACATATGAGGTTGGGGAAGGAAAGAAAGGTAAAGGGGTGAAGACAGAGTTTCTTTCCCACCTGGTCCCACAACCATTCAGCTCCAAATAAACACACAAAGACTTATAATACTTAGAAACTGTTTGGCCAATGGCTCAGGCTTCTTATTGGCTAGCTCTCTCTTAATTATTAACCCATTTCTATTAAATTATGTATTGCCAGAAGGCTGTGGCTTACCCATATTGCTCCAGCATGTTACTCTTTCATTGACTACACGGCCTCTCCCTCGAGACCTCTCTCTGCCTCCTCTCCCAAGAATTCTTCTTGTCTCACAGCCCCACTTATACTTCCTGCCTAGCTACTGGGCAATCAGTGTTTTATTCATCAACCAATAAGAGAAACACATACACAGAAGGACATTACCCCATCAAAGGGAAACTGGGAAGGGAAAGGCACACCTCACCTCAGAATCTAGTTGAAGCTTCTCGACGTCTTTGGTGAAGAGCTCCAATATGGTTAGCATTTGCTGAGGAAGCTGCTTACATGGGGACAGTGTTCTTTTTACATAGAGGTATTTCAAGTAACAATGAAATAGCCCCGAGCCATGCTCACAGACTAAGCATGAATATCTCTTACATATCTTTCTATGATGCAAAATTATAGATTTCTGGAAATCTCACAAACAAGACAATAAACCATATTTGCAGTAGAAGCATATCTTAACTCTAGTGTACAAACCTCAGGACAGGGTTTTACTTTATCAGCTGTAATGCTATCTGTTGGATCTCAGAAACTGATAAGTATTTTTGAATCTCCAATGATGCAATAAGCCAAATCCAGCCAAATTAATAAGATCAGCTTTTAATTAACAGAACAAAGCAACTCCTGGGTGACTCTTGGGAAGGGAGGAGAGAAATCACTTGGCAAGTCTAGGGTCTGGGTCTTAAATACCCTGTCGGTACAGTCTTGAGCATCTCAGGGGGAGGGACCACACCTTGGTGGACTTTCTGAGGGGTAAGGTTTGAGGGGAGGCGGGATGCTGAGACAGAATTTCCACTTAAACAGAAACCACCTGTGATCACCTTTAAAGCCCTACAGCCCTTAGGGATGTAGCTCCAGAAGCCACCAAATCATATAAATACTAATGTAAAGATGCACACAATTCCCTGGAGAAGCTCAAGACCCACACATGTGTATCCTAGCCTTTTCCTCAGTACTTCAGTTAACCTCCATGCTTAAATCAGTGTTAAAATCTCTCCTTAATAAATGCTACCTCTAGCAAAGTGTGGTGATATTTTATGATCTAACAAATAAAACTTGCCTGAAGATCAGAGAGCAAAACTAGCCAAACTAATTATCCATAGAGGCCAGGCAGTGGTGGTACTCACCTTTAATCCCAGCACTCAGAAGATGGAGGCAGACAGGTCTCTGTGAGTTTAAGGCCACCCGAAGCTACACGAAATTGAGAAACAGAGCTCACACAAAGGTGATCCCAGCACTTGGAGTGACACGCCTTTAATTCCAGCACTAAGGAGGTGGAGCCAGGAAGGCCTATGTCTGGGGGAGAGAGGAATATAAAGCAGGAGACAGGAGCTCAGTGCAGTCTAAGCAGTCTAGCATTCAGAGGATTTGTGAAGACAGGCTCGTCCATTGGGTCTGAGGTAGAGGTAAGAGCTACTTGCTGGCTGCTTTGCTTCTCTGACTTTCAGCTTTCCCCCTAATATCTGACTGTGGGCTTTTATTATTAAGACCTCTTAGAATTTGTGCAACAGGGGTATATGACTTTAACTCCAGCACTTGGGAGGCGCAGGTGGGAGGATCTCTGTGAGTTTGAGGCCAGCCTGATATACATATGAGTTCCTGGACAGCCAGGGCTATGATGAGAACAAAACTGTCTCAGAAAAAGCAAATAATAATAAAAAACAAAATAAGTAAAATAAACTCTACCTCTGTGTCATACTGACTGTCCTGAAATTCTTTTCTGCAGCAAAGTCAAGAACATGGCCTCCCCTGAGTAGATGTCCCTCACAGAAGCTGCTCGGGTTGCTACAGGTTGCAACAGCATAGAACTGACCATCCCACTGCCAATGCAAGGCTACTGTCAGGTCCCAAAGAAGCAATAGCTAACTGAGGTGTCTGTTAGCATACCAAAGCGAAAAATGGCCACTAGGCCCACCCAGTCCCTGTGCTCCCCTCAGCATTTCTTAACCAACCCTAACCCTCTCTAGCCCAGGGGCTTACCTTCCCTTTCCCAGCACCTCTCTCTCTCTCTCTCTCTCTCTCTCTCTCTCTCTCTGTCTGTCTCTCTCTGTCTCTCTCTGTCTCTCTCTCTCTCTCTCTCTCTCTCTCTCTCCTCTTCTCTTCCTCTCATCCCCTCCCTCTCTTCTCATGGCCTAGTTCAGTCTGCTAATGTTTCTTCCTGCTCTAGACTCTTTTAATTGCCTCTGGCTGTACCCTCCCTCATATCTACAATAAAACCTTCTCGGCCATACCTTGGAGAGCTTATTTCTCATTTCATTCAGCTACCACATCCTGACCAAATAAAGTAAAAAAGAAGTAGTCTTGCTGTTTCCTCTAGACTGCTCTCTAGCAACCTCTTGAAAAGTGTGATAGTTTGAATGTAATTGGCCCCCATAAGCTCATAGGGAGTGGGACAATGAGGAGGTGGGCTTAGTTTCAGTAGGCATGGCCTTGTTAGAGGAAGTATGTCGTTTGGGGATAGGCTTTGAGGTCTCCTGTGCTCAAACTATATCGAGTGTCTCAGTTCCTTTGGATCTGTTGCTTTCAGATCAAGACATGGAACTCCTCAGCTCCTTCTCCAGCACCATGTCTGCCTGCCTGCCTGCACTTGGACTTTTGGACTGTGAATTTAAAAAGCAGTTGAAGGTTTTAAGTGCTGCTTAATGGGCCATACTAGTAGGAGAATGGAAGACAGTAGTGCCGAGAGTGATTTGAACTATGGATGGCTCACTCAAGAGGTTTCAGAGGAGAATAATTTTAGTATGTTGCCTAAAGAAGTGGCTGTTTTTACTCTTGTCCAAAGAGTCTGCCTGAGGCTAAAGTGAAGAGTTATGGATTAATTATGTTGGCAGAGGGAATCTCAAAACATCCCAGTGTAGACGCTGTCATGTGGTTACTAGTGTTCATGCTTATAAAAATTTACAATGAAAAAGAACAAGCTAAACAGGGAAAAATACAAAATTACAATTTGAGGAGAAAAGGAGCACCAAGAAGTGGAACAGAACTAAGTCCTGTGTTCAAGGAAGTAAGCAGATTATGAAATGGAATAAAGGGAATGGTGACCTCAGGGCAAGATCCCATCCAACTAAATTTCCAACTTGTGTTTCCAACTTTTAAGAAAAGCTTAGTGGCAGTGCATGCCTATAATGCCAGCACTCCAGAGGCAGAAGCAGGTAGACTTCTGAGTTTGAGGCCAACCTGGTCTACAGATCCATTTTCAGTACAGCCAAGCTTAGGCAGTAAAGGAAACCTTGGAAAACAGAGAGCTGGTGAAGATGTAATTGGATTGGGGGGGGGTGATGTTCCAGCCCCAGCAAGCAGCAGAATTTGGCGGCTTTGGACAGGTGGTTCTGGATTTAGAGTTAAGGATAGAAGAAAGGAGTTATGGAATAAAGAAGCTGAGGCCAGGCATATGTCAGGGATGTCCCTGAATGTGCTGTGCCCACGTTTAGAGACCCATGATCAAAACCACCACAGAGTCAGTAGCTGATGAAAACACATGGGTTTATTGATTATAAGCTCGATCTTGGACAGTCAACCAGCACTCTGTCAACAGACACACCCCAAAGCTGAGGCTGAAGGAGAACAGCCCTGAACTCTTAGGGTAAAGGGTTTTTTTAAGGGAAAAACTGCAAGCAGGGTGGTATTGACATTTCAGGATTGAGTAAGAGTTTGGGACCTTTAAATCCATTTGCTGTGGTCTAGAGGAATTCTAAAACTGTTACTAACAGATGCCCACAAGGGCAATCTGAGGAAAGCAGATGTTGTTTACCAAAGTCAGTCATTGTCTGACCACTGAGTGGGGTTGCTTTGACCTGGGCAGGCACAGTTTGTGAATTTTCTCAGAACTGTTTATGGCCCTTTCATCCCGGAGCTGAGTCAGCCTTGGGCCACATAGGAATTTTCTCAAAAAGGCTTTTTCCTAAAAAGGAGTTTTATTCTGCCCTCTCAAATGGAAGCCTAGTAGACAGGCCATTGTGTGAAGCTGTGAAGGAGAAGCCTGAATTACCTTGGAGACACCCCCCTATAGTAGGTAATTACCAATACGGAGTCAGGTAGAAATATAAGGGTATTTAATAGGGAAAAGCCTTACTTACAGAGCGGACCAATTTAATAGGGAAAAGCCTTACTTACAGAGCGGACCAGCCAGCCGGTGGTAGTCTGTACAGCAAGAAGCAAAGAGAAACCGAAACCGAAAACGCAGTCCCCCTACTCACTCTGACCACGCCCTCACAAGCCCTCAGGTACTCCTGTAGCCAGCCCCTAAGAAGGCGTGGCTACAGCTTCCCCTACACCCCCCCCAACTATCAACCTCCCCCCCATATGTTAGAGATGCCAGAGCCATGAGATACCTGCTGAGGAAAGCTGCTAACAGGGAGTGCAAACAGCTCAAGAGAGGGAGGTGTGTTGCAGTCAACAAAGCTGAAAGGAGTTGGAGATCTGAAGAGAACTTTTGACATCAGACATGGAGATGCAGAGTTTGGAGTTTGCCCAGCTGGTTTTTGATCTTGCTTTGATCCAGTGTTTCCTCACTACATTCCCTTCCTTACATTTTGGAATGGTAAGGTATATCCTGTGCCATTATGTGTTGGAGCATGTGATCTATTTTTTGATTTTGATTTTACAGGGGATTACAGTTAAGAGATTGCATGAGCTGGGCATTGGTGACGCACACCTTTAATCCCAACACTCGAGAGGAAGCAGGCAGATCTCTGAGTTCGAGGCCAGCCTGGTCTACCAAGCAAGTTCCAGGACAGGCTCCAAAACAATACAGAGAAACCCTGTGTCTGGGGGGGGGGGGAGGAGAAGGAGAGAGAGGGGGAGAGAGAGAGAGAGAGAGAGAGAGAGAGAGAGAGAAGAGAGAGAGAGAGGAGAGAGAGAGGAGAGAGGAGAGAGAGAGAGAGAGAGAGAGAGAGAGAGAGAGAGAGAGAGAGAGGAAAGATTGCATGAATCTCAGAAGAGATTTAGAACTTTGGACTTTTAAACATTGTTGGAACTGTGGGGACTTTTGAAGTAGAACTAAATGCATTTTGTATTATGGTATTTTTACAAGCTTATGGGAGGCCAGGGAGTGGAATGTGGTAGTTTGTATGTAATTGGCCCCCGTAGTCTCTTAAGGAACGGCCCTATTATGAGGTGTGGCTTCATTGGCCTTGTTGGAGGACGTGTGGGGATGGGCTCTGAGGTTTCCTATGCTCAGGATATGCTCCGTGTGGCACTCAGCTCACTTCCTGTTGCCTACCGATGAAGATCTTGAACTCTCAGCTCCTTTTCCAGCACCGTGTCTGCCTGCACACCACCGTATTCCACCATAACAATAATGGACTAAACCTTTGTGAGCCACTCCATTTAAATATTTTCCTTATAAGCGTTGTCATGGTCATGGTGTCTCTTCACAGCAACAGAAACCCTAACTAAGACAAGTTTAGTCCCCAAGTCTGAGTAATATTCTTGCAATAAACCGTGTTTAGTCTCATCATACACTTGGCACACCATATTACAGTGTTCCTCTCACTATTTCTTCAGTGCTCTGTAAACTCTGAGCGCAGAGCCTGTACTCATTCCCCAGCCTCCAGCACTGGTCTGGCATAAAATAATTACCTGCTTAGTGCATATAATGGCCTTCCATTTTCTTGTCTGTATGGTAGAATAATGGGGATTCAGGGGTGTAACTGTTAGATTTAGGAGTACAGGTGAAGAGACAGAAGGCAGAAAGAGACCAGAGTCTGACCTCAACAGGTGAGCCTGCTTATTAGTGCACACAGAGAGGGACAGCCTTTCTCTCTCAGGAATGAAGGGGTCTGCCAGAGGGAAAAAGCTGCTTGGGACCCTATGTAGGGGTGAGTGAGTGGGTTTGGGAATGAGGAAGTTGCCGCAGCTATAGAGGGCTATGTGAGGGTCTTCATTTTCTTCCTGGGATTATCCGCTTCAAGCAAGACAGATTACCTTGGGAACGAGGCTGTCCCGGCAGACATTCCCTTCTGAATTGTGGTTGACCTATTGAGCAAGGTCAGCTGTAATCGCATAGGAATCCCTTTTTTACTTTGGAGGCGCTCTTGTCAGTGACACCGGACAGTAATCCCAGCACGTTGGCGGTAGAGGCAGGAGGATCAGGCATTCTAGAGAGGTGGAGGCCAGCCTGGGCAACATGAGACCTTGTTTTTAATTAATTATAAAGGAATAAAGCTATTTGAGTTACAAGATCAAGAAACAACAAATCCGGCGCAACAATCCCAAATTTGCAGAAAATCCTTTTATCCTTGCATCTGCATTACATTTCCTGACTTGGCAGCACCAGTTGGGAGGAGCGGGGACTACAGTTCCCATGAAGCCTCTGGGTACTACGTAACGCCTGCCAGACGCAACCGGGACTGCGTTTCCTAGCGAGCTTCCCGACGCCTCGTAAAGCAGACGTGCTTTACGTAGGCTGCGCGGCGAGCACAGAGGTATCACCCTAGGGTTCGGAGGGGACGTTAGGGCTCTGACTCAATCAAAAGGACCAAGTTGCACGCCTTCCATTTTTACCGCTCCCAGCCGTGCCTTCCCAGTGCCCTTGGTGCCCAGCTCTCCTGCCGTCCCAGCAGGCGCCAGCAGTGCAGAGGCGGTCCTGGGGTGCGCGGGGAGGGTGTGTGAACCCAGCTCTCAGCCCCGCGCCTTTGGTTTCTCCGCAGCGGATGCTGAGGGCGCAGTTGGCCCGGTGCACGGTCCCCATGGCCACGCGCGCCTGTGCGTCGCGGGACAGCGCGGGATCGGCGGCCGGAGGGCCAGTGGAGGCCGCTATCCGCGCCAAGTTGGAGCAAGCCCTGAGCCCCGAGGTACTGGAGCTGCGCAACGAGAGCGGCGGCCACGCCGTCCCAGCAGGCAGCGAGACGCATTTCCGTGTGGCGGTGGTGAGCTCTCGGTTCGAGGGGATGAGCCCTCTGCAACGGCACCGGCTGGTTCACGCGGCGCTGTCGGAGGAGCTGGCTGGGCCGGTACACGCGCTGGCCATCCAGGCGAAGACCCCCGCCCAGTGGAGGGAGAACCCACAGCTGGACACGAGCCCCCCCTGCCTAGGTGGAAGCAAGAAAACTCGAGGGACTTCCTGATACCCAGACTGGGAAAACAGCGATCAGAATGGGCCAAATTAGAATAAACCTCTAAATCATTACTACCTCATGCCTTGGTTTGTATGGACCAGGACCCCTACCCTTTCTGCTAACACACACCATGCCGAGGCAAAGAAGCTCCTGGCCGGTGAAAGCTAAGCTAGCCCAGGGAGAGAGTAGCTGCCACTCACAACTGCCCTTTCTTGGGCTAGTTAAGAATGGCTGCTGGGTCCTGAAGAGTCAGAAAAGGCCATGAAAATAAAAGAGAAGCTGCCTGGTGAGGTCAAAGCGGTGTTCTTAATACTTGTTAAATCGGTGTTACCTGTGTATGTGATGGAGGGTACAGGACACCACAGCGGTCGTGTGGAGGAGGTCAGAGGACAACTCTTGGGAGTCCTTCCTCCCACCATCAAATGGCTCTGGGCATTGAGCTTTATGCAGCTGTTAGGTCCCTACAGGCATTTTCTGTGAGGGACTAGAGAAGGGATTCGAGAGGAAGTGAACTATGTGAGTTTTACAAGGATACCAAAATTAAACCGGAAGGGAAGAAATTCCTACTTTTGAAGCAGGAAAAAAACGGAACAAACACTGCCTGGCTTTTCAAGGGAAGCGCAGGTGATTCGCTAAAGCAGCTCTCCGGTGTCCTTTATGAGGAGGTTACCAGAGAAAGGTGTTGCTGACCATAGCTTGGGCTGAGGATGCGCTCAGTGGCAGAGCGCTTCATTAGCTTGTCAGAAGCCTTGGGTTTAATCCCAGCAATGTCTCAGTATATAATCTCGACCATATCTCACTATAAACTGTCTCTAGTTTGGACCTATTTGGGCAGTAGAAGGTTATTCAGGCTTCAGAGCCGGGTGTAGCGGCACACGCCTTTAATCCTAGCAGAAGCAAGCAGATCTCATTGAATTCAAGGCCAGTTAGAGCTCAATAGTAAGACATCTCAAAAAAGGGAAAAAATGTACTGTGGCTTGATTGAAGCAGCAATGGACCTGAGTAAAGGGGAGTCAAGGGCCAGCTGCAGACAAATTCCCAAGGCATTGCTTAAAATCAGGGGCTAGAGAAATGGCTCAGCACTTTCCACTCTTACAAAGACCCAGGTCTGATCCCCAGAACCCACATGGTGACTCACAACCAACTATAACTCCAGTTGCAAGGAGTCTAGTACCCAGTTCTGGCCTTAGTGGGTACCAGGCACATGTGCATATACACATGTGTAAGCAAAATGCTCACACACATAAAATACATGCTTATGTTACTTTTTGCAAGGGTAACAAGGGACCCAGAGAGCCACCTTTCCAGTCTCCACAAATAAAATGTTTTTTAAACACACAAAATGTAGATTTGAGGTGCCCTATACCACAAGTCAAGAATAATAATAATAGAGGGCTTTGGAAAAGGAATTGTTCTCCAACACCATTTTATCTTCCCCAGACTGTCGGGGTAGAGCTAAATTTGAGTGCAAATGCCAAGAAGCAGACAGAGCCACTTTGAATCTTAAGGATTTTGTACCCTTTATTTTTCAGCAGTATTTTTCATTTCATTTTTCACATCAATGAATCAGGTTTAGGGTTCCTCAGGAGACAAGGAAGTGGAAGTGTCTCCCCTGGGGATGTAAGGGAGAGAGGGCTACGTCCAGCCACGGAATGGAGAGAGAAGGGGCACACTCGTGCACTGGGCACTGGAGGAAGAAGGCAGTCCTTTGAGTACAGACACTGGAGTTAAACAGTCACCACCTGATTCAGTGTTACAAAACCAAGGAATGGCCTTAGGGTGGAGGGCACCGGACGAAGCATGACGAGGGTGAATTTGGATTTTTTGTGGTTATTTTAACTTCCTTTTAACTTTTTTTTTTTTTTTAACATTTACAAACAGCTAAAAACTACAACACATCACAGCTACAGAGGGAGTGGGTAGAAAGTACCAAAGAAAAGCAGTCACACATCGTAGGGTAGGAGGGGCAGCTCTACCTACAGAGGCTGACCTAGAGAAGGGCAAGATGGGGAAACTGAGGCTTCTGGTCCCTCTTTGAAAAGGGGTGAGGGGAGGACCCCTGCTTCCTGCCCCTGCCCCAACTCCTTGTGCTTTTGGATCTGCTGGTTTGACCTTAAGCCTGGTTATTTTCCCTTTCTTTCCTCTGGCCCCTGCCTGTGAGGACAGGTCAGGTGGAAGGGCTGTGGCTAGTGGGTGGGACCTCTCTAGAGGAAGAAGGAGAGTGAGGCCTTGTCAGGTGCCCCCAGGACTCCCTAGATTGCAGGACTTTCATTCCAGCCTGGCTAGTGCTTCTCCCTCCCAGCTCCAATACAGAAGATTCTGGGAGGTAATAGAGAAAAACAGTGTTGTGTGTATTCACTGAAACTACTACCCTTGGCTTATTTGAACAGTATAGTGGTACCCCTACCCCATGGCATACATGCACACGCACACACAAACACACAAACACACACACATTCCTGCTAAGTTGCCTCAGAACTTATATATAAATAAGAATCAGAAAACAAATTCCATAAAATCCAGGCTTCACATTTGTAGCCTGCATTGAGGTGAAAATGGAGGCCAGAGGGCTGAGGTTTATGGCTACTCCCCAGCATCCTTGGGAGGTTAGAGGGCACCCAAGGCCCTTCCCACTCAAGAAGTTCATTTGGTCCAAGCCTCAGCCCCCAACATAACTCCATACCTGTGATTCACCAGGGCCTAGGCAGAGGGAATGATGGGGAAGGCAGAAATTCTAGAACCCCTGGAGCAGGGAAACAAGGACCCCCCAATAACACTGGGGGAGAGAAGGATGCAGCTCAACCTTCTCGTGTGCAAAGTTGAGGGTGGCAGCAGGTGGGGAGCGCCTCATCCCTAAAGTGGGATGAAGGGGCCTTCCCTATAGCCCCTGCCCATCAGGGTCACACACATGCACACAGGCACACACAACTAAGACACCAAACACAGGGGAGTGAGAACCAGGACGGCAGGGCAGGGAAGGGATAAAAGGAATGATTGGTCTCACAGTGTGCCTGCCACCCATCCCTAAAGCCCGAGACCCCTGTCCTCACTGCAGCACCTGCCCCCGGGTCTCAGGCAGCTTCAGGGCCAGAGAGCTACCGAGGGCAAGGGCAGCGGAGGCAAAGAGGATAGGAGCAGCCTTGGTGATGCCTACAAAGGAGGTGAAGATGCTGATCCCCAGCACTGCTGCCAGCTTACACAGGGCATTCAGGAAGCCAAAGGCGGTGGTCCTGCTCAGGAGGCCCCGTGCCAAGCCACATGGTGGTCAGGGCCCAGAAGACGGAAGACAGGTGGGTGAAAAAGCCAAGTGGGGAAAGACGGCAAGCAGTGTTCAGAAGAGGGGAGGAAGGTGGAGAACGAGGGGAGAAGGTGGGAATACAGACAGATTGGGAGACGGGAGAGAAAGGAGACAGAAGCATGAGGTTAGCAGGTAGGAGTGAACACAAAAGCTCCCAGCTGTTAAGGAAAAACTCAGCAGGGATGTGTGCCCCATCCCTGACAGTATCATTCCCACCCCCGCCCTCCTCTTCACTGCACTCCTCCCCTGTCCCGTGGCTCCTAACCCTCCTCCCCGCCCCCACCACACTACCTCTTGTCCGAAGGGTAGAGCTCCACTGTCAGCACGTCCAGCGCATTCCAGGATGCAATGCTGACCCCCCCAAAAAGGCAGAGCAGAGCAATCATAGCTGACTCGCTGTTCCCAAAAGACAGGAAGAAGCAGGAAACACAGGACATGACACTGGAACCGGCTGGAACCAGAAGGGAGAGCAATGAAACCCAGCCATGGCCCAGCTTGCCCACCAGCAAGCTTTGCCACAATCCCAGGTAACTGTTTCCCAAGGTGGTCCTCAGCCCCTGTGTTTATTAACATCGTAACAGTGGCAACCATTTATCCAATACCAATTCTCAGACAAGTAATTTGATGACTCAGATGTATCTATCTGAGACGTCAGGTGCTATTTTCACGTCCTATGTTGCAGGTGCAAGCTCACAGGGAATAAATAGCCTGCCCAAGGTAAGTGATGGAGCTGAATTTCAAACCTATAACCTCAAAGTCTGCACCCGACTTGCCCGTCATTCTCTTTAACCTACTAGAGTAACTTCTATGCCAGGTCCATCCCCATTTTGCAGCACCCCTAAACAAAACATGACGGAGAAACTCTCTGGTCAATCTCCTCCACAGCTGGAGGTGAGAAGTCTCCTGACAGCCTGCCCCAGCCCTAGCTGCCTTCATACTGACCAGCCAGCACCCAGCCCTCGTGCCCTTACCAAGCATTCTGAGCCTGCCAATCTTGTCCATGAGCAGGGCAGACACGATATTTCCAGGAAGCACAGCCAGTGTCCCCAAGAAGCTGACAAAGTACACCATGTAGGCACCTTCCCCTGTCCCTGTCACATCTAGTGGGCAGCCTTCCTTATTGTGCAGGAACGTACTGTTCACCAGACGGCTGTTCACAAACTTGTACTCAAACAGGTCTAGGAGGTCAAGACACAGAGCAAGCAGTGAGACAAAGCGGCTCCCGCTCATGGCTTAGGGATCTGCTGCATTTGTGGAAGTTAGCAGTTGGGCTCTCAGTGTTATCCCTGGCATCATTGCAAAGCATCAAATAAGATCACCATGGGAACTAGCAATCTTTTCAGCAGGATGGCACTCAAGAAGCGTGTCTGAGGCTTTGCTAGTCCTTGTTTCTTGTTCATCCTTTTTGTCCACCTGAGCTGGCTATAAGAAGGAGCCCTACTGCTGACCTAGGAACTGCTTCTAAAGATAACATTAAACATAAATTCTAAAGTCCTACCCTCTCTCTTTTCCTCTGCAAGGTGGGAAAAACTTGCAGAGTACTCCATTTTGAGGAGGGATGCTTCGTCTAGCTCACAGAGCTACCACACAGAAGTCAACCTTTAAAAAGTAGATGCAGGATGGAGAGATGGCTCAGAGGTTAAGAGCACCAACCACTCTACCAGAGGTCCTGAATTCAATTCCCAGCAACCACATGGTGACTCACAACCATCCATTATGAGATCTGGTGCCCTCTTCTGGTGTGCAGATATACATGGAAGCAGAATGTTGTATACATAATAAATAAATAAAGTCTTTAAAAAAAAGTAGATGCCGAGTTTTTTCTTACATATTTTTAAAAGATTTATCTTAGTTGTGTGTGTGTCTGTGTGTCTGTGTGTGTACCATGGGCTCTCAGAGGCCAGAAGACAATTTTAGATCCTCTAGAACAAGAGTGACAAGAAGGTGTAAGCTGCCTGATGTAGCTCTGGGAACCAAACTTGGATCTTCTGCAAGAGCAGGTGCTCTTAACTACTGAGCTATTTTTCCAGCCTCCTTAAAGTTGTTTTTTTTTTTTTTTTAAACAAGGTCTCAAGTTTCTCTCAAACCTGTTATTTAGTGAACTTGAGCTCGCTCCTCCTTCCTCCCCTCCAGGGTGCACCAGCATACTTAGTTTAGTTTTTTGTTTGTTTGTTTTGTTTTTTAAGCTAGGGACTGAACCTAGAGAGCATCACATGAGCTGGGCAAGGGCTCCACCACTGAGCGACACTCTCAGCCCTTTCAGTGTGTTTTGATTTTGAGACAGGATCTTATAAAGTTGCACAGGCTGGCCTTATGCTCCCTCAGTAGCCCAGGCAACTTTCAATCCTCCTGCCTCAGCCTTCTGAAGAGGCGGATTACAGGCCTGTGCTAATAGGCTGAGCTAAGAAGTAGGTGGATGTCATGGTTCCCAGCATTTTTCTTATTAAATACCCCTCCTCATTGTCTTCCTTTTCCCCAATAACCCAGTTTACCCTCTTCAAAACTGCATTAACATTAACTCACTGAGCTCTTATAATTACAGCTAAAGGTGAAGAAATGTGACATTTTCTCAGACAGTCCATCAAAATACCTAGTGTTCATTATATGTCCCAAAACACTGATGGTATCCAGTAAGCAACCCCAAGGCTCCAGGGCACTCTCGGCTTGAGAACTGTCAGCTAGGGGATGAGGACGCCTCCTCCCTTCATCAAGGTCCCAGCTGTTGTGTTGACTCCCACTGGCCACCTTACCAGTGTTATAGAACACGGTGTTGATGAATGTGCAGTTTCGGAAGAATGTGTTGCTGGATGTGACGTCTTCGAAGTAACACTCCTCAAACAGGGAGTCCTCAAAGGACACCGACTTCAGACGCAGCCCGATGAACCTACAGGACCAGGATGACAAGACATGCCCCCTCAGCCTCACCCCTTCACTGACTTACTCCCTACAAGTGGAGATCAACACATAGGCTTTGCCCCAAACAACCTTGGACTCAGACTCATCAAAGTGACAAGAAGTAGAAGGGACAGGGAAGAGTGGCGTGGAAAAGCCCCCACATACTTGTCATTGAAGTACTGCCCCCCTCGGTGGATTTGATTCTCCAGTGTGAAGTTAAATGTCACATGCTCTACGCGCTCCCCTGGGAACACTTTGGTTCGGGCTGCATAGTCCACAGCCTGGAGATGGCGGATCATGTCAGGGAACCAGACAGTCAGACCGTAGTAGCTGGAGGGTCAAAGTCGTGGAGTCAAACGAGGCAGATAAGGCACCAGAACCCCATCAGAGGAAGAGGTGAACAGTCCACCTATATGCTTCCCCCCAGCTTCCTCCCCCACACACCCCTTCCAGTTACTGTGGTGCTGGGGACCTTAAAGTCTTCTATGCTACCCATCCTACTCTCTGCTTCCCAGGAATTTCCTCTTCCTTCTTCTGCCACTCCCATCCCTCAACCTGTCTTATTCCCCTCCTGAGGACTTAGATCCCCACCCACCAGGCCCCATGTGTCCCCATAATACAGTGCTCTTACCTCAGTGTGGCACCACGGCCCTGACTTTACAGCTAGTTTTATCTATCCCTGACAGAATACAAAGTATAAGGACTGGGCATATCTACTCATCCTGGCACGCTGTCTGCACAGGATAAAAAATGCAATACCTACCAGCCTGAATTACAAGTTTGATGCATTCATTAAGTAGAGAACCCGAGTAAAGCATCAAGAAGTTTCGAACAGACAGCATCTTCCCTCATTATTGCCCCTTCATTTCCAGTCTCATTGCTCTTTTCAGTTCACTCAGCCCTCTCACCTGAATGACATGGTGAACCATACACCCATCATCATTAGAGTGATGCGTCGATATTCTGGACTGAAGCAGGAGAGGAAATTCCCCCAAACCTACGAGGGACACAGTGAGGGTGCAAGGTGGCCACGGTGACTTCTATGCATAGCCCCGCCCCCCTCCCCGCCCAGTTTACCTTCACCATCACAAGGACTCAAGCCCTCCCTCTGCCACTTCCCCCACTCCTTTATCTTTCTCCAACATTCCATCCCCCATTACCTGACCCCCCAGGCTCAAAGCCCGGACTCCCCAGCGCTGGTACCAGGTTCCTGTGTCAGACTGGATCTCAATCAATTCATCCTCCTGATGAATCGTTTTAATGTGGGTTACCTGGGCACAAGAAAAGGGGTGAGCTCTTACACACTATTTCCCAACCCACTCTAACCCGTCTCTGTCTCTCAGAAATAAAACGGGAGGCAGGGAGTGACATAATGCCCTGGGAATATCATTGAACTACAGTGTGGTCTGGGACTGAAAATGGACATCCAGAAAGGGTCCAAGGGGGGCTGTAGGGTTGAGTGGGAAGCTGTCGCTTACTGAGAAGACTCGTTCAGGGTGGCCCTTGGCTCGCATGTTGGTGTCATGAACCTGCTTCAGCACCATCCAGGCTTCATCGTGCTTTCCATTCTAGAACCACAAATGTAATTCCCAACATGCAATTCAGGGCTCCCAGATCCAATGTACAGAACCCGTCCCTTCAATCTGGCTTCTGGGATCCCAAGACCCAGAAAGACTCCCAGCTCCCCAAAACCCTAATCTCTGGGGATATATGCCAGCCCGACCTGGGGTACAGCAAAGCATGATCAGACTCTGGCAAGAGTTGGGGTAAAGGGTCTTCAAGGGAACAGATGCCAGCACAGATCCTAGGGATCCCTCCAGTAAGACAGAAAGAAAAAGCCTAAGACAGAGGAAATGATGGCTACGTCTATGGTCAGAGAAGGAGCCCCATCCTAATCTGCTAGAGCCAGGTGCAGCTGGAAGGGAGGTGTAAAGGGTAGATCCCAACTTGAGCCTGCAGAATCTTAAGCCACCCATAGATGGGCAGGTTTCCTGGTCTCTCCGAATTCTTCTGGAGACATATTTTAAGACAAAGGAAGCAAGATAAAGTCCCCAGAGTCATGGGCACATGAAGGAGGTAGCAGTCACAGGAGTGCACCAACCCCACAGCCAGCATTCTTATCCCCTCCCCACCCCCTCCACCCCCGAAGCAGTCCATTCACCTCTAGGAAGAAGCGGGGACTCTCTGGCTGCGTAGTCAGAGCCCCGATGGCAAACACAGAGGGAAAGGCACAGACGAGGACAAAGACCCTCCAGCTGTGGAACTGGTAAGCTGAGCCCATCTGGAAACTCCACCCTGGCAGACAATCACAGAATCAGCAGAGAAGCAGGAAGCTGAGGCTCTCATCACAGGGAGCACAGCAGAGGACAGAGAGTCTGGGGAACTCCTGCTTACCATAGTGGGGAATTATGGCCCAGGCCATTGCAGCTGCATACACTCCACCAATCATCCAGAACATACAGAGCCAGCTCAAGTGCTCCCCACGTTTCTCCTGGGCCAGAAACTCCGAAAAATAGGAGAAGACTATAGGGATGGAACCACCAATCCTGTACGTTTCAAAAAATTAACATTAGGAAACAGCCATCAACCCAGTCCCCTACCCCAGTGCTCTGGGTCCTCATTCCCTCCTCTCCATCTCATATATTATGTCTTACACGCTCTACTTGCCACCAGCCACCAAGTCACCAGTTTTGGGATGGCAGGAAACAGGCAAGCAGGTCTCAGGGCAAGCAAAGAACAAGTATCAAACCTTGAAGGTGGGTAAGAGTTGGGAGGGGGCAAGGCTGAGGCCCACTGGACCTCTGTGTGGACAGCCTCAGAAACAGAGATAAGTTGGAGGACACAGGGATGAACCAGGCATAGCATTCTGCATGTTGTCTGGCAGGCCTGGACAGGCTTAGCTGGCCTGAAGATGGGGGTGGGGAGTGGAAAGGGGATCATTCACTCAATTCACGTATATTTAAGGTGTATGCCTGGCACTGTACCAAGTGTATATTACAGCAGGGTCTTTAAGGGTTTAGGATGTGGACACTCACCCAACCCCAGAAAGGAGGCGGCAGAAGAGGAAAGTGCCATAACCCTGGACGAAAGATGAGAAGAAGGCGAAGACACTATTGACTGAGAGGGAGATGAGCAGACACTGCCTCCGACCCAGCCGATCAGCCAGGCCTCCCCAGAGGAAGGCTCCCACCATCATGCCCAGGTACACAATGAGGCCTGTGGAGAGTAGGAAACCGGAGGCACATGAGCAGATAGGCCTCACTTCTCCCATCAGCTGAGCAGTGTAGGGGCTGAAACTCCTCAGGCAGAATGACTGACAAGCTTGAGGCTAAGTCTACTACCCCAAGATGAGGGAGAACAGTCATCACTGCAGACCAGGGGTCCAAAGGCAAACATCTGAGAGAGACCCTCCCTCGCTCTCCTCCCCCTTCTCCCCTCCCTTCTCCCTAGCCCCCCTCTTCCTCTCCCCTTCCTCCATCAACATAATGTTCATCCCCAGCTCACACAGAAGTGAGATGGATCTGCCACCTGCAACTACTCTACCCTCCCAGTTTGATTTGTTTGGTGGCTTATTTGTCTTAATTGCATTTTTAGATGCTGTCTCACTGTGTAGACCAGGATGGAACTCTCTGTGTAGACTATATGGGCCTCAAACTTACAGATCCACCAGCTTCTGCCTCCTGAGTACTGGGACTAATGGTATTCGTTCACAACACACCTGGCCTCCTCTCCCGTCCAATGCAGTTTTAATGCCCTCAAAGGGGATCTCCTGTTCCTTGGAAAAGGGGCTCCAATACAAAGTTTCTCCTTTATCCTTCTAAACGCAATACTTGGGCTCCTAAAATTCCTCAGTTTGCCTCTTTCCCATAACCATAGTTGGAATTGATTTTTTAAATCATTTCCAAATTTTGCATTGTATCAATGCCAATACCAAGCCCAAGAGAGCGACCTGTCTATGGCAAAGCCAGCCCTCTATAATTTCTCAGTGAGCCTGTGGGATTCCTCCTTCTAGATCCCTGTCAGGAAAAGGCTATAAAGACAGTCCTGGTCCCTAGATACTCCCATGCCTGAGATGTCCCTACCCACACCACTCCAAACAGACCCTTCCAATGTATAGCAAACTATTTCAAAGTTATTGTTGTTGTTGTTCTTGCTCTGCAGCAGGGGAAGGCAACTCAGCAACAGTTGCCTTCTGTCAGACTTTGAAAATGCACTGGCAGCCCAACCCACCATGGCCATATCCGGGAGTTAGGCAAACTGCCACCCACTCAGACACTAGTGAAAGCCCCAATCCAGCTACACTCCGTCTCTTTCACACACAATTTCATTTACTCAACCTCCAGAAGAGGGTGTCTGTCTATGGGGGGATGGTGTGCGTAGGAGAAGTACCCTCTACATGTATCTTGCACAGCTATTGGGGAGAAGCAGGCAGCTCCCAGCAGCAGGGTGTTCCACATGGGTCTTACCTAGCATGCCTTTGTTGGAGTCAGACAGGCACATATCTTTCTCAGCACTGGGCAGCACAAAGCCCACCACAAAGACCTCTACACCATCTGCCATCAGCGCCAGACCCAGCACGAAGTAGAGTGTCCACTGGAAGCGGCCATGGCCACACTCCCGGAGGATGGTTTCATACTGCTGAGCCAATTCTTCGCGATCTTTCCGCCGCTGTGCCTCCCCCCGGCCCCCAGGAGGACCCTCCCCATCACTCAAGCCCCCTCTCACTCCAGCCAGGGGTGCCCCATCCGCCATCCGTTCGCCTTTGCCTCCAGATTCTGCCCGGGGAATGCCCTGATATTCCCCCTCGTAGATCTCATCATCTTCATCGTGGCCCTCGGTGGCATCACTAGAGGCCCCACCCTCCTCCTCATCCTGCGCCCCTTCTCCGCGGTAATAACCATCAGCGGGGGCAGGGAAGTCATCGTCATCATCTTCCTCCTCGAACCGGGAGTAAGACCTTCGAGAATACTCATCCTGGACCCTGTCCAGGCCCTTCACCACCTTCTTGGCCGCGTGCTTCTTGACTTCCTTGGCGATGTCTTTGGCCCCACGGATGAACGCCGCTCGGTCTCGGAAGCTTTCTTCCATGATGGGGCTTGGGGCGCGCCTCGTTTGATCAACCTCCCTCGATGGTTCTTTTTCAGCCTTTTGTTCAACAGCTTGTGGGGTCAAGAAGACCCTCTCCCCAGATGAAATGTGTTCCAGTAACCTTTGGGCTCAGAATAGGAGGTACTAGGGCCTGGCAGTGAAGTCCCAAAGGGGAATGGAAGGTTAGAACTTTGTTCTGTACCCAGGTCAGTAGGGGAAGTGGGGGAGAGGGAGGGGAAGCAGAGGGATGGGATGGGAAGGGGAAGCCAGGTTGGAGAGGCTAAATGGAGGAGTCAAGATATTTCAGGGAGGGCTGCCTACTTCTCTTCTAGGAGCCACTGGAAACCTAGAAAAAGGAGAAAAAGAAGTTCACTAGACTAGTGAAGGAGGGCCAATATGGAACCCCCCTCAACCCAGTAACAGGTCTAGACTATGTACCGGTGGTGCCTTCCCCTCAGGCCACCAGCCATTGACGAGAGGTGATTATATGGGCCAACTGTGGGCCACTGAACATACAAGTCCCTTCACTTTGCCCTTGGAGGGTAGATATAGGATTTACTCCAAAATCGGTCATCTATCATCCCTAACTACTGCCCACATTCAGTTCAGACCCAAGGCAAAGAAAACCCAGGAGAAACAAGCTCTCCCTGCTCTAGTCCCTGAAGGGATCTCATTAAGATAGACCCTGAAGATGATGTACAGCAGAACAAGCCCTCTGACCAGGTTCCTCACTGCACTGATGGACCTGAAGGTGGGGCCTCCACAGTTCTTCCCTGGAGGTCTCCTGAGGAGAAATTTCTCCCCACTTAGCCCAGTAGGTAAAGCTCAGCCTCCAGAGCCAGATAGACTTGGGTTTGGCACGGACTACATGAGTATGACACATTTCTGATTATCCAAGCCTTGGTCCCCTCTTACTGAACGTAAGGGTTTAGTGATCCAGTACACAGATACTAACCACAGGAAAAGTGATGAAGAACTTAGTGTGAAGGGGAAAGGACCACAGTGAGATGCCCTACAATCCCTCCCAAAGATTCCCTCAGCCAAGCTGCCTCTGCATATTCTTTAGGGTAAACAGCAAGAAAGGGACATTATCAAGGAGAATGCTGGTTAGATGCAAAGCACATGACATTTGAAGTCCCCATCCCCCTACTTGCTAACTGCTGTTGGGCAGGTTGCCCCAATTTGCCTGAGCCTCAGTGTCCTTATACTTAACTTGGGAAAATCCATTTCTCAGAGTTGTGAATCTTAACCTCACAATAACAGTCTACGAATATTAGTTTGCTTCCTTCCCGATTATATTGAAAAAGTGGGAACGAAGCAGGGGCAGTCAGAAGAAGGCCCTATTTGGTCGTTGATGCCCAGGATCCTCCCAAGAACTCTGTGTTTAAACTAATTCTAACAGCTGGAATTAGTTATATCCTTTGTAGACGAACAGGATGAGGACCCCAAAAAGGGAGACTTGGAACCTGGGTATAAGGGTCAAGACGGAAGGTCATGCGCTAAGAAGAGACAAGTAGCTGCTATCCCCTTCCTTCAGAATGTCACATATTGGGCCCCCTTTCACATGTGGGGTGGGAGTAGAAGTGACTGGTTGAGGTCACATTTCTAGTGTCTAAGGTCTATAGCTGTGCCTCATTCCTCCAGGGTCTCTCTTCCTAAACCCTCTTAATCCCTCTGCTTCTTCAGGAGTAAATGAAAAAAGAGTCCACAAATACCGCATTGCGTAGGCAGCTGTTGGAGAATGAAGGGGGCCCAGGACTTCCCCCCTTTAAAAAAAAGACACCCCACAAAGGGAGGTATAAGATAACCTCCTTCATGGCAACAGAGGACACAGGCCTAGATTCTGAGCAAGATCACTCCCCTAAAATAATCCACTGCTCCAGCCAGAGCCTTGACTAATGTCACACACACACACACACACACACACACACACACACACGCACACACGCACACACGCACACACGCACACACGCACACACGCACACACGCACACACGCACACACGCACAGGCACACACGCATGCACGCTAGTGTAAAGGGTAAATAATGCTATGTCATTCATTCAGAAATGAAACACAGACAAGGACAGATGTAAGCAGTTGCTGTCCAACAGTGACCAGAGCAGTGACCCCTATGTCACCTTTTCTTCATGGTTCAGGGACCAACCATTCTCAGTGCAAGGCAATGTTTATCCCTTGCCTTTCTTTCCCAACCATGATCTCCCCTCAAACCCTGAAGGGAGTATCTGAATCCACCAGGAGCTGTTCCCTATGCCTGTTGACATTGTTTATCCCTCATAGATGACTACAGGGGTAGGAAAGGCTCCCACAGCCACAACAGTTGATGGTGGCTCAACAGCCAGCTCCCCCAGGGCCAACAAGCCCAGGAGAGAGAGAAAAAAGACAAATTCTTTGAGCTGGTGAGGAAGTAGTGCTATATTTAGCCTGCAAAGCAGCACAGAGTGGCTGAGCCTGAGGAAGAGAGACAGCCCTGGGAGAGGTGGAGTTAAAGGAGACCAGACTGGGATTTACCAAGTCCTTTAAGGCTGACTGGCTTCACCTGACCGGAAGAAACGTGTCCAGATTTTCTGCAGAAGGTGGAAAGGGCATCTGGAAAGGACCTCATAAGCAAACCTTTCTTCAGGACATCTGCTCAGGTCCAGACCAGGCCCCTAATCAAAGTCACCCAGGTTTTCAGCCCATCCTATCCCAGGTCATTCAGAAGTGGCAAGGTCATTAAGAAGCAGTCATTTATCAGAAGGGTCTCAGGGAAAAGGACAAGGGACAGAGAAGGTAGGGTGTATGGGATTCCAGAGCACCCCTCCTACATGACAGCTAGACAGACCCTCTCCTACCCCACCCCACCGCAAGACCAATAAGGTTGAGCCTCACCCCTACAATCTACCCCTGGGTTGGGAAGATGGGAGCATCCAGTTTTGTCAGGGAGGGAAAGGTGACAGCTGAGAGTGCACACGGAGGAAAGAGGAATGCTCATGGAGAGGCCAGGCCGGGATGCAGAGAGAACACTCCTCACGCACAGGCTTAGAGACCCGCCCCTCCCAGGATTGCGGAGACCCCCCCGCCCTTCCCTTACCTCAGCTCCAGCAAAAGCATGAGGCCTACATTGCTGTTCCCACCCCTGGTCCTGCTGCTGGACAGGTGCCCACCATCACTCTGCACCCCTCCCCTGCCCCCCTCAGTAACTGCTCCCAGCCCCACCACCTGGGTTGCTTCCCATCTCTGTCTCCAATGTCTCATTCCTTCCATCCTTTTCCAGCCCTGCTCCTCTGCCCCTAACCTACCCCAGTCCAGGCAAGAGAAGCAATACTCATTCTATGGCCCCAGCCAAGGTCATATTTATCATGGATGGGGGGGGCATACATCAAGGTGAGGAGGGGACTGGAGTTTGAAGGAAACCCAGCTTACCTAACGACCCCTCACCAGGTTTATCTCCAAAAAGTGTAATGAAGACTTAGACTAAGGTAGAAAAAAAATCCCCCATTCATATTCATATATATATATATATATATATGCATGCGTGTATCTATGTGTCTATATACATACATAGACATATATGTGTATGTGCACATATGTTTATTTATTCAAGTATATTCTCAAAGCAACGGAAAAAATTGCCCATTCCTCAAACCGATACCACCACCACCACCACCCTCACCCCTACAGCAGGGACAGTCACCCTCCTCATAAGCAAAGCATCAGAGATAAAATGGCTGCAAGGCTAGGCAAGGATGCTTCTGCCTTGGGCGGGGTGGAGGTGAGAGGAGAGGGGTCTCACCTGAGCTGGGTTCCCCGGGTCTGGGAGTCCCCGGGTGAGGGAGGGGGTCCAGCCTCGGGGCTGAGGCGGGCGGCAGCAGCGACTGCTCCTGGTACCAGGGGAAGCGGCACTGCAGACCTGCCCCCCGCACGCGCTCCGGCCCCGCCTCCGACCCCCCTCCCCCGCGCCAGCGAGCATCGGGAGAGACCATTGTTGGGGGGGGGTGGAGAAAGAAAAGAGGATGGGGAGGGGACACAGGAAAAAAACATGATGGAGGGACTGGAGGGGATTGTCAGGGCGACAGCTGGAAATAACAGTCTTTCCCAGCCCCTTCCTCCTAGCAAAAGATGGCAGAAACTAAGGAAGGCACTAATAGTGGTGAGGGGAGCAAATGGGGAGACAGAAAGGGGGTGATGAATGAAGCAGCCTCTTCTTTAGCACCCTGTCAGGATGACCGAACCCAGGAGCCCCAGCTCCAGCAGCTCTTGCTGCCTTAAAAACAGCTCACTCCCCTTCTACACTGTTCCCTGGAATGAGGAACAACCCCTTCAAACCCACAGCACAGAGCACAGGTTCACCTAGGAGAAAGCAGAGATAACGACGTGTGGCTTCAGTACCCCACTGCCAGAGTCGGTGACTCCTGGGTCCCTGCCGTGTCTGCTCCAAAACCAGTCCAGACTGTTTACCTAAAAGGCCGACCTCCTCCCCACTTCTTTTCCATTCAGCGGGTAGTAGCAGAAGCCGGTGATTGAGAAGGGATTTGTTTGTTTCCAAGTCTGATCAACTGGACATTTCCCTTTCCATCCATTCACTCTCTCCAGTGACTCAAAAAAAAAAAAAAAAAAAAAAAAAAAAAAAAATCCCATCAATCAACACCTACCCTCTTCCAGAGGAAGTTAACTAACTGGCTTGGGTTCTCGTATTTTTTCTTTCATCTTTCCCATGGTATTGTCAGATTACCTGGACAGATCCAAGAGCTATCACTTAGTGACCATCTTTACTCCAGAACTCAGGGTATACACCATGAACCAGTCTACTCCAAGTAAAATAGTGGGATTATCTGAACAGAGCACTGACCAAGGTCTAGTTCCACGTCTGATACACTGTTGGCTTTTAGCCAAATCCCCTGCCGCTGTGAACCTCAGGTTTCTTGTCTAGAAAATGGAGTGATTTGGACTAGGTACGACACCGTCTTTTAGATGTAATACTGTTTTGAGTCTGCTTGGTTAAATGTAGGTCCAGAATGTTGAGATATATTAAATACCAAAGGCTGGAAGCCTGCTGTGCTGAGTGAGTTCCCAGATGTGGTTTGACATGTTAAATTTACTGATAGTAATGTGGACCTAAGTTTTGTAGGACCCAGTGCTGGACTTTGGAAATGTTTGGGTCAATAAAGTTCACAATTTACTGAAAGTCATAATACATACTAGTTTACCCTCCCCCACCACACACACACACACACACACACACACACACACACAAAAAAAAAAAAAAAAAAAAAAAAAAAAAAAACCTCTTACCTAGACTGAAAATGCTTGTCCAGTACATTCTCCCCCTAAAGCCACACCATAACCATGTCAATGTATAGTTGCCAGTGACATTACTGAACAAAAGGATTTGTATCTTTAATGGCATCTGGCCATCCTCAGTAGGGTGCCAATGAATCCAAAAACTCACCTGGCAACGATTCTCTGCACCACCTCTTGGGAAGCCTTGCCAGTGTTCTAGAAGTACTCTACTTTCCAGGATGGTACACGGAACAGCTCTACCCACATGGGCTTCAGGAACCCGCACTTTACTAGGCTTTCATTGATGAAACTTAAGGTCAATACATCTTTTAATTTAAATACATTATTTCCCGTCTTAGGTCATAGCCAAGCCTTGCTGACAGGAAGCTGCTTCTCTTTAAAGTGATTTGGCATACTCTGCACTGACATATTAGCTTCTCAGAAGAAATAGTGTACTCGTTGGCCAAGGGTGGTAGAACAAGCCTGTAGTCCCAGCTAGTCAGGAAGCTAAGGCGGGAGGATCAAAAGTCCCACACCTGCCTGGGCTACAGAATGAGTTTAAGGCCACTTTAGTGAGACCCTATATTAAAGTAAAGACAAAAAGGGCCAGGGATAACTCAGGGGTGACTCCATCCCGAGTACTACAAGCAAATGAAGAAGGGAAACTAAGTTTATTTTTAAATCTGAGGGAAGACTTAAATCATGTACTTCACCACCTACACTTCCCCAGTTCCCTGGATTCAGCAACACTTCAGTTTCTTCAGGTTGGGTACTGGGCCCTTCTAGCTTCTTACTCATTCCCCTTGTTCACATCAGGCAGCCCCACAACTGTGTTGCTGTGTTTATGTAGGTGATTCCCATATTTAATAATCTCCAATCCAGATGTGTCTCCACCTGCCTAGTCAACATTACCACCTTGATGTCTGATAAACATATTAACTAGGACAGCTAGAATTCCTGAGCAGAAAGGCCACAGCTGCAGTAGCATCCTCCCTTTTACCTCAATGTTGTTTTGAAGGGTTCCATGGTCACCAAGTGAAAAGAGCTAAAAAGCACTAATATCTCAGGGAGACCCCACCCCACCCCCTCTGACCTCAGCCAGCCTCCGATGCCATACAGCTTCAGTGCAGTACCTACCCACTGCATGGCAAAATTCCACCTTTCAAGACCAAATTCAGCCAGGAGAATTTGGAAACCTCATGCTAGCATTCTACTGTCAGAGGCAGGAAAACAAGGCAGTTTGAGGCCAGCCTGGGTTAGGGTTAGCCTAGATCATCTTTTTGGTTTCAAAAGGGTTTCTCTGTGTAGCCCTGGCTGTACTAGAACTTACTATGTAGAACAGGCTGGCTTCGAACTCATAGATCCACCTGCCTCTGCCTCCTGAATGCTGGGATTAAAGGCATATGCCACCATGCCTGGCTAGTAAGACCATCTCTGACCAAAAGACTACAGGCATCACTATTTTTCTGAACAAGTCTTCCTGAGCTTTCAGACCTTGTTAGCTATCTTTTACCCCACTCCCAAAACATCTTTCAGGAACCATGTCTCATCTCAGACCTGACAGCAATACTCGCTGAGCTTGTATCCTCACCACTAGAAGACAGACAGAGCCTTTGTAGGAACCATGAAAATGTTACAGAAGTGGAAAGAATGTGAATAAAATTAGGAATAAGATATAAACTTCATATGCTGAAAATGAACATTTATTTGTCCTTACTCATTTTGTCTGGCAATTATTTAAGAAATTAGTATGGCTCCAAATGAAAAGCCATGTTAAGAGTACACTCAGTAAGTGAAGCTTCAGCTGAACATGGTAGTGCACACCTTTAGTCCCAGCAAAGACAGGATCTCTGTGGGTTGGTTGGCCAGCCTGGTTATACACTGAGTTCCAGGACAATCCCAGCGCTACAAAGACTATCTCAAAAACAACAACAACAACAAAAAACAAAAACCCCAGCTTCCCTCCATTTTGCCTCCCTCCTCATTGATAATTTCCATTGGTTGGTGATCTGTTTTTTAAATATAAGGACACACACACACACACCAGTGTGCTACCCCTTAGCTAGGTAATGGCACATACATAAATGAGCACACATTGTATAAATACATAAACACACATATATGACTTCATTTACTACAACCTACACATATTTCACAAGAACGTCTTTTTCCCGCTGGTGTCAAGGGCAGAGCCTAGGACCTGACAATAGCCAAGGATGTACTCCACCACTGACCTAACCTCCCCGTTCCCTCTTGGTTGTTTCAGGGCTGCACAGTGCTCTAGTGTGTGGACTTACCAGTTCATACAACCAGCCCCTCACCGACACTTCCAGCTGAACTCCACATAGTGCTACAATGGTTATTTCTGTGCATGTTACTTTTTGCTAGCATATCACCAGATATTTTTCTTGTTAATGTCCCCATGTTATAAACCAAAAGATAAGGTCTACTCCGGGAAGTGACTGCTCTAGAGCAGATGTCTGCTGGTTAAGCCACTGTAGTCCAGCAACAGCCCACACATTCAGAAAAAAACCTTACCGTGTAAATACCCTCCCTCTTTTATACCACAATACCCTGACTTCTAATAAAAGTTACTTCACCAGATAATAAGCAAGAAGTATAATTTTATTTTCTCTATAATTGTTTGGCAAAACAATCAGGACCAAACCAACATTTTAAAACAAAAATGAAGAAAAACCCCTGTGGAAAAAATGACATTGAAATGGGGACAGAGTTGCCGAGAGGGGTCAGCACATTAGCCATGACAAGCTATAGCAACTCTGATTGGTCCAAGAAATGAAGATACTGAGAGGATATAAGGAGACAAAGGACAGCAATTTACTGAGGAAGTGGGCCCCGAAGTGGACCACGAGGTGGAACTGGGGGCCGTGGAGTGGGTCTGGGTGGAGGGAGGGGCCCCCGCTGGTAGCCATAGGGAGGGGGTCTCGGAGGACCAGTGTATCCATGAGGGGGCATCAACGGAGGAGGCCCGCGCATACCGTGTGGAGGCATGGGACCTGGGTGACCTGCAGGAAGAAAAAGAAGTTAGTAAAAGTGAAAATAAGAAGCAGATGATGCTGAGATCAGCAGGGGATTAGATAAAGAACAGATGAAGCGTGAGAAGTCAAAGACAGGCCATGGGAGAGGGCATGACAAAAACGCTGTAACAGCGCACGCAGAGTCCACAGCTTGGTGACACATGCCCTATAACCCTAGCACTGAGGCGGGAGGAGCAGGAGCCAAGGCTACCCTGGGAGACACACACACACACACACACACACACACACACACACACACACACACACACACACACACACACACACACACACACACGTATAAATATATGGAAGGATAAAGAAGGGGCTAACACCCACTCACCCATAGGAGATCCAAAAGGAGGCCCTCGGGGGGGCATGCCCATTGGAGGAGGTCCAGGATGAGGCATTCCAGGAGGTGGCCGGGGTGGTGGCTGTCCTCCAGAGCCTGGAGGCCCGGCATGGGGATGTCCTAGGCCATGGGGGCCATGATGGGCCAGCTGCATCTGAGACATCCCTATAAAAATAAAACAAAGACAAAGCAAACAGAACAAAATGACATAAGTGACATGAAGATTAAAACAGGGTCAATGCTTTACCCTTTCAACAGTAAAATCCAGCCAACTCTGCAGGCTCGTCATTGTCCTACGATTTTTTTTTCAAATCAACATTTGTCTGAAGGTGACTGACAGCGGTGGTTACCATAGCCACGCTGCTAATTGACCTCCAAGTTTGTTTAGCACATCAGAAATATCTTTTTTCTTGATATGAAGAAAAAAGACAATGAAATGTGCACTCGTTTTTCTTCTATGATTTAAGCATAGAGAAACTGACAGCAAGGTATACAACAAGCAGTTTTTTTGCTCTACAACAGGACTGGGGAAGGTGGCAGACATAGCCCAGGGGAAAGGCTTAATTATAAAACAACAATAAGAACTCCTAGCAGGGCAGTGCATATCTTTAATCCCACCACTCAGGAGACAAAGGCAGGTGGATCTCTGTGAGTTCAAGGCAGAATTGGCCTAAAAAACAAGTTCGAGGACAGCCAGAACTGTTACACAGAAAAACCCTGTCTCAGAGGGAGGAAAAAATGGAATTCCTTGGGAGGCCCCAGGCCTAGTAGCTCACATCTGCATCCCCAGCATGTTGAAGGTTGAAGCAGAAGGATCAGTAGTAGAACATCCTTAGCTACCGAGCAAAGTGAGACCAGTCTGGGCCACATGAGACTCTGGCTCAAAAAACAAACTAAATTACAAAATAAAGTTTTAGCCTGCCAAGGCAGTGCACACTTTTAATACCAGCATCAGGGAACCAGAAATCACCACCGCCACCACCAAAAAGGGTTCCTTTAGAGGACAAGAGAGTAGATATCAACTGCTCCATGCAGAAAGTTTGACACATGCAAATCACCAAACACTAAACATGATAATACCAATAACTAGGCCACCAGGAGAAACCTCAGTACTGAGTGTTATGGCAATTTGAGTAAGTTAATAGGGAACAAAAGAATTTTAAGGAAATTCCTATGAATAAAAGTAGATCAAAGACAGAGAAAATTAGAGTCAAAGAGATAGGAGATTACCACAGTCAGTATATGTACAACAGAGTAAGGTGCTGGTTTGTGGCAACTGGCAGAAACATGTGTTAAACTTGCAAGTGGATGACAGTATACAAACTCCCAGAGTTGTGAACTTAGCTGCTACAAACAAGGGCTGTAGAAGGAGATGCTGGAAGGAGAAAAGTGAACTGTGGGTTGAGCAGCAGCCTTGTCTAGCCTGTCAAGAACCATGGACTAGAGACAGAAGGAATCAGTACCTGCACATTTAACACTACAAATAAACACTGGAAGAAGAACAAAGCACAAAATCTACACAGACAAAAAAGGGGGCTGACCCAGGTTGCTGAGGTTGATAAGTCACATAGAGGAAACAGTTTAATACATGCATAGCTCGTCATGTGTATAGTAGTGGTTAAGAAGCAGAAACAGGCCAGGCGTTGGTGGTGCACGCCTTTAATCCCAGCACTCGGGAGGCAAAGGCAGGAGGATCTCTGTGAGCTCGAGGCCAGCCTGGTCTACAGAGCCAGTGCCAGGATAGGCTCCAAAACTACACAGAGAAACCCTGTCTCGAAAAACAAAAACAAAAAGCAGAAACGGCTGCCCAGTGGTAGTGCCACCTTTAAACCCAGCACTTGGGAGACAGAGGCAGGCAGATCTCTGAGTTCAGGGCCAGCCTGGTCTACAGAATGAGTTGCAGGACAGTCAGGATCCTACACAGAGAGACCTTATCCCTAAAACAAAACAACAACAAAAAAAAATAAGCAAAAATGTCGCCTAGATCTGGCAACTGAGCTCCTTCCTGGGAATCAGAGGAGAGGCTGAGAGTAAAAACAGTAAGAACAGGCTATTCTGCAGAAAAAGGAAAAACCAGAGACAAGACGGGAGGGAGCTGAAGTACACACAGAAGTATTTTCTGAAGGAAAGGGAGACTCTAGACTATTTCCACCCAAGACAAAGAGCAGTGACAGAATCACTCTCACAAGCTCATCTCCGTTTCCCAGCAGACCACTTACCTGGATGGGGCATCCCACCTGGTGGGAATGGGTGAGGATGTGAGTGTCCGTGACCAGGATGCCCAGCTCCTGGAGTTCCTGCTGCTGGGGGGCCATGTCCTCCAGCCCCAGGTGGCATAGGTGGTGGGGGCATGGCTGGGGGTATCCCAGGAGGGAGGGCTCCAGGTGGCGGCACTGGAGGTGGGAAGGAGCCAGGAGGAGGCATGCCTATACAAGAAACGAGAGTCTATCTTGTGAAGAAAGAAAGACTGTCTTACAGAGCTCTAGCTTCCTTCCAGCACACTAAACTCCAGTCTCCCAAAGAAACCCAACATCTGCATCCCTTCCACCAGCACTCCTCATCCCTTTCTCGCTGCCCGCTGAGTTAACAGCTTACTCCCTCAGGGTTTCTTCTGCCTTCTGACCCTCCCTCCCAAGGGCCTCTCACTGGTGTAGTTTGAACTAAAAGCTTTACCTGGTGGAGGAAGCCCAGAACCCAGGGATGAAACCACAGGATTGGGGGCAGAGGGTGGAGGGGGTGCATCTGCGAACAGCTGGTGAGGACGGTCAGCCTGGGACAGCGGGTTCTGGGCTGCCAGAAGTCGTTCAGCTGCTGAGCCATGGCGCTCGCCTTTAGAGTCCTTCTTGAAGGCGTAAGACACAGTGATGGGTCTGTTACACAGGTACTGCCCATTCATGGCCTCAATTGCTGCATCCGAAGCATCAAAGGAGGCAAAATTAATGAAGGCATAACCCTTAGAGTTGCCTGTGTCAGGGTCCCGCATAATCTTGGGGGTTTGTAAGATGACCCCAAAGGCGCTGAAAGTATCATAAAGCAGCTTCTCATCGATTTCTGGGTCCAGGTTCCCAATGAAAATGTTGGCCCCTACATCCAGGTTTTTGTTGTGAGCTGAAGCCTTGTTCACCCGTATGGGCTTCCCATAGAGTTTGATCATGTTCATAATTTTAATAGCATAGTCAGCATCTTCCTCACTCAAGAATTCAACGAAGCCATAGCCTGGGGAATTGAAGAAAAGACTACTCAGATGAAGAGATTCAAAACGACACACTAACTCACCAGCCTCCAAACAAAGAACAAGTTGGAAGAATCCCAACTTCAAACTAAAGCTAAGAGACTACTCCTGAAACAAACTGCCAACTGAAGCTTAGAGAAAGAAACCATTCCAAAATAGCTGTGACTAGTGTTGAGATGCTTCAGGGGCCGCTAACCCAAAGTAAAGTCATTTCTTGCCGTAAATACTCACCTTGGTGCTGGCCAGTGACTCTATCCTTTGGCATGTGGGTGTTGACCACCGGCCCTGCCTGGAGAAAGAGCTCCCACAGCAGTGGTTCGCTCACTTTCTCGTCTAGACCGCCCACGTACACCGTGGCATCTAAAGCAAGAAAGCAGAAGGTAAGGACGAGGTCACGAGTTAAAAGGAAAACAGAAATTTAAAAAAAAAGTAACTAAAACCCTGAGATCACCCTTTGCCTGCCTAGTATAAAAAAACCCGCTCAAGTCTAATGTGGCGTTCTTGCGGATTGTGTACTTCCCGGTGGAGTTTCAATGATGCGCTTGGTAGCAGCGGGAGTGCCTACGGGAACCGGATCCAGAGGCATCACCCTCACAGGCCTCGGCCTCAACCCGGCCCCCAGGCCCAGCCCCCAGACGCGGGCCTTCCCGGGGAAACCTAGTTTCCCACGCTGGCGCTAACGCTTCTAGCACTCATCTGCCCTCCACCTCCCTGGGCCCACCTTGGGCTCTTCTCCCCCAATTACCCTGATTCCGTTCGGAGATGGGCCCGGCAGCCATGGCGAAGAGGCTCCCGCCGTCTCTAAGCGGCAGCACCGCCCTCTGACCTGTTACGACTTCCACTTCCGGGCCAAGGCTCCCATTGGGCGGGGCGGGCGGCAGGGGAGGAGCCGGAAGTGGCCGCGGCCATCTTAGGCGTCTGACGCGTGTCTGGAAAGACGCTGTGGTGGAGCTCTCACGACGCCCGGCTGGCGCCGAGGCGCTCAGGCCCCTCTTGACGACGCGGCTCTCGCCTGTCAGGCAGTCCCGCTGCTCCCCAGCCCAAATTTAAGCCCTAATCTCAGCCTTGTATGTTCTGTGACGCAGAGAAGCGTGCTGGGGGGAGGGAGGGGCGGGCCGGCTGCCTCGGGACGCAGCCTGTTACCTCAGTGCAGACGGAAGTGTCTGAGCCCCACTATTCGTGGGGTCATCTGAGGCACGGTGCCGCGTGTGTTCACGGTCAGTCTCAGCCTCGGGAGCACTCGGCAGCACCGTGCATCCCTCCCCTCCCACAGAAGAGACACTCAGAGAGCCTTCCTCCCGGGCCAGGACAGCCAGGGCTACACAGAGAAACCCTGTCTCAAAAAAAAAAAAAAAAAAAAAAAAAGGGGTTGGTGCTTCTTTCTCCAAATTTCGTCGGAATAGCCCCTCCTGTTTTGGGTCCTTAACTTCTTTTTTATCTATTTGTTTTGTTTCTCGAGACAGGGTTTCCCTGTGGCTTTGGAGGCTGTCCTGGAACTCGCTCTTGTAGACCAGGCTGGCCTCGAACTGGGTCCTTAATTTCTGTATCAATAATCTGGGTGCTTTTCTCTCAGTGCATACCCTCCCCCAACCACTTTACCGAGATCTTCATTCAACACAAGAAACAATACCAGCAATGTGTAGAAATACTGTGCTTTAATGAAGTCCTTAAATAGAAATACCACTACAAAAATATACAGTGGGAGGACAGGGTGTCTCCCTTATTTCCCTCATTCCCACAGAAGACTAAGAAACTGGATTTCAAAGCAGTGTGAGGGGTTGAGAATGAAGTCTCTGGGGCATCTTGTTGGAACTGATGAAGTGTCTCTGATCTCACAGTTTTGACAGTTTGTCATCTAAACGGCATGGAATTGCCAGAGAAAAAAAGGAAACGTTCTGAAGTGGTTTTGTTTCTTATTCCAGAGAAACAAAAATAGCTGGAGGTTGGTAGCTCCATGTCTGCTACAGAAACTCACTCACGGAGTGAGCTCCTTTATGGGCTGGAATGTGAAAGCTTGAAACACTGAGGTCAGATACAAAGAAACATGAGCAGAACTCCCTCCACATTCCCTCTGCCCTGCCTTCGAGAATGCTAGCAGTCTCAACGGATCTGAGAGAGGATGGTATTTGGATCTCTCTTCTTGCAGTGATCCTCAGGAGATATTCTTGGTGTCAGTTTTCTTAATAGTTCCTGAAGACAAGAGAGTTCATCCTGGAGGCCAGAGATTGTAAGAGCCGAGGAGCCCATCTGGGGAGGGGAAAACAAGGGCACAAAGGTCTCTCTCTCTTTCTTCCTCCACCCCTGCCCCCTTTCTCCTGGCTCCCTGTCTCTCTCTCTCTCTCTCTCTCTCTCTCTCTCTCTCTCTCTCTCTCTCTCTCTCTCTCTCTCTCATTTTGTTCTTTCAAGACAGGGTTTCTCTGTGCAGCTGTCCTGGAACTCACTTTGTAGGCCAGGCTGACTTCAAACTCACAAGAGATCCACAGCCTCTGCTTCCCAAGTGCTGAGATTAGAGCATGCACCACCATCTCCCAGAGAGCTTTCTTGCCTTTTTTTTTTTTTTTCTCCAAGACAGGGTTTCTCTGTGTAGCCTGGGCTGTCCTGGAACTCAATTTGTAGACCAAGCCGGCCTGTTCTACACTCAAGTGTGTGCCACCACTGCCAGGCAAAGGAGGTAGTACCTATTTTTAAGATCCTTGCTACTTCTAGAGTCTTAAATGCCCTTTCCTCTTCTGACTGTGCCCTAGATTCTGCATGATCTGAGCCGTGGGTCAGTCTTCCCACCACCTGTTATCCCAAGTGGACCCAGTCTGATAAACGGAGGGCCCTCAGCTCCTCCAGCCATTTGCCTTTCCAGCTCTTTCTCCCCTTCCAGTCTGTCTTCCTTTCTCACCTGGGCCTCAGGCCTTCCCCTCAGGTAGCATCGTCTCCAGAACCTGATCTGAGGTCCAAGATATCCAGGCAGCAGTAGCCCAGGAGGTAAAGGGCAAGCTCCCCAGTGTGACGGGAGCCCCCATTCCTGATCAGCTAGGCTTTCAGAGGATCTAGCAGGTCGAGGGAGCCAGTGAGAAGAGACTGCCAGCAAGGACGGACTGTCTTGCCAAGGACAGAGCCGATTCAGGGCTGTCAGGGCCCCTCTAGAGAACAGCCACACAGAACTGGGGCGCCCAGGAACCATGAAGCTTGCCTAAAAGAGAAATCGAAGTCAAGAGACAACTGAGAAACAACTGCTCTCTGAAGAGGGGATGGGACCCTGCTGCCACGCCCACTCATTGTACCAGTGACTGACAGCCCAAGCCTCCTCTGAGCTCACATCTCACTAGGCTTTAGGGCTTTGGGCTTATTAAGCTTGATTTTAGAGAGACTTGTAATATATGGACATGAAACAAGACAAACAGAAATGAAGACAAATTCTAGCACATGAGTCTTGCTGAAGACAGGTTACAAGTGACAGCTGTAAAAGATAGTGGTTGCTTTCTCTGAGGAACTCAGATATCCTGTCTTTCTACATTTCATCTAGTAGTGGGAACCTGGCAAAGCCAGGGGAATTGAAGTGTAGGCATTTTACCTGTTGTCTAGGGAGCCAGGAATCTGGGCGATGCTCCGGATTGTAGCCAGGATTAAGGAACTGTGATATCTGTTCCTTGCTGTAGCGTAAATCCCAGTCCCAGACAGACAGCTGTAGATTAACAGAGCTCCCAGCTAAGGACTGGCCGTACTCAGGGGTGTAAACTTGTGTATAGGAGTTGAACTGGACAGCAGAAACAAGAAAATGGGTGGTTAGAGCTCAGGAAGTGGCTTGGTGGATAAAAGCACTTGCCATGTGAAGGTGAGGACATTGAGTTTGAATTCCCAGAACCCACACAAAGCCAGACACTTAGCTCAGGGTCAGTGACCTCAGTAAGACGGGAGGCAGACACAGGAGAGTCCAGCCTGGAGTATGCAGCAGATAAGCCATAGGTGGAAGGTGGAGACTGACTGAGCCTGTCCTCTGACATCCACAGGGTTACTATTGCATGTACACATCCAGGCAACAAAACAGTATGCTTACAGGCCAGAAGAGGGCACCAGATCTCATTACAGATGGTTGTGAGCCACCATGTGGTTGCTGGGGATTGAACTCAGGACCTCTGGAAGAGCAGCCTGTGCTCCTAACCCCTGAGCTATCTCTCCAGCCCCAGCTTGCACAGACTTTTAAACAGGAATTGTTATACCAGTGTGTGTGTGTGTGTGTGTGTGTGTGTGTGTGTGTGTGTGTGTGTGTGTGTGCCTCCCATGTCTAGAAAACAAATTATGACCTTCTTACCTTCTATTTCAGGCATCACATGTAGAACAAAAATCTAATCTTGAATGAGCTCCCCCAGCTCCTTCCACAAAACTCAATTTTCATAAATCAGGACCAGATTTCAAAGTTTGAAGTATTACAGAAAAACAATAAAAACTAGAGGTCACTGACCTGCCCACTCTTCTTCCCACGTTCCCAGGGAGTGTTTCTCAGGAAAGTAAGGGTGTCAGGAACCCGGATACTGTCGTGCAGAGCAAGAAGGAAAAACTCAGAGAATTCAAATTCAGCTGGAAACTGCTGGAGGAGCTGCCAGACACAGTCAAGGAAGAGAGGAAACACTGGGGCCTAGAAGAGAAACGAGAAGATGGAGAGTCTACAGTGATCTAAAGAAAGGGGGTAACAAAGTATGAGAACAGAGGACCAAGGGAACAGGACCCTAAGCAAGTCAGGGGAGTTGAGAGTAGTAGGGGGTGTGAGCCTGACTCATCTGAGTGTTTGCTCAGCCTAACAGCCCATTCAGAGTGGACTCACTTCCAATAGGTTAGACTGTATCATTTTCTCACATTTATTTAGTAATGTCCCCCCCAAAACAAACCCTAAAGTGCTCTCACCTCCTCACCGGCCCCAGTCTCCCCAAGCCTGGTCAGGAAGGGGTGTCCAGCTGCCACCCACTCCCGTTGCACTAGTGACTGGAAACCAAACAGTGTCCGGGCTTCAGGGGCCAAAAGCAGCTGGACGAGTGAAGAGAGGAGGCCATTGAAATCACGATCACCATGCTCTGGGTGATGAAGAAGGAACAAAAAAAGGGGTCCAAGAAACTAGGGCAGGAGGAAATGAGGAGAGAAAACATGGGAAGAGGACAGTAGGGGCACAGAAAGGAAAGGAAGGGAAAGCAGGATTGAAAGAACACAGAGAAGTGAAGAGAAAACAAAACTCAAATGATTCACCTCATAAACTTCACCTACTAGAAACACCCAGTGTCACAGAGGAAGCGCAGACACTTCCCAGACCATCCCAGGTGCTGTCCCCATCCACTAATGAAGGGGGGAGAGGGACTAAGAGCATCTTAGAGTTGGGGACAACTATTAGAGTAGGGAGACTGCGTAGCTGTGAAGGATGTGTTGGGACAATACTCCCTATGAACAGGAAGATGCTAGTATTTAAGGGCACTAGGGAGCTCTGTGGATGTCCCCCGTCCACACTGTCCAATCACATGAAGGAAAAGGTAAGGAATGCAAGGAGCTGATCCAAGGAACTCACCTTGAAGTACTACAGAACGGACCCTGGATGTCACTAATACTGAGATGTCACTAGCCTTTCGAAGACAAGACCTAAGGGAAGGGGCGTGTGAGGAAGGGAGTGATGAGTTAGAAGAGAGGCAGATTCCAAAAACCCACTGCTTCTAAGACACAGTGGTACAGTCTTCGTGGGAAACCCAGGGGATGGATTTATGGATGGCCATTGGAAAGCCCAAGTCAAGAGAAGGCTGGAAAAGTTCTATTGGGGGGCAGGGGTTGGTTTTTTGAAGACAGAATCTCACTAGTAGCCCTGGCTGTCCTAGAACTCTCTGTGTAGACCAGGCTGAACTCTAATTCACAGACCTCCAGCTGCCTCTGCCCTGTGCCTCTGCCCCTGCGTTGAGTGCTGGGACTAAAGGTATGTAGTAACATTTGGCTAGAAGTTGGAATTCTTAATTAAGATTAGAAGTTTGGGCATACCTGACATAGTCCAACCATCGTGTTCCTTCCAAGGCTGAGAGCCACTTATCTTCAGCTACAGATGAATCTAGCAGAGAGGGATCAAGAAGGACAAAGAGATCAGGATCCAGATCCAAACCTTAATGGGTTAAGAAGTATGATAGGGCCAGGTGTGGCATGCACCCCTTTAATCTCACCACTCGGGAGACAGAGGCAGACAAATCTATGATATGGAGGCTAGCCTGGTCTACATAGTGAGTTCTAGGATAGCCAGGGCTATAATGTAAGTCCCTGTCTCAAAAAAGCAAAACAAAATAAGTAAAATGGTTTGGTAGTGGGAGCTGGAGAGATGGTGTGGTGTTAAGAGGGCACATTGTTCTTCCAGATGACTAATGTGGGCTGTCCTTCTGTACACTGTGAATATGTGTTGCTTTTATTGGTTGATGAATAAAGCTGTTTCGGCCAATGGCTGAGCAGAGTAAGGCCAGTTGGGAAATCCAAACAGAGACAGAGAGAAGGTGGAGTCAGGAGACACCATGTAGCCACAGGGGAGGCAAGATGCCAGGGCATCACCAGTGAGCCACAGCCACAGATTAATAAAATGGGCTTAGTGAAATGGGTTAGTAAAACTGGGTTATTTTATAAGAGAGCTAGCCAATAATAAACCTAAGTCATTGGCCAAACAATTATAAATATATGATAAGTCTCTAAGTGGTTATAAGTGGCTGTGGGGACAGTGGGCAGAGAGAAACCAGCCAGGGGGATCAGATGGAATGCATACAGATGACCTAAGTTTGATTCTCAGAACCCATGTCAGGTGGCTCATGGCCACCTGTAACTCCAGCTCTAGGTGATCCAACACCACAGGCACCCCCCCCCCAAGTACAGGGTATACAGACACACACATATACATACATTATATACATACATTACATATACATTAAATATAAATGAAGGCCTTGGGTTTGATCCTCACCATTTAAAAATGTTTTATGAGTATATAATATTATAAATAAAATTCATTGTACACTTAAGATCGGTAGAGTGAATTTCATAAAGTTTTTTTTTTTTCATTTTTGTTTTAAGACAGGGTCTCATAGCCCAGACTGGCCCTAAACTCATTATAGCAATTCTCTTAATTTTACTCCTCAAATGATTACAGGTGTATGCCACCGCACCCATATTTAGTCAGGAAAGTGTTATTTTTAAAGTTGATGAGCAGGGTGTGCTAGTGCATGCCTTTAATCCCAGCACTCATGAGACAGAATCAGGTGGGTGAACCAGCGAGTTTGAGGCCAGCCTGGTCTATATAGTGAGCTGTAGATCAGCCAGGGCTACACAGTGAGAATTTGTCTCAAAGAATAAAAAAATAAAAACAAAACAAATAGAAAAATACCAAAACAAAACAAAAATTTGGAGAAAACAAGTTATTGGTAAAACTAAGTGAAGATGGGATGGAGAAGTGAAAAATCATTGGTCTAAAGGATTATTTATAACATGTAAAATAGTAAACCAAGTTAGGATTGAGGGCTCAAAGGTTATTCTCACCAGGCAGGCAAAGGGCCCTCAGCTTCAAGTGGGCAAGTTGGGTGTCAGCAAGACTAGGCATGTCATCCATAGCATCTACCAAGACAACATCAGAGTGCCCCGCCTGTAGCATGGACTCCACTGCTCTGAAGAGAAGGGAGGGAGTCAGGAATTAAAGCAATGCATCTTCTCAGAATACCTAGCCCTTGGGTCTCATCACAACCCTCACCTGACATCGTCTTTGTTAGGGTCACTGGCTACATAGAAGTCTCCACATCGGAGAAGGTCACTGCCGCCAGGGTGGTGCCAGGACAGGCGCTTCATATGGGTGAGAAGAGGGTCATTATGGAAGAACTATACTTAATCTACCCTTGCCCTGACAATGACCTCACAGGAAGCCCTCCCATCCCTTGTCCCCTGACCCTCTAATCTCAGACTGACCGGTCCACGGCCCTGATGGAAGTGGGCAAACGCTCTTCTGACCTCACTGTCCAGAATTCGCTTAGGGACACAGAAGTAACCTGAGAGGCTGCAAAATAAAGAGTGATGTCATAGCTTGTCAGTGGCCTCTGCTAATGGAAGGTTATTATGACAAGGAGTTACTTTGGAAAGACCATTCCAAGAGATCTCCGGTTTTAAAAACAGAGTAGCAGAGGCTAGAGTTTATAGAAAGTACTGGCTCAGAGAAGCAAGGAACTCTCGGAAGACTTGGAGGGCAGCAGGAGTCGGGGTGGATAGGGACATCACCTGGTAGCTATGTCGAATCTCTCATTGACTGTGCTAACCCTCCAGCCACTGGCCCCCTGCTTCTTCCGCTCAGCTTCCCAGTCTTCTAAAGTCTCCAAGAGAGGAATAGGTGGTTTTCTGGAGCCAGAAACTTTGCCTGGAGCAAGAGTGAGACACAGAGGAAGAAGAAATATTTTATCCAACTAGCCCCTCTGTCTCAGACTCTCTTCCCATTTCCTTGACCTAAAGCATCCTCACTTACCAGCTTTGCTCAGGGTTATTCCTCTATACTGCTGGGTTTGACTACTCTGAGCTCTGGCTTGAACGATGGCCATGGTTACCTGGGGAGGAGAACATACGCCATCCTTTATCCTCAGACTAAGTAAAAAAAATGAGATAGAGCATGTGTTGCTCTACTGTCTTTACCACCAATAGAGAGAGCAGAGCAGCTAAAAAAGGCCCTAGAGAAGGGGACCTCCACAAGTGGTAGGTGCTGGGGTCAGAGAAACAAATATAGAACCACAGACTCATAGAATGTTAATTTGGGGGAGGAATCTTAGGACTATTATCCAACTCCACGTTTTCCAGAGGTAAAAACTTACCCATAGTTACTGTTCATAACTGACAGCCAGATTACAGTTCAGGCCCTTCCCCTCATAAGACTCTCACTCCGACTTCTAGCTCCTCCTTGAGTGGAGTAAGAGGGATGAAAGGAGCCCCTGGAGCCTGGAGAGGACCCTGAGTTGCTCGGGTGAGGGTTCTTCAAATGAAAGCGTTCTTACCTGAAAGGCCTGAGACTCTAGCCCTCTGGACTCAAAACCAACTCTAAGTAGGCGGAAGTCTCGGCCATGAATAAGGATCTCCTCTGGGATGAACTTAAGCTGGGACCCTGGACGGAGGAGCTGCACTCTTGACAGGCCACTCACTGAAGTCAAGAGTTAGAGTGGAATAACCACGGGGTCACTCTAGGAGGATTCCCTCCAGTCCACCCTGCCCCACCCCTTGCAGTCTTCTGAGAACAGAAAGGGGGGGAGGAAGCTCTGACAGCCCTTTTGTCAAATTCTCAGACTTACCGGCCTCTAATCGCCCAATGTTGAGCAAAGCAAAATCATATTCACTGCTCAGGGGAGTGTCCTAAAGGAAGCACGAGACTGGTGCTATAGACCTCCAACAGCCATCATTGTCCTACCTTGCTGCCTTCTACTCTCCCCTCCCCAGTAGAAGGCAACTTCCCTAGAAATAATCCCTCCTATCAATGATACATTCAAACGAAAACCCCTAATGCATATATCCAAATCCAGACTCGGTTTCCCAGTTCACTCTAGATGTCCTTTTAGTGTGTGTGTGTCTGTGTGTGTGTGAGAGCGCACGCGCGCATGCACGCATGCACACACACACTTTTTTTTTTAAGATTTATTTATTAACTATGTATACAGTGTTCCACCTACATGTATGCCTGCAGGCCAGAAGAGGACACCAGATCTCATTATGGATGGTTGTGAGCCACCATGTGGTTGCTGGGAATTGAACTCAGGACCTCTGGAAGAACAGTCAGTGCTCTTAACCCTGAGCCATCTCTCCAGCCCTATTTTGTGTTTTTGAAACACAGTATGCTATGTAGCCTAGGATAGCCTGGAATGATCATGGTCTTCCCATCTCAGCCTCCAGAGTATTGGGGTCACATTCAGAACCACCATGCCCAGCTTCTGTCTTTTCTATTACATTAGCCATCTCACCTGATTCGGCTGCCATCCACAAGGTTGGAAGGTGACCCTAAAGTTAGTGCAGATCAGAGTCCCAGGTAGTTCCAGTTCTCGCCCTTTCCTCAGCCCTGGTGCCCATGCTAGGACCTTCTCCCCTAAGAGGGAAAAGGGGAGCAAAGTTCTAACTGCCTCATATCTACAGACCCACTCATCCTTCTAGAATGCAAGATAGAAGGGAAAGGGTTTGCATTTTTCAGTACACAGAACATGCTACATAGTAGACACTCAGTGCTCATGGACTAAATAAGAAAAGGGCTAGCCAAGGCAAGAAAGCAGAGGGACCATCGAGGTTCAAGGTCCCCATTAGCTCTGGGGAGACAGGAGAGCAAGCCTCAGGCAGAAACAATTTGAGGAAAGGAATACATAGCTATTTATGGTGAGAATATAAGAAGATTGGGGTAGGAGGAATTTTGAAGGAGTCTTGGAAAGTCAGATTATTACCTGGGAGGCAACAAGAGGCCAGGCAACCGCCAACCTGATGACTGCTGGGCTCCGGCATCCTGTTGCCTGTGTCAGACTTTGGTCCAGAGAGCTGGGAAGGGGAGAGTTAATCTGGGACTTCCCAACCTCAGGATCTGGGATTTCTTCAGCAGCTGCCTTTGGGGACCTACAAGGAGCCTCTCCCTCTCAGGGAAACTGAGACCAGTGACTACCAGGAGCTCAGGCCTGGGGCTGGCAGACAGGACAGGGAGGGGCTAGTTAATGGATAATGAGGCCGAGCAAGCTCCATGACAGTTGATTTAACAGATACACCCTTCTCTGGATCCTGTCCTTCCCTCTTCCTTCCACAGCATCCCCATTACAGCAGCTTGTCCCCCCTTCTCCTTACCCCCATCTCTGGCTGCTCCTTCTGGGGGGCAATGTTGAAACTCTGGCCCCGGCCCCCCCACCACATTTCCCTGGCTCCATCCGGGAGTGGAGCAGTTAAGGGTGGGAGTCCTCAAAGATGCTCACTCTCTCTGGAGAGAGGCTAAATCCTAGAGGAGGGGAGAAAGAGGCCAGGGAGGACCCAGGGGAAACAGCGTTTGGGATGCGAAGAGCACAGTTCCGGGGGTCCTATTTGAAAGGTGTGTCCTGCCCAGACAGGGGAGGCTCTTTGGAAACTTCGGTGACTCTAAAGAGGGCAGGCAAGATGCCCAGCCCCTTAAAGGAGAATACGCACAATGTTTTTGGAAAGTAGAAAGGAAATGGAGGACTTTAAGAAAAGATGGGGAGAAATGGGGTAACTGGGGAATACTCAGATTCCCTTTACCCAATTCCACATTCTATTCTCTTTCTGTCCGTGCATATTAGAGGCTAGGGTGGGGGAGCAGTGATGCAATTATTAAATGGAAATATTTGGGGCCAGCTCTCTGTACTGTTCAGCGAGAAATGAAACTCTAGGAAACAAGTTGTTTGTGTTTGGTTTATTTATGGATTTTGTGAGTATGTTCTTGTTTTGGCCTTTGTTTTGATTTTCAACCTACTCTGACAACCTAACAACAGGGGTTGAGAAGAGGATGTAAGTGGGAAGGGGACCTTGTGTCCTTTTCCGGAGAGCGTGACAGGCCGAGGGGCGAGTGGAGTGGGCGGAAGTTGGTGCGTCGGGATGCAGACTTAGGGTAGGTATTTTGGCGAGCAGAGGGAGTGGGGGGCGTAGAAAGCCTAGGAAAGAGTCGTAGTGTCTAACCCAGTCTTTACGCACAGCAAGCGCGTCTCCCCGCTCCCGCTCCCGCTCCCGCTCCCGCCCCCGCCCCCACCTATCCCCCGGGAAAGCGCTGCCCAGGTACACGACTCCTCCTCTCCAACCCAGTCACCAGATCTCCTAATGAATGATTCATGTTCTGGACGTTGAAAGCTAGGGTTTGGAAACCTTCTTTCAGCTCCGGGATCACATCTCCGCCTCCTTCCCAGCTGAACTCAAGAAGCAAAGATGGGGGTGGGGTGCTAGGAGTCGCGGACTGGAGATGGGGGTGAGGGGCAGGGCAACTTGAGGGCAGCGTGTTTCGACACGGAAAAGACAGGAAATGAATGCAAAATAGGTGTTAATGAGCTGCTGTTTTATTGTTCTTGAGTCTGTACAGAGGCAGCAATCCTTAGGTGGGGGCTGTGACATTCAATACTCCCTTCCCCAAGCACACATCCTTCCAGCCTCAGCTTCCAAAGTTCCCTGTGTTGGCTGCAACTGTGGAAATAGTGAAGCTAGCACGAGCAGAGTCAGTCTGGAACAAACAGGTATGTACTTGCTAGCAAGGGGGCCCACAAGCCTGACTGTAGAAGTCCAAAAGGCTGCCGAACCCCATCACCACACCACACACCTCGATGTCTTGTGGAATAAAGTAGGGCCTGTAATAAGGAAGCAGCATACGAAAAGGTGTGCCCCGAAGATTTAAAATCCCATGATCCTCTTTTCTTCACCCCACCAGTCTTCGGAGAGGCCTTATTCTGTTCTTTAATACCTCGAGGTATGGGAACAGCAGACTACAGAGGAAGCAATGGTCAGAACTGGGAGAAATCAGAGAAATAAATCGGGTGATTTGGATCATCACCCAACTGGAAATGCAAAGGGCTAGCAACCGAGGGTTAGGTAACAGGAAGACTCCCCACCTGCAGCACAAACCCAAATGTCCACTGGATGGAAAGGGATAGAGAAGCAAAAAGCTGTATCAGATTTTTCCATTTTCAGACCCCTGTTTTGGTTACAGGTTTGTTCCAGGAGCAAGGACTGCTGGGAGGGGCAGCCGGGGGAGGGAGGTGGGGCTGAGTGACTCACGCGATGAATCACAGATCCAGTTATAAACACCGAAAGAGGCCAAGGTCCTTCCCACCCCACTCCTTAGACAGCTTCCATCACTTCTGCTGCCCCAACCCGCGTAGCCAATGGAGGGAGGGGGCGCAGGAATTTTACATAGAAGCATGATAATCAGCTTAAGAACAGGGGGCAATCACCCTAATTTGCAACTGGATATCTGCAAAATATTATTAAAAGGGACAGAGTGCCTCTGACTCATTGAATCTGCAGTGGGAGATGGAAAGATGAAAATTTTAAGACTCTGGGGTGTACGTGTTTCTAAGCCAGAAAATGGCTTCCAATTCTGTTCTCACGTATGGCTATATGGTGGGTATTGCCCCCTTGGAAAAAGAGGGCACAGTCCAGAGATGTCTGAGTAACTCACAGACAATTATTTCCCAATGCTCCATTACTGAAGGGAAAACAAAGTGCCTGGGAAGTTGGGCATGCGACTGAAGAAAGAGAGCCGGATCTCAGAGAATCCGCTCCATTTTCTGGGCTCAGGTTCACCTCCCAAGTGTACAGGTTCACCTCCCAAGTGTACAATATAAAGTCATGGTAATTCTTGCTTTATTGGTCTGTGGACTGTGGAAGCCTATCGTGAGGGAAGGTACTTCTATTTTAAGGCACGGCAGGGAGCTTAACACCACCCCCCACTCCTAGAAATTGCATCTTAAAAACTAAATAAAAAGACATAATTTATATTATTTATAAAACACAGTATGAGGAAAATCTTTTGCATTCTCAATTAAACCAGCATGAGTTAAGAGGAGGGATTTGGAGGCCAGGCCTCTAGTGTATTTGCTGTAAGTTGGGGACAGGGCAGAGAATGCAGGGTGGAGGGAGTGTAACCATGTTAAGTGGAAAGGAGAAAAATAAGAACCCTGAATATCTCCTCTCTCCATCACACTTCAGTAGGACCCCAAATGCCCTGCATTAACATGAGTAATTGCACTTAAATGTAAAGCCTGAGAGATGAGGCCATGCCTCACCTAGGGATACAGGGACTGCCTCCCTGTCACTCACATGACCCTCGTTGGCGGTTTTACTCATTTGAATGCTCCCCACATAGCCCTCCCTCACTTGTCCTCACCACAGTGATTGCATGGGCTTGTCTATTCCAAAATACAAGCTGATCTTCACTATCCCTTATTTAAAAAAAAAAAAAAAAAAAAAAAAAACCAAAACGTTGTCTCAGAGTACCTCATCCTTAGAATGGAGAGGCCTTTTGGTGCCTTAATAGTCACCCTCCCAAATAAAACTAATTTAATAAAAAGTTAAAGGGCCTACGACATATTTTCCCACATGATCTTAGGATTCCCTTCCCTGGGAACTTCCTTTTATTTTTGCTTTGAAAAGGCAAACATTAAGATTGGGCGACATATAAATACAAACAAACATGATACAAGGTTTCTGTGTCTCTTCATTTGTCCTCAGTTTTTTTTGTTTGTTTTTGTTTTTTTAAAAACAAGAGAGTAGTAAATACAATCGAGTAACAAATCAAGTCCAAACACAGCGTTCAGTGGAGAGCAACCTCCCTGATTTTATTCTATAGGAAACCCCCTCCCTGCCCAGCGTCTCCTTCCTACCCAGCTAGGCAGGCATCCATGTAGGCTAAGGGAGAACAGAACGATTGGGCAGTGCAGACCACACACCAGGGAGTCTGCAGTGTCAGGAAGGGAGGGGGCTCATCTGGTGCGGGTTTCACCAGTGTCATTCCAACTCCAGAAACTGGGACAAGTCTAAGGTGATGAGAACAAGGCACAAGGCATTCATTCACCTTGGGAGAAAAACTGAAGGAGTGCTTAAAACACATGAATCATGATAAATACTATCTTGATGCAATATTTTTTAAAAATCAAAAAATGAAAAAAAAGAACAAACTTTATGAACATAGCAAAATGTAAATAGACAGGATTTGTCCTCATACTTGTTCAATTTGGGGCTCACTTCTTTCACCTTAATACCATTCCTGTTTTATCCCAAGATTTTGATGTTGTTGGTCACTCTGGGTTTTTTATATGATGTTTGTATCTTGGTGGTATGATCCCAGCACTTGGGAAGCTGAAGCAAGATGGTCATACATTTGAGGCCAGCCTAGGTTACAGAATAGGACCCAACTAAGAAAAACAAAAACAAAAAAAAGCCTTCAATTTCTGGATAGACCTTTAAATTAGACACCTGCCAGAAACACTTGTCTCATATTAAGTTCCAGCCTAAAGAAACCTGGGTGTGGTGACTCACACTTAGATCCCACAATTCAAAAGACTAAGGCAGGAGGGTGGCTATAAGTTGGAGGCTAGCCTGGGCTATATAGCAAGTACCAGGCTGGCCAGCCAGGGCTTCACAGCAAAGAAACAAACAAAAAATTGTCTACAAATAATGATGGGAAATCACAAAATCAACAGACTGGCAGATATGAAGTGCATTACTTTCAATGAGGAATTCTTAACTAGCTTTGTTACCAAGGGGAGGTGTGTGACCATTTTCCTGACTAGGCAGAAGAAACATGCAGACAGGAGTCCCCCAATCACACGAGCTCGAGCACACACACACACACACACACACACACACACACACACACACACACACACACACACACACCACACACACACACATACACACAGAGTGCCATTTGTGACTTAGATCAAATGTGGGGATCACATTCCATTAGTAGGTGATGACATACCCCAGCAAAGAAAACAGCACACAGACAGAAATGCCCCAGTTAACACTCTGAACAAGTAAGCACACTCACACCCTTCTTCATATGCAGCCACAAGTACACACAATTGCATAGATGATTTTCCCCCCAGGACAAAGGACAATTGGTGAAGGACAGTCCTCTGGTTAAAGCTCTTAGAAATGGCTCTGGTCAGAGCATAAGCTGTCCAGACTTGTGCTTTGTGCAAACTGCAAGGGAGCTCTCAGCACTGGGGTCACTCCCACCCCTCTGGAGAACAGGGTTGGCTCAGGAAAAGGGAGGAATTCCAAGGCAGATCAGCCCCCTGGGACTAATCTGGGCCTGTGGCTATGGTTCACTAAAATATATTTCTCTAGCTATCTTTATAAATGGCCCCTAGCCCCATCCCATGCTTCAACACCAGCCCTAATATCAAAAATAATTCTTCTTACAAAGTATTTTTATTATTTTAATAAACTAACCATAGATTAAGGTCAGCTATGGCTTAACAAAAGAAGCCAGGATGTTAAGTTCATTCTCCAGAAGTAGACAGGAAGGAGAAAAAAAAAATCACTTAAATGGGGGTGGGGAGTAAGTAATTTTTAATTTTTTTTTGGTCAGGGTCTTATTTCTTTTCCTTTAAAAAATTAGTCAGTAAAATAAGTTGCTTTCTACAGAAATGCAGCAGCAGAGGAGTGTTCTATATAGGTTTTTGGTATTGTTTCAAACAGTCTGGCCGAGCTTCTGGCCTTCCTCCGCCCTCTTCAGTGCACTCAAACCCCACATGTAGTTATTGCTAAGTAGTTAAAAACATCACTCTGCATCCACCCACTTGAAGAGAGCCCCACACACGAGGCTGCTCTTACCACCCTTCTCTCTCCCAAAGAGGACTTGCTCTTAAAAACTTTTTTAAAATCACAACTTCTTAGCTGAGCTCAGTCCTCAAAAAGGAGAAAAATATGGGGGCAACAGGCAATCTCCTCTAACACTAGGATGGATGACAGATGACTATCTAGAAGAACATAAAACTTACTAGGACAAAGAATCCCCCCTTCAAGTTCCTCCCTCTCCTATTTCACTCACTGGGGTTTAAAATACCCTAACTAGGCCAGGCACACACTGCCTGACCCCTCCGGAAGGAGAATTTACCCAAGCCTGACATCTACCTAGTTCAAACCAAGATCAAAATTGCTCAATATCTCAGATTCGCACTATACTCCCAACTCCACCACCGTGTGCTTTTTTTTTCTAAAGTCAATGAACTTTGGTCTATTTTTTTCTTAGCTGACTGAGAACCTTATTTCCAGGCTCCTCCCTCAAGATTCCACCCACCTCCCACCCACACACACCAATTATTTTCCTACTTTCCCTTGGGCCCTGGGACCGGGCCGCAAGACGTTAGGACACAGTCTTCCCCTTCTGTCGTGTAGTCTCCAGTCAAACTCTGTGTGAGTAAAGGAGGTAGTACTAGCCCTGTCCTGCTCTCTCTAGTCTGCCAGCTCTCCAGCTCCCACAAACATTCCTGCACTTGCCCCATCACTACAGGGGCTGGGTCTTGATGAGCCAGAGGTGAGGTTAACGTTCTTTGTTTAGCCCCTTCCCGGCTGAGGTTCTACCATTCAGAACCTGTGCAGCAGTTCCCCACCGGGCTCCCGTTCCCGCCTCCTCAGTTCTTCCCTGTAACAGCAAGAGCAGAAGTTGTTTGTCTCGGGGTGTCCATAGAAGCTGCAGTTCGGTTGTTTGCATTTGGTCTGGGTTGGGGGAATCCCCCGGGGACCTCCAGCCCATCCATCTGGCTCAGGGGGCTCTCTGTAGCCGTTGCTATAGGAATCAGCCACACGGAACTGGGGTGGTAACAAGGCACCCCTGTGAACTCCATCTTTGCCTGGCTCCAGAGATGGGATGTTGTCCTGGTGGGGGTAGGGTCGCCCCGGAGGGTACTGTCTGGGGAAGGTGGCATATGGTGGAAGGCCGCCTACACATGGACCCCCTGCCAACTGCCTCCGGGGCTCCTGGCAGTGGACTCCACCGCCACTGGGTCGAGGGATAGTAAAGCCCCCAGGGTAACCAGTAGAGAATGCCAGTGCCTTGGACTCTGCTGGGGAGTCACTGGGCTGGTCCTCTCCACCATCTGGCTCTGGCTTTTTGGCTGGAGGAGGCCCACTAACTAACCCTCCATTCATGATCTTCCTTTCAGCTTCCTTCTGCTTCTGCTCTGCCAGGAATCTCTCCTCAGCATCTGCAAGGTAGCGCTGGATCATCTCCTCCTGATATTGGTGCCGGTGGCCCATCTTCAGGGTTCCAACAAAAATAAATTTGCCCTCCCCTTGCATTGCGACCCTCATAATGCTCAGGCTTTGCATCACCTCCTGGCTATACTTGCTCCCTCCATTGCCAACAGACTCAGACGAGGGCTTCTCCGACGCCGGCCCATCCCCAGCTGCCTCCTCCTTGCTGCCTTTCCAGCTCTTCAACGAATTGTTGTTCTTCTTTTTCTTCTCCAGTGTTTCCGCACCACTGCTCATTCCAGACCCACTCCCCAGCCCTCCAGGCTTGGGGCTCTTGCTGTGCATCAGGCCCCCCATGTTCTTCTTAAGCTTGCTACCCAGGGTTTTGCCAAAGCTGCCCAGTTTGTTAGCCACAGAGTCTGCTCTCTTCTTGTCCTTCTCTCTGTCTCGCTTTGACTTCTCCTTCTGCCTGTTGCCCTCATTGCCTGTAGAACTGCTGCCAACTGACTCCTTGTCCGATTCCCCAGACTCAGGAGTGGACCTGGGCTCGTCTCCAGCTGAGGCTGTGGGGGACTCAGGCTGGGCCAGAGGAGCCTGTAAGAGAGAACAGCATTGACTGTTACCTCATTGGGCTGGTGTGAGGAAGCTCCCACAGACATGGAACCTATCTAACAGCTTACAGGGCTTCCTGTTGCCCCTACCATAGGGACTGACCTATAAAAGACTGACAAAAAGGGGTAGTATCCTAGATAGTGTTTTGCCACCTTGAAATATGTTAGGGTCATCTGGGAAGAAGGAATGTCAGTTGAAGAGCTGCCACCATCATTCTGGCAAATAGGCAAGTCTGTGGAACCGTTTCTTGGTCAGTGTGATTGATGTAGGAGGGCCCAGTCTTCTGGGTAGGTAGTCTTGGGTTGTGTAAGAAAGTGGGAGAACAGGCTAGTGAGCAGCACTCCTCCATGGCCTCCACTTTAGTTCCTGCCCCGGCTTTCCTCAATGACGGTATCAGAACATGTCCATCAGGTAAACCCTTTCCTCTCCGAGTCACATTTTTGGTCACCATCTTTACCGCAGCCACAGGAAGCAAACTAGGACAGGTGGCAAGTGTACCATGAACTTCATCTGTGGGGTGACTATCTAGCTCCAGAGAAGGGCTACTGACATGACAAAGGTTACTCAAGAGGCCTCGGTCCTTCTCTTGGCCCGTGACACCACGGCCCAAGAATGGATACTTATCTAACTCACTCACTGACGTCCCATCTCCTTCTATAATATGGAGATCTAAAGGGGGCCTGAGTGTTTCACAGCAACAAAGCACTGTATGCATAGCCTCGGGGTCAGTAGAGGCCTTCCTTCCTTCCTTCCTTCCTTCCTTCCTTCCTTCCTTCCTTCCTTCCTTCTTCCCTTCCCTTCCCTTTTCTTTCCTTTCATTTGAGACAGGGTTTTGTTACACAATCCAGGGTAGCCTAGAACTCACAATTCCCTTGCCTCAGTTTCCCAAAAATACTGGGACTAAAGTGTTTGCTACTTTGCCTGGCTGGAAAAACATTTCTGCAGATACAAGTATGTTCATTATTACAAGTCTGTCTGTGTTAAATTCTGTTCAGAATTAATTTCAAGGAAGCCTGGGCTAACCACAAGCACCCAAGCCTGAGCACTGCTTTTATACATTCCACACTCCAGAGTTCATAGCTTTGCCTTTGTTCCTGAACTCATGACCAGGAACTCTTTGGCATTCTCTTTCTAGTACTCAAAGCAGATCTATCCACAGAGTGAGGGGCACAGATACAGAAATGGCAATCTCAAGCTAAATGTCAAGAACAAAAGAAGAAAGTTTCATAAGGAATGTAATTAGTATTACAAAGCAGAGTCTCGGGCTAGGCATGTCACTCAGTGGTGAAACACATGCCTAACAAACAGGTAGAGGTCCTGGATTCACTCTCCAGATAGATAGGGTCAAATAATAAAATAAAGTAAAAAAGAAGGCAGAGTGTGACTGGAGACAGGTGGGCCACAAGGAGGGCATGCTCTCACATCGTCATAAAGTGCACTACAACAGACTCCGCGCTGAGCCCATGGGCTGCCCTGTTTTCCCTGTCACTGGCAGCCAGGACACACAGAGGGCTATGGGTGGGGACAGCCTTCACCTGTGCGTCAGATGACAGCGGGATCCACTTCACATTCATATAGATATGCAGCAGATGTAATTTGACCTCCAGGGACAGAGTTACACTGTGAAAAGGAGGGAAGAAAATTAAACAGCTATGACTTCAAAGGCAAGCAGTCCTTTAGAAAGGACTCAGCAGTGTCCAGAGACCACATATCACACAGCAGCCACTGTCACTGCTGTGACATTACTTAGCAGAATCTGACAATCAGGTGAGGACTACAGCTTTTGGTTTTCTTTTTTGTTTTAAAAAAAGGGGCAGCCGGGCGTTGGTGGTGCACCCCTTTAATCCCAGCACTCGGGAGGCAGAGGCAGAGGCAGGCAGATCTCTGTGAGTTCGAGGCCAGCCTGGTCTACAGAGTGAGTGCCAGGATAGGCTCCAAAGCTACACAGAGAATCCCTGTCTTGAAAAACAAAACAAAAAGAAAGAAAGAAAGAAAGAAAGAAAGAAAGAAAGAAAGAAAGAAAGAAAGAAAGGAGCTCACTATGTAGTCTGTGCTGGCCCTGAACATGCAGTGATTTCCCTGAGCGCTAGGTGAGGTGTGGGCCATCATGCCCAACTCTAAGGCTTTTAAAGTACTAGACTTTAAATTCAAACCTTTTAGCCAGCTCCCAAAGTCGCAAAGGCCCCCAAAGGGAAGCACTGGGGTAAGAGGTAAGGGGCTCGAGTTTATAGCCACATCTCTCACATCTCTGCAGGCATGGAGGGGACATGCCACGGGACACTACCAGAGCACAGGAGGCAGCTCTGAGATGGGGGTGAGAAAGAACGCAGTTTCCTTGCTATCTAAATGCCAGAAAGATGAAATTTAAGAGCAGACTAGTTTGGTCACTTGTTTAAAACTCCTCTGACTTTGGCTTAGAATCAAATGGGACTTGGTTGTCTTGCTTTTCTGACCACTGTTTTGGGGATTCTGGGATGTATAGGTCAGGAACACTCACCCCACTCTAAGAAAAGAAGACAAAGCAGCTGCAAGACCCCAGTGTCCCAAGGCCCAGCCTGTCTTCCCTCTCTCCACCTTCCCAATAAACCTAGACCACAGATGTGACTGCCCTACGCTGAGCTAAGAAAGAAGGGTAGGTGCAAGGCTACTGCACGTGGAAGGGATCTCAGGTACAACGCATATGGAAAAGCTAAACTTGCCTCACCTGGCCAGTCGAACATTGTCACTGTCATCTTTGCCCCACTCCCAGCCCTTTCCTGGGTCCACAGCAAAGTGCAGGGGCAGCAGCTTATGCTCTGAATCTGTGAGCGGGATCACGGCTGGGGAGGGAAAAACATGTATCAGGAAGTCTTCCTGAGAAGGGCAGAAAGCAAATGAACATGCACTGACTTCACTAAACTCACTAAACGTGGGCCTATGACTGACTGTAGTCAATTCACCCTCAATTCTTAGAAGTGAATTAACATTAAAACCAATGGACTCCCCTTACCACCCAGTACACAATTTAGCCTATTAATCTCCTGGACTCCTACCAGTGAACCAGCCTATTTTCCACAGACAGGTGTAGAATGCAGCCCTTAGAAGGCCAGCACCTTAGTACAGACCTTTACTCTAGAACAGGGACAGACACACCTTTTTCAAACTCTTGGTAATATTGTATAGCATGGTTTAAAAACAAAAACCAAAAAACCCAAAACTGGCAGAGTCTGGACTTTCAGTTTCCTCCTTCTGAGCTATCATTTCCACTTCTGAGCAAAAATAATACAGAACAAAAACCAGATACAGACACTGGACCCTCACCTTGTTCCTTGGCACTGTCCTTCTGCTCCATGGACACAAGCGCAGAGAAGTGGGCCTGGTCATAGGCGAGCACCAGAGGGGATCGGTGGCACTGGCTAGCGGGGACCTCCAATGGGAGGTAGATCCCTCCAAACGGAATAGGGGCAAATGCTGCAGGAAATCATAAAGGTTGTTATTACTAAGGCTAGGCTCTTGCACAATTCAGTCTCTCTACCCCACTTCTCTTTTTTTAAGATTTATTTTTTATTATTTTAAAGCATGGGTATTCGGTGTCTTTGTGTGGGGCATGCACACAAGTATGTGAACGCCAGGTCGCCTGGAGAGGGAGTTACAGACAGCTGTGACTATCCAATGGAGGTATTAGAACTAATCCTGAGTCCCCTGCAAGAGCAGTTCAAGCTTTTAACTGAAGCCATCGCTCTAGCCCCTCAATCCCATTTTTGGGTTGAGCACCCCACCCCAGTTAATCCCAACAGCTTTCATTTGAATCTCCTGAGAATTTTCCTCTGTCTTCCTGCTATGTTCAGTTTCTATATTCAGGACGTCCTGGGGTAGAATACTGACTCACCTTCCCCTCCAGAGTCCCTCAGCATGGTGTCTGCTACGACCACGATGGGCCTCTTGAGCACATGAGCAAGGACAAAGACGTGGAATTCCTCCAGGCTCTCATACACCGGCTCCTCGGAACTCTCCACTCTACAGTTACAGGGGAAGAGAATGGAGGAGGCGCAGTGGAAGGGAGAGGGAGAAACAAAACAAGAGTCCTGAGACCAGTTCCAAAGTGAGGGAAGACAACACCCTGCAGATTATTTTGTGCCATGTGGTTGGCTCTACTCCCACTTTACCAATTGGGAAACCCAAGAAAAAGCTCTGGGGGTGAAATGGTGTCACAATGTGGAAGTAAGGGACTGGGGGCATAGACAGAAGCGAAGCCTCCTTGTGACTGTTTTCTGACCTCTATGCTGTGACTGCACAGGAGCGCTGGCTCGCCGCTTCCCCGCCCCCCCCCCCCACACACACAACATGAAGACTAAGCAGTCTGCAGGTGATCCCCATCTCTAATAGTCACCCTTAACACTCACCTCCCACATGTCTGTATCTAAGAGTGAGATACACAAACTCACAGCTTCATCCTGCTTTCCTGAGCCACCACAACCCACACAGCATGAATGTCTTAGGAAAGAAAACCTCCAAATTCCTCCTCTTGTTCTCTTACTTAAAGGCAGCCTCACCACTACTCAGTAGCTTAACTAAAGTTTGTAAAATCTGTTCTTTTCCTTACTTGGCTTCAACTGCTCACTGGCTGGATCTTGTATCTCCTGCATATCTACCTGCCACTCTGTTTATTCCCACAGCCCTGACCCAGATTGTTTCTAAAACCTCCTCTACTCATCACCTGCCTGGGTGTCTGTGTACTCATCTGCACAATTTCACTCATGAATCTCACACTTAAACTCCAATGGTCCTCCTCCATCTCTGAACACTACTCAACACGGGGGGGGGGGGGGGTCTGTTAGAAACTCAGATGTCTGAGGTTTACCTCACTCCACCTCAGCTGGAACGTCTTGTGATACAAAAGCTCAAAACTCTGCATGTTAAGTAATCAACCCAGAGTATAACGGGGGTTAGGGACATAGCTCAGTGGTACAGGATATGCTTAGCATGCTCGAGACTCTGGAGTCAGTCCCCAACAGCAGAAAAAGAAAGAAAATGACACTAAACCCACAGGAATCCATCGCCCATCTTCAACAGTTATAAATACTTTGGCAATTTCATTTCACCTACACCTCAATCTAATTGCTTATCCCTTCCCACCTGCTGCATTATTCTAAAATAAACCCATTATTTCATCTATACATATTTTCATTTATGTGTACAAAAAGGACTCCTTTTGAAGGCAGAAGACATAGCTCAGCAATCAAGAGCAGTGACTGTTCTTCCAGAGGACCAGGGTTTAATTCCTAGCATCCACATGGCAGTTTGCAACCACCTGTAACTAGTTCCAGGGAGTCTGACTTCCTCTTCTGGCCTTTGCTGACACTGCACATGTTACAGACACAGGTGCAAGCACACATACACACACTCGTGTAGACACACACACACACCAACTAAATTTTAAAAGGACTCCTTTAAAAACAAACAACCGCAATACCTTTTAAAAACACACTTAAAAATGAAAGCATGTAGATACTGTTCATTTCCCCAATCCTCTTCTCAATGCCCACACATTGCAATTAATATGCTTTGAGTGTCCTTGTTCTGTTAAGTTTCCTGTTCCTTTTCATTTTCCTTGTAATTTATTTACTTGAGATGCTCAGCCACTTAACCTAATGTTTTCCAAAGCTTACACAGGACACAGGCTGGACTCTTCACATGGCCCAAAAGAAAGCTTAGCATGGCAAACAAATGAGAGCTGCCTGCCCCCATCAATCTCTCCGCAGCCTACTTTCCAGAGATACACTGTGCTGCTACACACCTCTGTGCCCTTGCCATGGATTCTCTCTCTCCTTCCAACACCCTTTTAGCATAGAGGTCTAGATTTGGGGCTCACTCAGTGAGAACATCTCAAAGATGACCCCTGTCCCCCCACTTAGACCCACTTACCCACCACCACAGGCTCCATTGGTACCTAGATGCATTCTGGGTTCACTTGAGGCAAGCTTGATCAATTCATTCCATTCCTTCTGCCATTCATCTTCGGTATACACCAGTCCTGACTATGAAAGATATTGTGCAGTAATGAAGACACACTGGGTAACCAGAGGTTAAGTTCTAAAAGCAATGCCCATCCCAACTCTCCCAGTGTTACGTCCACTCTCTATTCCCTTAGCATTTGGTTTACACTTGCACTCAATCAAATTTCTTCTCCTTTTCAGGGTCAAGACCCATAAAATAGGTTGGCTGGTTGATTGGTTTCTAGGCAGGGTCTCATTCTGTAGCCCTGGCTGTCCTGGAACTCCCTATGTAGATCAAGCTGGCCTGCCTTGGCTTCTGCAGTGCTGGGACTAAAGGCATGTGACACCATGTCACATCTTGTTTCTTTCTGCGACAGAATCTTGTGTATGGACATTGAACTGGCTATGTCCTGAGGCTGGCCCTGCAATGCTGGTCCTCCTCATCCATCTCCCACTGCTGGGATCACAGGCACATGCTTCCACATCTAGTAATCTCACATTTCTTAATCTATTCCTGTTCCACTGGTTTAAACCTGACTCCTACTTCTGCTCTCTACACTACTACCCATCCGCACAAGGTGCTTCACCTGCTGACTAAATTGACAGCCAATGCACTCTGGGGTTTGGGCAAAAGCGCCTTGCTTCCCTCTGGGTGATCTCTTTGCAGGCTGCAATCATATTTACTCCACTTATGTGCGCAGGACGCTAGGATCAACCCTCTCAAGCCCACAATTCCTTTTCATTTCTATGTTTATATATCCAGCTGTCTGGCAAAAACTGAAACCTATCCAAAGCGACTTTAATTCTAAATTTTAGAATTTAAAATTAAGCCCCTGTCTCTTCACATACTCATTCTTCCTATATTCTTACCTTATCAAACAGCACCCATGGCCACCCAAACACCCAGGCTAAAAGACAGGGAGTTACCTGAGAATTCTCTTCTTTCACTCATCCCACACCTGGATCTCTCTCTCTCAACAATTACTAAGTGTGAACTGCATGCACGTCTCTGGCTTTCTGAATTTTTCAGACCCATTCCTATTAGGCTATGGTATTTTTCTCCCAGCGATCAAAATCTAATGGTTTGTTTCCTGATAACAGTCATTCTAAGAACCTTAACTACCCATGCATGGTATACAAAGCCTACCTCCTGCCCCACCCCTGTCTCTGCATGGGTCTCCTCTCTATCAGAGCTGTTGCTGACAGACGCTGCCTTATACTCTGACTTTTTCCATAAGTTATTCCCACTGCCTGCAATGACCACTCCCTATGCACCTGGTAAACAAACCCTCAACTTTCATAGCAAAGCTCTCCTCTGAGGAGTTCTCTTAAGCCTACCAGCAGGTTAGCCACTCCTTCCTCAACTACTCAGTAGAACTCTACTATAGACATCATATCTGAGTCAGGTGTAGTGACGCACACCTCAGCATGTAAGAGGCAGAGGCAGGCAGATCACTGATAGTGCCAGGCCAACCAGGGCTACCAGTAAGACTGAAAAAACGAAAGAAAACAAGACACCACATCTGGTCTGTTTTGCTCTATTTCTTTAGAGGTCCATTTTCATTCTATTGCTCTACAAGAAAGAATCATGTTTTATGTAACACGCCCAGTGCCTATTATGTGATCAATCAATAAATCCATGCTAAATGAAGTTACAGTTTTTATTAAAGGATTGTGTATAGTAATACAAATAATTTGCTCTGTCTTCTTGCTTTTTGAGACAAGGTCTCACTGGGTAACTCAGTCTGGCCTTAAACCACACTAACCCTCCTGACAGATGCCTCCACATCCAGCCAAATAACTTTAAGATATACTGGCTTCAGGGGATGGGGATGAGCTTAAGTGGCAGAGTGCTTGCCTAGCGTGCAGGAAACCCTGATTTTGATCTGCAGCATCAGATAAACTGGGTGTGGTGGTACTCTCCAATAATCATGAATAGTCCTGGTGTTCAAGTGCAAGCAGGAAGATGAGGTTAAGGTCATCCTCAGCTACAAAGTAAGTTGGAGGCCAGACTGGGCTAATTGAGGAGACAGGGAAAGGGAGAGAGAGGGGGAGGGGGAAGGGGGAGGAAAAGGCTTTAGGATATGTGGTGATTTGAGAGATAAGTTTATCAGTAATTTTTATTTGGCATTAATGTTTCATTGCTCAGCTACACCCTGACAATATATACAATCACACAAGGAACATGAATGAGCAGCAGCAGAACAAATGTCATGAAGGCTACAGCTACTGTGAGAGTACCCCATGTTAATAAAAGACAAAGCAATTTGCAATTTGTGAAATATTCTTACAGATTTCATGTAAAAATAAAAAGGACAATGCAAAAGTTATATATGGAGTGCTCATGTCATTTTGATACATTTTGATATCCAGGAAGGACCTCTCTTTCCTCCTCCCCTGGCATCTATTCCTAGTGGTTTTTGGCTTTTTGAGACAGAGCTTTTTTGTGTAGCCCTGGCTGTCCTGGAACTCACTTTGTAGACCAAGCTGGCCTTGAACTCAGAGATCCGCCTGCCTCTGCTTCCTTAGTGCTGGGATCAAAGGTCTGTGCCACCACTGCCTGGCTTTTTCTTTTTTTAATATTAATTTTATTAGCTGGGTGGTGGTGGCGCACACCTTTAATCCCAGTACCCAGGAGGCAGAGGCAAGCTGATCTCTGTGAGTTTGAGACCAGCCTGGTCTACAAGAGCTAGTTCCACGACAGCCTCCAAAGCCACAGAGAAAACCCTGTGTCGAAAAACCCAGAAAAAAAAAGATTAATTTTACTGGTTCCCCTGGAACTGGCATTATGGACAGCTGTGAGCCATCGGTTCTCCTCTACAAGAACATGTACCTCTAACAGCTGAGCTACCTCTCCAGCCCCTCCGCTTCCTGTTTTAATACATACAGCCACTAGGTGGCAGACACTCCTAAACAAGTTTTACCATCAATTTCAACACAAATCAAGGAGGCCCAGGAAATGAAAACTAATTTGAGTTTTGGTATCATAGAATTCAAAGCATCTCAGATCATCACCTTCTTGTCTCTTTCCTGCTCCCAAGGTAAGGGATGAAGCCCTCAAAGTTCAAGCATGATACACCTCCAGTATGAGACTTTTACTATACCAACCAAAGGAGTGAAAGTAGCCCCTTCGGTAGCCTCTATTTTCTGTACACATGTGCCCCAGAAAGAAGGGAAGAAAACATAGGAAAGAGCTTAGGCACTTCTGGTTCTTCTGCACAAACACTTTTATAAATCTAACCCTATTTTTAAAGTAACTATAATAGAGTTAATCATCAGAATTGAGCACACTTATTTTACTTCTACTGTCATCCCACTTAATACCTGCCATGCTCTGGTGAGATCTTTCCTTGTCCATGGTGTGGTCAAAGCTGAGGTTCAGCTATGACCTACACTCAGCAACCAAGGCAGAGCTGATTACTAATTGGGTGGAATTGTAAATCATAAGCCAGTTTGGATCAAGCTCAGAAAAGGCAGCTTTCTGCAAGGCCCACCCCAGCTTTGGGTGACAATAAAGATGCCAATGGTGGCAGCAGTGCACACCTTTATCCCGTCACGCAGTGAGTTCGTGGCCAGCCTGGTCTACAGGGTAAATACCAGGACAGCCAGAGCTGTGCAGAGAAATCTCCATCTCAGAGGAGGAAGGGAAAAAAAAAGATTGTCAACTTGTGCTTTTGCCCCTATGGATTCTATCTTTGGAGCAAAAATGGTTAATCCAGGAAATGTCTATGATTCCCCGAGATCTGCCTGCCTCTGCCTCCCAAGTGCTGGGATTAAAGGTATGTGCCACCACTGCCCAGTTTTGTATGATTCTTTTTCAAAGATTTATTTTTAATCCTTTGTCTCCATTAAGTCATATAAATGTGGATGCTCACAGAAGCCAGAAGAGGGCATTAGATCCTCTGGAGCTGGAGCCACCTGATGTGGGTGTTGGGAACCAAACTCCTATCCTCTGTAAAAGCAGCAAATGTTCATAACCCCTGAGATTCTCTCCAACCCTCAGACAAACTACTCCACACCACCCTACTTGGAACGGTCTGTAACAAATGAGTTCTTTGCTTTAAAGAAACACTATACGTTGTGTGTGTGGATGTGCGTACATGCCTGTCTGGAGGCATTAAGTTGATGTCCAGTGTCTTCCCTGATTGATCTCTTTATTATGGAGACAGAATCTTACTGAACCTGCAGCTTGCTGAGCCCAGCAAATCTACTGCCCCTGCCACCTGCTCTAGAGTCAGTCCCATCTGGTCTCCTGAGTGCTGAGGTTACAAGTGATAACCAAACCTATGTGGCTTTAATGTGAGTTCTAGGAATCTGTTGGTCCTCATGCTTATGTGCCAAGAGCTATAACAGGAAACACTGAGCCCCAAAATGACATAAAACTTTATTTTAGCTGGATAGTGGTGGTGCACGCCTTTAATCCCAGCACTCGGGAGGCAGAGGCAGGTGGATCTCATGAGTTCGAGGCCAGCCTGGTCTCCAGAGTGAATGCCAGGACAGCTAAGACTACACAGAGAAACTCTGTCTCAAAAAAACAAAAACAAAACAAAAAAACCCTATTTTAGTTCTGTATTATTACCAGTTAAAATGGAACAATGAAAACTGGGGGTGGGGGAAGACATGGGAAAACAAGAAAGCCTCTGAAAAGATATTACCATATCTGATATCAGAAATAACTAGTCAAAGCATGGCCAAACAAAACAAAATACCCAAAGACAGGAACTATACAGAGAGCCCAACAGTAAACACTTGCTGTTCTTGGAAAGGATCAAGTCTAGTTCCCAACACCAACACTGGGCAGCTCACAACTGCCTGCAACTCCAGTTCCAGGAGGACCAATATTTTATTCTGTCATCAAAGGCACTTTTGTGCACATGTACATGCTCAAGCACATACATACATAAATAACACAAAGAAAAGGAAAGAAAAACTAAGGAAACAGAAACAAGGAAGCCTGTTACTCTATATGAATGTATAATGCCATTCTTACAGGAACCAGTCACCCTCTTCTATAGAGAAGCACACAGGAGGGCTGGAGAGATGGCTCAGCCGTTAAAGGCTAGGCTCACAACCAAAAATATAAGAGAAGCACACAGGAAACATACCAGGCTCTGTGGAGCATATGTCACTTTGCACTGTGTGCTTAAAGAAAGCAGCTACCTCTATAATATACACCAAAACAGGCAAGGCTGCCTTTCAGTGAAACTTTCTAACACAAACTAAGAAAACAGTTGTAATTTTCCCAATTCCAGGTGTGGAGGTGGAACATAAAAATCCATCATTACTTTCTTGCAGGCCAGAAAAGGGCAACAGATCTCATTACAGATGGTTTGTGAACCTCAATGTGGTTGCTGGGCATTGAACTCAGGACCTCTGAAAGAACAGTCAGTGCTCTTAACCGCTGAGCCATGTCTCTGGCCCCTCATCATTACTTTCTTATATAAAAGTAACCATTATACCAGCCAAATCCCTGAACAGTAATATTTAAATTCAATTTAACAAGTACCATTTTATATTCTTTAATCAAACCAAAGCTAAGTATATGAAAAACAAACTTGTAGAATATGAAAAACATTCAAGCATTTACACAAGAATTAAAAACATGGGTGGCAAGTAGTTAAGGCACATGTAATAAATAAATAAATAGTTTTTTGTTTTGTTTTGTTTTTTTTAGAATTAAAAACAAGCTGGAAATAGTGATTTACCCATATCCCAGCAATTGGGAAGCTGAGGCAGAAGGACTACTGCAAATTCAATGCCAGCCTGGACTATGTAGTAAGTTCCAGGCTAGCCTGGGTTAGAGTAAGAGCCTGTCTAAGGAGAAAAGGGAAGGGGAGGGTGAGAAGGGAAGTACAGGGAAGGGGAGGGAGGAAGGAAGGGGAGGGGAGAGAAGGGACTCAAAAGTAATCTAGAGCTGGTGAGATAGCTCAGCAGATATAGGCATTTGCCACCAAGCTTGATGATCTGAGTTTCAATCCTTGGAATCCACAGAGTGGAAGGAGAGAACCAACTCCCACAAGTTGTGCTCTGACCTTCACACACACACACACACACACACCACACACACACACACACACACACACACACCACAACACACACACACACACACACACACATCACACACACACACACACACACACACACACAGGCACACCACATACACTGTAGTAATAATGCATGTACCACCCCCAACAAATAAATGAATAAATAATCTAGCCTTATAATAAAAAACAAACTACAAAAATCCTATGAATATTATCAAAGCTCATTAAAACAAAAACAGAAAGAAAACCCTCCACTAAGAACTACTGAGTATCTGTAAAAGGCTTGACAGAAAGCACAGGTTTCTGTCGCAGGTAGAGGTTGGTGTCAGCTGATCAGAAGGTGCTTGGCCTTCAGCATCAGCTGCATTTTCCTCAATTGTCACGAGGACACAGGCAGATACAATCTTCAGCACTGGAGACTTTGGAAACAAGGTGCTCCCACCCAAGCTCACCCACCTCTTTATTCTGCTGTGTCTGCTGCCACCTCCAGCGCCTTTTCAATGCCTCCTTCTCGACACCCTTCTCCATCAGCGCATACAGAGCTTTCCTCAGCACCAGGTCTCTGTCGTGGAAACCCCACATCCCTGTGGGGAGAAAGCAGGCAAAGGGCACTTTGTCTTCATGGAGCTCCACTTACTAATCAAGCCTTTGTTTTGTGGTGACAGGAATCAAACCCAGGGCCTCAAAAAAGGCTGAGCGATATTTCCCAAGCTCCTGAGAGGAAGCTCTCCTCAGCAAATCTAACAAACCAAACACAACAGCTAGTAAGACTGGTATAGCACCACACAGCCATCAGCACCAGAGCTCATGAAATGGCTAGAAAATGGGGACCCCTTCCAAAGCTAAGAACAAATATACAGAGCTGTGAGTAGAATAAGTCACAGTGTCACAAAGGCCAACCAGAAGAATAATTAGGTATAATTTTGCCACTATACATGTATATAGCCACACAAATTTTGCTTACTATGCTCATTACTCCTAGGGCTCAGCTTAGAGTGGAGCTAAACTAAGCCTGTGCTAAAGACAGCCAGCCAAGGCAAGGCTCTCCCGGACCCCGAAGCCTTGCTGTGAACCATCCCTTCACCTGAGATCAAGAGTGCCGAGATGAAATATCCCCCACGTGCTACTCCAATCAACTGCTTTCTTTCTACAGGGGAGACTCACCAAGAGAGGCTGCATGCAGCAGGCAGTTCCCATCTCCAGTAGTTGCTAAAGGAAGCAGCCTCTGACAGGCGGAGTCCACACTGACCCACCAATTTAAACGCCCTACAGACATTGACAGTGGGAGAAAAGGAGAGAAGTGGATTAGAAAAACAGCCCAGAATAAAACTTTTTTTTTTTTTTCTTGAGACAGGGTCTTGCTACACACACACACACACACACACACACACACACACACACACACACACCAGGATGACTTTGAACTCATGACCCTTTTGCCTCAGCCTCCCAAATGAGATACTACATGCTTTGTATTATTGTTGTTGTTATTATTTTGAAACATGGTCTCATGTAGCTGAGACTGACCTTTGAACTCACTAAGTAGCTGAGGCTGGCCTTGAACTCCTAATACATCTGCCTCTATATCCTTGGTACTGAGATAATAGGAATATAGCATTAAACACAATCTCTGTGACTCTTTACATCTTCTTTACTTACAGTTAGAATCTGTCAAGCATGACTGGTTAGATCAGTGAACTTAAAGAAGGACAGTTTTGTCTCATGGGATCATTAGACAATGTATGAAGATATGTTTGTCACAATTGGTGGGAAGGTACATACTTCTGGCATCTGTACACAGAGACCAGAGAGAGCATCATCTTATATTCTAGATTTAGAATATAAGATATTCTTTTATTTAGAAAATAAGATAATTCTCAAGGCAGCTTGCACAACAAAGAATTATCTAGCATCAAAAGTCAATAGCGCCCAGGCTGAAACTGTTGGCTACTTTGTTTGACTCTGAATCCTTCACTCTTGCAGGAAGACCGGTAAATACAATAGCAGCAAAGCTCAGCTTAATTGAATCACCAACAAAAGAAAAACTATGCAAGGTATATGTCCTGTATCATTTACATATATGATAGCACTCAGCAGGTGTGTGGTGTGACTTTAAAGTTATAAGCAAAAAGAAAAAGTACATAAAACACCCGAGTAAACTAGACAACTACCAATCCATTATTTACAGGAGGAAATTATTTTACAAATGACACTTAAAATTTTGTTTTCTTGAGCAATTAAAAAGTCTACAAAAGGTTAAAAGGGGCTTATAATTTCACTAGCCCAGATAACTTGCTAACTTCTAAAAAGAGTTACAGTTAATATAGATGGATACAAAATGAAAAGGCTCCCTTTCTGTGCCCCCACTTCCAACCTCCAATCTTCCTTCCATTAGAACTTAAAAAAAATTTATATTGTCAGGTGTAGATTAGAAGAAAGGACATAGGACACGTAGGATTTTAGTTGGGAGGGTGGTAGGGGAGGAAGGGAGGGAGAAGGGTACTGGGATTGTCATGTAATTCAATCTTGCTTGTAATTCAAATATATAAAAAATTTTTAAAAATTATATTTATTTACATTATGTGTATGAGTGTTTTATCTGCATGTATGTCTATGTCCCATGTGAATACCTGCTGCCCTCAGAGGTCAGAAGAGGGCACTGGATCTCCAGGAACTAGAGTTATGGACAGCTGTGAGCTGACATGTGAGTACTGGAAATAAAACCTGTGTCCTCTGGAAGAGCAAGTGCTCTTAATTGCTGAACCATCTCTCTAGCCCTGCATGGCTTTTTTGAGACAGGGTCTCACTACGTAGCCATGGCTACCCTGGAGCTTGCTGTGTAGACCAGGTAGACCAGACTGGCCTCAAACTCCTAAGAGATCTGCCTGCTTCTATCTCCGGAATACTGAGATTAAATAAAGGCATACAGCACCAAGCCTGGGCTTTCAATCTCCACCACCTCCACGAGGATGTTTTAATACTTAAGTTTTTCCCAGAATTTCCAACTACCATACTGTTTTACATTGGCTGATTTTTTAAAATTACATTTCTTTAACGTGTACGTGTATAAGCAATGGCTCGAATATGCGTGTCACGGTGCCTATATGGGAGTGAGGAGGCAACCTGTGGGAGTCAGCTCCCTTCTTCCGAGATGTGGGTCCTGAGGATCAAACTCACCGTAAGCCTTGGTGGCAGATGCCTTTAATCACTGACCTATCTTGATGACCCAAATTAATTTTAATGCTAATTTAAAAAGAACCCAATTGTAAAGGTAAATAAATCTGGGGGAAAGATTCATATGAATAGATGTGTCTTTCAGTGTATCATCTACAGCCATCATCTTCTATGTTTGCAAAGGTGCTCCACAGCCATTATAATAGTCATAATTGTTCATATATTGGTTTTTGGGTATCAATTAGTAAACCCTTTACATACGTAACTGGTTTCCCTTCTACTAAACAGGAACTTTCCAAAGTGTCTAATGTTTATTCCTGCTCCTCCCCTCACAGCTGGCTAATTTTTATTCTTTATCTCAGCACATGTATCTGACTGACCCCTATCTTTGACAGCAATCAGATCAGATATTTAAACAAGAGGCTACTAATAAAAGCTGGACCCTGTTCCTGTGGTTGCAGGCAAAGACTAGAGGGGATATGACTGAAGAGGAAACACCCACTGACCTGCCTGTTCCAAGGCGACCAGCATGGACTGCTCAATGAGGTCCCTCTCTATGAAGCTCCGGAAATCTTCCTTGTACACAGTCAGATCTGGAAGCTGGAAGGCACAGATGGGCATTTCCAGGGGGTGCTCACTGCTCCCCCCACCCCCACCATTGGAGGAGACATGGGACCGGGCCAGGGAAACAATGCTGGAACTGGCGTGGGAGATGCCCCTAGACAGGCGTTTTTCTGCAATGAGAAATGGAGTCACCTTAGAATATATGCAACCCACTCTGAGAACTCTCCACAGATGAAGGTGGTTACCACTTGACAGTTTCCAGCCAAGAAAAAACTGTACCTACTTCTGAACTTCATAGTATTCTTTTCTTAGCCAAATACAAATGGGGAAATATACAAAATGGCACTTTTGTAGATTCAGTAATACCAAAAACAAAAACAAAAAAATTCATCTTTCTAACTTTGTCTGGTGTTTCCCTGACTTTCCTTCCCCTATGACATTATCTTTGACTCCCATTTTTCAACATGAGAATGAGCCATTCAGTTAGCAACTGGGTCATTTCTTTAGTAGAAAGAAGAATAAGTAAGAGAAATGGGCTTTCATTAGGCTGTATTTAGCCAAATTAATCACTCCAGTAATCCTTAGGGTCTTAGAGGGTGTAGAAAGGATCTCCATTATAGAAACGAAAATGACATGTCAAGAGATGGTGTCACACGCCTCTAATCCCAGCACTCAGGAGGCAGAGGCAGGTGGATCTCTGTGAGTTCGAGGACAACCTGATCTATAGAGAGAGTTCCAGGACAGAGAAACCCTGTCTGGAAAAACCAAAATGACAGTGTCATCAACAACATCTATATTATTTACTATAACTTTTCTTAGTATTCATATTTATCAGAAATGTACAGAGACAGTCAAATTTTAATATGCCAGAGAATAAAACACAAATGTAAACTGTGCCCCCAAATCATTTCGTTTGTTTTAAGTACACGACACCTGCAATGCCCAGCCCATACAACATTATGAGCAAAATTTGTCAGTGTAATATTACGTGTTTGCACAGCTTGAAGTACATGGGTGACTATCACAAGAGGATAGGAGCTCTAATGCTAGGCAGCTGTCCTTGTCAGGTACTGGCTGGACATGATATAAAGCAAGAGCCGTTAGTTTGGTGGAAGACAGTAAGGAATGAAAACATCCCTAAAGGAGCACACAGACTCTTCCCAATCATACAAAAGCTTAGTCCTCAGTTCAAGCAATACCTTGAATGATGTCATCCTGTCTCTGTAGGATTGGTCGAGAAGGGCGAGTGGGCTCTCTATCAGCACACCCTTTTTCGGGGGTCTTAGAGCAACTAATCCCTCCACTAAAGGGTGGGGACAGGTTCCCAGCATGGACTTGACGTAGCTGTTCAAAATCACTGAGGGCAGCACTCACATCCCAGTTTTTTCCTAACCGGAGAAAAAACAAAAAACATTATATACCCAGGGTGTTGTGAAACTGTGGAAATACATAGGAAGACCATTCTAGTCATCCTAGCACAACTAAGCAAGCTAGGTATGGATGGCAGTACAAGCTTACAATGCTGCAACTCAGGAGGCTGAGTCAGGAGGATCAGTCTGAAGCCAGTCTGGGCTACCTCAGACTCAGTTTCAAACACCTCATTATCAAAAGCAAACCTAGGAATGCTGGGCGGTGCTGATGCACGCCTTTAATCCCAGCATTCAGGAGCAAAAGCAGGTGGATCTCTGAGTTCAAGACCAGCCTGGTCTAGACATGACAGCCAGAGCTACACAGAGAAACCCTGTCTCAAAAACAAAACAAAACAAAATAAATAAATCTAGTAAGAACATACTAATGTACACTACAATTCTCCAGTATGCTGTGTGGCTGTTTCTTCCAAGTTGGGTGTGATCATCACCATCTGACACCCTCTGGCCTTCTTGGATGCTAGGCATGCACACAGCATACATGCATATGTGTCCGACACTCTCTCTCTCTCTCTCTCTCTCTCTCTCTCTCACTCACACACACACACACACACACACACACACACACACACACACACACGTAAAATAAGTCCAGCCTTTCTCTTAAATCCCCTCTTGCTAGGGAGATGGTAACGAGGTCAATGAAGTTCATAAGGTCCTTCCTCTACCCAAGGGTATGTAAGCATCCAACAACTGCTGAGAAGACAGACTTTCTGGTGGTAGAGCTGCCCAGTTATCCACGTACTACCCAAGCTCCTAAAGTAGCCTCAGTAAGCTCTGGTTCAGCAGGCTGGACTCAGGTAAGGTGGCCTCTATGATCTGCTCCCTCTATCAGGGATGGGTACAAATAGATTTCCCCAGAAAAAGTTGTGCAATGCTGTGCCTAACTCACGGTGCTGTCCTGAAGGTTAAATAAGTCTAAAACATGGAGCTTTGTATGCAGAGTCCTACCTACATGCATCTACTACTGCTCTTGTAGTCTTTGTTCTAAGCCTCCAGTTAAACTGTACTAACTACTCATGCTTGCTGATTTAACTCTAACACTGTTCAACCCTTTCTCCACTCTCTGTGCTAGTCTCCACTGGTGTTTTAGTCTCCTTGCTGTTCCTAGGCCACACCAAGACTGCTCCCCACCAGGGCCTCTCCACTGCCTATTCTTATTGCAAAAGAAGACTCTTTCTCTAGTATATCTACATAGATGAATCTTTGTAAACTTCAGGTATCTGCTCAAATACCACATTCTTAGTAAGTCCTACCCTGACTGCCCAGTTTAAAATCATATGTACTTCATCACTCTGTTCATTTTCCAAAACAGTTGTGAGCCAACATGTGAGTACTGGGAACTGAACCCAGCTTCTCTGGAAGAGCAGCAAATGCTCTTAACTACTGAGCCGTTTCTCCAGCTACTGATTTATATCTAAATCCATCAACTTCTCTCCCTCTCACCCACACTGTGGTCTAAGTCACCATTATCTCTCACAGGAATTATGACAATATTCTTACCTATTTTTACCACCACCACCTTCCAATATAATCCTATTGGAATACATTAAACACCGAAACTCTTAAAAACTATTCTTGTTCAACTAAAAACTTCCAGTGAACTTAAGGTATAAACTCCTTACTATGGTCAACAAAGGCTCCCATATTCTGCTTCTTATCCACCTAATCAGCTCCCCATTACTCTTGTACAACTCTTCCCATCTCACTCACTATTGGTTTCCCTCTCCTTTTGGGGTCATCTTGTAAGCTATTTCTCCTGGTATACCTTCCCAAAAAGGCTCCCTGCACTCTGGAGCTAAATCAGATTTCCATCTTTACTTTCATAGTACTCTCATCTTTTTTTTTTTTTTTTAATGCCATGAGTGTTTGTAACATGCAAGAAGTAATTTGTAAAATAATCATCAAGAGTCATAGTTTAAAAAGCTGTCAAGGTTAAAATCCTATGTAACTTACTGAACCTCAGTTTTCAAAATTATACCATGGCAGTTGAGAGAATACATCTCATGTACCTTGCATTAACTGGGTACACTGCACAGACACTGCCACACATTATAAGAGGATGATTACATTTTATTTTTTCTTAATTTTGAGTGTGCTCTTGGGCACCTGTATAGTATACATGTATGGTGTGTGCATACAAGTGTTTATAGAGGCTAAAGCATGTATGTGGTATATAAGTGTGGTGTGTATACACAAGTGTGTAGAGGCTAAAGGTCAAGATCAAGTGTTTTTCGCTATGATTATTTTAGTGAGCTGATATAACTTTCTCCTTGGATTACCTGAACATAAACTCATGGTGAAGAAAGCTCTCCAATACGTACAAGGCGAGAGAGGATTTTGGATTTTAAAACTATAGTGGATCACACAAAGCAGATAATTAGAAGCAACTTAAATAGAGGGCCTATGGTATACAAAATATTTTTCTGATCACCTTAAATACTCCAAATCACCCTAATAGTAAATATGACATTTTGCTTTCTCTTTCTCATCCTCTCCTTACCTTCCAGAAGATCTCGGGCCAGCCCTGGCTCTGCACCTGTGGAACGGACAAAATCCGACAGGACAGCATCCATGTCCAGGGTCATGGGATCATCAAGTACTCTCAGGCAGCAGGATGTGAGCAGAACATAGATCAAAATCCAGGCTTCGCCCTGAAAAGAAGGTAAGCGCCCAAGGCTCAAGTAACTAGAAGAGCATCCTCAGAGCCCAATTTCAACAGTTTCTTAACCAAATGGTAAACTAGTCTGGTTCCTTCATTCTAGTTGAATTTTGAAGCAAAGAAGTTTAAAATTTTTAATGAAGAATCACATTTAATATCCTCATTAACAATTATGTCTTGATGCCTACAATAACCACAAACCACTCTGAACAAAGCTTTCCCTCTGCTACTTATTTATTTACTTAAGGAGGGGGGCACTAGGGATTAAATCAGGGGCTTGCATATACTAGGCAAGTTTGCTTCTCCAGTATAAGGAAAGGAGGCAGCAGATTGAGGCCCTATAAAGCTTCCCAACCGGCAATGCTCCCTAACACAGCACGGTGTTCATTTCCTTCCTGAATGTATTTATTATTAAGGGTTTTTAGGTGGGTTTTTTGTTTTTGTTTTGAAACAATGCCTCATCTTGTAGCTCAGGCTAACCTCAAACTTGTAGCAATCCTCCTGCTTCAGTCTCTTGAATGCTGATATTACAGGCATATGCCATCATGCCCTGGCTTTCCTCTCTAGTTATTTTAAACATTCTCTGTCTGACCTTTGATTTTCACATGTCAAGTTTTCAGAAGTAGGAAGCTGTGTGTCTTCTTTACTGATGTGTCACCGGAATGAATCACTTGACACAGTGCATGGCACATTGGCCCTCAGTAGATACTTACTAAACAAATGACTACTACACAGCAGACTATTTCAGTGCTGACTAATGTTCTCATGCTAGCTGAGAAAACAGGAAGAGTAAAGTGAATGCTGAAACCACTCAAAATAAAATAATAGGCTGCTCAGCACACCTGGGTAGTGAGCCCAAAGGCTCATAACAAAACTAACTTCAGGGACTCAGGAAACAGGCAGAATCAGAAGTGTGCCCCCCCCCCAGGATAAATGAATGCCAGGTAAGTTTACCTGAGGTGGAGGAAATCGCTTCTTTCAGACTTCACTTTAGCAGAAACTATGTCCCTGACCTGACAGCCTGACACCAAGTCAACATTCCTCTGTGGTTAACAATCCCATTAGAGAAAGCAAAAGCACAGTGGACAACAACCTCTGACCAAATTCACAGGGTCTGCAGAAGGGGGCTCATTCATAAAGTGCCCAGGTACCCAGCTGCCCCACTGTACCCATCTTCCCATCTTTTGGAAAAGCCAAAGCCAGAATTCTTGAGAACAACAAGTGACTCAGACAAAACATTCCTCCTAAAACCTAAAGCCTAAGAATGACTCCTGGGCATTTTTTTCTTCACTCCTCTCTTTCCCAGGATACAACTGTTTAGTGGTATGATCTGATCCCAATTTTCTCCATTTCTTAGATATAGTAAGGAAATACTTGTGGGTCATAAAAACTTCTAAGTCTCTAACCTGATAACTGCATTGTTTTGTTGTTGGTAGTTCTTTCAATTTTTGTTTTTTGCTTTGTTTTGATTGTTTTTTGTGTGTGTGTGTGAAAGAGAAGTCATTGCTTCTTACAGTGCTCTAACAATACAAGAAATCAGTAGGTACCAGATATGATTTATTCTATCCCAGCCCAACATTTAGCAAGGTATCTGCAATATAGTAGGCAGCAATAAATACCTGCTGAATAAATTCATTATAAACAAATGTCTAATTTTCATCTGCTTCAATATCCTAAGCACCAACCCAACATTCCTCTGAGGTTGTTAACCTTATTCTACCCCAGAACTACATGAAGAACTTCTGACCAAGTTTTCTAAAAAGTGATTCAGTCCCTTGCAGCTTGTGCTTAAGAATTTAACTTCAAGGTAGGCAATGGTACATGTCTGTAATATCAGCACCCAAGAGGCAGAGGCTGGAAGATTGAGAATTCAAGGCTACAATGAAAGACCCTGTCTCAAAAATATAAGAAAAGAAAATTAAATGCACTCAGAAATCATAGGTGAATGAAAGGCTTTTCATCTCCTAATGCAAGTAAGAATTCTCTCCAAAGCCCATTGCGTTCACCACTTTAGTCACAGGACATGGGAACTGCCTAGTAACAACACATAAATAATCCAAAATCAAGAACCTAACTCCAAAATGAACTTCAATCTTCGCTCTTAAAAAATAAAATAAGACTAATGAGTATGGTGGCTCAGGTCTTTAATCCCAGCTCTCAGCAAGAGGAGGACAGATCTCTGTGAGTTTGAGGCCAGCTTAGTCTACACAGTGAGTTCCAGGACAGTTGGAGCTATGAGACCCTGTCTCGATAGATAGATAGATAGATAGATAGATAGATAGATAGATAGACAGACAGACAGATAGATAATAAATAGGTAGAGATAGATAATAAATAATAAATAAATAAATAAAACCAGGTAAGCCACTTTAACAACCTTTTGAGAGGATGTAGGAAAGACACAAACAGCACTCAGCAAAAAGAAGATCTGACTAAGCCACAGGCACGCAGACAATTTCCAGCCAGACTCAGACTCCTGAAAGAGAGAAGCAAATGAAAACCATAGGTGCTGTGGCATCTGGGATCTCACAGGGTAACAGAAGTAGGTCATTCATTTCAAAACATCTAAAATAAACAAATAACTCATATCTGGAAAGACTGGCTCTTCAGCAAAAATGTGAAGCACCAAAGCAAACTTCTTGGCAGCACACTCTTGTATTTGATTCTCCAGGTACATGGTATGAACTTTGCCCAACAGGTAAGGACAGCCGCTCTTGTTACATCACCACAACACCTGCCTGAAGCTTCTCAAATTCCTAATGGGATATCGAACCAATGACAAAGACTCAGTCTATCTCTTTCTCAGCACACAGGAAGGAAAAACCCAAACAAGAAAACAAAACCCTAAACTTCAACTTTTCAAATAAAGGGAGGCACTCAGTCTTTGTTGATTGTGTGTATAGACAGATTCAGACATCAAAATCATCCCGTTTCCTAGTAAAGGGGTTATCACCAATTACTCAGTCCAGTTTCCAAGTGAATGCAACCTTTGACAGGGAGCTCATCACTTTCAGCTCCAACTGTTACAGTTGTTTTCTTCTAAACAAGAGTCAAGCATATCACCAGGACCCTCCCCTAATACTGTTTGCATAATGGCTCTTATTCTGGTCTATAGAACAGCAAAATTAACAATGATGGACTTTTCAATGGAAAAATATTAAATCATTACTTTACAAAAATACTCTTGCAGCCCAACATCATGACACTGTCATAAGGCAGTCAGTGGCATTTATTTTATAAACCCTTTCCCTGGATCAGTACTTGCTTGTACCTGTATTCATTTATAAATGTTGGTGCTGACCATAACTACAAACTCAGCATGCCACATAAATGAAGTATCTTGCTCAAATTCAATTCTGCCTCTTACCCCTCCTTCCACTTCCATGCTCTTGAAGTGAAGACAGAAACCAAGAGCTAAAAGGAACAAGTTAATATTCTCAGTAGCAGAGCATTCACCCGCACACAAAAGGCCTTGATTCCTAGCAATACCCCCACTCCCCACTGCCACATACTACCTTATTTATTTACTCAACAATGAAAACAAAAAGCCAGATGGAAAAGCATGTCTAAACCTAGAAAGTCTGAACCCATGTCTTCCTGCTAGATCCCACTGTTTCAAAAGGAATTAAGATTGCACATATTCATGTCACTTTATTTCATCCCTGCCAGAGAGGGAGCAGCAAACAAGAACTGGTTAAAGGCCTGTGGTTTTCTCCCTTCAAGTCTTACCATTTCCAGAGAAATTTCAATGCTCAGCTATTATCTGCCTCAAGTCTAAAAATTTTCACCTTCATTGCAACAACTCAGATGCAGACCCTGCCATGTCCTGAAAGCATTTCCCCTGGCAGTCTTAAAATTCAGCATCTTACTCTACAATTTCATCTTCATTTCATTTTGTTGTTGTTGTTTTAAAGACAACGTCTCTACACAGCCCTCAGTGGCCCAAAGCTCCCTCTGAAACCACGCTGGCCTCCAGTTTGTGGTGATCTTCCTGTTTGCTTCCCAGGTTGCTGGGGTTACATGCGCAACTATCACACCCAGCCTCCAGCTCTTCTTTTCCATTCTAACGTACTTTCTTTCTGAGACATCTAATCTCTTAACCACATTATGCATGAGACAATAAAAAGCCCATGGACTGCCAACTGAACATTGGGATACTATGTTCAATAATAAACATGAACAGTGAACTGGACACAATTCCCGTGCTTATAAAACGTCTACACTGAAAAAGAAAAAGTTATAAAGTCATACAGCAGTAAATGCTGGAGATGGCAATGTTACCTCCTGTAAGGAAGGAGGAAAAGCCTCCCATGGCATTGCTGCTTAACTAAGAACAGTGAACAACTGGAGAGACAGACTAGGACAGAAGAATGCTCCAAGGCAAAGAAGCACATACCAAGGCACTGAACCACAGTGAGAGCGGCAGAAAACACAGAGAGGATCTAGTAGACCCTAAAGATGTTTCAGATTTTATTTTAAAAGTATGATAAGCACTGATGTGTCATGAGCATAGGTGGAAAATGATCAGAAATTAGTTATTAAAATAGCAGACTGAAAGGTTTTAAAGACTTTTGTTGTTGTTACAAGCATACTGATTAAGGAGGGAGAACTGAAGTTGCATAGTGGACTTGGGAAAATATTGCTAGAGATATGATAAACTAAGAAAACTGGACACATTCCATTTGTCCCTTCTTGGACAACCGACAGTGAAATCAATGACTTATCATCATTTACATAATTTAACTTGGTGAAAAAACCTAGTTTATTTTTTGAAGATTTACTTACTGTCTACATGTATGTATATATAGTACTGCATGCATGTCTGGTGCTCACAGAGGCTTAAAAAAATGATACTAGATCCCTGGAAAATGGAATTATAGATGGTTGTGAGCCACCATGTGTGGATGCTGGGAACAAACTTAGGCCTTAGCCACTAAGCCATCTCTCCTGCTCAAAACCAAGTTTCTTTATCCTTCTGTTTTATCGACCCAATTTGGATGGCTAGTCCACTCAACTTCTATACCACTAGATGGAGTGACTGAGCAAAGTAAGATCAAATAATTCTGTAGATCACTATGACAAAGTATATTTAGTTTCTTCTTTTTTCTTTCTTTTTCCTTCTTCTCAAGACAGGGTTTCTCTATGAATCAGCCCTGGCTGCCCTGGAACTCACTTTGTAGACCAGGCTGGCCTCGAACTCTGCCTACCTCTCCTTCCTTCCCCAGTGCTGGGATTACAGGTGTGCACTACGACTGCCTGGCTAGTCACCTCTATTTCAACAAAACACTGTAGTCTTTTACTTGACTTTGTTACACCAAGTAATTGTCTCAGGATCATCCACACCTTCACCATTAGCCCCTAGCTTCCTAGCTAAGACCCTATCCCACCTATTCTTAGCAAACGATCTTGCTCCCACTGCACAGAAAGAAAAACAAAATTACAAAGCAAGGCAAGGCAAGGGACTTTCTTCCCTGCCCTTCTTGTACATTTGTGGTGATTTAAGTAAGAATGATACTCCACCCTCCTCCCCCAAAGGCTCACATATTTGAATGTTTAGTCAACAGGGAGTGGTACTATTAAAAGGACTAGGAGGTGTGGCTTTGTTGAAATGTGTCACGGGGGGGGGGGGGGGGGGGGCCTCTGAGGTTTGTTTCAAAAGTCCATGCCAAGCCCAGAGTCTCTCTGTCTCTCCAGCAGTATGGAGCTCTTCAGGTACTGCTCTAGCACCTGTCTGCATGGCATCATGCTCCCCACCATGATAATGGATTAAACCTTTGAAAGTGTAAGCAAGCCTCCAATTAAATGCTTTCTTTCATAAGGGCTGGTTGTTTGGCCACGGTGTCTTTTTATAAGACAACATTATTATCTTCTTCTTGAACAACTTCTTAAATACACTAATTCCCCGATGCTTTCTCTTTTTTCTTCTTAAAGATTTATTTATTTAAAGATTTTATTTATTTATTTATTTATTTATTTATTTATTTATTATGTATACAGTCTTCTGCCTGCATGCCAGCAGAGGGCACCAGATCTCATTCAAGGTGGTTGTGAGCCACTATGTGGTTTGCTGGGAATTGAACTCAGGACCTCTGGAAGAACAGTCAGTGCCCTTAACCGCTGAGCCATCCCTCCAGTCCCCTGATAATATACTTTAACTTAGGCTTAGTTATCATTGTACTCAAATATGCTTCTACAAGAGGACACTGGCACCACACAGGTACCAGTCACAGGTAGCATCACAATCTTCCTTATCATACTCCCCTCGTAGCCTCCTAGGGTACCTTGTAGACTCTGCTTGTTCCTGCACTAAGGTTCAGCCCACAGTTCTAACCATAAGCCCTCTATTTCTTACTCTTTGTGCCTCCTTAAGAAACTTCATTCATGTACCTGCCCACCCAAATGCTGGTAACTTCAAGGTATAAAAAGTCTCGAATTCTTTTTGCCTCATCTGGGAAGTCCCCAAGACTTCAGCCTAGACACATAAAACATTTTTTCTCTCATTTCTGCCTCCATTCTTTCCAACTACCACAGTATTTTCTAATCTAACAAATGGAACATCACTCTAAGCACTAGAGCCACAACCCAGGAAGGCACACTGTGCTTTCCTCTCTTTCCTTATACTCACAGATAACCTTTCAGACAGCTTCCCCCCCCCCCCCTTTTCTTTTGTTTGGTTTTTGAGACAGGGTTTCCCTGTGTAACAGCTCTGGCTGTCCTGGAACTGGCTTTTCATGGGCCACCACTGCCCAGTTAATTTTCTAATTTTCTAATCCAATGTCTTTAACAAGCTTTTACTCTATCTCAAGTTTTGAGAACCAGGATCCAGAAAAGAACTTCCTCTTTCTTTCCACAAATACTGATCAACCTCTATAAGCACCTACTGTAAAGAATTTTTAATATAAATGATATCATATCCAGTGCTCAAAATTCCTCAACAGCTCTCCAATGAGCATTAACCTCTAATTCTGTATATCACAAAAAAAACAAAAGGCCCTTCATGACCTGGCATATTTATCTCCCATTAGTCCCAGTGTGATGTCTGTTTCTCATCTCCATCATTTTGCAGACTGTTCCCCTGCCTGAAAGGACTGCTGGCCCAGCAGGTGAGCTCTCTGCTCATTTGCAAAGCATTCTCTGGAGTCCACTTTCCCCTTGGTGTCCCAACAGAACTTTACCCTCCACATCTATCACCATTTGGTCTGTCTTAGTTGGGGTTTTATTGATGTAAAGAGACACCATGACCACAGCAACAATTATAAAGAAAACATTTAATTGAGGGTGACTCACTGACAGCTTCAGAGGTCCAGTCCATCACTGTCAGGAAGGGAAGCAGGGCAGCATGCAGGCAGATGTGGCGGTGGAGCTGAGAGTGCTACATTTTGCATGCAACAGGAAGTCAACTGTCACACTGAGTGAAGCTTCAGACCTCCAAGTCCACTCCCTCAGTGACACACTTCCTTCAACAAGACCACGCCTACTCCAACAAGGCCACACCTCCTATTAGTGCTACTCCTTTTGGGGTCCATTTCTTTCAAACTACCACATGGTCATACAACACAGATTTTGTTTTATATTTACATGTTTATATCCCCACCAAACAGGAACAATCTGAGGGCAAATACCTGCCTTATTTCTCCTGTGTCCCAACGTACTACCAGATACTCAATTTTCATTCCAATAAATTGAAAATTATTTGTATAATTCCCAACTACAGACAGACGACAGACAGACAGACAGACAGACAGACACACACACACACACACACACACACACACAGACACACAGACACACACACACACACAGACACACAGACACACACACACACACACAGACACACACACACACACACAGACACACAGACACACAGACACACACACACACACACACACACAGACACACAGACACACAGACACACACACACACACACACACACACACACAGACACACACACACACAGACACACAGACACACAGACACACACACACACACACACACACACACAGACACACAGACACACAGACACACACACACACAGACACACACACACACACACACACAGACACACACACACACACAGACACACACACAGACACACAGACACACAGACACACACACAGACACACAGACACACAGACACACACACACACAGACACACACACACACACAGACACACACACACACACACACACACACACACACACAGACACACACACACACACACACACACAGACACACACACACACACACAGACACACACACACACAGACACACACACACACACACACAGACACACACACACACACACACAGACACACACACACACACACACACACAGACACACAGACACACAGACACACACACACACAGACACACAGACACACACACACACACACAGACACACACACAGACACACACACACACACACACACACAGACACACAGACACACACACACACACACACACACACACAGACACACACAGACACACACACACACACACACACACAGACACACAGACACACAGACACACAGACACACACACACACACACACACACACACACACACACACACACACCAGTATTGCACACAGGCAAATTTACAGTGGCTTACCTCAAAGGCATTTGCTGAAGACTGTTAAATGATTTTATTTGGAATAGCTTCTCTTCCCTAAAGATGGTTTAACTCAGACTACTACTGTATTAAGGCCCATCGGTATATACTGAGTCCCCAACTACTTAGTAATAGAGAAAAGAAGCTAAAATTAAATGCTGGTAATACTGGTGGAAGACAACAGACCTCTGTTGAAAGGCTTGAGAAACTACTGACCCTACATTCTGCTCTTGACACCATCCTCCAAGGCTTCCGCATTCTCACTTTACCCCCGCTCTCCTGGCTCCACCAGGGCATAGGAGCTGCCTCTGTGTCCTCTCCAACACCTCTCAAAACTCACTGAAAAACCACAACACTTAAGAATTTTCAAAGGTCAGAAACTCCTCCATGCTTATGATGTCAATTCCAAGGAATCCAGACAGGGAGAGAGGAGGGCAGGGGAACACAAATTCTTGGTAAGGTGGGAGGGAGAGATGAATGACTGTTTTGGCAGGCTGTTCTTTTTTTTTTTTTTTTTTTTTTTGGTTAATACATGTCCTTCCAACATTCCAACATACAAAACTATAACCTTAGAAAGAAAGAGGATATGGCCAACATCCAATGTAACATTAAGTGGAAACAAAGTGAAAGAAAATCAAGTGTTAAAGTTTTAGACATTATCTTACTTAAATTTCCAAACAACTCTAAGAGATGAGATTTGTGTCACTCACCTCATATTACACATGAAAATGACAAATGACCTCAAGGAGCTTAGGTGATCCCTCAACGTTACTCAAAATGTTTACAGTCGCCCACTCCACTCCAGAGACCTGGTACTTTCTTGACACCACACTTTGTCTGAGAGGATGAAGGACGTCAACAATCAATCTTCACACTCAAGTCCACCCTCACCGCTTAACCCTCTCGACTCCACACTCAAAGAATCGACTCTGGGTTCAGACACACCTGGTTACAAATCATTGACTTAACACTTTAGGACCGTATAATTGTGGGAATACAACTATTTTGTGCCTAACATAAAATGGAAAACTACACAGTTCAGATCTTGATTACAAATATTTAAAATCTTTAGAGTAATACCTGATAGACAGTATATCCTTGAGAAATGCCAGCTGCCTTTGTGCCCAAATCCCTGTCATAACGCTCTAACTCTACCAGTACCCAACATAGCTACCTACATTATTTCTTCCAAAGTTATCTCCTCCCAGTCCTACAAATCTTTTCTTGTTTTTGCAAGTTTTTTGTTTTTTGTTTTTTTGTTTTAGAGGTTTTTGTTTTTTGTTTATGTTTTTGTTGTTTTTTTCTGCTGGCTGGCTTCGAACTCACAGAGATCTGCCTGCCTCTGCCTCCTGAATGCTGGGATTAAAGGAGTGTGCCATCACACTCAGCCAAAATTGGATTTTCAATAAAGTCAACTTTTAAGATAACCTACAAAACCAAAAGTTCTACTTGAGCCCTTTAAAGATTGCTCAATTTTTTACACACATACCACTACTAACAGTAACAACAAATCAAACATAGTATCTCTCAAAAGCCAATCTAAACTTTAGTAAAAACCAACCCTCTCCCTACCTAATAATTATTGGTCATTTCTTTGTCAATTATAATATATCCAGTCAATGGAGAAACCAGATAGGAGGGGGAAAGCAAACTGCTATATTGTGTTAGTTTCCCATATGAAATTAATTTATATCAAAAACCTCTTTTGGTAAATTAATTTCCTTCCACATACAGTTAATATTTTTTAGCCTTCATTAGACAAAGAAGTTTTCCTTTTATCAAATTAGATGCTTAAAAGCCAAGCACACTGGTGTGTTCTTGTAATCTCAGCACTCAGAAAGCTGAGGCAAGAGGATTGTCTTGAGTTCAAGACACATGGAGAGCACCAGGTTAGGCAAGGCTTCATGGTGAGACACAAGACACATGGAGAGCACCAGGTTAGCCAAGGCTTCATGGTGAGATACAACAGAAATTAGACACTTCAGATCAAAGATCTTGATCACTTTCTTTCTTTTTAGTTCTGCGTCTGTCTTTTCTGGCCATCTCTAACCCTCATTTAACTCCCATAGGCTCTATGTATAAAGCATCTGCCATTGCTATTAGTTGGTCTTTTAGACACATCCAACCTGCACCATCATCATCTAGACACTGATTTAAGGGCTGGGATACAATGAAGAGGCGCCACAGTCCCACCTTCAAGGCATTCGAGATGGGTGAGGAGTGTTAGCCTGCAGTGTCACTAGCACAGGAATCTATGTAAGAGCAACTACTTTACCCAGATGAGTTAGGAAGTGGACCCTTTAAGGACAGTAGGAGGCTGGAGGTCAAGATTACATTTCGGTGGAGATCCTTGAAGTTGGTATTATTATTTTATACTTTAAAAGCTTAGTAACAGATTTAACATATTGCTACACACACACACACACACACACACACACACAGTTATAGCTCTAAAAATAGTCATGCTAATCTATGTATCTATACTTAAAATAGGCTTATGAATTATTTGTATATTTCAAATATTTACCATTTTCTGATCTGACCCATTGATATAAGAATGGCTGTATGGACAAATACAATTTATATGTGTATAGCTTAAGTCCACTAAATAGCTTCTGTAGTTTTGCTTGTGATACACATTGACAAATCATAAAAAAAAGAAGTTTCAAATTATACTAGTACACATCTCTAATCTCAATATTCAAAAGATAGATGCAGGAAAATTCCCAAGTTCAAGAACAGCCTCAGCTACTTAACGAGTTCCAGGCCAACCTGGGCTTCACATCATGACTTTATCCCCTAAATATTTTTAACTACTCTTTAGGGTTCTTAGCTGTGTTTTCTGATAGCTGACACATATACAGAGGCATTTGTCATATCTAAATAACACTCAGATGGCAAGACAGTACTCTAATTCTGATTCAGGTTCATACAGTTCTTCAAAAATTTATGGTAAAATCACACCTGTTTAATCACAAGAAGAACTCCTAATAACTTTTCTTTTAAAGATAATATCCATGCTTATTGATACTATCTCAGCTGTTACTATCCCTCCTAATAATTACTCTAACCCCACGAATGCCCACATATCCAAGCTGCAGTTAAAAGTGTCCACCTAACTCAGGGTTATCTCCAGCATTCTTTGGACCTCTTTCTCTTGTGTAGGTTGCTCCTCTTACAGTACTTTTCTTTTAAAATAAGTTGGGGCTGGAGTTAAGAGCACTGGTTACCCTTCCAGAGAACCTGGGATTGATTCCCAGCACCGACATTCATACCTAGAACTCCAGTTCTAGGGAATTCAACACCCTCTTCTGGCCTCTGCTGGTACCAGGCAGTTACAAACTAAGTAAGACATACATGTAGACAAAGCAACTGTACACATAGAATAAAACAGTAATTTGTAAAAATTGGGAAGCTAGAGGGATGGCTCAGCAGTTAGAGTCCTTACTGCTCATGCATAGAGCTAGGCTGGGCTCTCAACATTCACATGCTGGCTTACAACCATCTGTCACTTCAATTCCTGGGAATCTAACCTCTGACCTCCACAAGGCACCAGGCATGTGCGTGGTCTACACATATACATGCATTAATAAATTTTAAAAAAACAAACAAGCCTCTTCTACTTATGCACACAGGTTAGGTATGAGTATACAACACAATCTGATAATTCTAGTCTACCTGAGGTAGTGTACTATACTGTAATCATTTACATAATAACATCCTATGTGGACAGAGGTAGGGAGGGAGGCTCAGAATGTCAGTGTTTTTCTGTGTCACATTTTAGAGTCATGAACTTTTAGAAATATCACAGATTTTTTTTTTTTTAAGTTTTTTGAGGCAGGGTTTCTCTGGGTAACAGCCATGGTTGTCCCGGAACTCACTTCATAGACCAGGCTGGTCTCAAACTCACAGAAATCCACCAGCCTCTGCCTCCCGAGTGCTGGGATTAAAGGTTTGTGCCACCACTACACCCAGGTTTATCAGATGTGGATCAAAGAAAAAGATATGCCTTTAAAAAGTCAATCCCTTAAGCGACCCATATTCAGGAAACAAATAATCTGTAAAGACAATCAGAGAAGCACCACAAAACAAATCACTTTTGTGTACCAATCAACACTAAGAGAGAAACTCTTCTTGTAAGTGCTTTGCACATCATACCCTAAGGCCTAAAGCAAGAGGGTGGGATAAAATTATGCATCGTAGAGATATCATTTTTCTTTTGCTTTTATATTGATAGTTTGAAGCTAGATTATACTTTTTCAGAATAAACTTATTTTTACTAAATATACTTCTCTTGTACTAATTAAAAATCACTGCTGAGTTTTGAACAGGATGAAACAATCTAAAACCAAGAAACAAAACACCAACTTTTAACACATTTCCTCTGTTTGCCCCTAGAAAAGCCTAAAGCAACAAAACAACAAATCTTCCCACATTTATTCAAGCTAATTTCCTTCTTAAAAAACAAAACAAAAACCATCTGTGCTCATCCTCAGGAAGGGCCACCATCCTGAGGCACAACAGTGCCCAGGTACAAAGTGTCCACTTATGGAAATGTAACCTCCCAACTCAATGCCAGTCAGGCTGTGAGATGAATGGGAATATATACAAGCCACTGCTACCTTCTAGAAATTCCTAATGGGCAGTTTCCAGAAACAAAACAAAAAAAGGACAGGTATTAGAAATCAGAGCCAAAAAGGGGGGAGGGGCAAAAGGAACCATCAAAGGGAGAGACATTTTAAAAATCTATTGGATTGTTACAGTCATGTTTCTCTTCAAGAATGCCAATCGCTGAGTGGTAGTGGCACAGCCAGGCGGTGGTGCACGCCTTTAATCCCAGCACTTGGGAGGCAGAGACAGGCATTTCTTTGTGAGTTCCAGGACAGCCTCCAAAGCTGCAGAGAAACCCTGTCTCAAAAAATCATAAATAGGGGGCTGGAGAGATGGCTCAGAGGTTAAGAGCACTGACTGCTCTTCCTGAGGACCGGAGTTCAATTCCCAGCAACCATACGGTGGCTCACAACCATCTGTAATGAGATCTGGTGCCCTCTTCTGGTGTGCAAGCATGCATGCAGATAACTGTATACATAATAAATAAATAAAATCTTTAAAATAAATAAATAATGCCAATCAGTGAAGTCCTTTGATTAAAATACCTAGTCAATTTGAAGACATTGTTTACTCAATTTCACTACTTTGGGAGCCAAACAGACTCTGATCTGGACCAATATGTTTGCTATCTATTTCACAGGATCCATATTAGAAGACACAGGTTGATCCTATTCCCACCCAACTCAGGGTGAACTGTTTCCTATGCAGAGGGTGCTTCCAGAAGAATGTACTAAAAAAGTTTACGGGCAGTGTGACATTTTAGAGTTGACACCAGAAGCACGAGGAAATTCAAAACCATCTTCAGCTTTAGAAACTCTAGGTCATATGCATAAATACAATGCAAATAAGAAAACTATTAAGCTCTTTGTACATATAGACTAGATAGAAGTAACCTAGGCAACCCTTCACAAGAACATAGCATCAGACCAAGTTGGCAGAAGAAAGGTCTTTGCTTTTCCCTCACACACAAAAACTACAAAAGCATCAGTTAGTACACAGGGTATATACCTCACTAGCCTCTGAATCTCTCCCTAAAATTAACATGAGAAATCAAACCTAAGAATGAGTTGCAACCCGTTATTATTTTCAATGGTAGTAGTGTTGGTTGTAATAATTACTGGCTTTAAAAATAGAAAGGACATAAAAGAAACTATAGAAAACTATCTTAATGAGAATTTAAAAGCAAGTAAGTACTCTTAATTCTATCAAAGGGTCAATAAGTTACTGCTATCAAAAAACTGTAGGACTAACTCAAGCAAAATAAAAATGACACATTTCCCCTTAAATTACACACTTAATAGGCCAAACTGACCCAGTCTGCAAGTATTAGGCTCAGATCCTAAGTAAGAAACTGAAACTACAAATGTGCAACTCCACCTTTCCTCAAAAGTTTCACCTACAGTTAAACGCTTAAGAAGCTTTTGTGTTATTATTGTTGTTGTTGTTACTATTACTACTACGTTTATTGAGAGGAGGCATGTTCCACAATGCACACATGAAGGTCAGAGGACAACGTGGGAGTCAGTTCTCTCCTTCCACCATGTGAATTTGAAGTACCAAACTCAGGCCAACACAAATGGTGGCAAATGCAAAGCTTTACTCATTCTCACCAGCCCCAGAACACATTTTCTAAAGAAATACTTAACAAAGAGGAAACGTCTGAGGAAGGCAAACTGGCAACATATGGCACCTGAGTACTTTTTAAAGATTTAACATAGCATAGAGTGGGCACAGGGGCACATGCCTGTAACACCAGCACTGTGAAGGCTGGGGAAGGAAGTCAGAGTCCAAGGTGAGCCAGGACTGCAAGGGCAGGCAGACTATCTCACTAGCTCTGCAACTATCAAGCCTGCGTTTCTTACAGGTTAGACACACCCACATCAACTATCCCACTAATCTCACATGACACACTCTCTTTGTACCCAATGTTCAATCCTCGGAGATTCAAACAGTCCATCCCAGCACTCAAAGAGAGTCCCTAAAGTGAGGGAACAACCTAAGTTAGATAATTAAAAAGTAAAGTAGAGCCAGGCAGTGCTGGTGCATGCCTTCAATCCCAACACTCAGGAGACAGAGGCAGCCAGATTTGTCTGAGTTGGAGGCCAACCTGGTCTACAGAGGGAGTTCCAGGACAGCCAAGGCTACACAGAGAAACCCTGTCTTGAAAAACAAAAACAAACCAAAAAAGGAAAGCAGAAGGGCTGGAGAAATGGCTCAGCAGTTTAGAGTACAGGCTGCTCTTCTAAAGGACCCAAGTTAATTCCCAGCACCCACATGACAGCTCACAACTGTCTATAATTCTAATTCCAGGGGATCAGACACCCTCACACAGACATACATACAAGAAAATACCAATGCACATAAAATAAAAATAATTACATTTTTTTAAAGGAAAAGCAGAGGAAGAGGTCTGCCGGGAATACTCAAAAGACAAATGTGGCAAGATTCATGTCGAGCTATAGTTCATAAGAAAAGAATTGATAGAAAGCCAAATTGTGCGCTAAGGAGCTTTCTGGAAGGCTTTCAAGTCCAAGGAGCAGTTCTGGAAAGACTTCTGTTATTGAGCAGCACAGGTAAAAAACATCCAGCCTGTCCCAGGAGTCAGTAATTATCCCTCTAGATTAAGGGCAGCATGTTTTCCTCCAACAAAAGGTTATGCTAGAGGTGGACATGGTTTGACCAGCCAGGAACACCCTCAACAGCCAGGAACAGTGACCGGGGAGGCAACACTACAGTGTCAACACAGAGTCTGTTGGACCCAGGGAGCCTGCAGATACAGCAGGGGAGAGCAACACCATGTTCCCCTTTGGCCCTGGGTAGAAGGTCTGAGCAGATTAAGTCAGGCCCACTGAGTTCATCAGGTGTGGAGAAATGTAGGGAGGCTCTGTGGATGAGCTCCAGGATATGGAAATGTAATGGCTCAGAAAGAATGATCCATGCTTTGTACCTGACCATGATCTATGGAGGAAGCAATTGATACAAATAGATGCAATCTTTCCATGCTGTATTAGACTTTGCTTACATGTGCCTTTAGTATCTTTAGTTGTAAACTTCTGGGATCACCTGACACTAGCTCAGAATCCATGACAACAGACTTTCAGAGTGAATCACCAAGGTTATCTTTGTAACCCCGCTATTTATTATGGGATGGTGGTTCGGGATGTTGCCTTGCCCTACGTGCTCTCTGGAAAAGATGTTGTTATATGGATGACATAATGCTAACCTCTGAGTGTTGTGCAGATTTGGAAAGCCACTACAGACATGTGCATCTAAAGGAGGGAGGGTGGGGTCTCTCTCAGTCTGCACAAAGTGCAAGGTCCAGGCACAACTGTAAAATGCTTACAGTATTGTGGTCTGGTAAGATGCATATGATACCTGACAATGCTACTGACAAAATCCTACAACAGCCCGTGCTTGTTAATCAACTAGATAAAGGCATTCTGGGGACTCTTGGGATATTGGCAAATTTTCATGCCCCCTCTTGCCTAAGCTGTCTGTCTGTCGGCTGCATAACTTGATGAAGGTTGTTATATGAGACTGGAACAGAAAGGTTCAAGAGGCTTTGGAACAGGCTAAGATCCTTGCAGGACAGGCTAGACAGTTGTGTGCTCCACTATCATCCTTCCTGTTACAAATCAACAGTTATTCAGAAGGCTACAGCTGGTAGCTATGGCAAAAGCAACCTGAACAAACAGTTCCAATTGGATTTTGGTCTCAGTCACAGAAAGCAGCAGAAGTTATAAACACAACACCCAGTATAAAACTGACTGCATCCTAAATACCAAATAGTTCTAATGTCTACAACTTTGATACTACCTAAATTATAGAACACAAATGGAATCCAGATTCTGAGTCTTAAGCATTTGTAATGCTTTCTAGTAATTTATAAAAGAAATCCTTGTGCCTCTTTTGAAATTGTTGAATATCACTTATCCCAGTTGCTGGCATGTGACAACAATGGCCATAATTTAAAGTGAACACACCTTTAATCCCAGCACTCAGGAGGTAGCGGCAGACCAATCCCTATGAGTTCAAGGCCATCGTGGTCTATAAAGCCAGTCCAGGACAGCCAGAGCTGTTACATGAGAACCCCTGTCGTCCCCCCCCCAAAAAAAAACAAACAGAAGAAAGAAGAAAGAGGAGGAGGAAGAACAAAATCAGTACTCTCTTTAATAACATGAACTAAAGAATCAACTTAGAATACAAATAAAACTGACTGAGGCTAAGCAGAGGACACACAATTTTTTTATGTTCTTCCCACTCTCAAACGCTTTCCCAGAATGATACAGAAAACATTTTCTAATTGAATGAACTGCAGATGGTAAATCCAGCCAAAGTGTTCCTGTTCACATACTCATCAGGAAGAACTGGGGAAAAAGAAAAAAAAAAAAATCCCAACTGGAATGACTACATGACACTGTCAGCAATGCATTACTCATCGCTGAGTGACAAGAAAGAACACGAGAGCAGGCAAGGCTCAAATTCTTCCCAGTCTTCAAGACACAAGGTCCAGTTGATGCCAAGGCATGAGTAGGGAGAGAAAAAGAAGAGGCAATATTGGGCAGGTGGGCCTGCCAACATAGACACATTTCTTTCTTGTATTCATCAAGAGCCTTTAGAACAAAGGAATTCAGGAAGTTGCACCTATTTTTTTATTATATTTTATTTATTTATTATGTATACAACATTCTGTCTGCACTCCAGAAGAGGGCACCAGATCTCATTACAGATGGCTGTGAGCCACCATGTGGTTGCTGGGAATTGAACTCAGGACCTCTGGAAGAGCAGTCAGTGCTCTTAACCTCTGAGCCATCTCTCCAGCCCCAGTTGCACCTATTTTTATGATTTGTCTTACTTAAGTATTTAAAGGTTGTGCAATATATATAAAGGACAGCCTAATCTAATAATGGTTGCAGATGTTACTCTAGAATCCATCAAAGCTCTATCTAAATCCCAGCTCTATTACTCTGCTTCTTGTAATCCAGGTAAGTTGCTTAGCCTCTGGCAGAGACTTCATATGACATTCACTATAGTATTCTCAGTATCTTAGTGTTCAGTGCCTTATACTTAGTACCTAGTACTAAGCCTTAGTACTCAACACAGTGCCTCAACAACATTGATGACTATTTTGAATAATTCATCTGTAATTGTGAGCAAGAATATCTACTTTAGGGGACTGTTGTACTAAATGAGGTATATAGTGCCAGGTTTAAGTCAGAACAGGATCTACTATCAAACAGTAATACTGTCTTCCTTTTATTCTCCAGCCAGGTCAGAAGTTATGACAGAGACCCTGGCAGAGAACAAAATAGGGTATGGATCCTATAAGCCAAGTGTTGGAAGATGTTTACTACTAGAAACCTGGTCACAGAACCCAGCAAACACAGTCTTGGCAGATGAAATTAAGAGCAGTGCCAGGCCCTTTGAAAAATAGCAAATGGTGATTCAGAAAATGTTATTCTGAATCCTTGGGCATCTGTCAACATGTAGATAAAATCGTGGCCAAAAAGGGAAGAAGAGGGGTGAAAAAGAGCACTATCTTATTGTATCTGGTTACATATTTTAAAACCACGTAAAAGCCTCTAATCTGTTCGTAAGAATATTCAACAGCTTCACAGTACTCACTTCCCTTTTTAGGTAAGAGCACCTATGTAAGTTGTTCTTAACTGCTGACAATATAAATTAGAAGGAGTTGAATTTAGACCTACTTCCTCTCTTTCTTCCAACAAGATATTACCTTCAGCTTGCTAACCCAAATACCCATTCCACCTGCAAGGGAAAAATTATTTTATTTTTAAATCTGAAAGTCAGGGAGAATATAATTTAAATCCAAAATCCAAAGGAATCTTTCCTTTTGAATACAAAGAGCTTCGCTCAAAAGAAGACAACACTAATTGCTTGTTGTAGTGCACTCTGAAGCATGACAGCTGTGAGTTCACAGTAGTGTTTAAGTGCACAGAAAACCTATCCAGAAATGAAACAGCCTGTGGTTAGACCTCATCATAATGTGGTCATTAACTTCCCATTCCATTTCCCAGGCATCTGATCTGCACTTTTAACCACAACCTACCTCCTCCTAAGCAATATGATATGGTAAAAGAGAACACTGAAGGACAATCAAGAGAGCATATTTATCTCTTTTGCAAATATTTATTACTCACACAATTATTAACTTCCTTGTTCATGTGTATCCAAGTTCACATTGTATGTGTAGGTACAGACACACATGTGCCTGTGTGTGTGGAGACCACAGAATTATATTAGGTGCCATTTCACTTTTACTTATTATTTGTTCACTCATTATTTTTTGAGGCAGGATCTCTCACGTTAGTCTGGCTGGCCACTGAAACCCAGGAGTCTGCCTGTCCCCCCTCCCCTAGTTCAGAGATTACAAGTATCACCATAACCACAGCCAGCTTTTCTATATGGGTAACAGGGATCAAACTCAGGTCCTCATGCTGTGACTGACAAGCACTGAAGAACTGAGCTATCTCCCAAGCCCTAATTATTAATTTTTTGATGAGTATAACTCTAACCTGGAGGCCTAACTTTTCAGAAAGCAAATAAACAAACAGTGTTTGTTGTTAGCTACCATATTGGACAAGTAATTCAAATTTTCTGGTCCTTGTTTTCCTCAGCTAGAAAATGACAGTAACATGTAAAGTTCCTTTAGTTATAAAATGTTGTATGAGGCTTTATATGCTACCAAGTTCGAATTTCTCTCTCTCTCTCTCTCTCTCTCTCTCTCTGTGTGTGTTTGTGTGTGTGTGTGTGTGTGTGTGTGTGTGTGTGTGTGTGTGTGTGTGTAACCAAGTCCTAGTTAACCCAGGATGTCTATCCCCACAGGACCTATCCTCCTCCTCTCGCTTACTTATTGGACAATACCTTCTTAGAATCACATTGGTACATCATCTTCACCAGTCAGCAAACACCAAAGGAAACTTACATATCCTTAATTTTCATGATGAACAAGTATATTATAAAAAGTTACAAAGAAGCTGGGATATGGCAACACTTAAGTCTAATTTTCAAATTTTATTTTCAGGATTCTGAGAAGTGTAATGAGAAGTCTCTATCTCTGGTCAGTAAATAACAGCAACCAAGAATTAGGGACATCAGAGACTTGTCCCCTAGTAAGTGACAGGAAATCGAAAGAAATGAGCTTAAGAGACAAGTAAGCTACTTCCAGTTCAAAGGAAACAAGCAAACACTTGCAGAGGGCTTTAACAGCAGACAAGAACTTGCTGCCTAAAATGTGTAGTTGTCAACATCACACTTTCCCAGTGTCTGTACCTTACTTCCTCCAAGTAGACCAGCTCCACATCACATCAAGCTTTACTAACATTACAGTCTCAAGAGAAGAAAGCTCCTTTTCCTTTGGTCTTAGCTGCTAATGATTCAAAAGGCACAAAAGGGGGTAGAGAGATGGCTCAGTGGTTAGGAGCAGTGGCTGCTCTGCAGACCACCCAGGTTCAATTCCCAGCACCCACATAGCAGCTCACAGCTGTCTGTAACTCCAGTTTCAGGGGACCTGACACCCTCTCACAGACATGCATGCAAGCAAAACACCAATGCACATCAAATAAGTCAGTAAAATAAAAAAATACATTTTTAAATTTTAAAGGCACAAAAGGGCAAGGTGATGATGGCATACACCTTTAACCCCAGCACTCGGGAGGCAGAGGCAGGTGGGTCTCTGAGAGTTCCAGGCTAGCCTATTCTACACAGGGAGTTCCAGTACAACCAGGACTATTTCACAGAGAAACCCTTGTCTTGAAAAACAACAACAGGGCCGGGCAGTGAGCAGTGGTGGCGCACGCCTTTGATCCCAGCACTTGGGAGGCAGAGGCAGGCAGATAGATCTCTGTGAGTTGGAGACCAGCCTGGTCTACAAGAGCTAGTTCCAGGACAGCCTCCAAAGCTGCAGAGAAACCCTGTCTCAAAAAACCAAAAAAAGAAAAACAACAACAAAAACAAAACAAAAAAGGCACAAAAGGATTAACTCATTTAAAATAGCCTTAACAAAAACATAACAAAACAAAACAACCACCTACTGCAGAACACAAAATTGACCTTTTCAGCTATACTTTACATATGATGTTATCCAATTAACTGTTAGTATATAGCCTGGAGATAGTTAAAATTACAAGGCTTACACAAAACTCTTGACCAGGTTTTGAAGAGTTAGGAATAGATGCTATGTTCCTGTCCCCAGTCTTATTCTGCAATACCTGCTAGCCTCTGCTTCTTTGCTCTTTCCCTGACTTCAGCATCTTCCTCCCCAACCAACCACAAGATAGCAGAACAGTCTGGGTTAGAGCTCCTTCCCTGTTCTTTTCCCAAGTCCCTAAAGTCAAAGGCCACAGGCGATTTTCTCCAACACCAGATCTCCCTTATGGAGACTAACTAGAGAGGCAACATGGAGATAGCCTTGGGGGAGCAGGGTAATCTTTTATAGGATATGTAAACTTATTAAACCTAACACAATGACATGTACATAGTCACAGCAAGACTTTTCACCTCAGGCTTCTTTGGGGGGGGGGGAGGGTTGTTTTGTTTTGATTTTTCAAGACAGGGTTTCTCTGTCAAACAGTCCTGACTGTCCTGGAACTCACTCTGTAGACCAGGCTGGCCTCAAACTCAGAGAGATCCACCTGTCTCTGCCTCCCCAGTGCTGGGATTAAAGGCGTGAGTCACCACCAGCTTCTTGGCCAAAGCTAAGTTACCAATTAAGCTATCTCCACATCCCTAATTATTAACAACATGCTTCTGAAGACATTAATTGAAGCTACTCTGGCCCCACACACTCCCTTAAAACCTTCTCAATAACCCATACATGTGATCCAAAATAGACACTCCATCAAAATTTGACCTAATGATAACTAAAGAAAAGTAGTTGAAATAAAATTCACAAGTACATTTCAGAGATATAACTGAATTTGGGATTATCTACTTAAAAAACTTAACGATACTGTGCTTCAGAACTCCAAGAGGAAATTAAACTTCCTGTTAAACATATAAATTTAAGCATATAAAATTACCAGTATTTGACTGTTTAAACCACATAATGACAATTTCATACAGTTATGTTAATATTTAACTCTTACTTGGAGGTAGGGCATATCACTCAGGCCCAAACAATCTTTTATTAGGACTCCATGCTATAGAACTAATATACTTTTGAAGCTTTCGAAACATCCTGGCCTCCTCAATTTTGTTTGTTTGTTTTCTGAGACAGGGTTTCTCTGTGTAACAGCTCATGCTGTCCTGGAACTCACCCTGTAGATAAGGCTAGACTAGAACTCAAGAGATTCACCTGCCTCTGCCTCCTCCTGAGTGCTGGGATTAAAGATGTGCACGACCAACACTTGGCTAGGCCTCCTCAATTAAAAGAAGAAGAAAAAGAAAGAAATGAAGGGAGACAGACAGACAGACAGACAACTGGGCAGAGATATAATTGGATTTGGGATTATCTACTTAAAAAACTTAACGATATTGTGCTTCAGAACTCCAAGAGGAAATTAAACAACTGGGCAGTGGTGGCACACGCCTTTAATCCCAGAGGCAGAGGTTGGTGAATCTCTGAGTTCCAGGCCAGCCTGGTCTACAGGTCAGCCAGGGCTGGCTACACAGAGAAACACTGTCTCAAAATCCAACAAATAATTCTGATAATCCCAGAATGGGCAAGAAAAAGCAGGACTGTGAATTCTAGAACAGGCCAGTATGAGCTACATAGTGAGACCCTATCTAAAAACAAAACAAAAAAAAGTTGAGAAGCCAGAAGTGGGAGTAGACATGGCTAAAACGTACACATATAAGACTGTGTGTCTGCTGGAGGTGGGGGACATTGTTAAAAACACATGCACTCATGGATGTAAGACTGTGTGTTTCACATGTTCTTCTTTAGAGGCCAAAATTTCTAGGCCCTCAGCAGTATTTAATAAGTAAACAGAGAGGGGAGGGAGGAAGGGAGGGTGTGTGTGAGTGTGTGTGTGTGTGTGTGTGTGTGTGTGTGTGTGTGTGTGTGTGTGTGTGTGAATATTCATCTCTAAAGAGGATGTCAAGACCTTGACGACAAAAGCAGAATTTGATAGCTAGTGAAGTGACTCTGGCCACAAGAGGACACAGGGATCAAAAGCTACCAGGATCAATTCCCAGGAGTTTCCCCACTGCATGGTATCACCTATCAATTTCTGCTTCAACTTCCAAGGAATGTGTGCTTTCATTCCCTGCAGAAAATGAGTCCTGAGTGTGCTTTATGTTTATTTCAATATACTTTTTATTGCAAAATATTTATTTGTAAGCTTTATTTTATAGGGCCATGTCAAATTTTTAAATTAAAGAGTTCACTAACACAATGGATACCTTTATTTTTTTTTATTAAACTGACCATTTAATCACTAATCATGACTAATAGTTATTAAATGCTTAGTGTTGTAAGACCCACAAGGAAAACAAAAAATCAAAAAGACTACTTACCTGTTTTTAAGGCACTTACAGTGCTTAGGAGGTATGCCAATGGCACAAATAAGCCAAGTATGGGAATATACAAATACTACATGACAAGTACCAACAAAATGATACAAATCAACAGAGGGACAGTTTTGTTGATGCCCATGAAAGACCAAACACTAAAGCTTAAAGGATGGTAAGGATTTTTTAGCAGTGGAAAGAGCAAGTAAACTTAAAGATTAAGAGACAGCATGAACTAGATGCACATCTGGACACAGCTGAAAAGCAATTTTGAGAGCACTGTAAACATTATATCACCTGTTTATAGTAAGACTATACTTATATAGGATTTATATAATATATGTAAACATGTTTATGAATATGCAACATATAGGGAAAAGTATAAAATCTAAAATGAAATGATCAGGCCCACAGTCTCTTCTTGAAAAGAAGAAGGGGGATGGATGTAGGGTAGGACTCTGGCTATATTTGTGAAATATTTTAAAGAGTGCAAGACATCTAAAACAAGTATGATAAAATATTAATATTCTTTACATTTGAGATGTGGGTTCAAAATTATCTGTTAGAGTTTTCCCCAAAAATTTTCTAAATGTTTAAACTAGGTCCTCATGGAAAACTGAAAAGTAACCAGGCAGTGGTGGTAGACGCCTTTAATCCAGGACTTAGGAGGCAAAGGCAGGTGGATCCCTAAGTTCCAGGACAGTCCACAAAGTGAGTTCCAGAAGAGCCAGGGCTACAAAGGGAAACCCTGTTTCAAAAACCAAAAACAAACAAAACATTGAAAAGGAAGGGTTAGGTAGTTGGGAAACTGGGGTAATTAATCATAGGTTGGGGAATATAGCTCAGTGTCACAGAACTTGCCTAGCATGCAAAGGTGGCCCTGGGGTTGATGCCCAGCACAACAGAGGAAAACCAGAAATAAGGGCTATTAATGCAATAATAACACTCAGATCAGGGTAGTTCCCCTAACCTTTTAAGACAGCTCTTTAATACAGGTCCTCCTCTAAATGCACCACTCTGTTATGGTGACCCCAACCATAAAATTATTTTGTTGTTATTTCATAACTCTAATTTTGATACCAATATGAATGTAATGTAAACATCTGATATGCAGGATATGTGATATGCGACCCTGTGAAAGGGTCCTTCAAAACCCCCCAAAGGGGTTGCGACCCACAAGTTGAGAACTGCCGTTTTAAGGGAATATATGGCTGCTTTCATTTTAGGCTGAAGAGCCATAAGTATTTCACACAGTTATATACAAGAAGTGTCTAGAAAGGGTGGAGTAGGGGCTGACAATACTGGTTAAGAATGAAGTTTTTATACTGCCATCCCAAATCAGATAGCTGAGGGGAGTCAGAACCACCTTCCCAAATAACTTAAATGCCCGTGGAGCAAAGTCATCTCCACCAAAACAAAGCCAAGGAAACTTCCAGCTACAGAGGAATCCAGACAAGGACTGGCTGTGAGTAGCTCTTCTGTACCTCCTTTCTCCCCTCCCCCAACACTCACAAACAAAAACAAAATGTACCCTTGCCCACTTGAGAAAGAATCAAGAATTGGCAGCTCTACTGAAGTGGACAGCTTCCAAACCAAAGCCCTTCTCTGGGGAAGATGTTGACACAGCTCAGAAAACAGAAGAAAATTGCAAGTCAGTCAAGATCTCAGGAAGGCCATCAGAAGGTACCCATCCTTCCACACTCCCCAGAGTCTCAACTTCCCCAAGGGAATCGGGAAACTGAAAATGTTCTCTATCTGATCCTGTTCTTCGCCAGCCAAAAATGACACACAAAACAGGAAAGTGCAAATCTGAGTCTAGTGTCTGATTTACTATGCCTGTTTGTTTTGGTTTGAGGTTTGTTTGTCATTGTTGCTTTTTGAGATAGTCTCATTCTGTGATCCAAACAGTCCTAACACTCCCTAGGCTGGGCTCAAATTTCCTGAAGTCCTTCTACTTTAGCCTACTAAGTGCTGGGACGATAGATATGCGCCACAGGCTGGATGGGGATTGGGGGTAAGGGATAGATGACAGGGTTTTATTACTGTAATATAGGCTAGCCTCAAACCTAGCTGATCCTTCTGCATCAGCCCCCTAAGTGCTTGGAATTACAATAGTAGGCCACCATAAGCCATAAGCCATAGCCTATTCCCAACAAAAGTTTTGCTGGCCCAACTTAAAACTAAGTTTAAAGGAAAACAACTTGGAGGGAAGTCAGTGGAAAAGAAAAATAAATCTACATACTCAGTAAAACCTTGACTTCCTTCTACATCCAACCATTACAGCTGATAATCCTAACATACTGTTCATCTCCCTCCTGGGCACCTAACTGACCCAGATCAAAAGTCCCTTTTCAGTGGTACTTTCAAAGCAGGATTTTCTCAATCAAACCATGGGGAATACCGCTGTTCAAAGTGGTTAAAAAGGACAGTGGAATGGGGTTTAATAAGCCCTTCTGTCTTTTAGCACAACACAAGGTGGAAGAATAAAACAAACACTGAAGGACAGGAGAGAAAGCAGTGTGGTGACCTCACATTTACTAATCTCCTGCCAAAGGCCAGGCACTGAAGATTGAATTCTAGACTGAGCTATCAAAACTACTGTGATTCTGATTAAATCCTCAGGTATCCAATCTCCAAATTAATACAAAAACATCATAATCCCTCCAATTCTCTGACTCCATAAACTCCATCAACAAATGTGCTCTGGTTGAGCAGGAAATTACTAAAAAGTCCTTCACCTTGTTCATCTCAAATACACTTTATACACCACTGAAATAACCTTTCTTGGATTTGAAACTTACCACCATATGCTGATAATCCTTATTACCTCACCATTTACTGCACAAACAGATAAAGCACCCCAGTGGTAGAGCACATACCTAGCATGCAGCATACTGAGTTCGATTCTCAGCACCACAAAATAAACACAAGTCAGGCAATGGAGGTTCCCATCTGTACTTAGGAGCACTTATGAGACTAGTAGAAGAACAGCTATAAGTTCAAGACCAGCCTGAGCTACATAGTTAAATTCCAGGCCTGCCTGGGTTACAGCATGAAATTCCATCTCAATAAATAATGGGTGCATGGATGGATAGATGGACATATCGGCAGGAGATAAAGCTCCACATGATCTAACCTTGTCCAATCTTGTCTGCCAGCCATAATTTCTTAGACACTAAGAATGTTTCATTCCTTTAATCTTTTTCACTCAAGGTATAGTCTCGACCTACAGTGTGCTACTCTCAGTCTCCTGCAGGCTATATGCTTAGCTCATCATTCCCCAGCCAGTATCATCTCCTCTGGGAGGCCTCTCATTTGTCCTATTATTGCATGCCCAAGGCAGAACTGACCGGCCTGTGGGCCTCCACTTTCTACCCCATAACTTTTATTACAGCTCTTAGCACACTTACATACTTACTATCGCTCAGTTAGACCAGTGGTTCTCAACCTTCGTGACACTGAGACCCTTTTAATACAGTTCATGTTGTGGTGACCTCCAACCAAAAATTTGTTTTGTTGCTACCTCATAACCTTTTGCTTTTGCATAACTTTTATAATTTTGCTACTGTTATGAGTAGTAATCTGATATGTGTCCCCAAAGGGGTCGTGATTTACCAGGCTGAGAACCACTAAATTAGACCCTTATACTTCTTGTGAGCAGAGACTTTTCCTGACCCATCCCCATCTCTTTAGTACACAGGACAGAGTTTGTGCAATGGGAGACATCAATCGACACTGGATGAGGCAGAAGAATAGAAAACAGAACCAAATCAACAGGAAAGGAGAAAGAAGAAAACTGGGATAGCCTTGAGGAAGAAATGCTAACATTCAGGCTTACTACCAGTCTTCACCCTGCTGCTGTCTCTAACCCAGTCCTTACACAACTACAGCGGATCCATCGTTGCGGATAAACCTGTTTTCCACTACCTCCACCCAGCTTTAGGCTCCTAACTCTGGCAACCACAACAGCTTTCTTCCAGACATGTGCCACCACTTGAAATCAAATATATCCCAAACTGAGCTCATCATGTTTTCCTTAAAAATAAAGAAATGTGAGGCTGCAGAGATGACTAAGCATTTAAGGGCACTGACCAATCTTCCAGAGGACCAGGGTTCAGGGCAGCACTTACATCAGGTGGCTCACAACCACCTGTGTTTTAACTACAGTTTTAGGGAATCTGACACCCTAACTTGACCAAGAGAGACATGCACATGATACACATACAAACATGCAGGACCTCCCACACACATACAAAATTTTTTAAAATGTAAAAATAAGGAAATCTTCATAATGTCTTTATTTCAGTCAGTGTCTCGTATAGCCCAGGCTTGACAAGTCCTATCTGACTCATTGCCCTCCTGTGTATCCCATACCCAGTCCTCACTAGTTTTTCAACTTTACCTTCACTATCTCATTTCTACTCTTTTCTATATTCTACCTTCAAGACCATTCTCAGGCCTCATCACTTCACACTCCAGATATCAATCTCTCTTTCCTTTAAAACAAGCCAACTTGTGTCTTACTGTCTTATTACATTCTAATAATAAACCTTCATAAGTTCCCTTTTCCCTATTTTCTATCTCTTATTAGCCCAGCTTAAGACTCCCTCTTCCCATAAACACAACCCTAAAATAACCCTCATTTTACTACTACTTAGGTCAATCTCATCAACAACCCTAGAACATCTTGAATACTGTTCTCTTTCCAGGATTTTGTTTGGTTCCTTTTATTTCTTGGTATTTGTTGTTGTTTTGGGGTTTTTTTTTGGGGGGGTTGCTTTGTTTTGTTTTGGTTTTTGAGGCAGGGTTTCTCTATGTAGCACTGGCTGTCCTAGAATTCACAGAGATCTGCCTGCTTCTGCCTCCCATTAAAGGCATGTGCCACCTCCGTCTAGGAGTGTGTGTGTGTGTGTGTGTGTGCACCATTTGCTCTGTGGCTATAAATGATCTGAAACTCACAATCTTTGATCTTCAGCCTCTCATATACTAGGATTTAAGATTACAGGTGTATGTCACTATACCTGGCTTTCCTAATGCACTTTTTAAAAAGCATCTGAAATGCTGTAATTCCTCTGTGGTACCTTTCATAATTACCAGGGTACTTTCTCCTAAAGTGTCTATGGTATAAGGCCTGGAGTATACAATTATCAATATAATTTCAATTTAAAAACTGTTTCTGGGGCTGGAGAGATGGCTCAGAGGTTAAGAGCACCGCGACTGCTCTTCCAAAGGTCCTGAGTACAATTCCCAGCAACCACATGATGGCTCACAACAATCCGTTATAAGACCTGGTGCCCTGTAATGGTGTGCAGATATACATGGAAGCAGAATGTTGTATACATAATAAATAAATAAAATCTTAAAAAAAAAACTGTTTCTGGCATGTAAATACAGGCTCAATAAATATCCACTGCATTTCTCTTACAGCTGAACTCAAAACTCTTCAAGAACACAAAGCTGTCATTTTCCCCCTGGTCCTTCAAGCACTTAGCATAGAATAAAACAAGTTTAATTAACTCCTCTTACCCCAAACTTTTTTAGAGGAAATAGAGAGATAAGACACACTAATACAGTTGAAATTAATCCCAATCTAACTGTATATGATAAAATTACTGTCTCTGCTGCCTCTGGTTCCCAATTCAAAAATATAACCTGTGCTCCCAACATTACAAACACATAGTTTTGTAATAACCACAAGAAGGTGATAGCTGGTAGGGACGGGGCCGCAAATTCACTAAAGAACAGCTGTATGTTTTTGTTTATATGTGGAGACCTTTCACCACCACCCCCTTTCTTAAATCAGTCATATTATCAAAGGATTTTCCTTCAAGATATTTAGAGATTTTTCAGTGTCCAAGACATTTAAGGAAGCTACTTTAGTCTTTAACAATGCAGTGAGGTTTCCCAGATACTGTGAATGAAGATTCATTCTAGGTAGAATATAAAAATCATCTACCAATTGTTCTTATGTATGAGGGAGATAACATGAGAGGCCATATTCAACCTTAATAGATTTTGAAATTAGCCTACATTAAGATACTTAGTACTAGTTTTAATTACCCATAAATGAACTATTAATTTTGTGGATTACTAAAGCCATATATTTAAGCCAAAATTAATTGTACTTCATCATCCCTAGTCTTTTCTTTGCTGCATGGAAATAAAGGCTTAGACATGTAAATTCAACTTCAGTATAACCCCCAAAATAATAAGTCTGGCTTTAAAAATAATGGGTTTTTTGTTTTTCAAAACAGGGTTTATTTGGTAGCCTTGGCTGTCCTAGAACTAGCTCTGTAGAACAGGCTGGCCTTGAACTTAACAGAGATCCACTCTCCTCTGTCTCCTGAGAGCCAAGATTAAAGGCATATGCCACCACTCTCAAGCAAAATAATACATTTTAAAAATAATAAATTTGTTCATGAAGTGTTGAATTCTTATGCCAGTACTCTCTACATTAACAGAGCTAAATGCCCTTGAAACATAATGTCATCCTTACCACAAGCTTTTGAGCAGAACACCGCCATAGTCTTGCGATTTCTCCACAGGCTGGTGCACTATGGGACAGGGACAAGCAAAACTCAGACAGCAACGTATGCAAATACAAAAACTTCTATACGGAATCTTTCGTCTACTGCTGTATCTCTTAGGGCCAGAATGGCACAGAAAAGAAGCAGAACAGTCACAATGTACCGGCTCCTGCCTGACTCCTTGTCCCTGAGACCATAGGGCTCAATATTTCTCATTAAATCCATCCTTTGTTCAAGGCCCTACAATGACTCTATTGACCCTTCTATCCACATCCAACAGTCTGCCTCTGAGTGCCTTCCACCCTCTTACTCCCCATGACTTGACCAACCCACATTCTCACCAGTCACTCTCACACATAACTTAGTCATTCATATATACCATCATTGCACACTGTATATTCTATACTTTATTTGGAAAATGGTTTTGTTGGGTTTTTGAGACTGGGTTTCACATATTCACATATCCCAGGCTGAGCCTGAATTCACTACACAGCCAAGGAAAGGTACCCATAGACCTGCCTCTGATCCTCCTGCCTCTACCTCCCAGGTGTAGAGATTGCATATATGCATTACCACATCCAGTCTGCCAAGTGCTGGGAACAGAATCTAGGGATCCCTGCATGCTAAGAAAGCATCCCAACCCCTTAGAAAATCTTTTCCTTTTATTCCTAAGACAGAAAATATTTTTCATTGACTTCAATGTGCATACTTATAGGTAATGACATGGGCAAGGTCATATCATAAAGAGAAGAACCAAAGTCCATCTAATTTCATAGTCCATAGTTCTACATGACTAATCCATAACCCCCCAAGTCCATTTCAAGACAAACGAATTCAGAAAGCTCCCTTTGCTTAATCTCATTAGTTCCTTGTTACTTCAAGTTTTCTCCAGCCCATACTCATGCCAGTATAGCACATAAAACTTGGTTGTTAGACAGCTTCCTACATTTTAAAGCCTCTTCCCATTTGTATATCACTGCCCTCCTTCTTCCTGCTCCATGTCTCATGTGTTACCTCTCTACCCCTCATCCCCACCCCAAGGGAAAAGACATCCGCGTTACATCTTTCTATCTCCCCAAAGGCTGCCACTGGAGCTTGGAGGTTACTTTATCCATAGGAGTATTCAATTGTTATTCAGCAAGGATTTTTAAAGTCCTCTTTTCAATTATCTTAAAAAGCCAATTGAATTCAGGAGTTCATGATAAAACTGCCCTACACAAAATTTTAATTGTCTGAATCTCTCAGGCACTACTAAGATTCTAGTCATTATTCCATATAGGAAACATACCACGCAAATCACATTTCCAAGGATTGATTTTTTTGGTTTGGTGAGATAAGTGTTTGTGATGGTAAGAGGGACACTTCTCTACACACACACATACACACACACACCACACAACACACACACACTCTCCTCTCTCTTTCCCTCTCTCTCTCTCTCCCTCTCTCTCTCTAATAATCTCAGCCAGCATGTTAGAATACTGGAGGCATTTGGGAGCTCAGAAACTTTAACAAGCAATACAATGTTCCCATAACAATGTAATACTAAATTGTTCCACCATAGCTCACCTGACTGCTTATAATGTACCTCAAATTTCTTAAAAAAAAAAAAAAAAAAAACTTTTAAGAACTGAGAAATAGTGGTGATCTAGTGGGCTGCTTGCTCTACACTCAATCCCCACCCTGTGGAATAATATATACAGTTCAACAAAAAGAAGTTATATATTAATAGAAATTACCCATATGTCACAACTACTATTGTCACCAGCCAACTCACAAGGATTAAAACAACTATAAAAGTGTAGACTCAAAGAGGACATATGTGATTTTTTTAAATCCAATTTTAGATTCCGTTTGAGATATTTTTCCACTAATGGGTAGAAGGAGAGGGGAGAGGAAAAAGGAGAGAAAGCAATTATCGTTTCAAGAGCATTTCCAAGTTAGTGACATAACTCCACAGTGCACCTAACAATGAGCATCCATCTCTGGTCACCTGGCCTTACACAACACTTCAGCAGCACCCACTGCTACTCATCCTGTCATATACAGCATACTAGCTTGTTTTCTTTGGCAAAGTTTTACTTTTTTTCCTCCACAGAAGTCCCTGGTACTAAATGACCAAAAATAAATAAATAAATCAGTAGCAGTTTGGAAACAATCTTCCATCTTTACTTCCTTCGTGAATGTATAATGTCCAAAGCAGATATCTATTCAATTCTAAATTATTCACGTTAATGGATAATGATTGGCAGAAGGTGCTGAAAATTCAAAATGTGGAGGGAAATCAAAAAAAAAAAACTATTTTGGTTTTGGAATTTATGTTTTCAGCATATTTACCTTCTCAATTATTCGTAGCATGAGCTAATATTTGTGTTCCTGTTCAATCTCTAAGTACACAGAAACTGGCCTGTATTAGGAAGGCACTCTGAAGATACCAGTTCACTAGTGAAGTTAGAACAGACTGCTATTCAGCCCTGTACACAAGGAACAGCCAATTTCTTTTATCTTACAGTTCTGTTCAGCCTTCAAAATATCAATAGACTAGCACAGCAGGTTAGTAAACTTAAAAGACCTGCTTGGAAACAATGAGGGCAAAGAACATAATTCCTCATTGTTTACCTAGAATGTGTTCATTTGTAAGTTACCTAGGGCCAACATTTAACTACAAGTCTGATTCTCCCTGGCAGACTTCTCTATCCCTTCAGGAACAGAATCTCATTTACTAAGAAACACATTTTCTAAATGTTTTTTTTTTAATTATACAATAGAGAAAGAGATTAAGATAGAAATTAGCTATTCTTTTGGGTTTGTCTTCTCACCACTACTACTTCTGTCTTTCCACCTCTGAAACAGGTTTTGAGAGACAAAGGGATCCAGCCTCCTGAAAGACCTAAATATATAGTAGGAAAAGCTAAAGACTGACAAATTACCAGCTTCTAGATTCCTAAATAAAACATCTTCTGTAGTACTCGCAAAAAGATAAGGAAAGCAAAAGCCAAAGTAGAGTTAGCTCTTGGCTTTGCAGTCATGAAAATTCCCTAAGAAAAAATTTTTGGGGGGGTAGCCTCTTAGATCAAATTTCACCAGTCCGATTCTTCCAACTTGCCTATTTTTACATGTGCCTTTTGCCCAGAAAAGACACCTAGGTTAGAGAGACTATCACCAGAGAGGAGAGACAGACTCTGAGGGTTGGTCCTTGTGAGCCGACAGGCTAAAAATACGCCGGCCCAGTAAACAAATCCCATTCCATCTCGACAGGAGCCACACCGTTAACCTAGTAATTATGAGAAGAGTGAGATCACGCAGCCCCCGGCTTACTCATCCTCAGCTTCTAAAGTTTCCATCGGCTCAGAGCAACTTTTCTTTTTTTCTGAAGTCCATAAGCCTGCCCCAGAATTTCTACACCTACACACACAGTTTCTCTCTCTCTCTCTCTCTCTCTCTCTCTCTCTCTCTCTCTCTCTCTCTCTCTCTTCTCTCTCTCTCTCTCTCTCTCTCTCCTCCCTCCTCCCCCACCCCCCACCCCTTCCATCATTACTGGACGCACCTCGGTTTGGCTATGGATAAGGAGAACAAACTTGTCTTTTCATTTTACTTTTATAGTGACTTTAAAAGAACTTTATCCTTCTGGGGTGAGGGGGCCGGCGGCTGCATCTTGACCACCCTAAAACTCCGCCATCCCTCCCCCAGAGTCTAGCTGACAAGAGGGAACCATCCAAACTGCCCAGCACAGCTCGGGAAAGGACAGGACCCGCCGGGCAGGGCTGGGAGCGCGGGACGCAGGTGAAAGACTGGCATCAAGGGGGAAGGTGGGGACCAAGCAGGGAGCGGCAAGGCGAGGAGCGGGTGCTCAAGGGAGATGGCTTCAGGTGAATTCTGGTCAAAAGGAGGGAGCGGCGCAGCTCGGAGGCGCGGAGTTTGGGGTGCTGGAGAGGCGGGAGGGGCGGGGGGAAACGGGGAGGGTGTCAGGGCTGGGGGCTCCGTTACCCTCGCGACTCTCGGGGCAAGGCTCTAGGCCGGGGCGGAGCGCGGGGCCCGGCCGCCTCTCCTCATTCCTCGGCAGTGACCCCGGGGTCCGAGCGGCCCCTCCCCCGACGGCGATGGAGGCGGACACTGCGACCGCGACTGTTGCTCTCCACAGGAACTGGAGCTGGATCAAGCCGGGACTGACCGAAGCTGGCCTCTCCCCAGCAGCTTTCCGCCTGCTCCACACCGGGTCACCACTCCGACTCCAGCGGCTGGTTCAGGATCGGTGGCTTTCGGCCGTCCGGCCGGAAACAAGCGCCCGTTTCCGGCCGGAGCGGGTTGGCGGTGACACCCTAGCCGCCCCCGGGCCTCCTCCCGCCCGGCGCGGCCGGCCCCCGCCCGTCCCGCCCCGCCCCTCCCCGCCCGCCCCGCCTCGCAGCAGCCCCGCCCTCAGGGCCGCTCTCGGGCTGCGGCCAGTTTGGCGCTTGCCCGGCGCGTGACCCCGCGCGTTCTTGGCTCGCGTCCCCCAGCCCCCGGGCTGAAGCAGTTTTGAGCCGGCGCTCGGAGCTCGGCGTGGACTCTTTGGGGTCGCCTCAGTTGGCGCCAGCACTTTAGGAAGAAATAGAAACGGGCAGAGTAGTTCTCGAAAGGTGAGAAGGATGAAAATATTTGAGAAGAGGGTTGAAATTCTAGTTACTCCACGCAGTCCTTCTGGACCGACCAGAGGAAAATGAACATCGCTGCTTCTTACAAACCAGCCCCGCCCAGTTATGCATTCCCCTTGTTCCTTCACTCTTGACGTGAACAAACAAACCCTTTTCTGTATTTACTTGCATAACAATGACACCCTAATGACACCTTCGCCACAGACTTAGCACAGTCAGTAAAAGTTATGTAGTACTTTTGATTGTTATGTGCTTTTACAACATTGCAGCATAATTCAACACCAGTGTTTATTGAAGCCCTACTATGTAAAGGCGCTGCACTCCATAATACTGGAAATAGAAAATTCAAAAGACATAAATCCCAAGCATCAACGATCTTACAATTTAGTATTAATAAAATCCATTAAAGTACTTTATATACGGCAAAACAAACATAGGTGCCAGAGCATAAACAAGTCACGTTTGTAAAAAAATGGACTACTTCCAGAAGAAGCACTTTACTGCAAACACAAAATAGGGTCAGCCTCTGCTATACTCTAACCAAAAGAATCCCACATTTTAGTTCAGACACCTAACATTGTGGCGCCCAGTCTACATATTCAAAGCAGCGTTTGTTGTCAAAATTAATGTTCATTGGACTTATGTAAAAACACATAATACAGTCAGCTTCTTGTTTTCCTCACTCCTCTCTGGGGCTTTGGGTTTCAAAAGGGGAGGGAGGGATGGAGAACAGAATCACCCACACTCGGAAACTGACACCTGAAACAGGAAACCTGCGGGATAGCTGTATCTCTTGAAGGATACTGTTAAGTTTAGAGCTGAAGGCTTAGGGCTGGACCTAGGGCCATATGTACATACCTCAGCCAAGAAGAGCAAGATGCCTTGCTTGGAACATACCAGAATTTACCATTCAACTTAACAAGCAGAGACATTTGGCCAGATCTTAAAAGATTCAGGGACTGCAGATTGTGGCCACTGTTTAGTAACAAATTGAGATTTTGTCACTTCTTTTGATCCTAATTGAATTCCTCCATAGATCATACTAGACCGTGATAGCCAAGTCTGAGGTGGTAAGGCAGAACTATGCAAAACGGAAAGCTGTTTTCACCAAGGCCTCCAGGACCTTGCTCATCTTTTAACTGTGTCTGTTACACTTAACACACCCACAGTCTCTTTAGGACCAGGGGTGCAGCCTAAAGTCTCTCTCCACCTTGAATGCAAGGCAGACTTTTTCTTTTGGCAGTGACTACAAAAAAGCGGCCAGATGCAAAAGCTGAGCCAAATTGCTGGTCAAAGCCATGTAAGTGACCACACATGGTAGGCCTGCCTGGAAATCTAGGGGTCAGGAAGTGATGGGTTTGCAGTTGCTTTGTGCCTATTTCTTACTCTGACCATCCATCAGTCATTGTTTTTTGTGCAATTGCTCAATGGGCTGCTTGTCTTTGGCCAGCACTGTCTGTGTGGGTAGCAGTGTGGTCAGCTGGGCTGGCAGCCAGGCCACCTGGGTTCTGGTCCCAGCTCAGCCGGCCCCTAATCCATTAAGTGACTCCCTTCCCATTTCTATGCTGTCAGTTTCTTTGCCTACAAACTAGGAGCCTCTTCTCTTGGGGTGTGCAGCCATTCTGTCTGTCACTGTGTCTGATGCTCAGAAGCCATCATCTCATAGTGAACAGTCACAGCAGGCTGAGGACAGCTGAGTCTCTCTCTCTTCTACTGGAGGTAGAATAAGATGGAAAGGGATCAAAGAAAACCTCACCAGTGTACACAAGGCCACACCCCTCATCTGCTACTCAGTTCAATGTTCTTTTCCACCCTAACAACTGGGTGTTTTTTGTTTCCTCGTCTTAATGGTTGTAAGCTTCTAGAAGCTCCCGGCACTTTAACTTGCATTTCACTGGAGTTCCTCAAAGGGGACCCAGCACCTGGCCTATGGGTGTACTGCAAGGGAAATATTCAGAGAAAGTTGTTTGGCAGCTAACCAGGAAGAAAAAGGAGAAATTATTTGCATTCATTTGTTTTTGTGGTAGAAAAGAAAACCAAACTGAAATAACTTCCTCTCTACCACCACAACTATAATTTAGACCAGTGGTTCCAGGGTGTTTTTAAAACTATGGACTGTCTATCTTTAGGAATGTCAGGCTAACAGGATTCTTGGGGCTGGAGACTATATATATATATATATATTATATAAGTCTGGAGACTATATATATATATATATATATATATATATATATATATATATAATCCAGGACTTTTTCTAAGTTAAATCCATTCCTGCCCTCTGACCCAAAAATTCTACTCCTAGGTAGAGCATGATAAAAAAAAAAAAGATGGACATCTATATTGTCTACCACAGAATTTTTAATATACATATATATATATATTACCTTAAAGCACAAAATATTTTTTATATTTATCTTATTTTATGCCTTTGAGTATTTTGCTTGCATGTATGTGCACTATGTTTGTGCAGTGCCCATGGAGGCCAGAAAGAGGGTGTCAGGGTGTCAGATCCCCTGGAATTGGAGTTACATATGGTTGTGAGCCACCTAGTGCTAGGAACTGAACCTGGATCCCCTGCAAGCTATTAACCACTGATCCAGTCCTTCAGCAACTTTTGACTATCTTTGCTCAATTATAGAACCCTTGTCTAAGATCCACAAGGCCCTGGGTTTGACACCCACCACTGCCTGTGGGCACTCACATATGGGCACACACACACACACACACACACAAATAATTTGCTGAGGAAAGAAAGTCATTTATATGAAATTCAGATTCCAGGACAGGCAGAAATACACAATAGCAGATATCAGCCAAGGCCTCCTATTAACGGAGAAGAAAATTAAATACATAAGGACACAGAGGATTTTCTAAAGTGATAGAATATGATGTTTGTACTAAAAGTACCTATTTACACACATATGTCACATAGGAGTCTTTGTCTTAATTTTGTTATTATTTTACATATATGGGTATATTCCCTACATGTATATCTGTGTACCATGTGCTTATTTCCCATGGAGCCCAGAAGAGGTCATTATATCCCCTAGAACTGGAGTTACAAGTGGTTGTGAGCCACCATAGACGCTGGAAACCTAACCTGGGTCCTCTGGAAGAGCATCCAGTGCTCTTAAGTGCTGAGCCATCTCTCTAGCCCCATGTATGTCACATTGTATACTTGAGATTGCTATAGGTGAATTTTGTTACTGGTAAAAAAGAAAAGAAGAAAGGAAAGAAAATCCACGGTTCCTTTGTAATACTTAAATAGGTTATAACCTTATATTTATCTGATATCCACTTTACTCATTACATTCTAAATCTCTATGAGGTAAAGTCACCATTTTTATGCATAATAACTAATATTTGGTCTATGATAGGCATTCATTCAATATTAGTTGAATTTGGGAGCAAACTGGCCATTGAGAACCATTGCTTTGGTCACTTGTCATTATAAAAGTGTAACAGGAGCCAGGTATTGTGGTTTATGACTAAATCCTAGTGCTTAGGAGGCCAAGGAAAAAAGATTTCAAATCCAAGGCCAGCCTGAACTACAAAGCAAGATCCTCTTGTTGTTGTTGTTATTGTTGTCGTCATCATCATCAAGGACTATTGTTTAGCTTTACTCCCAGACCTTCTGTCTGCTTACTTATCATTGCTAGATTATACCTCACAATGTACTCCAGTGATCTCTGTTTCCCAAAGCAGTACAGACATATGGCAAGACAGCTATCCTTGGTTGTCAGCTTGATACACCTGGGGGAGAGGGAACCTCAAATGAAGATTTGTCTCCATCAGATTGGTCTAAGAGCAATCACGTCTTTGGGGTGGATGTTTTGTGTTTGTTTGCTTGCTTGCTATTACTGCTAATTGATGGAGGAGGGCCTCCCCCACCGTAGACGGGCCACTCCTATGCAGGTGGGCCTGGACTGTATGGCGAAGCTGGCTGAGTAGAAACTAGGAGAAAGCCAGTAGGCAGCATCCTCCGTAGTCTGTTTCAGTTCCTGCTTCCAGGTTCCTGCTTGAGTTCCTGCCCTGACTTTGCTTGAGAACAGGCTATAGCCTATACGCTAAAATAAACTCTTTTGAGGTTGTTTTTGGTCATGGTGTTTAGCATGGCAAAATAAAGCAAACTAGGACTCTAAACCAATGTCCATCTCCTTCCTCTTTGCTTATAGAGCCTTGGTTATATTCAATAGCAAACCTCTGTGTGGCTCTGAACTTCAGAGGAGGCTGGTTCCAGTGAAGTGGGTGGGGGAGACACAGGTGAAACAGTGATGATCATAGGCTTTGTTTAGACAGGTAGTAAAATTCTGACCAATATGAATGCAACGAAATCTGCTGGAGGCTTTTGGGGGGCCTGGGAATGTCTTTGCTTTTTACAAAGACACAAGAAGAAAGAAAAAACTACTTTTTCCTGCTGTTTGAAAGTTGGTTTTGAACTGTTGTGATTGTTGGAAGACTATCTATATCCAGGAGATAGCAGAGGAAAAACAATTAAAAGAATCTGGCCAACACTGGCATGGCCCTACTGGAAGTTATTGTTACATAAGCTAATACATCTTACTTATTGTTTAAGACATTTGAATTAAATTTTCTATGACTTATAACCAAAGCATCTCAACTAAGCAAATGGCATTAGTTCCCTGATATTATTTAAAAAATACAAAATTCCTTAGTCTCCTTTATAAGCTCCTACACAGCCTGACCTCAGTCTGGTGGTTCTAGCTCCAGAATACAGCAGCTTATTAATTTCCACCTCCACCTCTGTGTTCTTCTGTCATTGCCACCCATGGTGTGCTAGTATGAACAACAGCTCCCCAGAGGGGAAAAGGCTGTGGTTGGTAGCACAGAGCAGTTTCCATGGTGCATTTATGCACTGATGATTTCCTACTATAATGCCATTTAACTGAATAAGGAGGTGGGAAAAGAGCTTGATGTGGTCTCAGCACAATACTGTGTAACTAGCAACTTCCTCCTCTATCATTACGTTTTCTCCCTGTGTAGAGTTCAAGGTGTAAATTCTATCACTCCCATTAAAGTGCTGTATGTAAAGCTTCAAACTATAAATGTCTTCACCGATCAATTGGAATTTGACAATTGCCTTGAACTGTTCATTTCCATGAGTGTTTGTTCATAGTTGACTACTTAATTGACTTTAAAAAAAAAGGAATAAATAATATAACAAAAGAAGAGTTTGCCAGTGAACCAGTGAGTGGCACCAGATTATTTTTGTCTACTTCTAAAGACTTCCTAGGATTAGGCATTAGGGGAATTCCTAAGAAGAAAATCTCTGTCCTTTAAGGGCCGAAGATGAACTGGAGGTACTTTATTGCAAATAAGACTTATTAGCTGCCAATTACTGCAAGTGCAATCCCTGGGTGAGCTGTGACATTAACTGAAGAGCCCTTGGCCAAGTTGGGTGTATTCTTATTCTGGTCCTGACAAATCCCCTGAGGGTATTAGAATGGCTTCTTAAGGCGGAAGAGGCCAGCAGGCTGGTAGAGAAGGGAAGCAGTTCCTTAAGCTGTGGGGAGAGTTGGTGCTACCTTACCAGACTGGAATGCCAACCAGGTGGGTCAGCTCCAGCTCCACTGCAGGTGACACACCCCCAGGCTTGGAGGAAACAATTAAGTCTGCTAACACAATAGCCATGACAATGAGGAAAGGCCCAGGAATGGAATGACTAACTGACTGGCCCCTGACTAAGTCAGCACTGGGAAGCAAGCCAAATCCAAGCACATTCAGGGGTATAGAAGGCAGGTGACTACAGCAAGCTCTGATTGCTGTTTCCGGGTACTTGCTTGAGCCCCCTATTAATGTTCCTTTTCTTCTTTTAAATGTCATTAATGGCTGATGCTATAGTACTACACACTAAGAAGTTACAAATTTGTTTCCCAAGTTACAAATGAGTGCTTAGTTTCTGCCCGGGAACTGTGTCTTTCTCCGTGACGTGTTATTGACGGCTATGGACGGCAGCTCTCTGGGTTGATGTATTGAAGCATCATCATGGCTATCCCCAAGCTGCTGGTGGTCTTTGGAGAAGCCTGCAAAGCATTACAAAACTCAGAGAGAAGTAAGAAATGGAAGTTGGTTTCTTAGCTGGAAAAAAAAAAAGAAAAAGAAAAGGATCTGAAAATGAAAAATACTATTATTTTGGTAACATTCCTAGTTTAAGAAGAAATAAAATCCTGAGGTCAGAAGAAACTAATCTAGACAACATCTAGAGAAGGCTCCACAGGTAGAAGAATACAGGGGGATGTATAAGACCTGAGGATAGCAGGATGAGAAAATGTTGTGCCCAAATTCTGAACCCCCAAATCACCAACAGGCTCATTTTGATGCAAAAGCAAAGAATCTTTTATTGCAGTTGTTTAACTAGCTAACCCCATTAGCTGGGGCCTTTCATCCATCCACCAGGCAGGTGGCTAAAGAAGGGCCCCGGAGAAACCACGAGACAGGGACCTTACAGGGCAGCATAAGGGGAGTGTCTAGGGGTCCGCACAGGCTCAGGATTGGTGTGCCTCCAGGCTTGGAGGACTTGCCCTATGTTGATTGGTCAACTGGTTGTTATGGCCCATAGGCCCTCCCAGGGCGGTTGCTATGCTCTGAGTGTCATTGCTGTGCACTTGTCTGTAAAGCACACCCAGAGCCATAAAGCATAGCACCACCAGCTAACTTCTGTTGGTTCCTTGCCACAAGGAGGGTATCTGACCTGCTAGTGACCAGGGCAGGCCCAGCAAGGTCAGGCAAGCACATGTTAGCCTGTCATGGCTGCCAAAACTGGGGGAAGGGAGTGCCGGTTGCTTCAAAAGTAATGACCATCATGAACAGGACCATAGAAGGAGGTCCCAAGTGCTAGTCAGGAGTGCCAGCCTTACATCTGTGGGCTTACTGCCCCAAGCAGTGTCCTCCCCCTCTTCCCTGGGCCACAGGTCATACAAGAATGGCAGCCAATAAATGATGCTGAATCAAGCATCGGCCTATTTACCCCTTTGTCTAAACCCTGTGCATGAACAATAACTACTCAACAAAATACAAATTAATACAGTAGTATATTTGAGTCTTGCTGCCATATGTCCTTCATCTCATCTGGGTGCAGGGGAATGAACCATCACATAGTGTGGATTTTATGGGGACAATGCAGTCGTTGGCAGTAGATGTTTGTTCTACCTTTGCTGCCCACCCAGTCAGTCCCTTGGACCTAACTTCCGGCTTTCCATGTGGCATTCCGTTTGCTCCTGAGTCTCTTTTTCCTCTCTTATTCAGGTAACTGGTATCTGCTGTATGCCCTTGAGCCATAAACAGCTTCTAAGACTTAGCAAGAGAGTACAGTGGTTAATCTTGAGTGATGCACAGCCCAGCAGGTTGATTGTGCTGGGCTACCACCCCTGCAGGGTCCCCAGCACCAGGCATATGTGCACCTGCCATTAGGTAACACTGCACACAGTTGGCGCCTGTGTCCCTGCTTTAGATTAGCATCTTGTTTTCAATGTTCGAGTCTATTTTCAATGCCTATGTTTTGAGCCCTTGCATCAAATTTTCCCACAGTTCTCGTTGTCATCATCCTAGCTCACTACCTTTGACCTTCCTATTCCACAATGGGTCTCTTGCTCTGATATGGTCTTTTCTCATCTACTCAGATGGAAGCTCTGCTCTGGTCATATCATTCCTCTGTTCAAAAGCCTTCATTGTCCTTGAAAGGGACATTTATTTCCTGCCAATAACAACAATAATATCATTATCTCTGTTATAATTATTATGATTGACGGTATTCATCTCAAGGATGAAAAGAACTCAGAGGACTGATATGTTGTTTTGGAACTGTTGTGTAACTGGGAAAGAAGATACTGTTATTTAAAACCAAAGCCACCAGGCATGGAGTCTTAGATCTGCAATCTAAATCTTCAGGAGGCTGAGACAGAAGGATTCGAATTGGAAGACCAGCATAGGCTGCAGTGTGGTAGAACAAACAAAAGCAACATCGATAATGATCATGAGGAGAGGACATGATCCATATAGACAATCAAATATAATTCTTTATCCTGCCTCCTTTAGCTAACAGGATTGGAAGAAAATGGTGGTCATTGGCAAGCCTGTGCTGGCTCTTCTCATTACCGAGCAAGACACAATAAATAATCCCTGACTATCATAACTAAGCACATCAAAACATGGGAGCCACATGGAAAGATGAGGAGCCTTTAAAGGAAGAGAATGGCAGTTCCCATCTCAGGCAAGGTAGCAGGTTTAAGGCAACTTCATTTGAATCTCAAAGCATTGAGTACCTTCATAGGAATTGGTTCCAACTAGGTGAGGAGTGGGGATTTCTTTATTTTGCTTACTTGTCCTGGGAATACCATGGGAGTCCTGTGTGGTGTCCATTTCCCTCTATTTGTCTAGAAAACAAACACTTACCTAGAGTCAGCATTGTCATTCGCTTCCCATTTCAGACAGCCTTGCCAGAGACCTGGTCCATCTTGGGTTTTCTGGCCCTCGCCAGCTATGAGCAGTAAGCAATGTTTCTTCCTTCCCAGTGTAAATGCTCCTCAAAGTCTTTGTCCCCCCTGTCCACAGAGTGGAATTGGGGTGAACCCTTTGAACAGCCTTTTTCTCACTGAAGAAAAACACCCATCTGTTCCCAGATGTACTGCCTCCCACACTCTTTACTGACAGGCCTCCTGTGAGTAGACTTTGCTAATAAGATTCCTCATAATTAGTAGAAGTCATTGGATCCAAAGAGAGAAATGATGGAAGACACAATCATGGTGTCCTATTTATTAAAACTAGCATCTGAGCAGGACAATGGATGGCTTTCCTGAGGTCTGAGGGAAAACAGAAGAAAGGCAAAGACAAGGGCAGATTAGCAGTAGACTTAGGGTAATGAAGGGTGAGTCCCAGGTGACAAACCAGTGCTCCCCTGAGGCCCTCTGTGAAAGTCCTCTCTGCCCTGAGTCTAAGCTTGAAAAAGTTTCATTCTGAGCCTTTCCTGGCTATACACGTTCCCATTGATAAGGAAGCCCAAGACCACCCCAGGAGTGCCCAGGAGTCTGGACACCCCAGCCCTAAGGCCAGAGCCCTCATTTGGAGAGCCTTTTCAAGCCTGGTCCCTAGGCCCCATACTGCTGGGATGAGCACATAACTGATAAGAGGCTATGCCAACACTGCCACATTCGGGGGGCCAATAATTCTACATTTGAATCCAACTCACAAGTTGTCATGAAGAAATATCTGTCACAGAGAGAGAACAGAACATACTTTATCTAACAAAACTTGTTAACTATGTGTATAACTTTCAAATATTGAGATATATAATATATGGGCCTCTACTCTTGTTCTAAGACTCACAGAAGTGGGGGGTAGACGTATTTAAAACAAAAAGCACTTAAGATTAGATAACTACTTACTTAACAGTAAAATGTCATCCAATAATGTATTAAAAACTTGTCAAAACTTAAGTATTTATTTAAAGTTATTGATTTATTTTGAAATTTTTCTTGAAGTAGAACCCTATCATGTCTGTGTATAAAATCACATGTCCCCCCTTTAAAAGTTTTGGTGTAACTAAATACTTGTGGGCACCTGTTGATTTCATGGTTCCCAAACAAGAGTTTGGATCCTATACCCCACACACATACCCACACCCACTCCCCTGCCTCCCCCTCCTCCAGTAGGCTCTCTGGTATATCCGGATCCTTGCTGAGGCAACCTGTACTGCCCCTGCTCTGCTTGGCCTCTCTCCCCCTCTCCACAGGTTACATTAGCCACAGGTTATATTAGCATATGTGCACATAGATAGATAGATAGATAGATAGATAGATAGATAGATAGATAGATAGATAGATATGGGGGTGTATGTATTTGCATGTGTCTTTACATGTTCACATGTGAGTGCATATATGAGAACACCAGAGGTCTGTGTTATATCTTTCTCTCCACATTATTTCTTTTACATTTACTTGTGTATGTTTGTATGTACCACAACATGTGGAAATCAGAGACAATCTCCTTCCACTAAGTGGGTTTCAGGGATCAAGCCCATGTCATCCGGCTTTAGCAGCAAGCATTTTACCTGCTGAGCCATCTCGATGGCCTGTTTACCTTATTTTTTGAAACGAGGTCTTTCATTGAGTTTGGAGATCACAAGTATGGCTAGACTACCTGGGCAGCAGAGTACTGACTAGAAGTGCACAATACTCAGATTTTACAAGAGTGCCGGGGATCAGAATTCAGGCCTTCAGGTTTACACAGCAAATACTTCCCAACCAAACCATCTCTCCAATCCCCAAAAGCAATGTGTTTCTAAGTATATGGTTTTAAAAGTTTGTTTTTTTTTTTTCTGTCATTGGGGACTAAGATCAATAGCAAACCTTTTCCCCCCATCTCTCAAAATAAATAAATAAAAACAGAGTTTTTCAATGACTCAGCTCTCCCCTTCTGGAGGTCATATCCTCTCTGTAGGAACACGATCTGTTTTGCTGTATCAAATACTACATTGTTAAGGCTTTAGATGTCTGTTTTTTTCCTAGTGAGGTAAAGAGGAAGGCAAGGCATGGAGGAGGAGTTGAGTTGGACAGAATGAAGCCAGTGAGTGTAAAGCTCTGTCTGGGGGGTGAGGAGGATGTCAGGGGCTAAGTATTAACCTAGAAGAACAAGTTCCTGTATATCAAGTCTAAGGGTCAAATCCAGAGCCCAAAATAGGAGATGACATCACAGATCGGGAATTCAGTAGTTTCAGCCCAGTGGCAAAGCAGGTGTGAGGTGAAAGAGACCTGCGCTGCAGTGTGCAGTGGGCGGAGTCTCAGGCTCCTGTTATGGGTAAGCAAACGAATGGTAAACCCAGCTCAGATTTGTGGCAGCAACAGCTCGGGAGAACTCTTGTGCTCCGATGTGTTTAACTCTTTGATAGGTAGTATTTAAAGGTTTACTGAAATGTGCATCTGACCAGCCACTTCAGCAGGCTTCCTCCATTGAGGAAGTCAAAGCGTGAAGGTAGACATTCAGAATTCACTAAATTACAGACACAGTGGTTAGGTTAGATTACTTTCTCTTGCCACCAAATGCTATAACCAACCCAGTCATTTAGAAACACAAGTAGTCTCTCATCAAATAGAAAGATCTAGGCTGTCTGCTCATTCACTGTGTGTGTGTGTGTGTGTGTGTGTGTGTGTGTGTGTGTGTGTGTGTGTGTGTATCTGTTTCTTTGTCTCTGTCTCTCTGTCTATCTCTGTTTCTGTCTATCTGTCTCTCCCTCTCTCTCTGGAACTCATAATGGGAGTAATGAGTCTTCATCCCTCAGTCTTCGCCTGTGACAAATACTGTACCAGCTTCAGGGGCTGAAACTTCTGATCTAGTTGAGGGAACATGCGTAAGTGACCACACACTCAAAGCACACAATTTGTGGACTCCAGAGTGTGGAAGTACCCAGCACCTGGAAACCCACTGAAAAAGACAGCCCATGGGTGGGCACACAGACACCAGAAGCCTATAAAGATTTCTTAGTACCCTGTCTCTGAACAAGCAAACTGCTGACTGTGCATGGGAGTTTACCTCTGGGCAAAGCAGCCTAGAGTCATTCCCCATCCCCCCCCCACTTAATTAAACTAAAGAAACTCATAGCTGGGCAGTGGTGGCACACACCTTTAGTCCCAGCACTCTGGAAGCAGAAGCAGGAAGATCTCTGTGAGTTTGAGGCTAGCCTGGTCTACAGTGTGAGTTCTAGGACAGCCTCCAAAGTGACACAGAGAAACCTGTCTCAAAAAGAAGAAGAAGAAGAAGAAGAAGAAGAAGAAGAAGAAGAAGAAGAAGAAGAAGAAGAAGAAGAAACCCATCCTTTCATCTTATTTCATGTCCAATGGTATTTAAGAACCCAAGAGAGAAAAAAGAAAAGTCTTAAATTATAATATTAATGAAGAGTTCAAGGGAGCCCCCTCCCTGATCTTTTTGGAGATGGGGCTTTCATTGTGTTCCCCAGGCTGCACTTGAGTTCCTGGGCTCAAACACTCTTCAAGAGTCCAAAGAATCTTTGCCCAGCAGCACCAAACATAATTAGCATCCACAATGACACTAGTGTTTACCAACTAGATGATGGCTGGCAGTGGAGAACAGGGTACTAGACAAGTAGAGAAATTCCTTTGACCTGGGAAGTTGGCTGAAAGCAGAATAGAGCCGTCCTCATTTCAAATGCACAGAGGTGAAAGTGTTGAGATTTAGCCCCTAGACCAAGCCAAATGGCTGTTATGAAAAGGATGAAAGATGACCAGCACGGGCAGGGATGTGGAGGTTGCCGGTGGGATGTAAACTAGTATAGCCACTTTGAAAACAATATGGAGCTTTCTCAAAAACCTAAAATTAGAATCACCATATAATCAGCAATCCTATTGCGAATATACCAAAAAAAAAAAAAATCAGTACCTCAAATTTTGATTAGTTTAGCACTGTTCCCAAAGCCATGCTATAGAAATAACTTAAATGCCCTTCAATGTATGAAAGGATTTGAAAAATGTGGGTTATACACACAATGAAATACTATATAACCTTTCTCTGTTTTAGTTCTTGGGGTTCAACCCAGAGCCTATGATGCTAGCAAGCACTCCACCACTGAGCCACATCTCCAGCCCTGTGCAGCCCTTTATTTGGGGGGCAGTTAGGTATATTTGGTTTTTTGTTTTGTTTTGGGGGTTATTTGTTTTAAAGATTTATTTATTTTTCATTTATGTGTTAGGGTGATTTTGCTACGTGTCTGTCTGTACACACACATGCAGTGTGCCCAGAAGAGGGCGTTAGATCCTCTAAAACTGGAGTTACAGATGGAGGCCACCAAGTCTGTTCTGGGAACCAAACTCAGATCCTCTGCAAGGGCAGCAGGCTCTCTCAACCACTGAGCCCACTCTTCAGACTGTTTGCTTGTTTTGAGACGGATTCTCAGAATATAGCTAATTGTGACCTCTAACTCACAGTTCTCTTGCCTTGGACCCCTGAGTGTTAGGCTTGCTGGCATATGCTGCTGTGTTGAGCTCTGTGCAGCCTTTAAAATTCTTTAATTATTTTTAATAATACAAATCCTGCCTTTATATGAAAATTACAAACAATCTTTTCAAAAGAGGGACTTCAGTCACTTGTAACAGCCTGGGTGAAGCATCCTCACGTTGCACTAAGTGAAATAGGTCAGATACAGAAAGACAGCGACGCATGACCTCACACTACAGTCTGGAAAGGCTGAATCCATAGAGATGAAGGCAGGTAGTTTCTATTACACAGATGGATGAGTTTCACAGAGCTATACAGCACGGTAGCCTTGCTTGCTGTGCCTATATTTCACGGCTAAAAAGAACAGATGTTGGACATTCCTGCCATAAAACTGTGGCAAATACATGAGATGACATGCATGTTATCAGTTTGATTGGATCTTTCTACAGTGACACAAATATCAAGATACCACATGGTCCCTGTGTGTGTGTGTGTGTGTGTGTGTGTGTGTGTGTGTGTGTGTGTGTACAATGACTATCTGTCAACTAAAACATATATTAAACTAATATTTAAAGGTATAGTGACCCAGTGGTGAGGTCGACACTCCCAGCTTCCCCTTACGCATGCTGATGAGCCATGGCAGAATTAAACTACGTCAGCAGAGCTCACTTTTGTTTGCCCCCTCTCTGTGATGTTCCAGCTTGTGGTGATGCAAAGACTGGATAAGTAGTTATTTATTTTTTTTAAGATTTTATTTATTTATTATGTATACAACATTCTGCTTCCATTATTTATTTTTTTTAAGATTTTATTTATTTATTATGTATACAACATTCTGCTTCCATGTATATCTGCACACCAGAAGAGGGCACCTGATCTCATAACAGATGGTTGTGAGCCACCATGTGGTTGCTGGGAATTGAACTCAGGACCTCTGGGAGAGCAGATGGTGCTCTTAACCTCTGAGCCATCTCTCCAGCCTCCAAGTAGTTATTTCTTGATGGGCTGCAAGTACTTACCACACAGAGCAATGAAATGAGCGTTTTATGCACAAGTTAAACCTAGTCTTTGCTTCACTTTTCTGAGAACCTGTGCTTTATTACGTATTACAAACTCCAGGTTGTCTCCAATAGAGCCATTTTGATTTTTTTTTTCCAAGACCAGAAAAAAACAAAAACAAAAACAAACAGCAACCAAGAGTGTGACCCTGTTTTACTGCCTCTTCATTCTGGGGAATAAAAGGATGCCACAGGCTTATGAGTGGACGTTATCGGAAATAGGAAGAGAACAGTAAAGAGGATAAAGGGTTTAGGGATGAGGTGATAAAGACTGGGAACAGATGGCTGAAGAGAATGCTAAACACTATTACTTGGGACTCAGCCCTCAGTGTTCTCAAAGACTACAGACATTATTTTTGATTTTTTTTTTTTTTAGCTGAGTTTAAGATATGTGACAAGAATTACAAATGTAAATACAGAGGTTTGAGCGCATAAGCCTTACAGAAACAATCACATAGGAATAGAGGCTGAAGAGAGGGCTCTGCGGTTAAAAACCACTGACTTGCTGCTCTTCCAAAGGACTAGAATTCAACTTATAAAAGGCAACTTATATAGGTCTGTAATTCCAGTTCTAGGAGGCCCAACGCCCTCTTCTGGCCCCTGTGGACACTGCAGGCTCACGATTGGTCACATATATACACACAGACACAAATACTTGTAAAAATATAAATAAATAAATATTTAAACAGAAATAATTGTCAACAGCTACCAGTTGTGTTATCACAGAGTATACTACAGGTCATATGAAAAGAAGGGTGTATGATATTTCTTACACTTGATCTCCTCAATAGCTCTTCTTGTAAACCTAAGTCTTGGTCGGGCAGCAGTGGTGCATGCCTTTGATCCTAGCACTTAGGAGGCAGAAGTAGACAGATCTCTGTGAGTTCAAGACCATCCTGGTCTACAGAGTGAGTTCCAGGACAGCCAGGTCTATTACACAGAGAAACCCTGTCCCAAAAAAACAAAAACAAAACAAGAAAACCCTAAGTCTTTAGAAGTTGTATAACCCCCACAACCTGGTCATACTGAATTAAAGAAGGCAAAAACACAAGACAGACCTCAGGAAAGACTGCAAGCAAGGACTCAAGTGCTCCCAGAACCCCCTGCCTCCGCAGCTTTCATATACTCTCTCTGTATTCGTGGTCTCTACTGCTTGAGTTCCTCACACAAATAAAGCCATTTGTCTTTTTTTGTGACTCTATTATTTCACTTAGCATAATGCCCTCAGATGTTCAATCAGTGGTGTGTGTTATCCTTCCTCCTGTAGGCCAAGTGACAACAACAACAACAATAATAATAGGTGGCATGAAGATGCTGTCTTTGTCCATTCTTCTGCCAATGCACACTCAGGGGACTCTACCATTTTATGACTTAAAGTTACATATTAATAACCTCTAGCACCGGCTATTTCTGTAATAACATTAGAAAAATGGTTGCACTGATGATAAGTTATGGAGCTCAAATGTGTTCTAAGCCTCATGAAGATATGGAGAGAGGACTAGGGAGAAAACCCAGTCTGTAAAGTGCTTGTGCCACAAACATTAGGACCCAAGTTTGCTTCCACATAAAAAGGCTGGCGTGGTGGCACTCACTGGAAATCCTGACCCTTGGGAGGCAGAGAGATAGGAAGAGCTCTAGGGCTCATGTTCAGTTAGCATAGATGAAGCATCAAACTCCAAACCAATAAGAGCTCCTATCTCAAAAACATGACTGGAGCCACAGCTCAACAGTTAAGATGCTGTCGTGCAGAGGACCAGGTTCAAGACCCAGCACCCATATGGCCAGCTTACAACTCTTTATAACTTCAGTTCCAGGGGATCTAATGCCCTCTTCTGACTGTCATAGGCACCGGGCATGCTCAACAGTGCACATACGTACATACATGCAGGCAAAACATTCAGCACACATAAAATAAAAATTAAAAATCCTTTTTTAAAGAAAGATTGAAAATAACACACCCACCCCCACGCCACCCCTGACAAAACATACAAAACAATAACAACAAAAATCACAAACAAGGTAGACAGCCATTCTTAGGGACAACACTTTGAGGGTGACCTCTGTCCCCCTCCCACACACACACAGATGCCAGAAAGAATATATTTGCTTATGCAGATGATCAGATCGTTATTATTAGTTTGATGAAAAAGCCTTTAACGGGCTAGGGTTGTGTCACACGGGTAAAACACTTTTGTCACATGCACAAGACCCTGGGTGTTGTGCTCAGCAACAGCCACCACCACCATAAAAGAAGACAAGGATGTGATGGAGGAGAAGAGAGAAGAGGAGGAGGAAGTAGGAGAGGGGGGAACTTTCACTGGAAAACATAACAGCAGCCAGTTTGGTACGTTAGAACAGAATGGCCGGTGCAAGAGCTGTTTAGCCTACTGCACCAGCTATTGTGTTTCAAGTCTGGTAGATTTTGGTACTTGAAAGGTTTAGGTTCAGCAGATAAGTAACTCTGGTAAGGACGTGTAATTATGATTCCGTTGCTTCTGGATGTTTTAGATGTGAGCTACGGGTAGAGCAAGAATGAACTAACTGGGGGCCGGAGAGATGGCTCAGCGGTTAAGAGCACTGACTGTCCTTCCAGAGGTCCTGAATTCAATTCCCAGCAACCACATGGTGGCTCACAACCACCTTGAATGAGATCTGGCACCTTCTGCTGGCATGCAGGCAGAAGACTGTATACTTAATAAATAAATAAAATCTTAAAAAGAAAAAAAAAAAAGAATGAACTAACGGCAGAGTCCAGTTGAAATCTAGTAATCCGATTCAAAGCTCTAGCAGCATGTCTATCTGCAGCTGCCTCCACGAGACATTATTCATTTTCTCGGGTTCCATAGTTCGCAGGACAACAATGGTGGTCACTTTCTCCTGGCCTCCTGTCGTTAGTATAAAGAAAGCAACAATTGGAGATTTAGGTGGCTCTCCCTGGCTCATGTCACAGAGAAACTGCAGTGGGGTCTCTAAAGCCTAGGTTTTGTTTTGGCTCCTTGCCGTCTCTGAAGTTTTAGAATCCCGAGATCCATAATCAGTAACTGTCTCCTATATCTGCTTCTGTCTTAACAGCCACATTCTCCTCATCTATCTTTTAACATCCAACCCAACAGACAAAACGTTGGTGCATCTGCCTCCTCTCTAAGGGCACTTACCAGTGTCTGCTCACTGACTAGTGCCCTCAGTTTACCCAGGCGGCAGTTAAGTGATAACGTCTCATGCCAACTCTCCCAAAGTAACCTAGTAGTTACTTTGTTGAAGTTGATCCTGTCGGTGGAGCATGCAACCAGAATTACCCAGTGCTGCCGTGGCTATCGCTTACGTGACCCCAAAGTTTCCAGATCTTCTTCTTTAGATAATGAGGATTACCTAAAGCAAAGAGTGATTTCATGCTCACAGTAGTTGCTGTATAGCAAAACATTTCAGGACAGGTGAGATGGCTCAGGGGGTAATTGTACGTCCCGTCAAACCTGGTGACCTGGTTCAATCCTCAATACCCATATGGTGGAAAAAGAGAACTGACTCCCACAAACTGCCCTTTGACTACTCAAACACACACACACACAGTCAATCAATCAATCAATACAATGTAATAATAAAAAATTTTGACCCACTTTCAGGCACATACAGGCAATACTGAATATACTTAGCAGGAGAGGAGAGGGAGAGAGAGAAAAAACATGAAGGTGGGAGGGACTGGTAGCAGATAGGGCAGAATTGAAGGGATAACAATGGGAAGTAGATTTGATCCAAACATATTATGTACATGTATGAATATTAAAGAAAAATATTTTAAAACTTTTTGTATGTCAGCCTACTCTGATTGGCTTCAATTATTTGCTCATCAGTTTTCTTTTCATGTAGATCAATATATCATTTTCTTTTTTATTACTTATTTATTATTCTTAATTTTATGTGAATTGGCATTTTGCTTGCATGTATATCTGTGTGAGGGTGTCAGATCTTGGAGTTACAGACAGTTGTGAGCTGCCATGTATGTGCTGGGAATTGAACCCAGGTCCTCCGGAATAACGGTCTCTTAAAGTGATCTTAACTGCTAAGCCATATCTCCAGCTCCTCATTATGCCATTTTCAAATAGACAATTTTTTGTTGTTGTTTCCAGTGTGTATACTTCTTATGTTGTCACATTGCCTCCCAAGTGTTGGGACCAAAGGCATGTGACACCATGTTGAGCATTGTGCTTGTTTTTGAGACAGCGTCTTGGGTTGCTCAGTACTTTAACTTGCTACTTAGTAGATACTGGCCCTGAACTCCTGCTCCGGAATCTCCTGCTTTCACCTGTATGTGGCATTTGAGTGTGCACAGAGAAGCCCTGGAGAAACTGGGATGCTAATCACAGGAGCTGTCTCCTCAATGGAGATGTGTTCTTGTTTGCTATCCAGAAGGCTGGGAATGGATGCTGTTAATGACCTGGTGACCTTTGCCATCTGTAGTGTCAGGTCTCACCCAAAGCCCCCATAATGTTTATCCCAGACTCTCCCTCCCTTTATAGCCTGCTGACCTCTACAGCATCTTGGTCAGAGACCACACCAGATCCCCGGGTCCTTAAACTATGGAACCCATCTTCATGGTAGAGGTCACACGTACTTTGTAAAAGAGTTTCAATATAGTCACACCTTAAGCTTTATTGTACACATGGGATTGGGAAAATTGCTACTGTACTTAAATGTATCTAAAATAAATTGCCTGGTGTCAGACTCCAGAAGTTTGAACCAACACCAGCTAACTAAGTCATGTTGAACCGAGTTTTCTTCCTGCCTCATGTGGTTCATTTCCCTGCCAGCCATGATGTTTGCAGGGACCCCCACATCCACCTCCTCGGTTCTGGGATTACAGGCTTGGTCCATCATAGCCAGATTCAAACCTTTTTTTTATTGTGTCAGTTAAGATGACCCTGTATCTTACCTCCTCTACTATATAAAGGATCTAGCAAATTTTATTTATACACTTCCTAAGATTAATATTAAAAACAGTTCTACAAACCTAGAATAATCCTTCTTGGCCATGATGGATCATTCTTCCCCTGCACTACTGGTTTTACATGCTAGTAATATTTAAGACTTTGTGCTTATATTCATAAGAAAGAACGGACTGTCATATTCTCTTTTGGGTGCTATTTTATATAGTGCGAGTATCCTGGCTTCATCCAGTTATAAACTGACCTGGAGAGTAATTTTCCATTTCTGGGCTAAGTCATAATTATTTCTCTGTCTCGGTTTTTAGAATATAAACTGCATGAAGGTAGGAGCTGTGTCTGCCTCATCAGTTGATTTCCTCAGCGGCTGTAAGAATACAGGATAAGCTGGGAATGGTGGCCTGGACTCCAGCAGTCAGAGGCATCATCGCAAGTTGGATGCCACGTTGGCACACATTGCGAATTTCAGGGCAGCCAGGGCTACATGGTGAGACCCTGACTCATCGCACCTTCCCACCCCACCCCTCCATCATCTATGAGACCCTGACTCATCGCACCTTCCCACCCCACCCCTCCATCAACTAGATGAACAGAGCTCTCACTACTTCAACTTTTCAAAGATTTTTTGTTTTTTTAGTTCAAGTTAGGGAACAAGCTTGTTTCACATGTAAGTCCCTTCTCCCTCTCCCTCCCCTCACCCCCATCCCTCCTTCCCCATCCCCCAACCTACCCCCACCCCATCCACCCACCACTCCCCAGGCAGGGTAGGACCCTCAATGGGGGCTCTGCAAAGTCCACCAAATCTTCCTGTGCTGGTCCTGGGCCCTTCCCCATGTGTCCAGGGCCAGAGTGTAACCCTTCACGTGGGATGGGCTCTCAAAGTCCCTTCTTGCACCAGGGAAAAATACTAATCCACCACCAGAGGCTCCCTGGAGTACAGAGGCCTCCTTATTGACATCCATGTTCAGGGGTCTGGATCAGTCTTGTACTGGCCTCCCCGACAGCATCTGGGGTCAATGTACTCTCCCTTGTTCAGGTCAACTGTTCCTGTGGGTGTCTCCAACTTGGTACAGACCCCTTCGCTCTTCATTCCTCCCTCTCTTCAACTAAATTCCAGATTTCAGCTCAGTGTGTATCTGTGGATGTCTGTCTCTGCTTCCATCAGCCACTGGATGAGGGCTCTCGTTGGTGGGTCGGTCGGCAGAACCCTTTCAAAGATTTTTATCAGTAATTATATTTCTTTACTAAATTATTGTTGCTTCATCGGGCCATACCAGGAGGAATTCAAACAATAGTTATTAAATAAATTAAAGAAAAATTTCAAGAGATTTGAAAGAGAAATGCACGACCATATTTTAGGTGAGCGGGGCCAGGCCTACCCCAGACTTCTCAGTGGTATCCCTCACACTGTGCTCATTAACTTACACTTGCTGATTCCAGCTCCACTGAATTCTGTGGGCCCACAGGCCTGGTTACTCCTGTCTGTCTCCCTCTACCTCTGTAAAACTCACCTGTCCTATTTCTCATTCCTTCGGGGCCTAAGCTTTCAGCCAGCAAATCACACAAACTAATTCTCATTAGGAGAACAGCAATTAGGGAGCCCAAAGCAGCACACATACAGACAATAATTGTGGATTTTTAAACAAAATACTGTGCTTTTCCTGATGATGAGATATATGCTTATCACAGAATAATGAAGCACCAGAATCCTCAAGAAAAATAAAAAGCACAGACAAACCCCAGCTAAGTTATAAATCATAACATTTTTATTTTAACATGGCATAGCAGTCCAGAGACAGTCTCTACTGTCTACGCCTGAGTCCCCCTCACTGCTTTTTAGTTGTTCAGACTTCAGGAAATTATTTAACATCTATGCCACAGCTCTACCCTTGGAGAAACAAGGATAGTATGATGCCCATTAGTTTTATATAGATTTAATTAGTTAGTATGCATGCTAAAAGCAATCCTTGACTATGGTAAGGCCTATGTATTTTCTATTATTATTTTGACAAATTGTCTTTCAAATAGTTAAGACAGACCAATCAATAGGCAGAAAACGTGTACACCTATAAACATACTTTAAAAATTATTGATCCGGGCGTTGGTGGCGCGCCTTTAATCCCAACACTCGGGAGGCAGAGGCAGGCGGATCTCTGTGAGTTCGAGACCAGTCTGGTCTACAAGAGCTGGTTCCAGGATAGGCTCCAAAGCCACAGAGAAACCCTGTCTCGAAAAAACCAAAAAAAAAAATTATTGCAAATGGGACTGAGAGATAGTTATTATAATATATATGTACATATATATATATATATATATACATACATATATTTCTATGTATAAAAAGGACTCCTTTGGGGGACTGGAAAATGGCTCAGCATTTAAGAGAGCTGGTTGCTCTTCTTGCTCTTACAGAGGGAGACACCCACAAGCTGGCTCATGATTGCCTGTAACTCTAGTTCTAGGACATCTAATACTCTCTTCTGGCCTCCACAGGCACAGACATATACACAAGTAAAACAATCACACACATTACATAATAAAAAATAAAAATACTAGAATAATTTTATATGTACACTTTCTTTTCTTTATGTGACACTGGATATAGATCCCAGGGCCCTGTGCACACTAGGCCCCTGACCAAGATACTTAGGTCCTAGTTATATTTTTCTTACTTGCTTTTATCACTTAAAAATATACCATAAGTATCCTTCCATATTTTAGTCTTCAACAGTCCACTTGCAAGCAAAATTCTGTTACTTTCCTTGGCAACTCGTCATTTTTTAGAATTTCCATTTTAATGCCCTCCAATGGAATGTGAGCTCTCCAGTACCACAGTCCCCACTACTCCCTAACACCACCCCACATTTAGTGAACTTGATAATCATCTGAAGGCATTTGGGGTCTCTCGACACTCAAACATGATTTTTAGTAGTTGTGTTTTACTACTCTCTTCCCAGTTCTTTTTCTCTCACTCTCCATCCCCCTCCCCCCATATATTCCTGCGTTATTGGGAATCAACCCCAGAGCCCTGACCAGACTAGGCTAGTGCTCCAGCACTCAAATATTAATGTACATACATCCCTAGCCCTTCTTTTTTCTTTTTGTTAAGATTTTTTTTTATTTTCAATTGTATGTATGACCGTGTGTCTACATGTGTGTATGTGTTTATGAATGCAAGTGCCCTCAGAGGCCAGAAGAGGGCATTGGAGCCTCTGCGGCTGGAATTACTGGCAGGTGTGAGTCACCCAATGTGGGTGCTGGGAACCAAATGCTGGTCTTTTGAAAGATTAATGCCTGCACTTAATTGCTGAGCCAGCTCTCCACCTCTACCACCCCTAGCCCTTACTCTTAGCCAGTCTCTATTGTGAGATATTTAAATGATCTAGTTCACTATCATGCTTGTCTTTTTAAGTTTTTACTTTATGTGCATGGGTGTTTTGCCTGCATGTATGTATGTATACCACGTGCTATGTGCCTGATGCCCAAGGAGTCAAGAAGATCCCTTGGAACTGGAGTTACAGATGGTTTTGAGTTGCCATATGGATACCCAAAATTTAACCTCTGCAAGAGCTGTGAGTGTTCTTTTTTTTTTTTTTTTTTTTCCCTCGAGACAGGGTTTCTCTGTATTGCTTGCTTTGGAGCCTGTCCTGGAACTGACTCTGTAGACCAGGCTGGCCTCGAACTCACGGAGATCCGCCTGCCTCTGCCTCCTGAGTGCTGGGACTAAAGACATGTGTCATCAATGCCCATCGAGCTGTGAGTGGTCTTAACCAGGCCAGAATCTTCAGTGACATCCAGGATTACCCAAGTGTCTCCATGCCTCAAAGATACTATTGATGGTGAATAATTAGAGTAAGATCCTGAATAGCTTTAGTTTTGGCTAACCTCTGCCATTAAAATACAAAATCAGCATGAGTCTAATTGCCTTTGTAGTTATAACAGTAGGCATCATCTACAGCTCACTGCCCATCAGTGATCCTCGTAAGATCAGCATTGCTGTCAGTATTGTACTGGACAAAGCTGAGGATCACATGATTCAAGAGACTTGTGTGAAGTCAGATATGGTAGTGCACACCTGTAATCCCAGTACTTGAGGAGTCAGAGATGGAATGACTGTGAATTCAAGGCTGGCCCAGGAAAAATAATGAGACTCTATCAAAGGAAGAGAAGAAGGGAAGAAGGGAGGGACAGAGAGAGGAAAGGAAATGAGGGAGGGAAGGAGGGAGGGAGGGAGGGAGGGAGGGAGGGAGGGAGGGAAGGAGGGAGGGAGGGAGAGGAAGATATTGTGTGAAGATATATAACAATGAGCAAAAAAGCCAAAATTCAAGCCCAGGTTAGTTTAAATCTAAAAGCACAATATTAGATACCTCTAATAAGTCTCTTTTGTTTGACACTTTCATTTAATGTTTTGATTTTTCAAGATTTCTAAAGAATTTTATGAGTGTGACTATTTTGCCTGCATGCATGTATGCACATCACATATGTGCTTGGTACTCATGGAGCCCACAAGAGGGCGTTTGACCTCCTGGTACTGGAGTCGCAGATGTGTGTGAACCAAACTTGGACCGTCTGCAAGAGCAGCAAAAGTTTTTAACTGCCGAGCTCTCTCTCCAGTCCCTTGTTTGGCACTTTCAGTTTCTCGAAAGGCCTCCATATAGACTAGTTTGGCATGACAAGTCTGTGAATACCATGAACAAGTACTGTAACCAATTCATAGATTAGGTCTCTGCAACAAAGCTCAACAGAATGTGGAAATAACAAAGACAGAACCCAGGAGCCCATTGTTTTCTACCAAGGTCCGAACCAGCATCCTATCAGCAGTTAGAACTTAAAATCGCTCCCATAAGCACTTTGAGCTAGATGTAGAGGACAGTTCTATAGATTTTCCGCTCGCTTAGGCTTTTCTGGCTGCAGCCGGAATGCCGATTACAGAGCTGTGACAGGCTGGCTCTGGCAGGCTCCAGCGCACCCTCATTCAGCAAGCTTGTCCTTTTTCTGCTGTCGCTCCCAGCTGACAGAGCTACTTTAAAAAAGGAAGTCATTTCTGCAAACCCATTTGAAGCAGCTCATCCCTCTCTGGCTGTTGGCAGATAGGACTCTGCAAGAATAATCTAGAAATCTCTTTTCCAATGCTAAAATAGAAGTGCCCAAGGGTTTTTTGTTTTGTTGTTGCTTTTGGAGATGTTGCCCTAGTAAATTAAGCCAAAAATATAAATACATTAGTGCATTAGTGGGCCTTGATTTGTCCAAAATAACACACTTTGGCTATTGCAGTTTTTATTTTATAATTATTAATGGATTTTTTTTAAAGTCAGTGCACTTTGTAACACTAAAATTCATTGCATAATTAATTTGAGTGGCTTTCTTCATAAATTACACTCTTGATAACCTCCCAGTATTTAAAGATTTTCTAATGAGCAACATAGACTGAGGATAAGGAGGGAGTGGGCAGCCTGAATGAGGCAATATAGGATATGGGGGTAGCCAGCGAACACCTTTAATCCCAGCACTGGGGAGGCAGAGGCAGGTCCATCTCAGTGAGTTCCAGGCCAGCCTGGTCTCCAGAGTGAGTTCCAGGGTAGCCAGGGCTGTTACACAGAGGGAAAAAAAAAAAAAACCTGTCTCAGGAAAAAAAGGGGGGAGTATGGGGCATGGATACCCCTGCAAAATAAGGACATTAGAACAGTTAGTGGCCTCTAGCATGGAATTGTTTCTCGAAAAGAGAAAAGCAATGTGACACCGATCCAGAGCGTGCTCCTCATCATGCATTTCCTCCTGTAGGTTTACATCTTTTTCTTTTAGATGTTTTTTGAGTGCAGGTATGAGTGTTTTGTCTGCAAGCATGTATGTGCCCCACGTTGCTTGGTGCCCAGAGAGGCCTGAGGAGGGTGTCTGGTCCCCTGGAACTGGGATCACCTGGTTGTTTGCTACCACATGGGTGCTGGGAACCAAACCAAGTCCTCTAGAGGAACAGTCAGGGCTCTTGATTACTGAGCCATCTCTCCAGCCCCCATGAATCTCTATTTTAGCAGAGGACACCTTATCATCCAGGCCTCCTCATACTGGCTTTTTTTTTTTTTAAATTAAGAAGATACAAAATATTAAAACGCAGAAAATTTACTAACTATGAAAAATGAGAGGTTGATTGCCATCCAGACAGGACAGCTGTACTATCATTCTTCCCTTACTGTGACCAAAATGGCCTCTGCTTTGTCTCCTTCACCCGGCCTCCACAGTACGGCTGGCCTGCCGCTGTGTCAGCAGGCACTCTTGTCTTGGCCTGGACTTCTGATGTTCTAAAATCAAATATGATGTCTACATTTTTAATAAATAGGGCTGGATTGCTGGCTCAGAGGTTAAGAGTGCTGTTCTTCCAGAGGACCTGAGTTAGCTTCCCAGCACCCACCTCAAGTAGGTCACAACTGCCTGTAACTCCAGCTCCTGGGGATCCAATGCCCTCTGAGGGCACACACACACACACACACACACACACACACACACACACACACACACACACACACACAGGGAGAGAGAGAGAGAGAGAGAGAGAGACAGACAGACAGACAGACAGAGACAGACGGAGAGAGACAACTGAAAATAAAATCCTTAGAAAAATAAGTATAAGAACCCCCCAAATTTACCATCTGTGTTTGAAGCAGGAGACACTGAGATTGACCTCATAGGTTGTGCGTGCCCAGCACTCACTCTGTATTCTTCTGTAAATTCCTGCTTCACTGAGATTTTAAATTTATTTCTATATCGTGCACACGCACGCACGCACGCTTCCTGGGTTTGAGAAGTGGGATTTTTGTTTGTTTTGTTGTTTTATTTTTTTGAGATTAGGTCTGGTCTTGTAACCAAGCCTAACCTCAACTCAAGATCTTCCTTCCAGCTCCCCACCCCCAAGTCCTGAAATTCTAAAGTTTATGCCATTCTTTCTTTTTCAGGGATGTTGGTGGGGTTTTGTTTTCATTTGTTGTTTGGTTGGTTTTGTTTTGGCTTTGCCTAGCTTATTGGATTTAATATCTGCTTTATTGGTTTTTAATCTTTCAAGTTTCTAAGCGCATTTCTACAGTTGTAAGGCTTTTGTTTCACTCTGTTACTGATTTATCTTTTGTTACACTTTTTCATTGTGTCGGGAAGAGGTACATGTTTGCCACAGCAAGCTTAACAGGTCAGAGGGCAACTTTTAGGAGTTAGTTTTCTCCTTCCACCAGGTGAGTTCCAGGCATCAAATTCAGATGGTCAGGCTTGGTGGCAAGCACCTTTACCTGCAGAGCCATCTAAGTGACCCTTGTTTTGTTTTTAAACGCCTTTCTATATGCTAAAAGGTTCTGTTTTGGTACATCTTCGGTGTTGTCTGTAATTTTAATTTTCATTCACCCTTTAACCTGACAGCTCCATTTACTCTTGTAGCTATTGGTTGGCACTGTGTAACCCCACCCACTCCCTCATATGCATTTTCAGGCACACACTCTGAAGCCTGCCTCCATCCCTGGGCTGAGGATCAGCATGCCTTCCCTGGTTGCTGATCCCTGGATATTCATTCCACACTGCGCTGCCTTGTAAAGGGCATTTTACACATTTGCCCTTCCTGCTCAGTAGACACCTTGAAAGACATTGGAGCCCTGTTATCATGGTATTTTGAAACAATACTTGTTCTCCAAGGGAGGTCCAGTGACCTTTGCATGGGCACCACCAGTGGTATTAATTAAAAATAATGTTTTCTGACAGCCATCTACAAATCTATTACATCAGAACATCTAGGTGCAGGGGCCAGGGATATATATCTATTTTTAACAAGCACTCCCAAGGTAAGTCTATTATGGCACCATGAAATAACAACTCTGCTACATGACACAATAATAAGCTTCGGCTAGGTTCAGAGCAAGTCAACTCCACTGAAAGGGCACAGGACTCGTGTAACAAACCCTGGCCATCCAGGGTTTGTCTGGCTTGAGCATGCCTAGGTCTTGTGCATGCTGTCATCCACTACCTCCCGCTCTTACATTCATTTTGCCCCTTCTCCCACAATGATCCCTGAGCCTTGAGAGGAGGGGTGTGACAATATGTCCCATTTAGGGCTCAGCATTTATCAGTCTCTTTGACCATGCATTCAAGAGTATATGGGTAGAACAAACTGGACTTAATGGATCTTGAATGAATGAATGAATGAATGAATAAATGAATGAGAGGTAGAAGAAGGAGAAGAAAAGGAGAAAGAACACAAAGTTGGGTAAGACAGGAAGGGGTGGTCCTGAGAGGAGCTTAGGGAAACATGATTATGACCAAAACACATTCTACAAAATTCTCAAAGAATTAACGATTTTTTAATTTTAAAGAAAAAAATTCTGTATTGAGGGTGAAGGTGTAGCTCAATAATAAAACATGTTTTTTAAAGATTTATTTTTGTTTTACTTACGAGTATTAAATGTTTTTTCCAGCATTTATCGTATATGCCTTGCATGTGAGCCTGATGCCTGTGCAGGCCAGTAAAGGCTATCAGACCCCCTGGAACTGGAATCACGGATTGCTGTGAGCCGCTTGTGCATGCTGGGAATCAAACCCTGGTCCTCTGTAAGAACAGCCAGTGTTTTGGCCACTGATCTGTCTCTCCAGTCCAGATCAGGTGCTTTTTATGCTTGAGTTCCTAGGTTCAGTTCCTAGGAAGCGTGTGTACAAGCTAAGAAACAGGACTTGGTGGGCAAAGCATGAAAGAACTACCCTTGTAAAACATTCTTCCAATTTAGTCCATAACATTCATAAAGGGTGTGGTCAAAAGATTTAAAAACTAGAGATTAACTTTGGCTCTAAAATAAGAAATCAATTTCCAACAACTTCTGGTCTTCCAAATCAGAACAGGCCTCTTGTTAATTACTGAATTCAGCATGCCATGCTATGGTCCCCAGATGCTGGGTGGTTTTCACCAGATGTGCTAAGAAGGCATGCATACATGAGGCTAGCTAGACTCAGTATTATCTTCCAACCCTTACCACTCTTAAAATGTTCTCATTTAGATGCATGACCTTAGTGACACTTATGAATATTAATACTAGTATTGTCAAGGATTCAGACATAATTCACGATTTAACAAAATGCACACAAAAATGTGTATTGGCCAGGCGGTGGTGGCACATACCTTTGATCCCAGCACTCAGGAGGCAGAGGCAGGAACTCTGTGAGTTCGAGACCAGCCTGGTGTACAAGAGCTAGTTCCAGGACAGCCTCCAAAGCCACAGAGAAACCCTGTCTCGAAAAACCAAAAAAAAAAAAAAAAAAAAAAAAAAAAAAAAAAAAAAAAAAAAAAAAAAAAAAAATAAACAAAAACAATTGTCTAAGTAAATCACTCTTAGTTTTTCAAGCTTAAGAGGCTATTATAGTTTGTTTTAGCTAATGTCTCTACACCTAGATGGCTTATTCCTTTCTAAGAGGCAAAAATACAGGAATCCTACCAAAATCAGGTATGCAATGACAAAATAACTTTATCCATTGTTTATTTGAAGTTCAAGGACATGTGGGCAAGGAAAATGACTTTATAATGACACAATATATGCCTTCTATAATATAGTTCTTACACTTCTTCCAGTTTCATAAGGGTGAAAAATGAGTTTAAAATATGAAGCAGAAAAAACAATTTGAAGCAGAGGTAAGTCAACCATTGAGGCAAGCCTGTAATCCCAGCACTGGGGAGGAACAGAGGCAGGAGGATTGCTAACATGTTCACAGCCTTAACTGAAACTTACTGTTAGCCAATATAAACCTTTCTTATGTTAAAGTCCATTCTCTCAGGCTTTTTGTTATATAAGTGAAAGGCTGATTAATACAAAATCAAGAATTATCGGGTTCAGATTTCAAACCCTATTTTTTAAAAAGATAATATTTATTTGTCCTTAAACAAAGATTTTAAGCTAGGCCTCATAAGCATGCCTATATCCCTAACACTTGAGAGGCTGAGACAAGAAGACTGAATCCCAGGCCTGTCTGGGTTACGTCATGAAATTCTTTTTTAGCCCCTCCCCTCCAAAACTCTTGTAAAAAAAAATAATAATTTTTTTTAAATGGTGGCATAAGCCTGTAGTCCTAGCACTTGGAAGACAAAGACAAGAGGATCAGGAGTTATAGGCCAGTCTGGGCCACTTGGTTCTTATCTCACAAAAAATAACCTCCAAAGGCAGATGTCCAGGTTGGTTTGGATTGCTTTGGTTCATACCTCCCCCAAACAAAACATACACACAAGTAACGCACTGAGCGTATGCATTTATAAATTAGGAGCAGGCGTGTGTGTGTGTGTGTGTGTGTGTGTGTGTGTGTGTGTGTGTGTCTGTCTGTCTGTCTGTCTGTCTGTCTGTCTGTGTGTGTGTTTGTGTCTGAGTGTGTGTGTGTGTGTGTGTCTTTGTATGTGTGTGTGTGTGTGTGTGTGTGTGTGTGTGTCAACAATGAAAAGAAGAGGCCATGAATTTGAGAGAAAGCATGGGAGGGGGTTAAAGGGAGGGAAGGAGAACAAGAAATGATATAATTATATTTTAATTTCAAAAGATAAAAATCATTAATTAGAAAACTGGGCTTTTCAAAGTTGTAGCCAGGTGGCATCTGGGTAATCTATTAATAGCTCACAGTAATACTGAAGTGGAAATGCAGCCCTCCCATAAACACACACACAACTTGACTTTCTGCCAGCTGTCACAGCCTCCCACATGGCCTCACGGCCTGCAAATGCCCTGCGAACACCTTCCATCTCCCACCCAGACCACTGTAAAGTCTGTTGCTTTTCCCACAGACTGTGCTCAGCCCAGCACTGAACTGATCTCACAGCTTGCAGGGTCATTCTCCCTGAACATGAACAGGCTCACAGCAAAGCCTCACAGTCTGTTGTGGGCTCTCTTCTGCTCTGGAGGACTCAGCGGCAGCTGTCCTGGCTGCTTCCTGACCTGTGCCACCCACCACAGGGATATTCCAGTGGCTCTCCTAAGCACCCAGAAAGCTTTTTTCTCTTCTTTTCTCTTAATGTGTATTACTTTTTTTGCCTGTATGTGTATCTATGCACCACATGTATGCATTGCCTGCTGAGGTCAAAAGAGGGTATGGGACTCCCGGAAACTGGCATTACAGGTGTTTGTAAGCCACTGTTTGAGTGTTGGGAACAACCTGGGTCATCTTCAAGAACAGCAAGAGCTCATAACCACAGAGCCATCACTCAGCCACCGCCCACAGCAAGCTTTCTTCTGGAACCCATGTTGCTACGTCTTGTACGTCCTTCAGGATTTTGCCCATGTAGCTTTGAATGATTTTTGTGAATACTTGCTTAATTCATTAATTCTTTCAAGACAGGGCCCCCTTATGTTGCTACCAGCCAGTCTGGAATTCTTGGGCTGAGGCCATCTCCCTGCTTCAGGCCCCTAGGCTCAGACTACATGCAGTCTCATAGGCCTGGACAGCGCTGAATACCCGATTTATACCTGGGAACTGTGTAATCCAATACTGTCTCCATTCCCCTCCATTAATCTGCTTTCCTCTGCAGAATTTATCACCATATAATTACTATGTATTTTATTTATAGTCTGCTTTTCCCCACAAGAGTGAGTTGTATGGGGTTAGGCATTTCTATATTTTGTTCGCAGTTGTATTTCCATGGCTACTAACACATATCCAGTGTTCAACAATGCTTACTGAATAAATGAGCATTCTCTGCAAATCTAGTAATCAGTGTCAAGACTAACACAAGCTAACACAAGCACAGGAAGAGAAAACATTCCACTCAATATGTGCATTTTCATTCAATTCGTGTAAGAATTGGTAAACCAGTCTCTTCATTTCCTTACTCTCTGAAGTCTTGCTGCCCCAACTTGAGTTCCAGAAGCAATCCCCAAATGCCTCTAGTGGAGATGCACTGTCCAATATTCATGCAGTCTCCAAATCCAGCCTGGGGCTGGGGATCAGCTAGGAGAATGCTAGCCGACCATTCACAAGGCCCCAGGTTCAAACCCCAGCACCACATTAAAAACCTGCATGGTGGCACATCCTTACGGCCCTAGTATTTATTAAGTACAGGACAGAAGATCCTGAGTTCAAGGTTATCCTCAGCTACTGAGTCTGAGACCAACCTGGACTACATAAAGCCCTTAAAAAAGATGATGGATTCCACTAGAAATTAAAGTAGGAGCTGGAGAGATGGCTCAGTGGTTAAGAGTATTGATTGCCTTTCCAGAGGACAGGGTTCAGTTCCCAGCACCCTCATGGTAGTGGCTCCCAAACCATCTGTAACTCCAGTTCTAGGGAATCTGATGCACTCTACTAGTACCTGTGGACACCAGGCATGCACATTTTATACAGACATACATGCAGGCAAAATATTTATACACATAAAAATTAAAAATTATTCTTTATAAAGAGAAAGGAAATATTCCATCTAAATAAATGTCTCAATCAAAATAAAAGAAGAAGTTAACAAGCTGCCCACAGGACCCGTGCACAGACAGACAGAAGAAATGTCCTGAGAAACTCCAAAGACAGCAGCTCTGCCTCATACATCACTTCGAGGCTCTCATCAGTGCTAAAGCAGGTGCATGACATTGTTAGACTTTTATCAGTGCTTTGCTCCCCAAACTGAAGATCAGTGTGCAATAGGTGACTATGCCAGGAGAAAAATATTCCATACAGTAACCCAAAAACTTGAAGAGCTTAGAAATTAAAATTCTCTCTCTCTCTCTCTCTCTCTCTCTCTCTCTCTCTCTCTCTCTCTCACGCGCACACACACACACACACACACACACACACACACACACACTTTATCTATTGGGGTGTGGGTACTAGTGTATTTGTTTCATTGCACACACATGGTAGCTTGCAGGAATCGGGTCTCTCCTTCTACCAGGTGGGACCCAGGGATGGAACTCAGGTGGTCAGTCTTGGCATCAAGACATTTAACAGAGAAGCCATCTCACCAGCGGCATGGAAATTCTCACTCAACAGCTTCTGGGATCAGACCTATCATTAATCGCTGCCAGAGGACGGTCAGAATAAAACAGAACACATCATACAACACCCTAGGAACAATCAAATCAACATTCCTGCTGTTTATCTGGGAATTTGGAGAGCAGTTTCATGTTTTCCTCAGAATTTATTCCATACTATCCAATAAAATTATTGGCATGAGCCACTCAGAAAATTATGTTGATGTCTTTGTTTGTACTGCCAGTGTAAAACTATACTTTATTTAACATGCCACTGTAGCAGTGTGTCCAGTAACGAGTTTCACCAACATCAATTATTTATTGGCTATCTTCTAAGGGCAGGACACAGTTCTAAGAGAAAAGCATGGCTAAAAACCTTCTCTATCCTCAAAGGAATGATAATGCAGTGTCTAAAGAAGAATGTGTAAACGGCACACTCTGCACACACACACACACACACACACACACACACACACACACACACACACACTAAAAACACAATAAACCACCTGTTGAAGGAGCAGCATCTCCCAGTCTGCTGCTTTCTTGAACTTCAGGGAAGGTAATTCAACTCCTCCCAGCCACAGAGGATCTGTATCTACCTCACGAAAAGGCTGCAAATGGTGAAATCTTTGTGGATCCCAAGGTGGCTTTTAATGATGATGATTATGAGGGGAATATCACATAATCATATCCTATAGCGAAGACCTTTCATTTGCTTGGTGTGTAAGTAAAACACTTTGCACGTTATTTTTACAATAGGAAACAGTCTCCCTTGTAAAGAAACACTGATCTTTACCAAGTGATTGCTCAAGTCACAGAGTCGTTCCAAAAGAAGCATTATCCACATAAAAATAATACAGTGTAGACTCCTTTATACCTAGTGATACTGAAGGAGTTATAAGACTATGAATTTTCTGAAAAGTCATATGGCTCGTCTATTTTTTGTGATGCTAAAGATACCAAGAATAATTTAATCACATTTATGGTCATCTATATACTGAATACTATGAGCAGCTCAAGGACAAACCATAATTATAAAAGAGACCTCAGCAGTAATATAATTTGTTTGGTTTTAAGAAATAAGAATTCAATGTATAAAATTCTTAAAGAATAAATAAAATATATTTAAAAAGAAAGAACCTGTTATGCAGGTCCTTAACATTGGAAGGTATTTTAAAATTCATCTTACAAGTGGTTGGAGAGATGGCTCAGCTATTCAGAGCACTGGCTTCCCTTCCCAGGTCCCCAGCACCCCACGGTGGCTCTAATCATAACTGTACTCCAGTCCCAGGGGATCTGATGCCCTCTTCTGACCTCCATGGGCACCAGGCATGAAAGTGGTACAAGACATGCATGCAAGCAAAACACCCATATGCATACAATAAAAATTAAGAATTTATCTTACGAATTTTATTAACTTCTCAGGGAATTAAAAATGTTATAAACAAGTTTTTCTTGTAAATAGTAAAGCCGATCATGACAAAAAATATGTGCTAAGAAAAATTAAAGCTTGGTAATAGCAAAAACCTGGAAGCAACTTAGATGCCCCTCAACTGAAGAATGGATGGAGAAATTGTGGTACATTTACACAATAGAATCTTGAAATTTGCAGGCAAATGGATGGAACTGGAAGAAACCATCCTGAGTGAGGTAATCCAGTCACGGAAGGACAAGCATGGTATGTACTCACTCATATATGGATATTAGACATACAGCAAAGGATTACCAGCCTACAATCCTCACCACCAGAGAAACTAGGAAACAAGGAGGACCCTAAGAGAAAAAATAAATGGTCCCCGAAAGGGACAAGAATTCCTGAGCAAATTGGGAGCTTGGGGGAGGGGGAGAGGGGAGGGAGTAGGAAAAAGATAAGGGGAGAAGAGGCGAGGGGAGGAGAACAAGAGGGATCAGGAAGACTGAGACAGGGGAGGAATAGAGAGCAAAAAGGAGATACCTTAATCAGAGGAAGCCAGTATAGGTTTAAAGAGAAATCCAGCACTAGGGAAATGTTCAGAGATCTACAAAGATGACTCCAACTAAGAATCTAGGCAGTAGTGGAGAGGCCGCCTTTGATGCCCTTCCCCTATAAAGAATGGTGATTTAATTGCCATCCTAGAGTCTTCATCCAGTAGCTGATGGAAGCAGAAGCAGGGATCCACAGCTAAGCACTGAGCCGAACTCGTGGAATCCAGTTGTAGAGAGGGAGGAGGAATGAGCAAAGGAGTCAAGACCGTGCGTGCTATAGTCTTCCTCTATGTCAGAGCACACATGTGTCTATACTGACACTAAATGAATAAATAAATAGATGTTGAAGAAAGAAAAACTCATCTTTATAGGATTTCAACAAATAAATGAAGAAATGAGAAAAATAGCTGGTTATGGTGGTGCTTGTCCATAATTGCAACACTAACTCTGAGCGGGAGGCAGAAGGAGTAGGAGTTAAGAGGCCAGCCTGGCCTACACAGTGAGTCCTTATCCCAACAGAAAAACCAGCCTGGACTACACAGTGAGACCTTATCCCAACAGAAAAAAAAAAAAAAGTAAGAATCATGTGTTACATGTAAAACCTGAAAATTGCTGATAAAAATTGTGATAAATTAGCTGATAAAAATTGGTGAAATTGTGATGAGAAACAGTATATTTTCATAACCTCAGTGAGTGTTCTTCTTCATTTGTATATTAACTACAAGGAGAAAAATAATTGAGATATAGACACCTTACAAAGGGTATTTAAGGTAGCTTTTATGGCTTTTTGATCAGTGCTGGAGCGTGAACGCCAACTTATCCTAACCAGTGGGCACCACTCATTGAAAAAAATCTGTCTCGAAATAAGGGCGAACAGCACCTGAGGAATGTCACTCAAGGTTGACCTCTGGTCTGCACATGCACACATGTACACCAAAAGACACACGGAGTGCATGTGCGCATACACACACACACACACACACACACACACACACACACACCACAGGGCAGTCTTCATTTTTCAGTAATTTTAAACAGTTCATGAAATTTTTAACAGATCATTTCAAATAGGAAAAAAATCAACAGGGTGTGGTGATGCACACCTTTAATCTCAGCACTTGGGAGAGTTCCAGCAAAGCCAGGTCTATACAGAGAACCCTTTCTCAAAAAACAAACACAAAAATAGTGAAAGGGTAGAAGTGTGCCCACAAATTCTTATTTAAATTTGGGATCTATAAAATGAAATATTCTGTCAGCTGTGTCTCAGGGACTTTCAGTGCCTCCTCTAGTCGTTTTATACACTGTTGGGTACCATCCAGGGGTTAATCAACAGCTAACCTGTTATGAGATAACTTACATTTCCTTCAAATTCATATACTGAAGTCCTAATGCAGAAGAGCCATGTGTGCTCACCTTCCCAAATGCATTTTAAAGCTTGGGGACACAGCTGAAGCAACCTGTGTTCCAGCCCTCAGTTGCATGCCCCTTGCTCCCTCTCACCACACCCTTGACAACACACTATTTTGTAAAAAAAATAAAATAAAAAATCATGTAGCACACTCTGTAAGAACTATATTGCTGGGCTGGAGAGATGGCTCAGAGGTTAAGGCCACTTCCAGAGGTCCTGAGTTCAATTACCAGCAACGACATGGTGGCTCACAACCATCTGCAGTGAGCTCTGGTGCCCTCTTCTGGCATGTAGGCAGAACACTGCATACATAATAAATAAATCTTTAAAAAATGGTTTGTTTGTTTTTTTTTAAAGGAACTGTATTGCTGCTTTTAACCCCCGTATTCGATTTATTTTCAAGGATGTTCTTAGTTCTGGGCTCCCCCACAATCACTGGATACGGTAGTTAATTTTAAAATTATTACTTATGGTGAATACTATTTATTCATTCTTTGGGTGATGGACATTGGATTGTTTTCAACTTCGTTTTGCTACTCTGGGTGGCACTGTTAAGAGCATCTTTGTAGATGATTCATAAACATGAGGCATTTTCTAGAGCATGAAATTTCTTTTGTGCATATATGCAACGCTTGGAAAGCCAACAGCTGAAGCTGCTCAGAAGCTGGGGTTTCCAGCTGCCCCCCTGGCCTTCATGGCAACTCCTGGGTTAACAATTTGGGAGGGAGCCAGGCAGTGATGGTGTACACTTTTAATCCCAGCACTTGGGAGGCAGAGGCAGGCGGATCTCTGTGAGTTCGAGGCCAGCCTGGTCTCCAGAGAGAGTGCCAGGATAGGCCCCACAGCTACACAGAGAAACCCTGTCTGGAAAAACAAAAATAAAACAAAACAAAAAGTACACATTTTGGGGAAAAGTTAAAGTACATGAAATTATTTTGATAATTATCACAACTTATTTAACTTATACATATATGTACAAGTCTAAATTAAATGTACAGACATAAATATCATATTTTAACTTCCTGTTTTATATCCTTAAAACAACAGTTTCTGGAAACCAGTGAAAATAAATAAACTTTTTTTCCTCCCCCAAAACAAGAGTCTGGTTGTCCTGGAACTCACTATGTAGACCAGGCTGGCTTCAAATTCAGAGATCTGCCTGCTTCTGCCTCCCAAGTCTGGGACTAAAGGCATACAGCACTATGCTGGGTACAAAAATAAACTTCTTATGTAACTATTTCTGAAGTTTTTTTATAGTTCACATAATCACTCATATATGAAGAATGTCATAGTTTTATTTTTAAATGTAATGTCGTTATTGTTAAAATATTTATTAGTTTACTTACACAATAAATAATAAGTAAGGTACTTCATATTGCCTTTGGAATATGCTTTCTTTTGCCTGTGGCATATCAGTCTGGGATTATCCTGGATGAGTCACAGAGCATTTCAGTCTTATTTTTAGAAATACAGGAATACAGGAGAAGTTCTTACTATAGAGACATTTAAAATAACTTGTCTGGTTTTCTTCAGGAAGGAAAGACATTGTTGAATGTCAGGGCCATCACAGTACCCATTATAAGGTAACTATTTCTTCAAAATGCTTACGGCTATATTTGTCTTCATTCAGTGTATTAAATAACACTGTCACTGGCCTCCATGGAATTTTATGGGGAGGGAATTAGTGAACTTTACCAAGGTAGGTATTTTCCTTCTCCTTCAAAAAGTCATAGCTCCCCGAATATAAACAACCAAAAGGATTCTTTCTGCTCATTTCTTACAAGTTGACTATAATCTGAGACAGCATTCATTTCATGGACAACCATTTTCTACACCTTGTTCTTCGTAAAATATAGAGTCGACAAAAAATTATGACATGCTATATTGCAGTCCAGGTAAGGAAAAAGAATCCATGAGAGACTTGATTATTCAGGTACCAGTAACTTGCTAGATTTGTGGGTAAATTTTATTTTCTTTGCTGATTCAGTGTTTTCTATAATATATGAACACTTTTACTGATAAAAGAGAATTATATGACATTCGATTTCATTTGTGTGTAGTTAATAAAACAGTCTCATTTTAATATAAAGCTTTAAGGCTTCTTTCTAAACATATCTGAACACATATTGCACACCAATAACTCCAGCACAGGAGAGACTGAGGCAGGAGAATCACAAGTTCAAAGTCAGCCTATGTTACATAGCAAAACCTTATCCAAACAAAAAGGAAGAAAAAAGCCGTTGGTGGTGGCACACATAGACGTTTAATCTTGGCACTCAGGAGGCAGATGCAGGAAGATCTAAGAGTTCGAGGCCAGACTGGTCTACAAAGTGAGTTCCAGGGCAGCCAGGGCTACACAGAGAACCCTGTCTCAAAAAATCAAAATATAAAAGGAAGAATAAAGAAAAACAGTCTCAAAAATTGTAAAATACCTAATTGGAAGCTTTATTTACTTGGCTGGAAAACTGAAGGAACACATTTTCACAATTTTAGAGGTGACTTCTGGTCTACTTCAAAGGATTTGGAAATTCCATATAATTTGTATAACCCAATTAAGGCTCTTTTGGTCTGTTTAACCGAATATTTCTTACACTATATTAAAAGAACTAATATTTAGTGATGCCAAGTGCGTTGGTTTTTTTTAAATTAATTTTTAAGTTAGCATGAACAATGGGTTTCATAATGGCACTTTCATGCCTGTTACAGTTATACCTCGTTTTAGGTTTTTTGGTTTTTGGGTTTTTTTTTTTTTGTTTTTTTTTTTGTTTGTTTTTTTTTGTTTTTTTTTTTTTTTTTGGTTTTCCAGACAAGGTTCCTCTGTGTAGCCTTGGCTGTCTTGCAACTCGCTCTGTAGGACCAGGCTAGCTTAGAACTCATAGAGGTACACCTTACACACTACAGTTATATCTGGTTCTAATTCGTTCCTCTCCTTCCTGCCTCAGCCCCCCAGGCCCCACCCCTCACTCCATCCTTCCCAAAGAGCCCTGGTTCCCTTCCTCAACTAAATAATCCCTCCTGTTTTGTGCCCCTGATATTCGTTTCCTTGTGTGCCCTTACTTTGTCTGTATGGGTCCCCCTCTTAAAATCTTTCACCCCTCTGGTGATCTGTTTTCCAATGTCAACAGAGAGAGAGGGAGGGAGGGAGGGAGGGAGGGAGGGAGGGAGGGAGGGAGGGTCATTATTTTGGTGGAAATGTCTGAAACACTCACAGTCACTGATTTGTTGCAGTTATTTGTTTTACAGTTCTCCAACGTAAAGGAGAAGCTGATGCTTTAAGATCCACTCAATTGCTAATCTCTCATTAGCAATCTTTCCTTTCACTGTTTCTTAGATAAAAAAAAAAAAAAAAAAAAAAAAAAAGCTTCCCTTTAAATCCTCAGGTTAGTTTGCTTCACCCGCAATGAATAACTGCCCCCAGCCCATTTCAGGGTCCCTGGAAACCCGACGCTCCTGCGAGCCAGCCGAGTCCAGTGCCACGGGCGCCTTGGGCTCACAGTCCCTGAAGCCCGGGGGCGAGGGCTAGAGGACGCTCCTCGCCCTCCTGGGGTCCCTGAGGTCTCTCCCAATCTGTCCCTAAATGGTGTTCCCTTTGTTCATTCATTCCACAGCCATGTGATCAATTCAGCCGCCCTTCTCTCTCTCTCTCTCGGAAAAACCCATTCGAGTCTCACTTTCAGCTCTAACCCCGGGCACCGTCACTGCCTCCTAACGACCTCGGGGAGTCGGGAAGAGGAACTTCATCCACGGCCTGGTAAACACAGAATGCAGCCCCTCGATTCGGCTTCACGTGTGTTTGGATACTTTTAAAACGGGTCTTGCCATGAAGTGCAGCCCGGGCTATCCGGAAACTTGCTGCCGTAAGGACTTCAGCCTGCCCGGCGCTACCAGGACTTGCACGCCGGGCTGCAGAAAGGGTGCTCGGCAAGCAGTAGAGCCACGCTCCGTGGTTCCTGCGTCCCCGTCAGTTGTGTACCGCGACGCGCCAAGCCCTCCCCACGCGGAACCAGAAGCCAGCGCAGAGCCTGTCGGGGGAGCAGGCTGCCTTCCACTCCACGCGCCGGGCAGGACGGGCAGAGTCCGCTTCCTCGACTCCACGGGGGAACTACAATTCCCAGTACCGGAGCTACCCGGACTCCCGGAAGCCACGACTCGGCCGACCGGAAGCAGCTGAGACCCAGCCGACGGGCCCAGGGTTAATTCAGCCAGGGAAAGGGGCGGGAAGGGCTGTGGGGCACCTGTCAATTCGCCACTATGAACGTGGTTTTTGCAGTGAAGCAGTATATTTCCAAAATGATAGAGGACAGCGGGCCCGGCATGAAGGTACTTCTCATGGATAAAGAAACGGTGAGTTCGCTTCTGCTCAGTATCTGTGAAGGAAGCCCTCCCTCACTTAGAATTGCTGGTCCGGTTCTCGGTAGGACTTAGCATTTCATTAACGACCGTGGTCACTCCTGAGCATTTCATTAAAGACGACGGTCACTTCTGTCTGGCACTGGGAAAGTTGTCTAAAGCTTCCCTAGTGGGTGTGCAGCCTAACCGGCTCCAGCCGGTGCCAAGAGACTTGCTTCTTGTACCCGAAAGAGTGTCTGCCAAGAAGTTGTTAATGGTGACACAGGGGACACTTGGAAGACTTTAGGGTGATCCTGTCAACGTTGTTTTAAAAAGTAACTTGTTAGAGCTCAAGCTGAAATGACAGGTTATTTGTTGGCCACAGCTTAAGGGCCAGGGGACCTTTGAAGGAATGGAGAAAATCCTCTTTCAAAGTTTCTGAGTTGTTCGTGTTCAGAGAGTAGTAGGCTTCATTCTAACGCATCGCTCCTGTGTTGGATATTCAGTAAATATTATTCCGTGTATTAGCATTTAAGATGCCTAGCCAAGTGTTAATGGAAAAAAAAGGCTTAACTATTGACGAATGTTTCTATTAGTCTGGATTAGTGTAATATTAGTTCATTCTTTTTCTTTACAGACTGGTATAGTGAGTATGGTTTACACACAGTCAGAGATTCTTCAGAAGGAAGTATACCTCTTCGAACGAATTGATTCTCAAAATCGAGAGATCATGAAACACCTAAAAGCAATTTGTTTTCTTCGGCCTACAAAGGTACTACACAAACTGAGATGCCATCTCCGCAGGCAAATGCAGAATACTGATCTGAAAACATTAAGAAGGCAAAATAAATCTGTGTTACCATCGTTTGTGGCATCATAATTATCCCGTTTTGTCAGAGTTGTGATCTTTCTTTCCCTCCTTTCCATGCCTTGGTTCACCCCTGACAGCCAGTTCTTCCTTCAAGATATTTTGTAGATTAGTAGCTATTCCCAAAGCCACTAATGCTGGGAGCGTAGATCGCTTTAGTGCTGGGTTGACCTCCAGACCTAGCACTGAACATCACTGTCACTCTTTCATACTGCTCTTACTATCTTGAACCTTCATCACTTTAATCCCATCTATGTTTAGGAATGAACATGCCTTTGTCATAAAAACAAGAAGTCATCCAGTGATTCCTAGAGTGGCTCAGTCATACTCCTACGATAAATCCAGTAGCCTCACAGGAAAAGTTCCTCCTCCTACCAATTTGGTCTTTTTTTTTACATATTTAACTTGCCGTGCTTAAGTCTATTCCTGCAAGGCAAGTGACCTTTTTCCCTTTTTCCTTTTTTTTTTTTTAAATCATTCCTCTACATGTTTATTTCTGTCCTTTATTTGTTCACTTTACCTAAGAGTTCATAAGCCCTTCCTCAGCTTTTGTCCATCATCTCGAATATCTGGCTTCAGGGCCTTCTTTATACTAAAAACATATTGTGGGGTAGGGTAGTATTGCCACAGGCTCTGTGTGTGCGTGTGTGTGTGTGTGTGTGTGTGTGTGTGTGTGTGTGTGTGTGTGTGTGTGTGTGTGTGTGTGTGTTTGTGTGTATAGAGATCAGAGAAGAACTTGCAGGAGTCAGTTCTATCCTTCCCGGGGAATTCCAGGACTCAAACTCAGGTTGACAGACTTGGTGGCAGAAGTATTTACCCATTGAGCCATCTCATCTCTCTGGCCCCCTAGCTGGGTTGGTGGTGGTGGTGGTGGTGGGAGGCAGAGGCAGGTAGATCTCTGTGAGTTCGAGGCCAGCCTAGTCTATAGAATTGAGTTCCAGGACAGCCAAAGATACACAGAGAAACCCTGTCTTGGAAACAAACAAACAAACCAACAAAAAACCTTTCCTATGCTTTATTTTTTAATATTCTCTCTTTTTGTTTTTGTTTTGAAACAGGGCCTCACCATGGAGCCCTACCTAACCTGGAACTCATGCTAAAAACCAGGTTGGCCTCAGATTTGTGGCAACCCTCCTGCCTCTGCCGCCCAAGTACTAGGATTGTAAGTGTCTGTCACTATGCCTGGCTTTATTTTCTCTTGGCTCATATTCATGTTTGTCAACTCCACTGTGCTTTTATCATGCTCGTATATTGTGTACTTTCCAAAATGACAACCTGATTATGTCATCCATCTTGAAATCCCTGGGTGGCTTCTCATTGTTTTTATGGTAAAAACATAACCCTTTCTTGTTGACTGCCAAGTCCAGCGTGGTTTAGTTTCTATTACTTTTTGAGCCTCTGCCACTCTGCTTCTTAGCTACACTACCTTTCAACCCACTTACATCCTGATGTTTCATCGTGCCACATGGCTTTTGCGTGGAGTCCTCCCTCTGCCTGAAACTTCTTCATCAAGCAAATATTCACTGGCCTTACTGAGCAGGTCAGGCATCCCTCTTACAAACAATGCCACCTCCCTCTCTGTCACTGGTCACGGTTGTAGGTGTCTGTTTTCAAACAAGTTTTCACTATGTAGTCCTGGCTGGCTGAAATTTGCAATCATCCCCCACTACCCTCAACTCTGCCTCCTGAGTTCTGGGATTACAGGCATGTGATACTTATTGGACAAAGTTATTTGGATTTTGTGATTGATATCTAGTTTATGTACCACAATAAGCTCTGTGATAGCAAAAGTTTTATCTGGTTGTCCATCCTGTTATGTTCCCATGATGCTGGCTACATAAAGATGCTTAAGAAATAGTTGCTAAATTGTTTTTTTCCATATTTGTAGCTTTCACACATGAAATTTTGGTTGTTCAGAGTGGCCTTAGAGATGACCTAGTCTGTTATCGCCTAAGATAAAACAAGGAGTCCTCTTTTATAGCCATATAGGCTCTACCAAACTCTCTTGGCTTCACATCTTTTACCTTTTTACCTGGCCCTATAAAACAGTAATGTTAGACTTAAATTACTTGTTAAGAACAGTTTGTCCTTAAAATTATAAAGTGAGCTTGGCATGGTAGCACGTCTATGATCCCAGAACTTGGGAAATAGAGGCAAGAGGATCTGAAGTTTGAAGTCATTCTTAGCTACATAGTAATTTTGAGGCCTGCTTGGGCTCCATGAGATTCTATCACAAACAATAAGAAAAACAAAACAGGGCTGGAGATACGGCTCAGCAGTCAGGAGCACAATGTGCTGCACAATCATGAAAACCAAAGTTTAGGTCCCAGCACCCACATAACTAGCTGGGCACCCCATAAGCCTTAAACCCAGGTCAAGGGGAGTGCAGGTCATATCTCTGGGACTCACTGGCTTCCAGTGAGAGACTCAGGGAGAGACCCTGCCTCACATGAATGGCCAAGAGTGATAGAGGCGGACACCCGACACCCTTTCCTATCCTCCCAATACATGCACACACACAACAGGTAAATCTCCTCACGACACAGTAGAAATGTTATAAAAATTTATGTCTAGTATATATTTGTATATATAAACAATACACACATATATATGTTTAAAGAGATTCCCCCACTGAGTAGTCATTGTATACTTCGGTTGTTTGCTTGCTTTCAGACAGGGTCTGGCTATGCTATGTCATCCAGGCTGTCTTTAAACCCAAAGCCTCTTGGTCTATGCCTTCTGAGTGCTGGGATTTGTGTGTAGCACCATTCCCAGTTGCACTGAGCATAATTTAAAGACTATTAACAGTGACACAACCAGCAGAGCCTTTTTGTCCTCCAAAATTTTAGTTTTAAGGCTTCATTTAATTTGAAATTCAACCATGTATTCTGGTATCAAAATCTGATTAAGTGTTCATTGAATAGGAGAGATGGCTCATTGGTTAAGAGTGTGTACTGCTCTTACAGAGGACTCTTGTTTGACTCCCAGCATCTGTGTAGGCAGCTCACAACCACCTGTAACTCTGTCCTTCACAGGCAACTGTGCACGTGTACACACACACACACACACACACACACGCACGCACGCACGCACGCACGCACGCACGCACGCACGCACATGCATTCTCACACAAAATTTTAAAATCTTAAAATGACTGATTTTTTTTTACTTCTAGCATTTGTTATTTTATTTTAACATAATATAATTATAGGAGGAGTTTTGGGCTGATACAAATACTTCACAAACATTATAGTTATGAACTCTTAGACCTCAATAAGTTAAAAGCCAAAATGAATATGGTTAAATTATATTTATCCTGTTTGTAAAGAACTATACACATTTTGGTGTTCTAAGTAAGAAATTTGATCACATGAATACAGTTTATTGATAAGCAACTTAAAGCAGTTATATTTCAACATGTGTCCCTTAATTTTACCTTAATTTAACCAAAATAATGCAGATAGCTAATATTTAGCATACATGTATATATTAAATTGTATATAAGATCCTGATATATTTAATGTATTTCTTTTTATTTGCATCCTTCATTACCCAATATAAGTACAATCTTGACCTCAGCATACTGTTAGACTCTAAGTAAGTCAGTTAATGAACTGTGATACTTACTAGTTTTTAAAGTTACATTTATGGAGAGCTGGTTCTCCCCTCCCACAGTGTGGGTACCTGGAGTTCAGCTCAGGTCATCAGACTTGGCAGCAAATGCTCTTATCTGCTGAGCCATCTTGTCAGCCCTTATTACTTTTTACTGAAGCAACTCTGTACATGCTTAATTTGTTCTTTGTTTTCTAGGAGAATGTGGATTATCTTATTCAAGAGCTCCGAAGACCCAAATACAGTATATATTTTATTTGTAAGTATGTTAGTTCACTGTTTTAGTCACATATTTATGTCCCAGCAAGTCTAGGCTATTGAGTGACTTGTATCATCAAGTTCACTGAATTCATCACTTAAAAGCTTGTATATTCAAAGTATTAAAAATGGTGTAGAGAGCCAGGCGGTGGTGGCGCACGCCTTTACTACCAGCACTTAGAAGGCAAAGTCAGCAGGATCTATGTGAGTTTGAGACAGCCTGGTCTACAAGAGCTTCCAGGACAGGCTCCAAAACTACACAGAGAAACCCTGACTCAAAAAACAATAAAAACAACAACAAAAGCCCCCCCAAAAAACAAAAAATCCATGGTGTAGAGACTGGAGAGATGGCCTATGAATACTGGCTGCTCTTCCAGGGGACCAGGGTTCAATTCCCAGCACCCACGTGGTAGCTCATAACTATCTGTAACTCCAGTTTCAGGATATCTGATACCTTCTTCTGGTCTCCACAGATACTCATTGCATACATATGGTGACATACATACATGCAGGCAAAATATACATAAAATAAAAACAATTTGCCTTTAAAAATTAGGTAGTAGTCATCATTCTCAGATTTCCACTCATCAATGATTGCTTAGATAAAAAGTTTTACTTCACTTTGCATTTTAAAAGGTTGATTTATAAGCAGCCAAATTGCATGTTTTTCCTCCATCATCTGTGTTTACTTACTCCTGTGTTTCACTGTGAATTGAGGTATAGAAACTAATTTGTTTGGGGGAAGGGTTATGTGAGTTTATTGAACAATACGAAATGTGTCTACACACCAGATAAATTCATCCCACTTGTCTTGGCTGTTTTATGTGATGAATGAAAGCACACCTCATCAAGCAGTTCTCTCCTGTGTGCCCACATGGGGGCGTGCCTAGGGAAACTCTGGAAATGAACAGGCTCATCCTTCTCAAAATTCATTTGGAGTTTTCTTCCATTCTGCTATGGAAGTTACAGTTGGTCTCCTCTAGGTGTCAACATTGCTCTTTGTAGACTTAGTAGAGTCTGGAGCTGGTTCCAAAACCAGGAGGAAAGTGGGACACTTAGGTTTGACATGGTGGTGGTGCATTCCTGTAAGACTAGCACTCACGCCCAGAGGCAGGCGGCTCATGACCACCCTGGTCTAGTCCCAGGCCAGCCAAAGCCACATAGAAAGACATTGTTTTCAAAAAAGAAGGAAGGGAGGAAGGGAGGGAGGGAGGAAGGAAGGAAGAAGGAAGGAAGGAAGGAAGGAAGGAAGGAAGGAAGGAAGGAAGGAGGGAAGGAAGGAAGGAAGGAAGGAAGGAAGGAAGGGAGAAAAGAAAGAAAGAAAATAGGACATGAGAGGGGTTTTGTTTTGTTTTGTTTTTGTTTTTGTTTTTGTTTGTTTGTTTTTTGAGACAGGGTTTTTCTGTGGCTTTGGAGGCTGTCCTGGAACTAGCTCTTGTAGACCAGGCTGTTCTCAAACTCACAGAGATCCGCCTGCCTCTGCCTCCCGAGTGCTGGAACTAAAGGCGTGCACCACCAACGCCTGGCTGACATGAGAGGTTTTTATGGTATGGGGATTTAGACATTGTCTAAGTCTTCAACTTATATTTTAGTGTATCTTAGACTCTAGCATATACAACTTGCTTTTACCATATGTTACTATTTAATTATGCCAAAAATTAGCTGGGCAGTGGTGGTGCACACCTTTAATCCCAACACTCAGGAGGCAGAGGCAGGCCTGGTCTACAGAGTGAGTTCCAGGACAGCCAGAGCTACATAGAGAAAGCCTGTCTCTAAAAACCAAACAATAATAATAATGATGCCAAATTTAACCTTAAATAGTATTTTAAAGTTTATAAAGAACTATCTCATAAATTATTTCACTTGAGCCTTACACTATCCAACAGGTAATTTATTTATTTATTTATTTATTTATTTATTTATTTATTTTGGTTTTTTGAGACAAGGTTTCTCTGTGTAGCTTTGGAGCCTATCCTGGCACTCTCTCTGTAGACCAGGCTGGCCTCGAACTCCCAGAGATCTGCCTGCCTCTGCCTCCAGAGTGCTGGGATTAAAGGCATGCACCACCAATGCCCGGCCAGGTAAAATATTTTTACCTGTTTGTTTCGTTTATTGATTTAATAGTCATAGTTTTTATTTTTTTTTAAAAGTAAGTGTAGATTCACATGCCTGATGGTTTGTGTCCCCCCTCAACAAAAAGAAAAAGAAACAAAACTCATGTTGAAGTTTAATCTTGCTATGAAATATTAAGATGGGACTTATAAGAGGTAATTAATCTGCTCATGATTGATGGGTTAACGTCCTAAAAGAGTCTGCTATGAAACCAGTTTAGCCAAGTATCTGTCTCTTGCCATCTGATGCCCTGCACCTCTCTTCACTGCCAGTAAGAAGGTCCTCGATACATGTGACCACTAAACTTTGAACTAGAGCTATGAGCCAATATACTCTTTTTAACTTACCCAGACAGTGATATTATGCCACTGGCAGAGGAAACAAACTAAAATGATACACAGTTATAAAAACTACAGAAATCTGGAATGCCTTTTACCCAGTCTCCCTATTGTAGCATCTAACATGACAGTAATGCAGTGTCATACCCAGGATGTTAACTGGGACACAGTCAAGCAGCAGAGCCTTTCTGTCCCCACTAGGGTCCTTTTATTGACCATATTCACTTCTACCCCATCAACTCCATCATTAGCTCTGACAGCTGATACTCTTTTCTGTAACATTTGTTATCCTAAGAATGTTCTGTAAGTAGAATAGTACAGTGGGAGCTGGCTTCTTTCATTCCATGTAATTCTCAGGTGGTTGAATATTCGAGTTAATTTCTCTTTACTCCTGAGTAGTATTCCACTGTCTGTTCTACTCACCACCGAGGACTTCTGGGTTATTCCAATTTGACTGCTTGAGATGCAGCTGTTATAAACCTCTGAACAGGATTCCATGTGAACATAGCTAGCCTTCATTTATTTGGGATGAATGATAATCAGTAGCACAAATGCTGGGCCATATGGTAATGGTATGTTTAGTGTTTTTCAAAGTAACCCTGCTAACAATGACAGGGTGGCTCAGTTTCTTTGCATCCTTGCAGTCATTTGATGGTGTTGACGCCCATTTTAGCCAGTGTGATTGATAGGTGTGCACCTCTCCCCAGCAGCGTGGTCCTGGAAACCTTAGAGTGGTGAGGAGATGAAGAAGGGACATACCCAAAGACCTATGTAGAGCAAAGCTGGGGTCAGATGGGCTGTGTGCACTCAGTGGAGCAGTACCAACTGGGCAGCAACCAAGAACCTTACCAAGTTTATTATGCTCAGGGAGGAGCGGCAGGCACATGGCTTAGACAGCTTCCTACGAGGTCTCTATAGGAGAAAAAGCAGCCTCAGGTTGCAAACATATGGTGAAGAAAGCTGCAGATGCTAGTCTTTGGTACACACTGACAACATTCTTTTGTTTGTTTAGTTTGTTTGTTTTTTTCAACATAGGGTTACTATGTGTAACAGCTCTGGCTGTCCTGTGACTAACTCTGTAGACCAGATGTCCTCAAACTCGCAAAGATTGGCCTGCCTCTGCCTCCTGAGTGGTAGGATTAAAGGCGTGCGCAACCGCCACCCGGTTAACACAGCCAACATTCTAACTCCCACCAGAGGAAGGTTTTGCTCTCCCTCTGATCCCCAAGACGAGGCTTTGCTAATTTCCCATGGATCCAAGGCATTACTCCTTGAAATGGCCATGTTCATGTATAGTCATTTTAGTATTTTTTTAGTCAAATTACAGCCTCAGTTCTAGATATGTATATATAATTTATATGTTTCCCCGAGTTCTATATTAAGTCAGTATATAATAGAAGCACTCATTTTCTGGGTTTCTTTAATAAAAATGGAATAGCGTCATGCAGCCTCACTTCCTCCACACAGTGTCCCTGCATAACAAAGGATAGCAGAGGAAAAATTACATTAGTACTAAATTTATAAAATACAAACTTGAAATTTGTTGGGTATGGTGATCAATTTTGGAATTTTATTTGGTTAAAGTAAATTAAAATAAATTGATATTTAGTAATTTTATTCAATATAGGCTTTTAGCACAATTTAAGTTAACACTAAACTGGCCTTCTGTTCATCTCATTTTTAATAATTTTAGGTATACAAGTCTCTTATTTAACAGGCCTCTTTTATTTTAAAGTACTTTAAAAGCATTATGGAAAATGTTAAATGAATAAAAGTAAAATAGTGTGATGGATCCTAGAGTACCCAGCCACACCCAGTCTTGTTTGAACTATGCTCCCATCTTCTACCCGCCAATATTTTTTAAACAAATCTATGATGCCATATAAGTTTTATCCATTAATATTACAGTATGCATCTTTAATAGAGATTCATCTAATAAAATGAAAAGTAACTCCTAGTTTTGTGAAGTCAATTCAATGTTTATGTTTCAAATTCTCTCATCTCTCTTTCCCTCTCTTTCTGTCTTTGAGTCAAGATCAAAGTAAGATCCACTTATTAACCCTTACTGGTCAGTATGTTGAGCTTCCCCGATCTTCTGTAGGTCCTCTTCTTCTCCCATGCAACTGGTTTACTGAGGAAGCAGTTACATTTTTCTACTGGTTGGATTTTCCTGATGTCATCACTGTAGGGTAGCTTACATATTTCTTCAAGTTAAAGATGTTCCTTTATCTGTGTATGTAAGTGGATAAAGAACCTGACATGAATTAAGTTTTGGGTTCTTTTGGCAAGAATACTAAAAAGGTGATGCTGTATAGTTTCTCTGGTTGCTTCTTCTATTGTTAGTGAAATCAATTTCTTCTATATTGTTAGTGAAATCAATGTTTATAGATTGATTATTCAGTAGAAGTTGGAGGGGGAAGTATTCTGTCATTCACAATCCGTGGGGTTTTTAGATGAAATGTTTCTATTAAAAAAGAAAACAAACTCCTGTCGTCTCTTATTTGATATAACTTAATATAAAGAGGACAAAGGTTTACTTCTTCCCTGTGTTTGCTGTTTAAGGTAGCAGTCTGAGTCTGCAGTACCCTCTGAAGTCAATGAAGTCTTTTTTTGACAGTATTAATTTTTGGATTTAAACATATCTGTACTCCTCACTCCAGCCTGAAGGTGTGTGACTTTAACATGAACCAGTGTGTGCTAAATTTCGCTGATTCGTTAGGCTTTACCTTAGGCCTGTATAAGTCTAATTGCAGCAAAACCAATGCCATTTGAGTTAAATGCAATGTGTCTGTCTCAGATTTCAGTAATGTGATCAGCAAGAGCGATGTGAAGTCCTTAGCTGAAGCTGATGAGCAGGAGGTTGTGGCTGAAGTTCAGGTAAATGTGTGGGTCCTGGAACCTCCCTTGTATTGTCGCCATTATAAGATTTTAGTTCAAAAAAGGGAAGGTGCTGTATGACAAAACAAAATAAATGTACACACACCATACTAGACTTATGTTTAGAAAATTTGGGGGAGGCATTAAATTGGATAGAAATAGAATTAATGGAATCGGTGGAAAAGATCAAAGAGGGCTGATGAATTGGTGGGACGTTTTCATAGCTGGGGGACAGAGTCAAGTGTGCTCTTTGTTAGTTTATGAACCTCACTTTAAAAACCTTCATCAATAAGCCGGGTGTTGGTGGCACACACCTTTAATCCCAGCACTCAGGAGGCAGAGGCAGGCGGATTTCTGTGAGTTCGAGACCAGCCTGGTCTCCAGAGTGAGTGCCAGGATAGGCTCCAAAGCTACACAGAGAAACCCTGTCTTGAAAAAAACAAAAACAACAACAACAAAAAAACCCTTCATCAATAAGACCATGCCACATTGGGAGAGAATAGGAATCAAAGGCTGTGCATGAGATTTCTTAGTATTCTGAGAGACTCATACTGTCATGTTACTAGTCTGTCACTTGGAAACGCCTAAGCATTTATTTTGTATGCTACATAATATATAACATTAGCATGTATAATGTTATTTTTCCTTCTTTAATAGTTCAGTGTTCTTGAATACATCTATCATAAATATTTAAATATATTTATCACTTACATGAAAAGTACTGTCTTCACAGGCAATAAATAAGCTAGTTTTACATTTTTCTAAAAGATATTCTAAGTGGTATAACATATAAAAAGAATGACCTATTTTAAATCACATCCTCCCACACAAGTATGCTGGGTAGATAACATGGTGTATCCTACGGCAATGTTTTATTTATTTTACTAATTAAAATTTACATTGATGCATATACTTCAACTTTTTAAAAGATTTATAATTTCTGGTATTTATAGTTAGTTCAGTTCTCCCATACTGACCATTGTTACTCAGTTATTTGAGCATCTTGTACTTCTTCAACCTGTATGTTCCCATTTGATTATAGTACTTGATACACCTGGAGTCCATAGCACTCAGTACACCTGGAGTCCACAGCACTCAGTAGTACACCTGGAGTCCACAGCACTCAGTACACCTGGAGTCCACAACACTCAGTACACCTGGAGTCCACAGCACTCAGTAGTACACCTGGAGTCCACAGCACTCAGTAGTACACCTGGAGTCCACAGCACTCAGTAGTACACCTGGAGTCCACAGCACTCAGTAGTACACCTGGAGTCCACAGCACTCAGTAGTACACCTGGAGTCCACAGCACTGAGTAGTACACCTGGAGTCCACAGCACTCAGTAGTACACCTGGGGTCCACAGCACTCAGTAGTACACCTGGGGTCCACAGCACTCAGTAGTACACCTGGGGTCCACAGCACTCAGTAGTACACCTGGGGTCCACAGCACTCAGTAGTACACCTGGAGTCCACAGCACTCAGTACACCTGGAGTCCACAGCACTCAGTACACCTGGAGTCCTTAGCACTCAGTACACCTGGAGTCCACAGCACTCAGTAGTACACCTGGAGTCCACAGCACTCAGTAGTACACCTGGAGTCCACAGCACTCAGTACACCTGGAGTCCACAGCACTCAGTAGTACACCTGGAGTCCACAGCACTCAGTAGTACACCTGGAGTCCACAGCACTCAGTACACCTGGAGTCCTTAGCACTCAGTACACTTGGAGTCCACAGCACTCAGTATACCTGGAGTCCACAGCACTCAGTAGTACACCTGGAGTCCACAGCACTCAGTACACCTGGAGTCCACAGCACTCAGTACACTTGGAGTCCACAGCACTCAGTAGTACACCTGGAGTCCACAGCACTCAGTACACCTGGAGTCCACAGCACTCAGTACACCTGGAGTCCTTAGCACTCAGTACACCTGGAATCCATAGCACTCAGTACACCTGGAGTCCATGGATTAACTGATTTTGATGTTTTTTATTTACAGGAATTTTATGGTGATTACATTGCTGTGAATCCACATCTGTTTTCCCTCAATATTTTGGGTTGCTGTCAGGTATGGAAGACAAGGATTTTCAAAATAAGTTAATCAAGTGGAAATTAATTCAAGTAACTGGAGTTAGAGAAAATTAAGATATTTTCTTTTAATATGTTTTTAACAAAAAGGGCCGAAATTGGGACCCAGCCCAGCTAGCCAGAACAACTCAAGGACTGACAGCTCTGCTTTTGTCTCTGAAGAAGTGCCCCATGATTCGCTACCAGCTTTCATCAGAGGCCGCAAGGAGACTTGGAGAATGTGTTAAGGTGTCGTATTCCCTGTTCCTGGTTCTAAAACCTCAAGGCTAATCAATTCCCTGTAATAGTTAAGAAATATCTGAAATGCTAGATGTGGTGGTGTATGCCTTGGCAGGCAGATCTCTGTGAGTTCAAGGTCAGCCTGGTCTACATATCAAGTTCCCATGCCCTGTCTCAAAAAAAAAAAAAAAGGAAAGAAAGAAAGAAAGAAGGAAGAGGGAAGAAAGAATGAAAGACAGAGAACAAAGAATATCTTCTTTGTTAGTTTTATTAGCAAAGAAGAATGGCTATATAATTAAAAAAAAGGAACAACTTAGCACTAAGACCCTCAGACTGAACCTAAGAAATAGTCACAGCTGTTTAAGTCAAGGAGCCCAACAAACCCACTTGTAAAGTAGGGCTTCAAGCCCTGAATGTATAATAGTGTGCTACAAAACTTTATGAAGACTTTGAATCCTTTATGGAGGCCTGTGAGGGTGGAAAAACTGCTACCTGTGTTATTATTCGCTTCCTATTTTGTCATCTCTACTTACAGCTAACCAGTTAACCAAAAAAATTTTCTCTTTTATCCTCAGCAAGTGATAAGTAAAGAATATGAACTCTTTGAGTTCCGGCGAACAGAAGTTCCTCCACTGCTTCTCATTCTAGACCGCTGTGACGACGCCATCACCCCACTGCTCAACCAGGTGCCTCCAGAGCCCTTTGTTAGCATAGAGGATGATGATTTGAGTGGAGCTCATTAAAATGCAAATATGGAAATAGCATATTTCACTCTATTCACCTCCTTGTTTCAGCTGCTCTTGGGTTTTGCCTTATATTTTCTGGTGTTTTGGTGCCCTGTTTTTCCAGCCCCGGTCATTCATGCTGGTTTCTGCCTCTTTCTTATCTATCTTCTGCCACTGTCGCACTCGTATCAGGGCAACTTCTAAACTCTAGTGTTTCCTGTGTCTTTCCAACCTTACTGCTTGTGCATTGGTGTGATCCCATCTTTCAGTAACAGTGAAACAAGCATTTATACAAGTCCTTCTTTTGATTTCTCTTCGATCTATATTCTGCAAAACCAAGGTTGTTAAATGACAGCTCTCAACTTAGATTACAACTCCTGGCCTAAAAATCTTTGTTGTTTCCCATTTACCTACTGGATTAAAATAAAAGCACTCCTAATTTTGGCACCCAAGCGCCTTCAGGATGTGTACCAAATTTCACCTAACACCTACAGTTCTCTGCAAGCCACACTACATGATTTCTTGCCATTACGGTTTCAGTGTGACCGCTGTCTAAGCTCTAGGACATCTGGGATACCTTTTCTTCCCCACTTTACCTGTCAAAACATTTCTCCCTTGAAACCTCTCGGAAGTCAGAGAGCAGCTTCTCAAAGACTGCTTCAGTCAGGCACTGTTGGCTTTCTCTCTCGAGCTGTGTAGAATTGTCTCAGGCTTCATGCTGCTGTTGCTAAATTGCACCTTTGGTTGTTTGGACACTGTCTTAGGTAATACACTACTAAGGCAGCCTGTGTCCCTTTGTGTTTATTCTTCTGCAAGTTAAGCAGTTCCTTATATGTAGTGATGTTCTATGAGTGGCAATTTGTCTTATTTCTTCTCAGCATAGAGTACTGTCAATATTAGGGTGATCCATGGGAACAGAGCTCCTCTGTAGTATGAGGTAACATCTGGCCACTAAAGGAAGAAAGGGAGGGAGGAAGGAATGGAGAGAGAGAAAAATGACTCAGTAGCTGAGAGTATATACTGCTCTTGCAGAAGACTTGAGTTCTCTTCCCAGCCCACACACTGTGCAGCTCATAGCCACCTTTATCTCCTGCTCCAAAGAAATCCAGTGCCCTGCCTGGCCTTTGCATGCACAAGTCCACACTCAAATTTACATAATTAAAAAATAAAAATTAAATCTTTTTTTAAAATAGTAGAAAAGTAATTATCTATAAATCTATATCCCCCCCCCAAAAAAAAAAAAAAACACATTTCACTGAGAACCTCTTGTATTATGTGTAAGGGTTAAAAGATAGAGTCTCTTGCTCTCAAAAATCCTATGTCTTAAGAAGAGAAGAGAAAACAGATTTTACATGTAGAGCAAGCACTGTGGTAGAACCATGATGACAATGTCCACTTTACTGTATTACTGTAAATGCCCGAAGGGAAATGGCTTACTCAGAATTCTCTTAGCAAATCTCTATTTTATTATTGTTTGTTTTAATTTGTTCTAGAGATGAAAAAAATCCTTTTATGTTTTCTTTCTTTTCTTCTATGTATATGGATATTTGCCTATGCTTGTGCCTGTGTACCACCTTCATGCCTATTGCTCATGGAGACCAGAAAGAACATTGGATCCCCTGGAACTGGAGTTATTAACAGTTGTGAGCTGCCATGTGGGTGTTGGGAAATGAACCCAGGTCTTCTGGAAGAGCAGCCAATGCTCTTAACCACTGAGCCATCTTACCAGCCCTTTGGCAAATCTTTTAGGCAATAAAGCACCTTCTTGGGCTAGAGAAATGCTCTGTTTTTTTTTGTTTTTTTTTTTTTTTTTGAGACAGGTTTCTCTGTGTAGCTTTGGAACCTATCCTGGCACTCGCTCTGGAGACCAGGCTGGCCTCCAACTCACAGAGATCTGCCTGCCTCTGCCTCCTGAGTGCTGGGATTAAAGGCGTGCACCACCAACGCCCGGCTGAGATGCTCAGTGTTAAGAGCACAGGCTGCTCTTCCAGAGAACTCAAGTTCATTACCCAGTACCCTTAATGGGCAGCTCACAATTTCCTATAACTCCAGACCCATAGCATCTAATATCCTCCTTTGGATTCAAAGGGTATCCACACACATGCAACACACAAATACACAAGTAAACAAATTCTAGAATATTTTCCTTTATTACATGTTAAATTCTTTCTTTAAAAAAAAAAAAAAAAAACTATGTATCTGAGCTTTGCCTGAATATATGTCTGTGTAACATAAGTGTGCCTGGTGCCCATGGAGACCAGAAAAGGGTGTTTGATCCCTGGCAGTGGAGTTACAGACAATTGTGAGCTGCCATGTGGGTGCTGGTAATTAAACCTGGGTCCATGGAAAAGCCAGTGCTCTTAACCTCTGAGCCATCTCTCCAGTTTCCTTAAATTACTTCTTAATAAATTTAGTTTGTTGTATATACATATAAGCATCTCTAGCATTTGATTTTACATTTAATAGTAAATTGTTAAAAGATACTTAGCTTTGTAAAAATCCACTCTCCATAGTGATAAGAAGGCAGATTTGTGTTTTTAACCAAACAAATTTACATTTTTAAAGGCTGGAACTCAATCTTTCTTCACAATTCATACTCAGTTAAAAACAGATAAAATGGATTCTGAGGCAAGTGTCTGATTATGCCAGTGTTTTGATTAACTCACAAGGTTTTTTTTTCTGATAATATTAGTGTTCCCGGGATAAATATAGCACCACTCAGATCTGCAAGAACACACTTCTCAGGCAGCAGAAAACCACAGAAGCATGCAGGAAGTGGTACTGCTTGTAACTGCAGTACCAATATAGCCCTATCTGTGAAGCCAAAAATATACTCTTAATTCACAATCAAAAAGCTAATGATAGCTATAATTATTTTCTTTCTATCAAGAACCTTAATCTTGTTGCATTTTCTCTAAAGTGTGAAATATAAAAGTATTTTGACTTTTTTGAGTGTTTAAGCAATTAAAATGACAATCTTAATACTTACTAGAGAACAAAGTATTAATAAAAATATGAGCTAAATAGAGAAACTTGGTATGAAACAGGCTAGTTATTAAGAATGTTATCACTCTTTGTTTTCCTAAACACTTGATATTTCCATGTTTTGTCATATTCCTTTAGTGGACATATCAGGCCATGGTCCATGAACTACTGGGCATAAACAACAACCGGATTGATCTTTCCAGAGTGCCAGGAATCAGCAAAGACTTGAGAGAGGTGGTCCTGTCTGCTGAAAATGATGAATTCTATGCTAATGTAGGTGCCCTTAATTTTTAAGTTGTTTTTATGTAAGGTATCAGTACTGGCTTGTGAGAACAGGGGCGCGTAAGGGTTTCTTGCAGTGAGACTACATCTCAGGCTAGCCAGAGACTCAGGGGCTGGCCTTGGCAGTGTTTTTTTTTTTTTTTTTTTTTTTTTTTTTTTCATAGTGTTCACATATGTATTGACTTTCCTCTCCTCTGCTAGCTGTTTATGAGAATAATCATGGTATTCATCACTAGAGTCCTGGCTAATGTCCAGACTTAGTAATTACAGTGGAATTTGTCTTTCAAGTCTGTGTTCAAAATCCTTTCTCACTTCTTTTAGGACGTCTGAAAACCAGGCTAGTTTTGAACTTTCTTCTGACTTCTTTTTTCACAGAACATGTACCTGAACTTTGCAGAGATTGGTAGCAATATAAAGAATCTCATGGAAGACTTCCAGAAGAAGAAACCAAAAGAACAGCAAAAGCTTGAATCCATAGCAGACATGAAGGTAAATCACACACACACACACACACACACACACACACACACACACACACACACACACACACACACACACACACACACACACACACACCCAGATGACTTACACACGAGTCTTTAGGACTATTTATGTAGGCAACATTTTTGGAATATTCCAGGTCTAATTTCTATTAAGATTGTTTGCTTGTGTATGAGTTTTGTAGGATGAATTGTAGTATTTGAAACTGTCTGGTCATTGTTGTGTAGCTCAGGCTAACCTCAAGCTGGGGAGATCCTGCCTACACCTCCCAAGTGTTGGAATTCCAGATGTGGGTTATCATGCCTGGCTTCTTGTTTGTGTTGTTCTACTTTGTTTTTAAAATGCATTTATTACTACAGACCACACTGTAGCTATGTGGACCTGGCTGGAACTCATGGCAGTGTTTATGCCTCAATCTCCCCAGAGCTGCAATTACAGGCATTGCTCATCACATCCAGCAAGCAAGTCACCTTGTTTAGTTCAAGACATTTTCTACAAAGTTTCTCTTTAATAAAAGCATGGTGACACATCCATCATAAGTCATGTATTTCTTTCCAGTCTCAGTTATGCCTGGCCTCTATAAAGACCCTAAGGATAAGTGCCAGCTTTTCTCTTCCCAAGACTAATAAATGCCATCGTGGGTACCTTACCCTGGGCAGGAAAGTAACCCCAGCTTTTTACAGTCTTTCTTTACACATGCCTATTCTCATTTGGAATGTGACAGCGTCCCCCATTCATGCTTCTTCCATAACAGGCCTTTGTTGAGAACTATCCACAGTTCAAGAAGATGTCTGGGACCGTATCAAAGCATGTGACAGTGGTCGGAGAACTGTCTCGGTTGGTCAGTGAGAGGAATCTGCTGGAGGTTTCAGAGGTTGAGCAAGAACTGGCCTGTCAGAATGACCATTCTAGTGCTCTCCAGGTCAGTCTAACTGGTGAGCACCTACTGTGTGTGAACACTGTGCTGGGCAGAGAAAGCTGCAAAGGCGAGTAACCCTTCTTCACCATCATGGAACTTGGCTTACTACAGAGTTATGAACATATTTAAGATGGGTGTAAGCCAGGTGTGGTAGCCCCCAACTATAATCCCAGTACTTAGGAGCTGAGGCAGGAGTACCACAAGTTTTTAAAGCCTAAATATGCAACTTAGTAAGACCCTGCCCCAAAATAAATTAAAAAAAGATGAAGATGTAGCCTTATGTTCAATTCCCAGTGCTACTAAAAAGGAATTAGTTACTAAAGATCACAATCATGATATCATGCTATATATAAATGCTATGATGATGATGATATAGAGGAATGAAGATAAATAAGACACCATCCTTCTCAGTGTGTTAACACTATAAGAAGAAAGAAAGTAATTTTAAAGAATTGTGGCTACAGAGATGGCTCAGAAGTAAAGTGTTTAATGCTCAATATGAGGATCTGAGTTCAGATCACAGCACACACATAAAAAGCCAGGTGTAGTGGTGTATACCTGTAATCCCCGCACTAGGGACAGAGAGGTAGGCAGATCACGGGATGTGATGCCGCCCAGTCTAGCCAGTTGGTGAGCCTCATGAGAGCAATCTAGGAGAGGCGCCAGCATCAACCTCAGGCTGCTCCATGGTGCATCCATGTGCATACACCCCTGACTGACACAGGTGTGCATACTCACACTAACAAGTACACAAAAATGATAAGGAACTATAGTCTCATGTGGTAAGTATGTAACCAAGGCCTTCCCAAAAGCACATGGAAATACAGAGGAAGAACAACTGTTTTCCTCAATGATGACCTTTCAGATTCTTGATGAAGAGGATGTGAAAACTAGTTTGGACAGACAGATAAGTTAGAGTACATACACCAAGCAGAGGAAAAAGGTGCAACACTCTCAGCAGGGAGAAACGGACATGGAGCTGTGAAAACATGGGCACCAGTACTGCACAACTAGTGGAATACAAAGCCGAAGAATGGTTTTTTGTTTTTTTGTGTTTGTTTTGTTTTTCCAGGCAGGGTTTCTCTGTGTAGGTTTGGAGCCTGTCCTGGAACTAGCTCTTATAGACCAGGCTGGCCTCGAACTCACAGAGATCCGCCTGCCTCTGCCTCCCGAGTGCTGGAATAAAAGGCGTGCGCTGCCACCGCCTGGCAAGAATGGTCATTAGATAAACTAGAAAGATAGCTTGAAGGGCAGGGGCGATAGCTCAATGGTGGAGAGCTTGACTGGCTGTTCCAGGGTCTGGGTTCAATCCCTTATCTCACACACACACACACCACACACACACACCACACACACACACACACACACACACACACACACACACACACACACACGAGACACACACACGAGACAGACAGACAAAGAAAAGGACCGCCTTGTGGTATAGAAAGGAGGTTGTGTGTCAATTTTAAAATGATAGGAGTCACCAGAGGATTTTAAAAGAAAAATTATATAACCAGACCATAACCTTAAGAAATATATAGTATGATCGAGTAGACAAAACTAAAACACAAGAAAAAAATTACATAATGTTTCAGGATATTATGTCAAAACTGTGATTCTGACCATAAGTAGATAAGGTTATTAGGAAGCTTTTCTTAGAGAAGGAAATGTTGAAGTGGACTTCGAGGAATGACTAGAATTGGGAGGAGGAGGAGTTCAATCAGGAATAACAACAAAGCAAAGATGCATCGGTGTGCAGGAAATAAGAAACTATTAAGAGTGGGGCGGAAGAGAAATAGGAGGTAAAATTGAGTTGGTAAGCAGGAACCGACTTTGGAAGCGTCTAAGAGTCTGCTTGGTGAGATAGGCAGAGATCTGGTGTGGGTCTTAAATGAAAGTCAGCCAGACAAAAGCAGGGCTGTAGAAAATTGAGTCTACTTGGGATGCGTGAGAAGTAAAAAGAGGCTTGTAGACTTTCAGCAACAGTGATAAATAGTGAGGGGCAAGCCCAGGAGAAGAGAGGAAGCAATGGTGGATTCAAATTAGGCAGGATGAGCAGATAGAGGTAACGCCAGGTTCCCAAGAAATCCTGAATCATTCTGTCAAAATGACAGAAAACAAAAATGACTCATCTGTATATAATACCATTGAAAAAAGATAATTTAGGAATAAGTCCTTGGAGAGGTAGTAATTTCTGAGCCACCTACAACAATCACATTTCCCCATTAGTATTCTAAAACTTACCTTCTCTTCCTCTACCTAATTAAATAAAGCCAGCCAGGTATATTGGATGTAGCACAGGCTTTGGGGCCATACTGCCCTAGCTTTGGGGAATGTTCTATTCACCAGCATTTCCTTGGGGAAATAGCAACTTCAGGTTTCTATGTCACAATGAGGATTCAGTGTGACACATAAGATGCTTGGTGACATTGGCTTCCTCATCCTAAACAGTCTGATGCACAGTAGAACTGAATGGTAGCAGTACATCTGGTTGCTCCAGTCCACCAGCCTTTACTGGAATCCATAGGTCTTGCTTTTAAGTTTTAAATGTTTATCAAGATTTTCTGAAAACACTTTAAAAATCATAAAGATGCCATTTGCTTTATGGTTCTTCATTACTCTTTTTATATTGTCCATGGTCAGTAAATCTTCACAAAGAACTCGGTTCTTGAGACTGACATTATATCTTAATTCTTAAGCATATTGTAAATATAAGTTGGAAGAGGTGTACAGTAAAACTGAGTCTGCTAACAGTTTCATGTACCCTTACAGTTTTTTGTAGGCCATGTGTGTGCATATTTCTGTCCATTGTTTGAAACAGGATCTCACTATGTAGCCATGGCTGGCCTGGAACTCCCTCCGTAGACCAAGCTCAGCTAGCCTTGAACTCACAGAGATTCACTTGCTTCTGCCTCCCACATGCTGGGTTTATCTCTTTTTTTAATTCACGTGGTACCATAGTCTACAGAGCCTTCATTTTGTTTTCTCATTTAACCATGTATTGAGACTTCAGATTAGAACCTTCAGTTTTGAGTATTTTGATTTTATTTTCTTAAAAATGTGTTTATCCTTTGACAAGTTCATATATGTATATATAATATATTTTGGTTGCCTCCTTACCCTGTCATCCTCTTCCTACCTTCACTGAACCCTTTCTTTTTCCCAACATATCATCAGCTTTCTCTCTCTCTCTCTCTCTCTCTCTCTCTCACCGTTAACTTTCTTGCTTGAGCATGGCAGTGAGTTCTTTACTAGGGCTTAGACAACTTAGCAATAGCTACACAACTGAAGAAAATGGTTCCCTACCCCCAACCCCCAGCAACCGTTAACTACCAATAACTCCTCGAGGAAGGCTAACCCTCGTGAGCCCCTCTATCCGTGATGGCATGCAGGAGGGCTCATCTTGTATAGGTCTGGTGACGGTGAGCACAGCTGCTGTGAGTGTGAGGAAAGCCTCGTTGTGTATGGCACTCCTCCCTGTCCTACTGCCCTTCCATTCTCTGTCTTTTAACATATTTGTATGTGTGTATCTGTGTGTGATGTGTTTATGCGTGTGTGTGCCACCACATGTATGTGCGTGTCAGAGGACAACTTGGTGGAGTTGGTACTTTCCTGCTTCTTTTGTGGTTCCTTGCTACCAAACTCAGGTCACCAAGCTTATACAGCAAGCACGTTTACTTGCTAAGTCACTTTGCCAGCCCCCGGCTCTTGGACTCTGTCTATCCCTTCTCCACAGTGCCCCTGTGAGCCTTGGAGGAGGTGATAGAGAGGCCTTCTGTAGGTGTGAGCACTTAGCTTTGGTTTTTGGGGTTTTTTTGTTTTTGTTTTTTATTTGTTTGTTTGAGACAGGGTTTCTCTGTGTAACAGCTCTGGTTGTCCTAGAACTTGCTTTGTAGGCCAGGCTAACCTTGAATTCACAGAGATCCACCTGCCTCTGCCTCCCAAGGGCTGGGATTACAGGTGTACGTACTACCACCCTGCTTAGTTTTGTACTTAAAAAAAAAGATAATATGTACTTTAAAAAATATGAACTCTAGCCTAGACAATGCTCATGCGTGTCATCCCAGCACTCAGGAGTGTGAGGTAGAAGGATTGCCATGAGTTTGAGGCCAATCTGGGATGAGGAGGAGACCTTAACTCAAAAACAAACAGGAAAGAACTCTATTTGTGATCTGATCACTGTTTGGAACTTATATTTTTAAGGTTTCTTGTGGGATGTTAGAATTGTACAGGCAGCAGTAGTTGGGCTCACCGACCACAGAGAATTTCTTTGTAACATGATTTAAATAGTCCATAAAGGGAGCTTTTGTTTGATAGTAAGTGGATGCCAGGGGCCTAACCCCAGATGACTTGACCTTAGATAATAATGTCATGAAGCAATGCATTGAAGTTTTTGAATAGAGACGGGGTTTGCTTTATTGAATAGTAAGTGTGTCATGCACGGTAAGAAAAAATGCTCATATAGCCCACATAAAAATTAACCTGTGCCATTTCTAACCAGTTAGATAAAACCTAACAGGAACTTGATTTAGGAAGAATTTCATTAGAAACAGTGTGGTGTGCTACCATTGGAGCACATGTATGTCCCCAGAAGGGAGTGGCTTGACTAGGAGGTGAAGATTTTCGTGTCATGAAGAGAAATATCATCAGGAAGAAAGCATTTCTAGCCTGCACCTATGTTATCATAGCATAGCTCTTCATTTGGAAGAAAGAGCTGGTCTGTTTTACACCCTGTTCCCTGACCTTGGGTGAAAATCTCAAACCACTGCTAATGGCATATAGAAAAATGAGGAGACAGAGTCCTGTTTGAAGCCACATGGAATAGCAGCAGAGAACTTGAGCCTTTGATGATGAGTTTGGAAATGATTCTTAACTGCTCTAAACCCCAGTCCTTTTGTCTATGAAATGTGAGAAAATACTACATTTATTATACATGATGACTGTCACTGGTATATGCAATAATGCTTAATAGCACAGTCTGTTTTTCTTTTGTTTTTATTTTTCACATTTATTTTGTGTGTGTGGGGGGGTGTGTGGGTGTGTGGGTGTGTTTGTATGCACAAGTCATGAGTCAATTGTGGAGGTCATCAGGAATTTGTTCTCCTTCCACCTTGTGGGTCCTAGGAATTGAACTCAGGTCATCAGGCTTGACAGCAATTACCTTTATCTGCTAAGCCATTTCATTGGCCCATCTTTGGGTTTTTTTGTTTTGTTTTTTGAGGTAAGGTCTCACTCAGTAGCCCAGATTGGCTTTTAAGTTGTAGCAATCCTCCTTTCTCACGGAGATCCTTTCTCAGACTCCAAAGTGATGAATTACAAGATAGGGCCATCACATGCAGCTATACAGCCATGCATGATGGCACATGCCTGTAATTCAAGCACTTAAGAGGTGGAGGCAAGAAGATTAGGAGGTGCAGATCATCTTCAGCTACAAAATGAGTTTGAGGCCAGCATGAGATGCATGAGACCCCGTCTCAAAGCCAGGAACCTGAACCCTGACTCTGGTATTTTATCAGTTAGTGAGATCAGGTCCTACATGCCCTCTACCATCTTCCCAGGACTCTTTCTCACCCCAGCGCTCCAGCACTTCATCTTGGACTGCTGGGGAAGAGTCGCTTTGTTGCTGCAGCTTGCTGAGCCCATGCCTCTACTAATTCCATCTTTCTGTCCTCATCTGTTGGTTGGTTGTTATTCGATGACTGTTTGCACGCAAGGAGGGAGTTCTAAAGACTGAACCAAGAAAAAGAAGGTTCTCATTAGCCACTGAGTTCATCTGTAATTTGTACAATAATTTAGATGTTTTATGTCATAAAAAGTGTGCTGCAATGCCGCTTAATCATAGCTCTAATAGAAGAAAAAAGAAGTAGGGTGATAAACAACCTTAAACAATGGAAGATTCCCTAGACATCAAAAACTTTGGGGCTTTGTTGATAGTGGTGAAATGCTTTTAAAGGCCTACACGTTGCTCCTGAAAAGCTCACATTCTACAAAACCATGTACTAGATGTAAATAAAAGTTATGAGGGAAGGATTATAAGCTGACCATTTAAAGTCCAACTTAAATTTTTAAAAAAAAAAAATAGATGCCCAGCAGTGGTGGTGCATGTCTTTAACCCCAGCACATGGAGGCAGAGGCAGGTGGATCTCCGTGAGGTTGAGGCCAGCCTGGTCTACAGAACGAGTTCCAGGACAAAGTTCCAAAGCTACACAGGGTAACCCTGTCTTGGAAAAAAAAAAAAACCAGCAACAACAACAAAAACTAGAAACCTATCTAACTTTGTAGCACTAATAATAATAACAGCCCTAGCCAGATTCTAGCTCACCTGGAATCCCAGCACTTGAAGGCATACACATGAGAAACCCCACAAGTCCACATAGTAAGTGCCAGGCCAACCTGGATGACAGAGTGAGACCCTGTCATAAAAAGCCAAAATACTAAATAAAGTAATACCACCATAGTTAGCTCTCCAGCAATTTTTGTACCCACAGCCTTATTCTTGGGGTTAATGTTTCCTTTAGGCTCTAAAGTCCTAAAAAATGCTTGCTTTTCATAGAGATTAATTTTGTCAAAAGTGAAGATACTATCTAAGGCTGTCTTCTTCAGTTATTTGGTGTTTTGTTTTTATTTGATTGCAGTGAAATACCTTTGAATCCTCATTTGCCTTTGCCCTTTTCCCTGACCTGTAACACAGTGGGAAGTGGCAGCTCCTAAAGTCAGAAAACTTCTTGCAGGAAGCACCTAGGATTCCTGTCTCTTCTTTCATTGACGTATTGGCACTGTGTCCTCTTTTATCATAAGGAATCTTGTCCATGATGAAAAGCTGGCATATGAGCTAATATGTCTTCTGTGTTAGCTGATACATGCCCACATTTTTCAGTCTCACTAAGCTAAAGTACTTTGAAACAACATGCTTTGTAGCAGAGTGACTTATGTTTATTTCAGCCCTCAATGAATCTGTGAACTCATTGAGGACAGAAATTGGCTCAGACACATCAGTGTTTTCCAACAGTGCCTGGCATTGTGCCTTCTGGGGTCTTAAAATGTATTTTTTGGCTTAAATTATATGCTTCACTGTATAATAAATATAAATATGTGTCATGTAGGAAGGCCCTTATGTAAGGATGAGAAAAGTCCAAACATGACTTACTCTGTCCCTTTGCTTACAGCTCCTGCCTCTTAGATTTTACATTATCCATTTTAGAGATTACATGCTATTACACACATGTTTCTTTTAACCATCTTGAGACCTGTTGTTTCTTCTGGTGTTTCTTGAAGATTAAGCCCAGCCCTGTGTAAGTCTACAAGCTTGTGCCTATTTATATACAGTGGGGTGAACAGCACTAAAAGAAAGCTGCCTTTGACCAGAAAGTGGTTGTTTCTGTTGTGCACTGTATCAACTGAAGTGGAAGTCGTCTGTGTTCCTTACGTCACCAGGGAGATGACTCAGGCTATCAGGAAAGGCAAGAGCAACAGTTGCTGAATTATATTCCTATTTAATTCTTCCATTGAAGAAGAAGCATTTGCTGTCCTGTAGTTGAAAAAGAATGGCCTATGTGTTAGCTGAGATGTGTGTCTACCACTCAATAAGCTTGAGGTCGTGGGCATTACACAGAGGTCACTCAAGTGGCAGGGTTAGCACTGGCTCTGTCTTTCTTCAGAATGTGAAGAGACTCCTGCAGAACCCTAAAGTCACAGAATTGGATGCAGCTCGTCTGGTGATGCTGTATGCTCTACATTATGAGCGACACAGCAGCAACAGCCTGCCAGGACTCATAGTGGACCTCAGGAGTAAAGGTGTTTCCGAGAAGTACCGAAAGGTAATCTGGTGTGTGTGCCTGTGTGTGTTTTATTTTAATTGAGCGAGGGCCTCACTATGTATCCCAGGGGGAACCTTACACTTAAGGTCTCCCTACCAGCCTCCCAGATGCTAGAATTACTGGCAAGTGCTGGTTGCTAAAATTCCTTCCCAGGGGGAGATTTAAGCAGTGTCTACCCCTCCTCCTAAGGTCCCAACCACAAGCCAAGACACAGTTCTGCCAAAGTTTACTCCAGGGAACCAATTGGTTTTTTGGGCTTCCTTAGAGAGAATAGATGAGGGATAACATACAGGGGTGTGGGTGCTCCTCCCCCAAAAGGCCATGCCTGGAAAGCCTTTACCCAGCAAGGATAAGGGCTCCCCATAGCTGCAGAGGTGGTATTCCCTTCTCTAGTCTCCCCTCCTTCCTGATACCATCTACTTTAAGGCAGAGTGGCATACAGCAGGTGGTTAGGAGCCTCTGGATACTCAGGTGACGGGGCACAAGCAGTCAGCTTGCCCAGCTGGGAGTCCCTAATGGCAGTTGGCTGGCGTAGAGAACAATCACTTATAACATAGCACAATACCCAATGCCAAATTTACATTAAGCCCAAACCCTAGGAACCAAGTCTGTTAGTCTCAGTCCCCAAAAGGGTAAACCATACTATTTATTTACAAGGAGTATAATTCTGTCCACTCATGTCTTCATTGTCTTAATAAAGTTATTTTTTGATGAAATGAGCTTCCTGATACCTAAGCAATAAAAGATTGTCCCCCTTTTTTTGTCTTACAGCTTGTGTCAGCAGTTGTTGAATACGGTGGTAAACGGGTTAGAGGAAGTGACCTCTTCAGCCCCAAAGATGCTGTGGCTATAACCAAACAGTTTCTCAAAGGATTGAAGGTACAGTTTCTTGTTTTTTTTTTTTTTTCTCTGCTTTCCTAAATGAGAATAGTTAAAAACCCTGAGGCTGAGCGTGAACTGATAATGATTTTAAAAGTATACTACTGATGGTAGTGCTGTGTTCACCCAGTGAAATCAAAGCAGACAGTCTCTTGAAATGTTACCTTCTGTGCTGCAGTGTGCCTGCACTGGGCCAGGGAGCTGAGTGGGGAATAACTGAACATGATTCCAGGAAGTGTAAACAGTTCTGATAGTCACGGCTCTCTTTATTGTGTTTGTAATTTAAAATTTGTTTAAGCTCTCTCTGTCTCTCTGTCTCTCTGTCTCTCTGTCTCTCTCTCTCTCTCTCTCTCTCTCTCTCTCTCTCTCTCTCTCTCTCTCTCTGCCGTCCATCCCAAAAGAATGTGATTCAGACAAGATAAAAGATTACAGATTTTTTAGTACCTTGAAAAGTTTATTGAAAACTTATTGAAAATAACTAGCTTTAAATTTAGTACTTTTGGCCAGGGAGTGGTGGCCATGCCTTTAAACTCAGGAGGCAGAAGCAGGGGGATCTCTGTGAGTTTGAGGCCAGCCTGGTCTATAGAGTGAGTTCCAGGACAGCCAGAGCTACACAGAGAAACCCTGTTTCAAAAAACAAAACTTAGTACTTTTGTAAGACTGGAACATTTTTTCTAATTAAAATAATTTTTTTGTTTTTTGTTTTTTTATTTTTTCGAGACAGGGTTTCCCTGTGGCTTTGGAGGCTGTCCTGGAACTAGCTCTTGTAGACCAGGCTGGTCTCGAACTCACAGAGATCCACCTGCCTCTGCCTCCCAAGTGCTGGGATTAAAGGCGTGCACCACCAACGCCCGGCTAATTTTTAAATATTCTAAAATTCAGGGCTGGGGAGATGGTACATTTGGTTAAATGTTTGCTACTCAAACCTGAGTTTAGATTCCCAGCAAACACACAGAAAACAAATACAGTGGTATGCATCTGTACCCCCAGTGCTGAGAATGGGGGCAGGGTCCCTGGAGCTCTCTGGCCGGCCAATCTAGCCAAAGCTGTGAGCTCCAAGTTCAATAAGAGATTCCATCTCAAAAAATATGGTAGAGAGCCATGAGGAAGACCCTAGTGCTGACTCTGACACCTATGCACACACATGCACCTTGACCCACCTGTGCATATACACACAAACGTCCTATTTGATTGTTTGATTCCTATCCAATTCATATTCGATTCTGTCCCACAAAGTTTCTGTTGAGTATATGTCCCTTTTCTGATGTATCATTAAATGTTATATTGCTAGCTTCCCCAAAATAACACAAGAACCATTTCCATATTTTAGGGAGTGGAAAATGTGTATACACAACATCAGCCTTTCCTGCATGAGACCCTGGACCATCTCATCAAAGGAAAGCTTAAGGAAAACCTCTACCCTTATTTAGGCCCCAGCACCCTCAGAGACAGGTAAGGTGACAAAGATTAGAAATAAAAACTGGGACCCTAGAACAAGCCAGAGAAACTAGAAGGGCCTAAGACATCCAGATCTTGGACTTGAAGAAAAGAACCAAACTACCACGTAGGGAAGGACGAGTGGGTGCTTCCAGGTGCTCAGTTCTGAGTCCAGTAATTGTAAAATATCTGAATCTGGAGTGCCAGTGAACCTGGAAGAGGACTCTGGGCTTAAGATGAGATCCTAATCTTGACTGGCGGCTTGATTTCAGCTTGATAAAACCTGAGCAAAGAACTCAGATCTAACATATGTGTGGGCTTTGACCCACAGAAACCATAAGTCTATAAACTCTGTGGCTTTTAAGGTATCACAAATTGGTCAGCTTGACTTACCAATGTTCAAGATTGGTCTGGCATTGTAGGCCTGAAATCTGGGTATTATGGAGGCTGAGGCAGTAGGACAGCAAATTCAAGGCCTGCTGAGGCTACAGAGTGAGTTCAAGACCACCACACCTGGATTACTTAGACCCTGTTTCAGATTTTAAACATGTGGAAGAAGTGTGTGGTTTTAAGTGAGAAGAGAGAGATGAGAAAATAACTCAGTAGATGTATGCTCATCTACCATGCCTGGGGCTCTGGATTTACTCCCAGTTATTCAAAAATTAAAATATTTTTAAAAATTTTAGTGTTCATACTTAGTCTGAATAAAATATTTCTGTGTTCACTGTTCAGAACACACATTACAAACATACAAGAAGCAATTTTTTGATGATGTAACAACCTATGTAAGAGTTTGGTTTTCAGTGATTTTCAAGACAGAAGCTGATTATTTACAAAATGAAGATTTAAATTTATGTATTTTCTGAGAGGCGTTATCAAAGATTTTCTCTGAACTCTGAAGATTTCTTTATTTCTTTTATTTTTTTTTTGGGGGGGGGGGGTTGAGACAGGGTTTCTCTATGACTTTGGAGGCTGTCCTGGAACTAGCTCTTGTAGACCAGGCAGGTCTCGAACTCACAGAGATCCACCTGCCTCTGCCTCCTGAGTACTGGGATTAAAGGCATGTGCCACCAACGCCTAGCTGAAATTTCTTTATTTCTAGCATATAAATGTGTGGTCTTATTCTACCAACTCTCTAGTACTTTGTTACATAACAATGAAAAATAGATTAAAAAAAAAAAAAAACTAGAGGAGCTAGTAAGGTGCTTGCCACCAAGCCTGACAACCTCAGTTCATTTCCAGGACCTACATGGTGAAGGAGAGAATGAAATCCTGAAATTTCCAGGACCTACATGGTGAAGGAGAGAATGGAATCCTGAAGTTGTCCTCTGACCTAAGACACACACTCCATGGTGCAGATGTATTCTCTCTCTCTCTCTCTCTCTCTCTCTCTCTCTCTGACACACACACACACACACACACACACACACACACACACACAGAGAGAGAGAGAGAGGAGAGAGAGAGAGAGAGAGAGAGAGAGAGAGAGATTTGTAGAGAAAACAGAATTTAGACCACTGTTTTGATCACACTGAGATGTTGACCACTGCCCCCTTCTGCTGTTTCAGGCTGAAGAATCTTTGGGTTTTGCATATGTTGGCATTATGTGTGAGCTCCTCTGCCAAGCCTGAGTCATTTACTTGCTTTGGAATAAAGAAGCAGGTGTTTTAAATCCCTCAGACCCCTCCCTATATTCTGTGTTTGAGCAGCATATCAGTTTCCTCTTAAGCTCTATAGCACCTGTCATTTGGTGTTTCAGACATTAATGCCCAAAATAGATTTGCGACTTGATTGCCAGCCAGAGTGTGTTGTTGCTGGTTTGGGTGAGGATTGGACTTTGCCAAGTGTGACCAACACACAAACTGAGAGGCCTGACTAGAAAAGCCATATGTGTCCCAGGAGAAAATGACTTTCTTTAGTTAGAACGTTAATCTAGTGGTTAGTTAATTTTAATAAAAACAAAACTTGTCCAGACCAATTTACTTAAACCAACTTAAAATTTACATGCATACAAATTCTAGCTAGTTAAGAATTATTTATATTGGACCACATAATATAAAGGGCCCAGCATATACAGTTGTATCTGTTGGGTAATTTAATGTGAGAATTTTACTGTTGATATAATTCATCTTTTATTTATTTGTTTATTTATTCAACCATTAATTATCTAAGAGCATTGGCAGTTTAGTGTTTTATAGATATAATGTAATTCAGAAAAGGGAAAATGTTCAGAGATTTATAGGTGAATGAATTTTGTGCGTTGTATTTTTTTTCTTTTAGTCCCTTAAAAAGAAAACTATTTGGTTTGTTTATTTATTTATTTGTTGCTTTTCCAGACAGGGTTTCTCTCTGTAGCTTTGGAGTCTGCCCTGGAACTCACTCTGTAGACTAGGCTGTCTTGGAACTCACAGAGATCTGCCTGCCTCTGTCTCCCAAATGCTGGAATTAAAGGTGTGTGCCACCACCGCCCTGCCAGAATTTTTTTTAAATACAAGATTAACACCAGATGTTATGGGTGGGAGTACAACCCAATCACTCTAACAAACTGTCTAGGGACCATGCATTAAGATCCAGAGGTGTTCACCAATAACAAAAATGAAAACTGCACCAAATTTCTCACCTATTTGAGAAACTTTTGAAAACCCTTGTTCTTGAGGCTTTTAATTAATTTGATAAGACATTAATGTGCTTATAGATTTCATATGAGAATTACTGGGTGCAGTTAAGAGTATTCACTACTCTTCTAGAGAGCCTAGCACTCATAACCTCTTTCAACTCCAACTCCAAAGGATTCCACACTCTCTTCTGGCCTCTATGGGCACCACACATACATAGCATATGCTCATACAGACACATACATAAAAATCTTTAAAAAAATTAAAGAATTGCTGAATGAAAAACTAGCTACTTATTGCCAAAAGGAAGCCATGGACCAGATGAGTATATTAGTGTACATCAGCAAACCTTCCTGTTCTGAGTCATTGCCAAACAAAGCTCAAAATGATGTTCTCCCCCTCAGTGCTTATTAGCTGTTGGCATCTGTTAGCATTTGTCACTGTGATCTAAACATGTACACAGTTAATTATGTTGCTTTATTCTTTGATACAACAGATGTTTATTGAATGCTTTCAGTATGTTAAAAATTGTTTTAGACACGAGGACTGTAGAAGTGGCAGCAAAGACATGGTATTTACCCTTAAGGTCCCTTTTAGAGTAAACAAAAGTGCTGCAAAAGAAAGAATGGAATGGTAAGCTACAAAGAAACTATGGGGCCAGGGAAGTTTAGAGTGGACAGAACGTCTCTAAAGATGTGGTATTTAAAATGGATTTTCAATTACAAAATTAAAGCCAGACATAGTGACTAGAAATGGCAACTTAAGTTGGGCGTTGGTGGCGCACACCTTTAATCCCAGCACTCAGGAGGCACAGGCGGGCAGATCTCTGTGAGTTCAAGGCCAGCCTGGTCAACAGAGCAACTGCTAGGCTAGTCTTCAAAGCTACACAGAGAAACCCTGTCTTGAAAAAATAAAAATAAAAAAAGAAAGAAAGATATTGGATTGCTAGTGAAAAACAAAGGGAGACTTCTGGAGGAGGTTGCCGGAGTCCACATAAGCTGTGAAAGTGGCCTGGAAGGAAGGAAAAGCAATCTGTTTAAGAAAGCACATGGATAGAGCATGAGTAACAGAAACCAAGGGTAATGCTCAGGTTTTGAGGAGAAATTAGGAATTTTGTTGAAGTGCCTATTTAATAATAAAATACAAATGTCACCTATACTAGGTGGGGTGGCCCACACAAGCACTAAAGAGCCTGAGACAGAAAGTTAAAGGTTTCCCTACATTCCATAGCAAGACCTTATTACAAAACCATTCTGTGTTAAGTTGAGGGCTGATAAGTCTTTGGTCATATAGATTAGATAGGACCTCTAAAGGAGAAAGAGAAAAGAAGGTTGCTCAGAATGCAGCACTGAACACAGGCCAGGAGTCAGACTGCACAGGACAAACCAGAACAGAGGCAGGGAGTCTTAAAGACAAGCACATGGTAGGCCATGTCCAGTCTTCTGAGAGGTAAAGCCCCTTTCAATTTAGTGGGAAGGTTGTTGGTGGTCCCCAAGTGTCAGTAATATTTGGAAGCCCAGTTTCTGTGAGTTTAGAAGCTAACTTAGGAAGTTGTATAGGCTAAGAGATGAGATATGAGCATGTGTTTGAATCTAATTTACTACAAAAATTTAAATAGAATTTCCATAGGAGTCAAATGCCTATTAGTAGACATTGGTTTAAAATATACCAAGTGACCCAATTGTATGGTTTTCAATGACCCTTTTAACTATACAAGGTTAAACTTGAAGAAGGCAGATAGGTCCAACCAGGATTCTCGAAAGTGGAAATCGGAAGAAGGACTGGTGGTTATATTGGAGGTCCAGAATGCTATTGCATATGACTATATAGGGAGGTTTTAAGTTGATGGGTGATTACTGGGGGAAGGAGATCTTAAATTCATGATTTCATGGGTGGCCCACATGCTTGTAATGATGAAGTTGAAGCTGTAATATGGATGGCGTATTAGTAGAGGTGAAGCTGCGGTAGCTTAGGGATTAGGTGTCGAGCTGTCAAAGTCCCTGGAAGTGTTGAAAACAAAGTGGAGAGGAGAACGGTGAGCAGAGCTAGGTCTCCAGAGAGTGAGGGTGGCCAGGAAAGGAGGTGGGAAAAACAGCACAATGTGTTAGAGGCATCTAAGTCATCTGAGGAAACTTTGAAGAAGGAGACAGAGAAATGCTCCAAACTAGTTGAGGACATAGAAGATACTATATTCTATTTATTGCCACTTCTGAGCTCTGCTTAGCAGAAGCAATAGAGAGAGCACTTGAAAAGCACAACAATCCCAATTCTGAAAGTTTATCCTGTAAACAAATACCCATGCACAAGTACACAAAGACATGTAAACCCGGTGTTCACTGAAACAGTAACCATCTGGAGACAGGCTAACACCCACCAACAGAAGACTGGTACTCAGTTACAGCTCAGAACTATTAGGCTGGGCTGGAAATCACTACATAGCCTAGGCTGACCTTCAACTCAAAGTCTTCCAATGTCAGCCTCCTGCTATTCCACCAAAGCCCAATAGTGTAATTTTTTTTAATAGTATAATTCTTCATGGAGCATATGCAAAACTCTAAAATGTGTTCATTGGAAATCAAGATGGTATCATTCCCCCTTCTGTGGAAAAATATATATAAGCATAAATATAACTGTGTATATGTAAGCAACTATACATATATACATAATGTGTATATAATACATATGTTTATAGCATGATTTATGAAAGAAGACATGAGAAACTGCTAATTATTACCTCTGTATATTGAGACAGTGGTTCATTATATCCATTTATAGCTTTTTCATTAACTATCATATTAGATATTGTCATATTGAAGTAAGAATTAGTCTTTAAGATTTTCACATTATCCAATAGTACTTTACAAACAGTAAGAATTCAGTAACTATTTATTAAATTATGTAGATAGCAGTAAATATGCCAAAATTTACCATTGAAAACGTTAAATACAAGAATAAATTTGGTTGATAATTCAGATTTTTGTAGGTTGTCATTAAGTTGGTATAAATTTTGGCTCTGCTCTTGCCTAGCCCCAGTATCATTTCTGACCACTCTCTTGGCCCTAGTCCATCACACTGAGAAGTTAATTTGGGTCATCTTTATAATGGCTTAGGTCTCATGATAGAAAGTTTTATCATTGTTGCAGTATTAGGAAGGATCATAAAACTGTGGCACTTGTGCAGATTTGCAGAGCTGGAGCACTTGTGTTTTTTTGCCTTAGCTATGTAATTGGTGGTTACTGCTTGAGAGTAAGGACATAAAAGAGGTTTGATCTTCATTCTACAGATGGACTTATTTATCCCCTATCGGGCTAAATCTTTCCCCGCAGTTGTTTATCTCTGATATGCACACATTTCATAGACTCTTGTTGCAATCACTGCTTTTGTTCCTATAAAAGCCTTTTTCACTGCAGAAAAAAACCAAAAGAGCTTTACTATCTATCTCTAAGTATATTCAAAAATTTAAACTTTAGGCATAAGTGTAGTAGTCCACAAAGTAGGTTAAGTGTTACATTTGGAAAGTTTTTGCTGACTAGCTCATGTATAGAAATAATAGTTTCTAGAAATGCTGTATTTGATGTTTTATTTTTCTAACAAAATAAGATACAGATTGGGCTGTTAAGATGTCCTTGTGTAGCTGGATACAGAATGAACTGGTTGCTGTTTTCTAACATTTGCTGACTGCTTAATTAATGCTTTGGGTTGCTATGGTGAGTTACAGAGCATAGAAAGATGCACATAGACTTGAATTTGTGTATTCCACAATGCATAAAAGATTTTCTATATATTTTACCACTAGTCTCATAGGAACATCTTTTTTTTTTCCTGATACATGGTTTCTCTGTATAGTCTCGGCTGTCCTGAAATTCTCACTCTATAGACCAGGCTAGCCTCGAACTCAGATATTCACCTGCTTCTGCCTCCTGAGTGCTAGGATTAAAGGCATGTGCCACCCAGCTGGAACATCTTTTAAAATCTATTGGGGAAAGGAATAAAAAGAAAAATGTTATGAGACTCTTTAGTTTTGTTTTAATTTTCTGTTTGAGACAAGGTCTTACTCTGTAGCTCATGCTGGCCCCCCACTCTCAACCATCCTCCTGCCTCAGACTCCCAAGTGCTGAGATTATAAGCATGAGCCATCACACCCAGTTTCAGAGACTTTTTTAAAAAGATGTATTTACTTTGTGTGTATGTGTATATGCCCGCATGGGTTTATGTCACCATGTGCAGCAGATGCTGGCGAAGGCCACAGTGTGTCAGATAACCAAACCCAAGTCCTCTGCAAAAAGAATAAGGGCTCTTAACCACTGAGCCATCTCTCTAGGCTTTTTTAGAAGTTTTTCAGGAGCTGAAGAGATGACTCAGCAGCTAGGAACACATGCTCTTGCAGAGGACCAGGTTTAATTCCCACATCCACATGGCCTCTCACAACTGTCTGTAACTCCAGTTCCAGGGGATCTGATGCCCTCTTTTGACCTCCATATATACCAGGTATGCACATGGTGCACAGATATACATGCAGGCAAACACTCATACACATAAAATAAACTTTTTATAAAGTTCTTTTTCAAGAACTGGAAAAATGGCTCAGGGATTAAGAGCACTTGTTGCTTTTATAGAGGACTCAGATTTGATTCTCAGCACCCACGTGGTGGCTCACAACCATCCATAACTCAAGTTCCACAAGATCTAAAGCCTTCTTCTGACTTCCACAGGACCAGGCATGTGCATGTTACACATACTTGCAGGCAAAACATCTATACATATACCATAAAATAAAATCTTTAAAAATTTGTTTTTAAAGTTTTTATAAATGTTCTTTAGCTACATTGAATCAGCAGAAGGAGGCTCAGAAATCTGGTATTGTGTCATAGTCAAATATGACATAGTCATCTTTGTTATGTGTGTAATTGAACCAAATTCTAAGACCATATCTCTATTCTTTATCTAGAACTTTTTGTTGTTGTTTTGGTTTAAAGATTTGTGTGTGTGTGCTCATGTGTCTTGAGTGTATTGTACATGTCTAGGTACACCTGTGCACACATGCAGAGGCCAGAGGGAATGTTAGGTTCCTCTTCAAGCACTCTCTGCCTGTTCTTTTGAGATTGGGAACCTCTTGAACCTAGAACTCATGTTTTCTTGGCCTGGCTGGAAGCCAGCAAGCCCCAGAGCTCCTCTTGTCTCTCCGTGGTTCAGAACTGGGGTCACAGTGGATGTATGAGATACCCAGATTATTAGACAGTTGCTGAGATCCAAACTTTGATCCTCAGGATTGCACAGAAAGCACTGGTAACTGCTGAGCCATCTCTCTGGCCCCATAGCTGGGTGCTGTCCTCACACAGTGCACAGCCTATATAAAGGGCAGTTACAGGTACCAACGTGTTCTCCAGGGTGTTTTCTGTGTCTGTTCAGTGGCTTTTCTGATTTACCAGATCAGGAGCTCAAAATGCAGGTGTTCCGGTCTAACTCCCCTCACCAGTCACTAAAATGATCACTGCACTCCGGGCAAGAGGAACAGTCTGTCCTTCTTTTTTTGGGTTTTTTGTTTTGTTTTGTTTGTTTTTTGTTTGTTTATTTGTTTTTTGAGACAGGGTTTAGAGACTGTCCTGGAACTAGCTCTTGTAGACCAGGCAGGTCTCGAACTCACAGAGATCCACCTGCCTCTGCCTCCCGAGTGCTGGGATTAAAGGCGTGCACCACCAACGTCTGGCCAGTCTGTCCTTCTTAATAATCTGTGCAATCTGTCAGTATTTATTCAAACTCAAACTGCTTGATGAGCCACAGGATTGTCCTTCAACTGCAAGGAGCACTGCACATGAAATCTTACTGAAAACAACATCAGTTTCTGAGAATAGGAAGTCTCCACCTGCTGTTCTGTCTCTTTTTCCATCAACCACAGTGCTGAGGGCTCTTACCTGAACCTTAGCTAGTCCTGATCACCACAGAGTCCCCACCAGCACCACAAACACTGTAGTCAGAGTAAGCTTCTACCCTCCTAATGCCTCACAATGGGGATTACATTTCAGTGTGTTAACCCTCAAACCATAGCAGGCAGCAGCAGCAATGCTGCTGAAGGGTTAAAATTTTATTTTAATTAAATCACATTTGAAGAAGATCTGCGGGAAGCTTTCTTAGTTAGGGTTCTTAGTTCTGTGGAGAGACACTATGACCACAGCAACTCTTATAAAAGGTAAAACATTTAATTGAGGGGGCTCACTTACAGTTTCAGAGTTCAGGCCATTATCATTATGGCAAGGAGCATGGCAGAGTGCAGGCAGACGTGGTGCTGGAGGATTAGCTGAGAGTCCTATATTTTTCCAGCAACAGGAAGTCGACTGACTGTCACACTAAGGGAAGATTGAGCAAAAGGTACCTCAAAGCCTGCCTATGAAGATATATTGTTTATGATCTAATAAAGCCACTGAAGATCGGAAATCAAAGCTACAGAAGCTGGCAGTGGTGGCACACACCTTTAATCCCAGGATACAGAGGCAGATGGATCTCTGTGAGTTCAAGGCCACCCTGGGCTACATGAGAGTGAATCATCTAAAAGAGAAACAGAGCTCACGCCTTTAATCCCAGCACTAGAGAGGTTTATAAGATAGGAGCAAGGCATTCCAGTATTCAGTCTCTGGCAATTAGTCTTCAGCCATGTTAAGGTCAGGTTCACCCCAGCCTTGGTAGAGGTAAGAGTTCTCTGGTGGCCTGGATGCTTTGCTTTTCTGATCTTCATCTTGAGCCCCAATATCTGTCTCTGGGTTTTTACTATTCGTACTACACCTGCTCCCACAGTGACACGCGTCCTCCAACAAGTCCACACCTCCTAACAGTGCCATTTCCTTTGTCAGCTATTTTCTTTCAAACCGCACAGTGTGTACAGATTATGAATTAGCCCAGTAGTAGACCGGCAACAAATGGCCTCTAATAAAGTAGGGGGAAAATGAGAACATAATACCCTGGAATTTTATCCAGGAAAAGCAGGTAACCAAGTTGTCTAATGCTGTTGGCAGGTGAAGTAAGACAGAGACTAAAGGACAGTTAACGTGGAGTTAGCAACGTGGTCCAACCCTGACAACAGAAGTTACTTAGTGGAGTCTGGAGCTAAACTGCCTGAAAATAACTTAAGATGAAATGGCCAGATCACAGTAAGAAGTCATCATGAGATTCTGCTTTGTTGCCTGCACATCTAAAGGGACCCATAGCTTTGAAGTGCGTGGTCCTGACACGTGCAGGACCTTGCACTGCTGGATTGTTAGTGTGATGGCATACTCGAAACAACTTGGAGAGTGCTCTCCCAAAAATAATAACATTTTTTTTAAAAGACAGGCTCTTGCTGTGAAGCTTTGGCTAGCCTAGAACATGATATGTGTACCAGATTAGCCTAAAACTTACAAAGATCCTCCTGTCTCTGCCTCCTGAGTGCTGGTTTTAATGGTGTGGGCTACCATACCCAATTTCTAAATTTTAAAAAATGATTAGATGTCTTTATATGTTTGAGTGTTTGCCTGTATATAAGTGTAGCACCTGTGTGCCTGGTGCTCACAGAGGCCAGCAGAGGAGGTTGGATTCCCTGAAACTGGAGTTGCAAATGATTGTGAGCCACAACATGGTTCTAAAAACTGAACCTGGGTCCTCCACAAAAATAGCAACTGTTCTTATCCACCGAGCCATCTTTCCAGTTCCCTCCATCAGATTTTTCATTGTGAGCCTGGCCATTAATGGCTTTGCCATCTCTCCAGCCCCCTCTGTCAAATTTTTAAATGTACAGTATGGGGACTGGAGAGATGGCAAAGACATCTGCTGCCAGACCTGATGCCCTGATTTGAATTGACCAGATCCCAGGTGGTAAAGGAGAGAAGCAGTTCCTGAAAGTTATCCTCTGACAGCTACATACATGTTTTAGTGTATACAGGAATACATGTGCCTACACACACACACACACACACACACACACACACACACACACACATACATGCATGCGCACGAGCAACAGTATTCGTCTCTATAGGAATGGTGGAGGAGGGACACAACTGGGGACAGAGATGACACAGCAAGAGTCAAGAAATGTCTTCAGCCTTTTTGTGTTTTATGCTGTGTACTTGCCTTTATCCACTTCAAAACAGTTGGAGTGTCTTTAACTGTTACTGTTTGGTTATTTGGTTGGTTGGTTGGTTGGTTGGTTGGCTGTTTGGTTTGACATTTAAATTACACTTATTTATTTATGTATTAATGTGTATGTATAAACATATTTATAGTGGAACACAATTGCATCCCACTATACATATGTATGGGGTTCAGAGGACAATTTGCAAGAATGTGTTCTCTCCTTCTACCATGTAGGTTCTGGATATTAAACTTAGGACATTGGGTTTGGTGACCAGCACTTTTACCCAATGGCCCAATCTCCTTTGCTATGATTTAAAAAAAAAAACAAAAAACAAAAATGCTGTCTCACGATCGAGCCTGGTTGGCCTGAAGCTCACTACATAGACCAGATTAATCTCGACTCTCCAGATTCCTATACCTCCCACGTGCTGGTATGTCCCATAGGCACTACCACATCCAACATCAAAGCTGTATCTTGTAAATATGAATTTGTAAAATCTTTTAAAGTATGTAGCAGGGTGTAACTCTTAGAGCACTGTGGCCAGATACATTGCTTGGCCTGGGTGGTTTGTGTTTGTTTATGGTATTGAGAATGGAACCCAGAGCCTTGTACATGCCAGGATATCCCCAGCCTCTGGTGGGAGTTTTAAATAAAGTTTATTTTAGAAGGTAAATTTAGGGCCTGGAGAGATGGCCCAGCAGTTAAGAGCACTGGCTGCTCCTCCAGAGGACCTGGATTCAATTCCCAGCACCCACATGGTGACTCACAACTGTCTATAAATCCAGCTCCAGGGGATCTGACATCATCTTTGACCTCCATGGGCACAGACATCCATGCAGGCAAAACATCCATGCATATAATCATAAAAAAATTAAATAAATTTAGTGTCTTAAAGGCAAGATTTTATGTCACAAGTTCCGTAAAAGTGTCATAATTGGCTGTTAACTAATTAACTGCAAAGTAACTACCTCTTCATATTTTCAAACTTGCATACTAGCCAGACAGTGGTGGCACACGCCTTTAGTCCCAGCACCCGGGAGGAAGAGGCAGGGGGATCTCTGTGAGTTCAAGACCAGACTGGTCTACAGAGAGAGTTCCAGGACAGCCTCCAAAGCTACACAAAGGAACCCTGTCTCTAAAAACAAAACAAACAAACAAAAATCTCAAACAAACTTTCAGACTCTCCAAACTATCTGAACTTATTTAAATAACTACAGTATCTGATTTTGTTTCCATGAATCCTGTAAGAAATAAATACTCTCTTGGTTTACTTGTTTCCAGGTATTTTAGAAAGACACAAGTAAACACAAGGAGGAAATGTACACTTGTGTTTTTCCATAATCTGCTTGTAAACTGTATCCTGACTAGCTTTGGGTTCTAACTTCCAAAATGGATGCTTCTGCTTGATGTAGTTTTTAAATAATGTGTTGTAACAAAATACCTGCCTGGTTAATTTTTTCTTCTTTTAATGGCACAAAAAAAAGACAAACTTTAGTAGCTAAAAATGTGTTGTTACACCTTCAGGAGCTGATAGGAAGAGAGTTTTCTTTTATTACAAAACCATCTTGATTAGATAGAAACACAAGTAACAATTTAGTGCCACCCAGATGAAACCAGTGGCTGAGCTGATGTGTCAGTGACCAATGTCCAACTGTGCACTTGTTATTATCAAAGAATACAGAAGTGGGATTACGATGTTTATTTATGTTTTTTAAAGATTTTATTTATTTATTTTATGTCTGTGAGTGTTCTATCTGCATGTTCACCTTTATTCCAGAAGAGGGTATTAGATCCCACTCTAGATGGTTGTGAGCCACCATGTGGTTGCTGGGAATTGAACTCAGCACCTCTGGAAGAGCAGCCAGTGCTCTTAACCTCTAAGCCATCTCTTCAGCCCCGTGTCCTGTTCTTTCATGTAATCATCACACAAATGATTTGGTCCCACAGCATAGGGACATTCTGGTACACTAGTATTCTGCCAGTTGCTTGGAGTCCTTGGGCAGGGGCCACAGTGAATAGCACTGTAACTAAGTGCTCAACACAGGGCTGTCTATGAGAGGAGATGTGGTGCAAGTGTGAACTGTGCTTATTGAGAGCAGGCTGCAGTACAGCGCTCTGCATACCCTTGAATATAAAAGAATATTTTTGCATTTGGTTCCAGCAAACACCATTGTGCTATTCTGAAATCCCCAGCACAGAAATAAGACATCCGCTCATAAGCAGAAAGCAAATCACTATTCAGCATTTCTTTCTGTTTCCTGCCAATTTGAGATAATTAAAACTTTTTTTTAAACCCTTTATTCGGCTTTAATTCTGCTTCCTTCACCAAAAAATGGGGGGGGGTTAGAAATTGAAACTATGTATATAATAATAACAAATCTTTGCCCCCTTCTTATGTCTTAGCCTGTGACATTCTCTCTCTGTGCTCATCGTGACAGGCCTCAGGATATCATCGTCTTTGTTATTGGAGGAGCCACCTATGAAGAGGCGCTAACAGTTTATAACCTGAACCGCACAACTCCTGGAGTGAGGGTTGTTCTGGGAGGGACAACAATACACAACACAAAAAGGTAAAGACTGTCTTAGTCCTACAGCTCTCTCCCTGCCCTGGGAATCATGCTCAGATTCCCTGTATCTTGGAAAGACTGATGACCAAACTGCAGTAAACCAAATGCTGTGGCACTGCAGCACCCTCTCCTTGAGGTGAGGGTCTATGTTTGTGAGGCGCCAGCCACGCTGCTGGTCTGTTTTGTGTTGTGTGTGCTCAGAGAAGAAACATATCCAATAACCAACCAGACAGGCACTTTGAATATAGCTGACCAGGTTCAGTGCCATTAGTGGCACTGGGTGTGTCTGTTTGTTGACTTTGTTCAGTATGTATTAGGGAGAAGACTGCAATAGACTGGCTTATAATCTCTCCATCTAATTTCCTGTTCCTTTGTATTTTCCTCCTATTTATTTATTATCTATTTACTGGAGTCTCACCATATATCCCTGGCTGGCTCAAACTCAGAGGTTGCCTGTGTCTCCTTTCTCAGTGCTAGAATTAAAGGGATGAGAAACCACCCCATCTCCTCTTGCTTTTAGTGTATTTAGACATGAGCTTAAGTGTGTTTGTAATTTTCTCTCGCTTTTAATAGACTCTTATATCAGTGTTCAAAATATTGATTGAGCTTTAAACACTTTAAATGCTCTTTCTGAGAGTTACATTTTCTACTGAATCTTTGTAACTCCATGGCCTAAGAAAGTAGCATCTTCCCTTTAACCTGAAATATCTTAAGTGTAAAATCAGACATCTGTATCTCATTTTAAAGATAAGTAGAATTACAAAGAATTATATATGCACATCCTAGTAAGATAGTCTTTCCACAGGTAAATAAAAATGTGTATTTTCAGATGTTTCGCTAATTAATAGTACTTTGAGTAAAATTTCACTTTGCTATTTAAGAAACTAATTTAAATTTTTTCATAAAATAGTGTCAGAGTTACTAAGCACATGCTCTTTTGTGTGAAACTAAGAAATAAGAGCCTCCAAATGGTGTCAGGTATATATTTCATCTTGTAGAGCAGGCCTTTAAAGCCAAGCAGAGAGTGGCTGGTTACTCCTGTAACATCAATGCCACTATTACACCAATGGTCATGTCTGGCAGTTTTGGCTGCTGGGAGAGGAAGAGTCAGTTTTTAAGAGTGTAGCCCCTGATAAGTTAACCACACTCCAGTGGGAAGGTACACATCCAAGAGTTACTTGGGCAGCACAGTTTGGCCTTGATGTAAAGGTAGGAGGAGACACTAAGTTGGATGGGAAAGGAAGGGTGGTGGATCTGGACAAGTAGCGGGGGAGGGTGAATATGATTAAAATACATTGTATGAAATTTTCCAAGAACTAATGAAAGAAAAGAAATAAGACAGCCTGGAAAAAACCTCTAGGTGCACCTGACTGCAGCTAACTTTGGTATTCCTTTGTCTTACTGATAGCATGCTAAACATTGTGTAGAGAACTTAACTACAGAAGGACTGATAAAATCTTAGGCAGTATTGTTTACTGGCCCCTGACCAATGAAGTTTTCAGGAAGAGGGACTTGCTGTGACATTTGCTAAACTGAGAGGAAAAAAAATTAATGTTTGTAATTCATAAATGATCCAATATTAGATCATTAATAACAAGAAATTATCATTATTGAAACCTCAAAGGCTTTAATACAAAGGCTTAAGTAATTGGAAGTAATATAAGAAATTCAACTTTCAGTGGAAAATCTTGAGTCTTTTGATGAGTGTACACTACCTGAAGCATCACTAAGTTGTTAAATAATCCACTGCTCCTTTTGTTGTTTTATTTCAAGTCAGGGTCTCACTGTGTTGCTCAGGTTGTCCCTAAACTCCTGGACTCAAGCAATCCTCCTGCCTCAGCCTCAAGAATAACTGAGTATATACCGCACTGACTTTCCATCTCTTACAGCATTGAGGTCTGAGGACTGGGGTTACAGCTTATTGGTAGAGCCTATGCATAGCATTTATGAAGCCCTGGGGAAAGAGGAGATACTCCCAGACTGTCAGCAGGAGAAATGCTAGTGTTTTATGAGAAAAAACAATGTTATATCTATGTATAGTAGTGTTGCTTATGAGCTTGCAATACAGACTTTACTATGGGGAGAATACATTGACTGATTTGTTTCTGTAAATTGTTAGGGTTCAGTTTAGTGGGTTGTTGTACAATATGTGATGCTGGACTATTTCTTAAGAAAAGCCCACAGAACTAAATGACAGTGATGCAGCCTTATCTCAAGAGCTCTGCAGCATGGTATTATTTTGGGAAACTATGGAGATTAGAAAGCAGTCTACTTTTAGATATGCCATAATGAATGCCCTCCTGTTATACTTAGAATTGTGTAAGAGATGGTATGGACTGCCTCCCAGGGATTTGAAATAATGAGTGCCCCAATAAACAGGAAAGAATCATATCCTGTATCTTGGAGTAGGGTGTGTCAAGGCAGAAGCCACTGTCTTTACAGACTGGGAAATGATTCTTGTGGAATGTCAGTGGGTACAAGTCACTTGGTTTCCCTCTTTGCAATCTTAAAGTCTGCGCCTACCACAGATTTATCCTACAGATGAATCTCAAAACACCACTTACTATAGCATGCATAAATCATGACGGCTTATAATCAGAGGGAGTTACCTAATGTACAGGATAAATGGGTCAAAACGGATCTGCTTTTTAAAAAGTTACAGACTCCTTTACCTTCTCATGGTAAATTTAATAACTGTCTTCTGTAAGCTGAAATTAAATCTTAGTTGTGAACAATACTGGCAAACAATAAAAATGCTGGGCATGGTGGCACACACCTGTAACCCCAGCCCCAGCCCCTCAAGAAGCAGGGGTGGAGAACTTCAAGTTCCAGTCCAGCCTGGGGTCCTATCTCAGGGAAAGAAAGAAAGAAAGAAAGAAAGAAAGAAAGAAAGAAAGAAAGAAAGAAAGAAAGAAAGAAAGAAAGGAAATCTTTCCTTCCTTCCCTAGGGCATTTTTGGTGATAGCAGTCTTTTTCTTTAGGGTTTGCTGTGTTTTGGAGAATGGGCAGTGCTGAAAATCAAACCAGTACCTGTACATCCTAGAGAATTTCTATGTCCCTGGGCTGTATCTCCGCCTTTGGCTGTTTTTGATAGAGCCTTGAGTAAGTTTCTTCATTTTAAGCCAGAAGGTACCTGGAAATATATGTGCCTCCCCACCCCACCCCCTTCCTTGAGACAGAACCTGGGAGTCACTGTGTCGCTTGAGAACGATCCTCTACCTCTACCTCCCAAGTACAGGAATCACAGATATACACCATCGTGCCTGACTTTCTACTTTAGGGCTTAAACAGAAATATATATTAGTTCAATCTGAAATTCAAGTTACCATTCAAAGGTATAATTTAAGTGGCTTTTGACTGTTTTTCTTCCTTCCTTCCTTCCTTCCTTCCTTCCTTCCTTCCTTCCTTCCTTCCTTCCTTCCTTTCTTTAAGTTTTTCAGGCAGGAGCCATTGGCTGTTGCTACCATAGCAGCCTAGACACAAATATCCAAGAGGAAACCATATTAAAAATAATGGTTTATGCTGGGTGGTGATGGCGCACGCCTTTAATCCCAGCACTCAGGAGGATCTCTGTGAGTTTGAGGCCAGCCTGGTCTACAGAGCAAGTTCCAGAACAGCCAGGGCTACACAGAGAAATCCTGTCTCAAAATAATAACGTTTATTACCACAGCGAAATTAACAGGAACCCACTGTGCTTTTTTTAAACAAAAACATTGTTTGGTTATATATTCATTTTTGTCTTTTTGAGACAGTATATCACCTTTTTCCCTAAGCTGACCTCAAATTTACAGCAATCCTCCTGCCTCACTCAGCCTCTCAACTGCTAGGATTACAGATGTTCAGCACCATACCCAGCTAGTTAATTGTCTCTTTCTTAAGCAATTTCTTCTTTAGAGTTCTGGGATTAAAGATGTGTGCACCACTGCCTGGCTTGTCTGGTATTTATAATGAAGCAGGGTTCTGGTGAGCAGGCCTTCTGTAGTCATATGACATATTTCTTTGGGATCTTCTCGGATTAGGTGTCATTGTGACTGACGTTGGACAGATCTAAACACCAGTTCAAATAGAAGGACAGTATTTGCTGCTAAGATAGTGTGGTGGTCTGAATGAAAACAGTCCCCATAGGTTCAAGTTTCAAAACTTGGTTCCCAGTTAGTGGAACTGTTGGGGAAGAATTCAGAAGTGTGGCATTGTTGAAGGTTTGTTACTGGAAGCGGGCTTTGAGGTTTCAAAAGACTCATGCCATTTCCAGCTAGTTCTCTCTACCTTCTGTTTGGAATCTGAAATGTGAGCTCTCAGCTGTTTGTGGTGCCTGCCTTCATACCTCCATACCTTCTCTCCTCTATCTTAGACTATAACCCTCTGGAACTGTAAACCTAACTTATAAACTCTCTTTATAAGTTGCCTTAGTCATGGGGTTTTATCCCAACAACAGAAAGGTATATAATCTAGATACCAAGTGTTTTCACAGAAGATAATTTTCTCCAGGGCCAAATTTCTAATAAAATTGCTTTCTAAATACAGTGAAAAGTGTCTCGTGATTGTTAGATCCAACAGAGACCTGAGCTTGTGCAGCTGGCTGGCCCAGGCAGTATGTCTCTACAGTCTGTGCAGTCTTTTACTAGGCAGACTGCTGCTTCCTGCCTTAGCAGTGCTCTTCTTACAGGACTGACTGATCTTAATTTGTTTCGGTAGTCACATTAGCATACTATGTCAGCAGTTAGGGGTATAGATGACAAATTTCAACTTCTTTAAAGTGTCTATTACATGAGTCATTAACATAGAACCATAAGTACCTTCATCACCATCTACACAGAATAGTTAACAACCATTTCACCTGAGAGTTCTAGAATAGATAAATATCTATTAAGCACTTGAGAATAAGCCAGTAGTCTGTTGCTCAGAAATTTAGTGAGCAAAAAGGATATAGGGGAGACAAATAAACTCAGTAAGTTGATACTAGTTCATATTAATCAGAAAGTGATATATACCGTGAAGACATGTGTAATACAGGGTAAAAGGGAAGTTGATATTGCTTGCAAACAGAGTGGGTCTCACTGTTCAATATGGTGACATGTGTATGTGTCTGTATGAGTATGTCACTTGTGGAGGGGTGCTCATGGCAGCCAGAAGAGGGCAATCCATCTTCTGGATATGTGGGTGCTGGGAACCAAACTCAGGTCCTCTGGGAGAGCAGCAAGTGCCTTTACCCACTGAGCCTCTCTCCATCCTGGGTTGTCATTTTTTTAATGGCTCTATTGAGACATAGTACACATATCACACAATTGACTCAGTGTATAGTACATTGATTTTCAGCATATTCACAAATATGTGCAAGTGTCACCATAGTCTCACTTAGAGCATTGTCATCATTCTCTAAAGAATCTCCCACTGTAGCCCTCAGTTGTTTTCTGTCCACGTTGGTATCTTCTCTGGACAGTTTGAGTGGAATTAAGCTTTCTTTTGAGTAGCTTCTCTTACTGGCATGCTCTTCTGAGGCTCACCCACGTTCACTGACAGCACACTTCATTCCTGTCTGTGATGACTGTTGCACACTGTATGCATGTGCCACAGTATCTTGATATCTGAATAGTTTTCCTCTTTTGGCTCCTATGAATCACACCCCTCGGGACATTTCTGTATGGCCCTTGTGTATAGTAGGTAAGAAAAGTCATAGCGCTGGACTTAGGAGTGTCATCTGAACTATCAAAGCTAGTGTGGGGGGCTGGAGACTTTGCTCAGTAGTTAGCAGTGCTATGCTCCATCAGAAGACCCAGGTTCCGTTCCCAACACCCACACTAGGGCGCTAACAACTGCCTATAACTCCCTCTTCTGGCCTCCACAGGCACTTGCATGAATTGGTACACATAATCTCACTCAAGTGCATACATACACATAAATAAAAAGTAAATAAATCTTTTAGAGGACTTTTTAGATGCTAATATGAACTAAAGGGGTATCCCCCAAATGAACATTTGTTTATTACGACAATGCAGAATCTAGATGTAGTAAACTGCAGTCAGTATTCATTCACCTGCAGTAAATTGAATCATCATCTTTTTGTATTTCTGGAGAGCATGACCCTTCCTTGCAAATGAATGTGATCTTGGTTTGGACTTTAAGCCTGACCACTTCACAAGCAGTCAATATTAAAGAGTTCCAGTCCTCACTGGAAGCAACTAGGTTAGCTGTATGAGCCGAGAGGCCAAGAACCCTATCCATGGGACATAGCTGTTCTAATGGAATAGAACTGCTGTTTTTATGAGATTCAGGATAGAAGTGCAGGGGAGCAAGACGAATATATTAGCCAACTGGCCTGAGCAGCACCGCCTGAACATCGGTCTCCACAACTGTCCATTCATTCCTTCTTAAAACTTTTGACAAGGATGCATCCGGCTAGCTGACACCAAACCAGCCATCCTTTTCCTGCCAGATTCCCTTCCAGTCAGGACTAATCATGACACATAGTGGGTTCTCTGTTTCAGTTAAATTTCAGTCGGATTCATTTAAGCCCTCGGTGGCTATATATCTGCAAAGCAATTAAAGATCTCCTTTCCAATTACCTTCCTCTAACCAGCAAAGGCATGTGGTATAAGCAGCAAATCCGTACTCACTATAGACAGGACGTAAATGCATATAAAAGTAAAATCCATTCACAGTGAGGTAATCAGAGCCACTGTGGCTCTTTCTTCCTTTAAATTATTTCTTTACCCAAAGGTAAATAAAAAACACTTATGGGGGGACTGGCCAGAGTCACTTCTGTTGTGGTATGTGGAGGCCAACTCACAGGAGTCAGTTTTCTCTTCCACCATATGGGTTCCCTAAATTGGCCTCTGGTTAATCTTTGCACATTGAGCCATCTCACAAGCCCACATGCCCACATAAAGGCGTTTGGGTTTCATTTTTGTGTTTGACATAATTAGGATAATATCGTGTAGACCATTCCATACCAGGTTTACTTTGATGGCTGCGTCCTCCAGGCTGGCCTTGAACTCATAGCTTTCCTTTTCCCTCAGCTTCCCAGAGTTCTGGGACTACAGGTATGAGCCACCATATCCAGATCACATTTGCTTTTGTTATTTTTGTTATATTGAAAACATTTTCAGTTGTTTACAACATTCTTTACAATAATTTTAGTTTAATATAAATGTAAAGATATACCAGGTGGTGGTGGTGCAGACCTTTAGTCCCAGCACTCGGGAGGCAAAGACAGGCATATCTTTGTGAGTTCAAGGCCAGCCTGGTCTACAGAGGGAGTTCCAGGAAACTCTGTCTCAGAAAAAAAAAAAAAAAAAAAGATGTGACTTTAATCATTGTAAGTAGGCATTTAGATTGTTTACATTTTAAAATACATAGTGCTACAATAAATATCACATATATTAATAAATCCATACCCCTAAGCTTGATTATTTTTTAAATGTATGCCAATTTCAAGTATGGCTTGAATAGAAATATAAATTTGCTTGACATTTCTGGAAAGTAACTTAGTGAACATTGTTTAGTATGGGATCAGTTTGATGACTCATGTTGAGCTCTGTCCAATTTATAAGAAGTCCCTGCTCAGGTCATAGAAATGTCCTGTCTCGATCAATGATGTAGTTATCTGACTACACTCGTTAGTCAGACTCATCAAATGATACCCTGAAAATCTGAGTTTTATTATCTATGAATTCTATCTACATCCTAAAATGATAGTTAGGGCTGGGCATACAGCCTAGTGTAGAGTAGCTGCCTGACATCGCAAGGCCCAGGTTCAGTCTCCAGTGACACATGCAACAAAATTAAAGGATGAAAAAGCAAAGCTCTGGAGCACCAGGCTGACATTTTTTCCTTGATCTAGGCATTGAGATTGTTTTCTCACTGTGCAGTCCAGTGTGGGTGAATGTCGGATCCCATACTCACCCGATGCACACTCTATAGCGGTTTCTAAAGAGGACATTACAGGGCTGGAGAGATGGCCCAGTGGTTCCAAATGAATACTGCTCTTACAGAGGACGACCCAAGTTCAGTGCCCAGCACCCACATCAGAGGATGACCTGTGACCACAGCTCAGAGAATCCAATGTGCTCTTCTAGCCTCTATGGGCACCTGCTTTCACAGGCACATGCATACACACAAACACATGCATAACCTTAAAAATAATAAAAACAAATCTTTTTTAAAGATATCGTAAAACTAAGGACTAAATTACAGTGTGCACCTACTAAATGCTACACATTGCTTTAATAACTTACACCTATGCTGTCTACCACAGTGGTCTACAGCTGCGTGTGACTATGGAGATCTTTACTGTGGCTAGTTGGATGTGAGATGTGTTGCAAGTGTAAAAGACATTTTGGATTTCAAAGAAAAATTCAAAAAAAATATCATTAATAATTTTATGTTGATTATGTGCTATAATGATAATTTTGGAGTATATAAATTAAATAACTATTCATTATAATTAAATTTCCCTTCATAGTTTTTTTAATGACTACCAGAACATTTTAAGTTATCTATGCATCTTACATTTGTGACTTTTAAACACTTGCAATTTTGGCTTTGTTCCTTGGTTTTTGAGACAGGGTCTCTCTACATAGCCCTGGATGTCTTGGAACTCACTATGTAGACTAGGCTGGCCTGAAACTCAGAGATCCCCCTGCCTCTGCCTCCCAGGTGCTGGGATTAAAAGATTAAAAGTGTACACCCCCATGCTTGGGCCCATTCAATCCTGTTTAATTTTCATAAGAACCCAGTGAGATCTCATTTTGGGGGGGTGAGGAAACGGAGGTGGTAAAGAGATCATAAAGGTAGCCAGTGGTAGAGCTGGGGCTGAGCCCAGTTTGTTTCTCCCCTGGACACTTGAACACTGAAGTAAGATTTGGGACGATTGACCTGCTGTGCTGTTTCAGAGCCTTTGCTTTTAAATGTCACTTGTAAGGTTAGCAAAACATGAAGCCTTCTGCCCAATGAGAAAACAATATAAAAGCGAGGAATGAGAATCATTTGGTTTTAGGGTTTCTGTCATCCCAAATAAAGTTTAAATAAAAATAATTAATTTGACTAATTAGTGGCTATTGATGAGGGCTTAGAAGCCGTCTATAGACTTGAATCAGGAGGGGCTGACGCATGCTGACAGCAAGTGCATTATAGATCCCTACCTTAACACGTAACACTAGAAACTTGGCCCTTCTCCTGTGACCACAAGTGGTTCAATCCCTGAATTATTTACAGAAAAATTAGGATACTATGACTGAATTTGCATTTCAAAGAGAATGGAATCCAGACAGCACTCTTCTTCCCTTTGGGTTGCTTCAGGATCCCTTTCAAAACACCAGAACCACGTCACCTTTATAAAGATTTCTTTGTGGGTTTGTTCTCTTCCTGCCACTGACCAGCTTTTCCTTAGTACTGATGTGTGAAGTTCTGTTCAAGATGCTGGAGAGGAAGCCATGCTCTGTGCCCATGAGGGATGATACCTAACTGAAAAGTAGACACTTGGAGAATAAGTTGAATTTAACCAGGACTCAAACCTAAGTATGTCTCTTGATTCTAATTTATGTATACACTAACTAAAGACAACTTTTCATCATAAAAACAATATATGATTCTTATATGAAAAAAAATAATACAGCTAGGGACTAGAGAGATGGCTCAGCAGTTAAGAGCACTTGTTCTTGAAGAGGACCCAGGTTCAGTTCCCAGCACCCACCTGGCAGCTCACAACCATCCATAACTCCAGTTCCAGAGGACCCTCTTCTGGCTTCTGCAGGTACACACACACACACACACACACACACACACACACACACACACACACAAATAAATCTTTAAAATATTAAAATATTAATAATAAAACAATTAAACAAAAATAAGGTACTAAGTACCAGACTGCCACCGTAAGCATTGCTGCCACTGTTCTTGTGCACACATAGTCTAGTCTTTACAAGTGAATGAATACACACCTTTTTCCCCCGGCCCTTGGTTTTCTGATTCTGGCTCTCTCTATGCAGCCAGACTGGCCTCGAACTCTCAATCCTCCTACCTCTCTCTCTTGAATGCTGAGATTAAAGGTATGTGGTACCACACAGCTATTTTTAAATAAAAGACAATATGTTTTCAATAAAAATACCTATCTATGTCATTTTTATTGATGGAATCATATTGTTGTTTGATTAACCAATCATCAGTTTTTTCTACATTAACAAATATTATGCACTAATTCATAATGAGACATATTATTTGACAATGTTTTTTGAGACAGGATCACATATAACCCAAGCTGACATCCAAATTGCTATATAACTAAGGATGTCCATGAACTCTGATCCTCCTTTTCCCACCTCCTGGGTCTCAGAGTACATGTGTACACTACCATACCTGTTGTATGCAGAACTGGGGATTGAACCCAGGGCTCCATGCATGCTAAGAAAGTCCCTGGCTGACTCAGCACATTCTCAGCCGCTGGCTGATAGTTGTAATTTCTCACTCTTAGAAACTGTTACAAATATCCCATATGCATCCTTAAGTACTATCCATGTGGATAGCAGCTGAGCTTGGGGCACATGCTGGAATGCTTCCTACACTGTGGATATTACCTCATCTAACCTTTCTAATCCAAGAATAAGCTCATTATGATCCCAACTTCCAGAGGGTAACCAGGGGGCTGTGAAATGATCTGCTTGGATCTCATCTGGGAAGTATGGCACCTTTGTTCCAGCCCTACCCTTTGTGCTAGCAGCATTGTGAAGAAATGACTGCATAAGGGTATGAACATTTTTAAATGCTAAATTACCAGCCAGAAAAGGGTTTTGTTGCTGTTATTCTTTGTAATTGTTTTTCCAGACATTGTCTGATGTAGCACAGGCTGGCCTTAAACTCTCTACATACACAAGACTGGCCTTGAACTCCTGATCTTCCTGCCTCCACCTCTTGAGTGCTGCTCCAACAAACTGGTGTGGTCTTGGGTGTTGGTGGTGTTGAGAAAGCCTATGGAGGTCTTTCTTCCTATCGCTGACTTCCTCTTGGACCTGTATGACTGATACCACAAGCAGTTCTTTCCCTTGCAGGAGCTGAGCACCTTTTTCCTTCCTTCCTCTGCACATGGAGTTCCAGTCAGTCACACACGTGGTGCTGGATTCATCCGGAGTCCCAGTGTTTGCAGTTGTCCCATTTCTTCTCAGTGAGAGAAGAGGTGGGGCCAAGTGCTTTGTCCTCCTTTTTTTTTCCTAAGTTGGGTATCAGAAAAGATAGGGATTAGGAAGGAGTCGCTGTGTTGTTAACAGACAGTTGCAGCATTTATCGTGATCCATAAAAAACCTCAGTAGGATTGGTACTTATCAAGGCAATGTTTTCTAGTTGATTCAGTGTTTCCCAAGGTCCATTCTATACAAGTTTAGAGAGTGTACAGACAACAAAGCTGAAAAAGGACTGCATGCTGTTCTGGAAAGTCACAATTCACGGTAGCATGTTAAAGATGCTGAGAAATTGTACAGTAAAAACCTCGAAAATTTTGGGCTTATCATTTGATATTTATAAAAGAGATGTAATAAGCCTGTTTGTTAGAAAGCACACTGCAGTAAGCACGTGAACCGTTGGCCTAACTCCAGGACTAGAACATTGCCCAGCACCCACCTGCTCCTCTCCAGTTACAACCCTTATCTTCCCTCAGTTTGATGCAGGAATGTGCATCTTTATCACTTAGGAATGGATTTCTAAGTAACATTTTAGTTTTGCTTGGTTTTCATCACAACAATAGTAGCATTACATTGTTTTAGTAGGCATTACCTCTAAGATTTATCTATATCACTGCTTGTGACTTTGTTCATGCATTTTCAGTGCTGTGTAACATTTCCTTATATGGACAAACCAGTTTATTTCTGAATCACCTGTCTATTGAAACCTGAGAGGTTTTTTTTGTTGTTTTTACTTATTTTACTTTTAATATTGCTATTGCTTCTTTCAAGGAGCAAAAGAAATATGAGCCAAGAGTACTGGCATAATATAATTACATTGTTGGGAGCATAAAAGATGATGCTCATAGTGCTGTAAGCTAGCACTTAAGGAGGAGAGAAATCAGAAAAGTGAGCAGGATGTGCCTGGCTCAGGCTCCAGCCATGGAATTAAATAAGCCCGTATTTCTCAAATGAGGATATGTTACTCCTAGGGACATGCAAGGACACAGAAAAATGTAACATGTCTTTTAGAGTATCCATTTTCATATAATTCAGAACATACACAAAGAAGAATTAAATTAATAAAATAAAATGAAGCTGTGGCAGGAACGTATAAAGGTTTTCAGGAAAACAGAAAACCCCAAGTGCTGGGGTTCTGTCTGTGTACCACACTTGGATTAACGCTGTTTCTTCTTATATGGTCCATAAAGACATAAAAACTACATAGTCCATTTTTTTTATTATACTACTTAGTGTGTATGTAGAAGGGGTATGCATATCATGGCACACATGTGGACACTGGAAGACAATTTGTTCCCTTTCCACCACGTGCATCCAAAAAGCAGACTCAGGACACCAGGCTTGGCATCAAGCACCTTTACCCACAAAGCCATCTCAGCAGCCATTGCACTGCATGTATGCATTAGATAATATTAGTCCCCACAAATGAGCCTGTGCCCTCTCCCCCTTCTTCCTCCCATATAATATCTGCCTCTAGACTATAGTGAAAAGGATAAAGATGCTGACTTAGGTTTGTACATATGTGTGGAGTGTTGTTTAGGAACAGTTATTCATAGGAATTGCCTAGTAATTAACAGAACATTAATGCTCTGAGTGCTGGTTTCTGCTCTGTGAGCAGAGACTAGAAAGTAAAAATGATACAAGCATTTCAAAAGGATTTATTTTTGTTTTATGAGTGTTCGCCTGCATGTGTGCAGAGGCCAGAAGAGGGCATCAGATCCCCTGAAATTGTGAGCCACTGTGTGGGTGCTGGGAGCCAAACCCAGGTCTTCTGGAAGCGCTCTTAACCGCTGAACCATCTTTCTAGCCCAGTGCCTGCTTTTCTGTGTATAATGAGTTTTCAAGGCTTGCTGTCCAAGAGCCAGACTCCTCTCATTCCACCTGCCATCTGGAGAGTTGGGAAAGCACCCTGGTGACAGACAGCACAAACCAGGAGCAGCAGTGCTGACTGTCAGCCCCATGCTGTCTGTTTAGGCCACACACCCTGCCCAGATGTGCTATGTATCTGGCCCTGAGAGCCCCTTAAAGTCAGCCTCATAGGCGATGGTCCTGCCCACACATAGTTCAATGTAGTTCACAGTCATGCTCAGTAAACATTTATTAAATTGAATTTAACTGAACTGGGTCGCATTCTAGCTCCACACGAGATTTTTTTAGTTTCTTTTTAGGTAAGATTGATTTTTTTTTAAAAAATCTAGACAAGAAAAGGCATTCTTTTTGTTTCATTGTTTTTAAACATAGTCTAAATTTAGGATACAGCTACCAATATGTTCATTACCCATAATTTTTAAGCATTCTGAGCAATGACTCATCAAAGTCCTTAAATAGATATTTGAAAAGTCACAATAGCCTTGGGAAACAAAATTAGGTTTGGCAAATACCGTGTTTTCTCTTTGCAGTCAGGAATATTCTGTCTTACTGATCTACAAGGGAGGGGTGTGCTGTATAATTTTAGCAAATTCTTTTCCCTTTGTACTAGAGTTGAAAATGAGCAAAGATCATCTGACAAATTCCTATAGGGAACCCAGCACAGCTTCCTTCTTACTAGAAACCATTGCCAGAGAACATTCCCTTTCCAAATGCAATACTGCCTCCTCTCCTGACACTGGCTCAGTGTCCTCCAGTAAGTATCTCCAGTCTGATGGCCAAAAGGTGAGGCCAGACAGAGGCATCTATACTTCAGCAGAAGATAAATGAGCTTGGTTTCTACTCCTTTCCTCCTCCTCCTCCTCCTCCTCCTCCTCCTCCTCCTCCTCCTCTTTCTTTTTGTCTCTAATGGAGTCTAGAATTTAAATCTTCCCAGAATCTTCCAGGTCTGAACTATAAAGCAGTGACGAGGTGCCTTCCACTCATCTCACCCTGCTCTAGAGCTGTCTCTTGAGTCTTGAACTTGCTTACAAATGTTAAAGAGAAGCCTCTCTCACCAGTGGGCGACTACTTTAAACAATTTGTTTATTTAGCTTATGTTTTGGGGGTAGCTTTACCAAGCCCTGCAGAAGTGGCTGAGTAAAACTCCAGCTTAAGCAGACTCTGTCGAAATATGAAAGGTAAGGACCACACCTAAGGTTGTCCTCTGACCTCTACATGCATGTCCTGACATACCACACACACACACACACACACACACACACACACACACACACACACTTTTTTTTTTTAAGAAAGATTTTAAAGAGGAAAGAGTATCCAATAAGATAAACTCTATAGCTGGTAAGTGGTACACGCCTTTAGTCTCAGCACTTGGGAAGCAGAAGTAGGCAGATCTCTGTTTACAGGACAGCCAGTAATGTTACGCAGAGAAACCCTGTCTCAAAACAAAAACAAAAACAAAAACAAAAACAAAAAAACAAAGAAACTCTGTATTTTAATAAAATACAGATAATAGGTATAATGGTTCTCAACCTCAGTCACAGTCCCCGCAGGGGTCAACATCAGATATCCTATATGTCAGATATTTACATTACAATTCATAGCAGCAGCAAAATTACATTTATGAAGTAGCAACAAAATAATTTTATGGTTGGGGTCCCCACAACATGAGGAACTGTATTAAAGGGTCACAGCATAGGAAGGTTGAGAACCACTGTCCTAAAGTAATACATTAAAACCTTGCCTTTAAAAGATCCAGGGTCCTGCGACTTCTTTTTAAAGTTTCAGTGAATAGGGGCACCCGCTGCTGAGCTTGATGAACCGAGCTACAAGTTGTCCTCTGACCTAGAGGACACACTGTGGCACATGTGAGACATGTGAGACATGGCGGCTACACTCACACTCTCACCACTTAGAAGGCTGAGAGAAAAGGGTTATATGAAGCTAGCCTGGGTTACATAGTGAGCTCTAAGTCAGCTAGAGCTATGTCATAAAACCCTGTCCAAAAAACAGCAAAATTTTAGCGAGGCAAGGTGATGTCACACGCCTTTAATCCCAGCACTCAGGAGACAGAGGCAGGTAGATCTCTTTGAGTTTGAAGCCAGCCTGGTCTACAGAATGAATTCCAGGACATCCAAGGAAAAAAACAAAAACAAAAGAAAACACATAAAGGCGTTGTCAATCCTCCAGGCCTGAATGTTTTTTCCAAAATACTCAGCACACAGTATCAGATAGAACTTAAGTCTGTTCAGTGCCTGCCATGAGAGTGATGCTCTTTTTTAGTGAGGCTTTTGCTTTTCTGCTAAATAACCTGAATCTCCTTGTCAGTTTCCTAGAGGAAGTCCTGGCTTCAGGGCTGCATAGCCGCAGCAGGGAGAGCTCACAGGCCACCTCGAGGTCAACAAGCAGAAGATGAAACGGCAATGAAGAATGACGAGAATAGCACAGCCTCCCTCTTACCCCGGCCTCAGCCCTTCCCTGCTGCCCGGGGGCCTCAGGAAGGCTCTTGTGTTTGTTGTAACTCGTGCCAGGTAACCCCAATCCCTGAACTGCTGGCACAGACACTGGAACGCCCATGATGAGCCCATCCCAACCCACTTGTGATTCTGTACCAAATAAACATGTCCTTTGTGTATTTGACAGCACAGTCACTTCAGTGTTTGATGGGCGTTGTTGAGATTGTTCTTGAGAAATGGGTTGTCAAAATAAGGAAGTCAGAAAGCCGTGTGCTGTACATGGTACCATCCCTATGCCCTGTCTTCTCTTGGTGGTCTGAGTGATAGGAGCCAGCCATGGTAAGGACCGTGGAATCAGACCTATGGGAAGTTGACAAAGCCTTTCCCTTAGATCAGGCTCAGAAAGGCAAGTCCTTCCTCTGTCCAAGTAGGAATGTTCTAGCAATATTGACCACTAAAAAACTAGCAACTACAGCTTCCTCCTCCAGTACAACTGAGGCCTGAGACTGCCCCCTACAGACACCACCTACTGAGACTAGCCTGAGACTGCCCCTACAGACACCGCCTACTGAAACTAGCCTGAGATTGCCTCTACAGAAACCACCTACTGAGACTAGCCTGAGATTGCCCCTACAGACACCACCTACTGAGACTAGCCTGAGAATGCCCCCTACAGACACCACCTACTGAGACTTGCTAGCCCCACCCTCTTTACCCCCTTGGCAGTACTTGAGGCCCTGAGGCTCCAGGTTGCTGTGGCAGTACTGAAGCTTCATCAGGGGGCACACAGAGCACCTGGCCTCAGTTTTTCTGTACCTGTGTTTGTTTCTGTTCTTCCTGCCTTCCCTTTCTGCCCCAGGAGGAGTTCCAGGACACAGCCCCTCATTTCCTGTTCACCTCAATCCTGCACCCTTCTTTGGAGAGCCATTTGCTGTGTGTTGAGAACCCATGTAGGGCTGCAATTAGAATTCAGTCTGCAGACATACGGGTGGTTTTGTTTGACTTCTTTAAGGCTCACTCATGGGGATGACTTGAGATAGTGTTATACCATACAATGAGAGCATGCCTGTACCCAGGGCACGTTTAACTGTACCAGAGCAAATGAAAACTTTCCTGAAAGTTGTAAAAAGTGATGGAATGAATAATGGCAGGAAATTACAGTGTCCTCACATAATTGGAGAAAAGGTGTCACAGGATAGTCTGTTATCACCACAAGAGTCCCTCCTGGTTCTCTGTAGAGTGTGTTTTTAAAGTTTTAAGATTGTATATGTGTTCCTGTGTGTGTGTGTGTGTGTGTGTGTGTGTGTGTGTGTGTGTGTGTGTGTGTGTGTGTCAAGCTCCCTGAGTGCTGTAAAAATGTGTAAAGGAAATCAGAAGTGCTTATTCTAAGTTCTCACTTAAGCACTGGTCTCTGGAAACAGTGCCACTTAGGATCCAAATTCAGGTGCCCATGATGTTCGCCTGGTGAGAGAAATCCACTTTACAGCAAACTGGGTAGAAGCTGGCATATGTAAACGTCTAGTGCCAAGACAAAGAAGCAAAGGTGAGGAAGATGGCCGAGCTTCTTAATAGTTCCGGTTACTGGGAGGGAGGGAGCCCCGGGGGACGGGGACCAGCCAGAGATTTATGTAACATCTTAAGACACAGACAGGCAGCAAAGGCTCTGCAGCCCACATGCATCTGCTCTAGAATCTGAAAATTACTTTGGTTATTTTTTTATGGGTCCCTCTGCCTGATGTTTCTCAGAGCACTAGCTCCTGCCTGATGCTGTGCAGAGAGCCCAGGGATACTCTAGTATCTGTAGACTAAGTGAAAGCTCCTGGGAGGAAGGCGATGAGGCAAAGTCATGAATTTCTTCTGCCCCACCCCCAGCCACAATTTATCATTCTATTTCCTCCTTGTGATGCTGACAATTGAGCTAGACCCCCCTCCTGAATGCTAGGCAAAGAGATCTACCACTGAGCCACACTCCCAGCCCCTTTGAAACTATGTAAATCAGGTGGAGACAGGAGGATTAGCACATCAAGATTAGCCTTAGCTATGTAGTAAGGCTGAAAGCAGCCTAGGCTGTGTAAGACCATATATATATATATATATATATATATATATATATATATATATATATATATTCAATCCAAACCATTCTTCTATGCCCGGCCAACAAGTTCTCGAAAGCTCCTGTAGGCTAATTTCCTCAGCTGTGTCCTCACACTGGTACATTATGCTTCCTCACATAGCCTGCATTTTCTCACTTTTTTTTTTCATCACCTTTTAAACAGGACAGTACCAAACTGAGCTGGGGAGACGGGAAGGGGATAGTTTCAGAAGTGCGCTCTGTGTGTACAAAGTCTAAAAGGTACAACGGGGTCAGAAAACCTATATTCTAATTCATGTAACAGTAGTGTGTCAATTTGACCATGTCATTTGGTTCTCCGTGCCCGACTGATCATTTCCCAAGGGATAACATTCCCATTCTATATGCCTAACAAAACGGTACTCAATATTTTTAAGTGCCAAAATAATATTTTGAAAGGATAAAGTTCTGCATCCACCAGAAAGAAAAAAAAAAATCAGTTCGTATGGCTAGGAAAGAGAATCTTACAGGATTGGGAAGGGAGATGGGTCTGAGGTTCTTTCTTGACAGATTCCAAAAAAGCCCAAACATCCTCCACGCCTCCAACCACAAACTTCGCAACCCTTCATCTTGAACGTTTCTGGAAAAAGACTATTTCCCCTGCTCCGTAGCAGGGGTCTTTACTCACTTCGTGGTTGCTGTGTTTACCATACTATACCAGGTAATAGGTTTATTGGCTTATTGTCTGGTAGTAATTGGCCCTAGGAGACAACCCTTGGGTCCTCCGGGGCTTTCATGGGTCAGCTCACCCTCCTCCATTTACCCGGCAGGGGCACGGAGACCGCCGAGTGGTGAGGAAAGCCGTCCTCAAACTTGGGCTCCCGCCCGGCCCCGTCACAAACTCAGGGCTCGGCCGGCTCGCGGGCCTCCCCGCCGCCGCACGCGTGTTTCCCGCAGGCCTCGCGGGGCGCTCGCGGCCGCCCCGGAGGAGGTCGAGACCGGAGCCTCCGGAGGGAGCTCCGTAGCCCGCGTCTGAGGGTCCGAGGCGGCCGGTCTCGCCCCGCGCCTCCGCTCCATCCGGCTCGCCACGCCTCGGGCCCGCCCCCATCGCCGCGCCTCTCGGTTATCCGCTCGCGCCTCCGCCGGGCGCCGGGTCGGAAACAAAGGCGGGGGGCGGGGAGCGCGCGGCGGCGGCGGCGGCGCCACGGTCGCCCTTCATTCGGAGCCCGCGACGTCAGCGGCGGCGGCCGGGGGCCCGTGCGGCGGGGCGGGGGCGGGGCGGGCATGGGCGGCGGGGGCAGCGAGGGCCCGGCCTGCGGGTAGCGCGAGCCGGCGAGCGAGCAGCGGGCGCGGCCCCCGATCCCGCCGGCCATGAAGAAGAGCGGCTCCGGCAAGCGGGTGAGTGCGCGGCGCGCGGACAATGGGGCCGGGGCCGGCGAGCGGGGAGCGGGCGGGCGGGCCGGCGAGCGGGCGGGCGGGGAGGGCGCGGAGACCCGCCTGAGCCGCCGCCGCTCCTCGTCTCGCCCCGCGCAGGGGCCTCCCGATGGAAACCATCACTCTGCGGCGCCCGAGAAGGTCGGCTGGGTCCGGAAATTCTGCGGGAAAGGGATTTTCAGGGAGATTTGGAAAAACCGCTATGTGGTGCTGAAAGGCGACCAGCTCTACGTCTCCGAGAAGGAGGTAGGCGCCCTTGCCCAAGCCGTCCCGACCCGGTCCCCACGGCGGCTGGTTCTCCGGCTTGCCCCGCCTCCCTCCCTGCAAGTTCAGGGGTCGCAAAAGTCCTGTATCTGCAGAGAAAAGTCACCCGAGTGACTTTACCTGGGTGGGAATTAGGAGTTTACTTAATTAAATGTGCCTGTGAGGACACCTTTCTCAGAAGTTCTGAACGTCCGCTGCCTCTTCCCCTGTTCTGGCCCCCTGAAATACGGGATTGATTTTTTTTTTTTAATTTTCTGTTGAAACACACTGCTCATCTTGTCCCTCGTCCCTTTCTGCCTTTCCCACCCCAGCCCCACCATCCTTTCCGTTCCTGTCTGTAGCAGGGGGCATATGTAGGTCTCTTGAGTAGCAAGTCACCCTAAATCATAGAAAACACAAACTGCGATCCGTCTCTGGGACCTGAGGTAGGGTAGCTGTGGATGCCAGACTTTTGTAGAAGCCAGCGTCCTGAAGTAGGCCTCTTCCTCACCTTCCACTCCACTTAATGAGGAAAAAAAACAAACAAACAAGAAATTCATATTCTGCCCACCTTTATTTGTAGAGTGGTGGAACCGAGTTAGGACTGTGAGCGCCTGTGTGCACGTGTGCTTTGACTGTAGTTGAGCATGAAGCCACAGCCCACACTGGTCAGAATCTAAAGCCAGGTCATGGAATCCAGACCCCCTTCCCCTTTTGTAACTCTTGAATCAATAACAGGAATGCTGAGAAGCCGAACTTGCTTCCCTGTGACTTTTTACAGAGCATGGTACACTGGCCCCTCAGACTGGCCCTCCCGCCCTTGACTGTGTTCCCTCACCCGGAACGGACTGGGAAGTCCTCCCCAGTTCTAACCCCTTCTGCTTTCAGCACTAGACTCTTGCATTGTGCCGTTCTGTTCGGGTAAATAAATCCTTTTATGGTGTTGAAGTAGACACACTTGCAGCCCAAGAGAAGTACTCATCTGAAAACTGTCTACTGAGACAAGTAGAGAGAACTAAATAGCGCTGAGCCGGCAGGCGAGGTCCCTCTTGAAGGGACCTAAACATAACGGTTGGAGAGTCCTGGAGCAGCTGAGGGAAGGCTTGAAGGAGACTGTACTTTGAGGGTCACTGCTACAGACAGATGCCACAGACAGCTTTCATCACAATTTTCTTGCTTTCCACTTTTTTGTTTGTTTTAAAAAGCCGCAGCAAGTGTCACTGTGTATCTCCTGTCTTCCCTGAACTTCATAATGCCAGGAAAAGCAGTGCGCAATCAGGAAGGGCTTCCTACATGTCAGAGGGAAACCAGAGGGCAGTGAAAGGCTAAAGAAACTAAACAAGGCTTTTTTTTTTTTTTTTTTTTTTTTTTTTTGGCTTGTATTTGTCCAAAAGGCAGAACCTGGGGATTGTCCAAAAGGCAGAACCTGGGGACAAAGGTGCAGGATTAATTGGCTAATAAGCTTTATGTCAAAGAAGAACTACGGAGCAGAGAGATGATAGGATGACCTCAGCCTAGAGTGGCTGCTGTCCTCTGAGTCAGGAGCATCTGACTAGTCCTGGAGCCAGATGCCCCCTACTGGGGAGGGCATTGGAAAAGAGGGAACTGCTCCTTATTATGACCCTTCTTCAGAACCAATTCCGTGGTCCAGTGGACCCGGGCTAAGGGTGAAGCTGCCAAAAGACACGGTTTATTCTGCCTGTAAACAAAAGCTGCAGTAAACCAATAGACTGACGACATTAAAACCAAGAGCATAGTATTTGCAGGTCACATGCTGATGCAAAGACGAAAACGTCCCTACCCATTGCATTGTTTCTGTCAGTCTTTCTTGGGAAAGCAAGGAAGCCCTTCCATGTGTGCTGTTGGTCATTCCCCACTCTCCAAAGGCACCCTTTAAAAGGGCTGGGATGTCTTCTAGTCAGCAGATCCACACCTCAGGGTGGCTTCCTGGGAGAGGAAGTTAGGTTGATAAAGTGATGCTTTGTGTGTATGTGGACCCCGAGAAGAAAGGGTTAATTTGGAAGATGTAGTCATAAATGAGACTTTGGGAATTTGGTGTGAGAAACAGACAGAATACAGCACAGAACAAGGTGCCAGGGGCGCCCATCTTTTCTGGGCACTGGCATTTACTTATTCTACTGCCTGACTCACCCAGTCTCCTACCCATGCCCTTTCTGACCTCTGCCAATGCCTCCTGCTCCCAGAGTGCCTTATCAGCCATGCCCAAGCAGGGGGAGCTCCCTCCCTCCCTTCCCTCAGGAAAACAGAACAAGTGAGTCTTTCCCCTGCCGCACACACCCAGCTCTTCCTCTCCAAGCCTTCTGGTCTCTGCTGATAGTCTCTTTGGGGAAGGAGCCAGAGAGGAGGGCCCCGTGTCACAGCCTGGGTTCCTGTGAATTGTTCTTGAATGTTCCTTGTGGCACCTGGTCCCACGTCCACCATAATGTTTAAGGCCTCTGGTCATTTCCCAGCCAAAAGCCCAGGAGCCCTAGAATGGGAAGAACCCTAGAGAACTGAGCCTTGCCAGACAAATGGAGATAGATGTGTATGCCCTTTGCTCCCACACAGCACGTGTAATCAGCAAATGAAAAGGATGGGCAGATCAGCTACAGGCTGGTAGAGGTCTGCCAAGGGAAACATTGGGCTACTTAGACACGTTTGCTCAGTTTCGACTTTTCCCCGGGGAAACATGACCAACTAGTTCCAGGCATATTCCCAACCAAGTAGAGGAGGGTGGCCAGCCTGCTGATCAGGAAAAGTCTCCGATAAAGTCCTTTAGAAGAGAAAGCAGGTGGGAAGGAACACTCTTGTGAACCATAATATTCCCTGAGGCCAGAAGCAGCCCTTTGCCATTCCCAGGTGTTGGCTGCCTTTTTCACCTTCTCCTGGACTGTTAATGGCCACTTGCATCTTCCTTACTTGGGATGATCGGATCAGCCTATCACCATGTCCCTTTAAGGACATGTAAAGCCGTGTCCTTCAGAAACAGAGTGAGGGTCATGGGTAGAAGGAGGCACTGGAATGGTAGCTTGTAGGGCAAAGGGGTTAAACAGAATCCCACACAGACTCAGTTCTGAGTCCCATCCCCGGTTATATGCCTTGGGTGAGATAGCTTCCTTCTGTCACCCTTCCCTTTCTTCAGATGCAGAAGCACAGTAATTTTATCCTTATCACACCCCAAAACTCCCCTAGGTAAAAGATGAGAAAAATATCCAAGAGGTGTTTGACCTGAGTGACTATGAAAAGTGTGAAGAACTCCGGAAATCTAAGAGCAGAAGCAAGAAGAACCACAGCAAGTTCACCCTGGCCCGATGCAAGCAGCCAGGCACCACGGTAGGTCTGCCGGCTTGGCAGGCTAGGTGGGGAAATGTCCCTGCAGGCTCTCCCTCGCTGTAGTCTTAGCTGCAAGGCCCAGAACAGCCCCCAGATTTGATCTCCCTCTGGCTTTTATTATCTAACTGGCTCTGCCCCCTTTCCCCCTTTACACACACACACACACACACACACACACACACACACACACACAAGCCATGCTTGTCACACTCTGTGTCTTCAGACATTTAAAGATCTCTAATACCTAAGCTTTGTCACACCTACCCTAATTGTCTGCAGTGTCAAGTTCAAATCCAGTGTCACTCTTAGCTCATCCCTGATTATGTCTAAAACAACCTGTGCATTCTGCGGGAACAGACTCAGGGTTTCTTTCAGTCATTCATGATCCCAGACGCAGAGCCACTCTTTTCCAGGAGCTGGGTGCAAGGGATGAGATTATCACATCTCTTTCTTTATTTGTAAAACCCTAGCTAAAACAAGAAACATTCCCCTCACAGGCCCCCAACCTGATCTTCCTGGCGGTGAGTCCTGAAGAAAAGGAGTCCTGGATCAACGCCCTGAGCTCTGCCATCACCAGGGCTAAGAACCGTATCCTGGATGAGGTAGGGGCCTGTTGTGGGGAAAGGGACACTAGAGCAGAAAGCAAGCTGTGACTCACTAGAGGAGGAGGGGTGTGGGGGCCCCCTCTAGCTCTCCCCAACTCTACTTTCTCTGTGTCTTTGAAGGCCCCCTTGTCCCATCTTCTCTCTGAAGTCTTTGCTCACCCTCCTCTCCAGCTTCCTGCCAGCCTTGGAGCATCTGTGTCCATAAACCCTTCTGCCTGTGACCCTGCTCAGAAATAATTGGTGGGGTGGGCTTATTCTGCAGTCCAGGCAAGTTAGGGGTCGCCCAGCTGGGCCAGAGTCCTAAAGAAAACCTGTGACTCACAGTGCATTTCTTCAGGTCACCGTTGAGGAGGACAGCTTCCTTGCCCACCCTACTCGAGACAGAGCAAAAATCCAACACTCCCGCCGCCCTCCAACTCGGGGACACCTCATGGCTGTGGTATGTAAAACTGCAAGAAAGTAAACACTGCGGGGGGGGGGGGGGGCAGCTCTGTGTCAGTCCACCTCAGCTGCGAACAAGCAGGAGCATTTGTGGGAGTCCTCCTCATAGGAGGATCAAAGGCACAGTCGGCCTGTCCACCCTCCATTCCCTGTCTGACTCCCCAAATCAAAATTGCTCACTCAGCACCTGCCCTGAGTCAGACATTGTGTTCTCAGTAACTTCTGAGGAAATGAGAAATGCCCCTAGGAAAGAGAAAAACAGAAGTGTGTGTGCAGAGTGATACATGCTGCTTGCCGTGTGGTGGCCAGCCACCCTCACGAGTGATGGTAAATGCTACTATGCCCCACAGCAAACCTTCCACTGCATGAAGTAGTTTCTCTCATTCAACCATGTTCCGGGTCTAGGGAGAGGCTGTGCCTGCAGGAGGAAGGACACAGGCTTTGGATTCAGCAGACCGGTGATCTCTAGGGCTACCAGGCTGTGAAGTGGGGTGGTGACGAGTCTTGTAGTGAGAAATGTCCAGAACGGCCCACGTGCAGCGGCATAGATGGGGCTGACTTCCCTTTACCGCTGCTACAGCATTTAGAAATAAGAGAACAAGGTCTGTTACCAAGCAAGAGTGCGGGTATCAGCGCAAGCTAAGGTGTGTGGCCAAGAGGGCGTGGATAGAGAATTCTCCTGTGTGTGTACCTTACTGTGAACTGTGGCCATCCCATGTGATACTTAAGAGTCCACAGCAGACACTTCTCAGGAGGCTTGTAGCAGAGCAGAGAACGCAGACTATGCAGGAGAAGGTATGTTACAGAAAAACAAAAGGAAGAACTTCAAGTCATCATCACAGTGATCTGAAATAGCCATGTCGAGGGGCTGAGTCAGGAGTGGGGGAGGCCAGGAAGGCATGTGCTAATGGCAGTTCCTCCCTTCTTTCACATTCTCTTTCCCAGGCCTCGACCTCTACCTCAGATGGGATGCTGACGTTAGACCTCATCCAAGAGGAAGACCCTTCCCCTGAGGAACCAGCCTCTTGTGCAGAGAACTTTCGGGTGGATCTGGACAAGTCTGTGGCCCAACTGGCTGGCAGTCGACGAAGAGCTGACTCTGACCGGATCCAGCCCTCACACCGGGCCAGCAGCCTTTCTCGGCCTTGGGAAAAACCAGACAAGGGAGCCACCTACACCCCCCAAGCCCCGAAGAAGTTGACCTCTACAGAGAAGGGCCGCTGCGCCTCCCTGGAGGAGATCCTGTCTCAGAGGGACACTGCCCCAGCCTGCAGCCCCCTTCACCTCCAAGCTGAGGAATCCCCAGCCCCCCTTCCCTCCCAGCCGGTGCAGCTGTCCCGGATCCAGGACCTGGTAGCAAGGAAACTGGAGAAGACTCAGGAGCTGCTGGCAGAGGTTCAGGGACTGGGAGACTGCAAGCGAAAGGCCAAGGACCCCCCACAGTCTCCACCCGATTCTGAGTCAGAGCAGCTGCTGCTGGAGACAGAGAGGCTACTGGGAGAGGCTTCGTCCAACTGGAGTCAGGCAAAGAGGGTCCTGCAGGAAGTCAGGGAACTGAGAGACCTGTACAGACAGATGGACCTGCAGACCCCCGACTCCCACTTCAGACAGACCTCCCAGCACAGTCAATACCGGAAGAGCCTACTGTGAAGGAGGGGGGACAGGTCTGGAATTTAGGGGGCACAGACTATCTCCAAATGTTGCAGGATAAAGCTTTTTTTATTTACCTCAATCAAAAAAAAAAAAAAAAATCAAACTCATTGCTCTTGCTGATGCCTGACCCGCTATGGCCTTTTCCTACCAACTCCCCTAGACAATTTGCTGGTCAGATCGGAGAAGGTGAGGCCTGAGGAGCTCTCACCACACGGAGTAATAAAACAGCGCTCACTGCGCACATGCCACCTGCTCCCAGGCCAGTCGGGAACAGGCGCGGATGCATACCCATCTGGGTTAGAGTGGCCCAGGAAGTGGCTTCCTCAGATGTCCCACTGCAGGTTCTCATTCTGAGGGTGAAATTTCAGCTGTGCAACTTGAGTTCTAGGGACACAGGGGCCAGTGCCACCTGTCCGTGCCATAAGAGAAGTGAAATGTACCCCAGGTCTGAGGAGGATATGTGGAGTTAACACTGGCTTCTCACCATGGTGTGTGTGTGTGTGTGAGAGAGAGAGAGAGAGAGAGAGAGAGAGAGAGAGAGAGAGAGAGAGAGAGAGAGAGAGAGAGAGAGAGAGGTGTCTCTAAGGCTGAGGCTATAGTGGTATAGTGCTTGCCTAGCACATGTGAGGCCCTTGTGCCCTCTCCAGCATTACAAAAACATTGAGCTGCCTCGGTTTTCTTATCTGAGGTGCTTTCTGTTCCTTCCACCAGAGATTCAAGGTACAAGCTTGAATAGATGAAACCGGCCTGGTCCTCTGTCTGGGCTGGAGTAGCACAGGAACTGGGGAGCAACTGATCCTGTGGAAGAACTAACCTAAAAATGAAACTGGCTTGTGATGGCAGCTGTGTGGGAAGGAGGGGAAGCCAGACCTGTACCCAGCTTCCTCTTTTTGCCAAGCAAGGGTTCCTTCTACCCGCCCTCCTCCAGCCTCCACCCTCCCAACAAACACAGCTTCAGAACAGCTCTCCCCATACCGCCACCTCCCCAACTGCCTGCTCTGTGGCAAGTCCCCCATGGCTGGCTCTCTAAGATTATTAATGCTAATGGTAAGGCCTAGAGTGGGGAACACAAGATCTGGATGAGTCATGAGATAAGAACATAGAGTCTCTAGAATCTGGCATACAGGGTTTAAAGATGGAGCATGAGTCCTTTGTCCTTGCTCCCCCTGAGGCCTCACCTCTGCTGCCAGGTCCCAGAGCTTCACTGGTGGTGAGAGGAGATAGATAGGACAAGCTAAGGGGGCTGGGGAGAGAATGTTGTTGACCTCTATTCTGTTGGGACTTAACCACCTTGTAAACAAGTTGGGGGAATCCTCCAACTAAACCATCAAAATGGGATTCTGGGTTTTCCAGCACATGTGAGTGATGGAGATTTGAACTCAGGTCCTTGAACAGCAAATGCCCTTACCACTACGCCATTCCCCCATCCTGCCCGAAGACAGGCTTTTGTTTTCTTAGTTCCCTGCTTTTCACTGCCATCAAAGTTTTCTCCATAGCTATAAAGCTATAGTTATCTAGAAACAAGGACCCCTCTTTTTTGATTTGGTTTGGTTTTTTTCAAGACTGGGTTTCTCTGTGGCTTTGGAGGCTGTCCTGGAACTAGCTCTTGTAGATCAGGCTGGTCTCGAACTCACAGAGATCCACCTGTCTCTGCCTCCCAAGTGCTGGGATTAAAGGCGTGCGCCACCAACACCCAGCTTCAAGGACCCCTCTTGAGCCAAGGAAAGTACACAAACTACCCTGTTACTGAATACCCAGGCACTCCTGGGGACAAAGTAAGGGAACCAGGCTTCCTGTCCCCTCAGAGGCTCCACTTTCCACTGCCCTAGCCCTGGTCTTGAGAGCCAGCCATTGCCACAAATACTGAAAGTTGGTTTAAAATTACACACTAAAGATGCCTTCCCATATTTTCATTTTATCAGCATTTTCCATTTTCTCTTTCTCCTCCTTGTCGCCCCCACATAACGAAGAAAAAAGGCAAAACAAGAATGACATATGTGTCCCAACATGCCAATCACAGGTGGTATCCAGGGGAGGGAAATACACACCCCCCAAAACCTCCCAGCTCCCCAGCCAGTGTTCCAGCATCATACCCTACGGTGCTAAAGTCAGCCTGGCTTGGAAACCACAGGGGGTCTGGATTCAAGCTCTGACTGTTACTTTTTGGTTAATCTGCCCTGGGTAAAACGGCTTGATTAGTATTTTCTCTGCAAACTACAAAGTTGTTGCGTAGTAAAGAACAGCCAGTGGTCTCTCCTCGTCTCTCCATTCATGGCTCCCAGGGCTGCGGTGACCAGTTTGGCTCAGTGAGTAGCGAACAGCAAAGTCAGGTGACCAGAACACAGCTTGAATGAGGCAAAGGCCACAAGGCCATCAGTACCACTTTTTCTCATCCTGGAATGGGCCACAGGCCATGCCCATCCCTCTCCGGAAGGAGGGCATTCGAGGTACCTCCAGGCACTGTGCTGAAGACAGCTGGAAGGAGGGAAGAGCGTGATTCCTGGTCTGCAACCATTTCAGAGCTTAACACAAAGCCACGTTCCACACTAGAAAAGCAACCTAAATTCTACGCTTGGGGTGGGCGGCTGCCGGCGAGATCTCTGCTGGTGTAAAAATGTTTTGAACCATGTCAGGGTCCCAGCATGCTGTTCTGGTCTCCTCCTGGGCCCTCTCCCTACTTCATTTCTCTTCCTCAGTTGCCATGTGTGGAGGAGAAGGGAAGAAGCTCTGTGGTCGCCTGGGGTGGCTTTCTGTGGCAAAGCTGCTGACAGACATTTTCATGTTCACCCTGCTTCCCGACAGCCTGGCTTCTGTCTTCTTGCCCAAGCGAACTGGAGAGGGAAACTCCTCTGGGAGGCCCAGGGATGGGAAGAGGGGGAATCCAGGACACAGAGTTGAACCAGGGTGATGAGTAGAGACAGGTAGATTGGAGAACCAGATGCTTAAGTCATAGTTAACGACAGCCCCTCAGCTTTTCCTGTTTTTCTCCATAAATTGTTGAGGAGGGTTGGAGGGAGCCGATAAAGGTGCGGTCCATAGATAGCTTCCTCCATTAGGAAGGATGTCTGCGGTGTTGGCCAGGAAAGCTAATGAGTTAATTTGCATATGATTTCCACAGCATGCCGTAAGTTGTCTAGGGTGAAAAGAAAGGGGAGGAGTGGAGCACAGGTGTCTTGACCACTCCCTCCCTACTCAACCCTCACAAGCTGGTCCCAAGCCTAGAGCTTCGATCCTAGGGCAGTAGCCCTTGTCCCATTCCCCACTCACTCCCCTAAGAACCCTGCCAACAGTAACCATGCCCGCCCCCCCAGAAACACATCCCAAAGGATCTATCTCAACCCCACAGGCAAGCAGCGTTTCTGCAACCTTTGGAGCCTGGCTACCATGCTCTCTCTCTCCCTCCCTACGCTGGGTTTCTTTTTCTGCTTTTCTCTTACCTCCCAGTCTCCCAACAAGAGCAGCCAATCCCCAGCCTGCTCTACAGCCACACCATATATGGAGAGGTTGGAAGGAAACCCGAGTAAAAGCGGGAGCGAACACACACACACACACACACACACACAGAGAGAGAGAGAGAGAGAGAGAGAGAGAGAGAGAGAGAGAGAGAGAGAGAGAGAGAGAAATGTGTTTGCTCTTTCCCACCTTTATTCACGCCCCAGGAGACCATCACTCCAACTGGTTGCCTCTGACCTAGATTCCCCGCACTAATTATCAGCCTAACGAGAGCTAACAAACCCAACTTAGCACAGCTGAGACCCTCCAGGTCAATTAGTACAGTCCAGTTCCGCTTGGGAAATGAGGGATGGGGTCAGGAAGTTGGGCACCGGCCTCAGCCCTACCCCACCGTGACTCTCTGGTTGAAGCAAGGATGAGGAGAATGCAAAAATTAGTAGGACCCAGCTCAAAATGGGGTCCAGTGTAAGAGGAACATTAAGGTTGGAGAACAGTTGAGGGATTTAGATCCTCAGCCAGGCTGAGGCAGGAGGATGGCAAGTTCAAGCCATGCCTAGATGGGGGAATTACAGATGCCCAGCTTCCCCTAGCCTGTCAGCACAGAGGTCGGTGCAGCTTCGGTACAGGTGGCTTTCTGAAGAAGAGTAACTCAGGCCAGGAGCCCTGCAAGCTGGGTCAGCAGCATGGCCTTGGTGGTAACTCCTGGTCCCTCCTCCTTCTCACTCCCCAACCTCCCCGCTGCTTGGGAAGAACTCAGAAACCACTCCTTTCGGAATTCCTATACTCAATCTCATTCTTCAAGCTATTAAAACAGGAGAACAAACAGTCCCTTTCTCCTGGGTGCTGGAGAGATGGTGCAGTGGTAAAAAGCACATAATTAATGCTCCTGCAGAGGACCTGAGTTCAGTTCCCAGCACCCACAGGCAGCTCACAACCACCTGGAGCTCCAGCTCTGTAGGCATCTGCACTCAAGTGCACATAGCCATGCACACCAGTAACATAATTAAAATAGTCCCAAAAGCCCTTTCCTCCCCAAGTCTCTTCCTTTAGGTGGAAAGACCCGGTAGTGGACATGCTTCCTGTCCCTTGAGGGACCCATGTGCTAATGCAGAAGTAGACTTACACCCTTCGCCCACTTCCTCCAGCTGAGTGGCAAACTCTGCAATGCCGTGCAGCCTGCACAGTCCTGGTACGGAAACAAGGACCTCACTCTTTCTGGCACCTCTACCTGGATGATCAGCAGGTATCTTAAACTGGCATTCCATTTATCGGAAGGTCATTAAATAAGGCAATCTGTCAAGCTCCTCCTTCACAAGGTGGATTTGATGCTGTTCCCACTTGGGAGGCAGGGCTGTTTCTCAGCCACTGTTTGATCTTAGCCCACCTCTTGACTGGTTTTGGACAGTGGAGCATGCCACTGTGGACGTTCCAGCCCTTGGGCCATAAGGAATCTTGCAGTTTCTACTCTTACTCTCTTAAAATTCAGCTGCATGTAAGAAGCCGCAGCTAGCATCCTAAGCGAGAGACCACATGATAAAAGAGGCCCGGAAACCCCACAGCTGCATCCAGATCTGACACAGCTGAAAGCAGAACACTGAGCCAAACCAGAGCCCAACGGCCCAGCGAAGCCCTGAAAAATCTGAGGAACTAACAGCCCTTGTTACCGGAAGCGCCGAGATTTGGAGCTGCTGTGTTACTCTGCAATGCATGATAAAATAAGACACTGGTGTGGGGAAATAGAATGTCATCATCATTAAAACCTAAAACAGGAGGTGTTGCCCTTGTGACCAGCAGCAGACAGAAGCGAGAAGAGCAATGAGGACATTGTTCATAAGGCCAGAATGAACAGGGATGAAACTGATATTGGAGACTGGAGAAAGGTTCCCATGGTACACAGTGGTAGAATGATTGATAAAACTGTTGCTTGTGGTAACCTGTGGTAACCTGGCAGACGGCAAATGTACCAAATAAACTTGCAGTCTTCCAGGTGGAACACTGCAAATGCCAATAGGCTTCCTTGCCTCGTGTTAGTAAGATATCACAAAAGAGAATGAAGGATAAGGGGAACCTGCGGGCTTATAAGCAAAGTTGAAGGATAGCCCAGAGAGAGACCTGGGAAGGTCTTGAGAAAGAATGACCTGATGGAGGGGACCACCCAACCTCGAGAAGTGCCTACAAGGACAATGGAGTCAGCTGGTTGGTACAGACCTGCCTTGCTATCTGAGAGGGATAAGGAAAGCAGCTAACAAACAAGAGATGGTACAGAGGTCAGTGGCCTCTGTAGTGGCTTACAAAGGGACCCTGCCTCCTGAAGTGATGGAGAAAAGGGGAGAGAGTGTCAGCTCAGAAGCACTGACTTGTCACTGAGGCAGGAAGCAAAGTTCAAACTAAGAGAGACTGGTCAAAGCATGGTCAGGCCTCTACTGAAACGCCATGAAAATGGGGACACATGGCACTTTGTTTGGTCAAAGCCCCTGAATTGTGTTTTATTTCATTAGTTTGTAGTCCTGAGGACTGAGCCCAGGCCCTCACCCATCTCAGGCAAGCTCTCCATCTGCGAGCTACACCCCAGCCCTTTCCATCTTAGCTTTTAACCCTGCGTTCACACACTGCTGAATAGACATTTCTACGTTGCTAGTGTGAGCCATCACTTTTTCAGGGTTCTAGATACCCCATGATGACTCCATCATAATAAACCATTTCCTGCTGTCCTTGCTGATACCTGAATCAAGAATCCCAACACAGTGCCCTCCTCACCCAGGCTTCTATGC